>NC_132916.1:90244980-90936980 GCF_047675955.1 Chlorocebus sabaeus | reverse complement strand
GACTGCCTCCTTAAGTGGGTCCCTGAGCCCTGTGTAGCCTGACTGGGAGATACCTCCCAGTAGAGGCTGATAGACACCACATTCTGGGATGAAGCTTCCAGAGAAAGGATCAGGCAGCAATATTTGCTGTTCTGAAGCCTCTGTTGACGATACCCAAGAAAACAGGGTCTGGAGTGGACCTCCAGCGAACTCCAACAGACCTGCAGCTGAAGGGCCTGTCTGGTAGAAAGAAAACTAACAAACAGAAAGGAATAGCATCAATGTCAACAAAAAGGACATCCACACCAAAATCCCATCCATAGGTCACCAACATCAAACAAAAAAGGCAGATGAAACCACAAAGAGGGGAAAAACCAGAGCGGAAAGGCTGAAAATGCCTAACACCAGAATGCCTCTTCTCCTCCAAAGGATCACAACTCCTCACCAGCAAGGGACCAAAACTAGATGGAGAATGAGTTTGATGAGTTGACAGAAGTAGGCTTCAGAAGGTGAGTAAGAACAAACTTCTCCAAGCTAAAGAAGCATGTTCTAACCCACTGCAAGGAAGCTAAAAACTTTGAAAATGGATATGGCTAACTAGAATAACCAGTGTAAAGAAGAATAAAGGACCTGATGGAGCTGAAAAACACAGCACAAGAACTTCATGAAGCATACACAAGCTTCAATCGCTGATTCTATCAAGTGGAAGAAAGGATATCAGAGATTGAAGATCAAATTAACGAAATAAAGTGAGAAGACAAGATTAGAGAAAAAAGAGTGAAAAGAAAAGAACAAAGCCACCAAGAAATATGGGACTATGTGAAAAGACCAAATCTACATTTGATTGGTGTACCTGAAAGTGACAGGGAGAATGGAACCAAGTTAAAAAATACTATTCAGGGTATTATCCAGGAGAACTTCCCCAACCTAGCAAGGCAGGCCAACATTCAAATTCAGGAAACACTGAGCAAAGATAATCCTTGAAAAGAGCAACCCTAAGACACACAATTATCAGATTCACCAAGGTTGAAATGAAGGAAAAAACGTTAAGGGCAGCCAGAGAGAAAAGTTGGGTTACCCACAAACGGAAGCCCATCACACTAAGAGTGGATCTCTCTGCAGAAACCCTATAACCCAGAAGAGAGTGGGGGCCAAAATTCAACATTCTTAAAGAAAAGAATTTTCAACCCAGAATTTCATATCCAGCCAAACTAAGCTTCATAAGTGAAGGAGAAATAAAATCTTTTATAGACAAGCAAATGCTAAGAAATTTTGTCACCACCAGGCCTGCCTTACAAGAGTTCCTGAAGGAAGCACTAAACATGGAAAGGATCAAACGGTACCAGCCACTGCAAAAACATGACAAATTGTAAAGACCATCAATTTTATCAAGAAACTTCATCAACTAATGAGCAAAATAACCAGCTAGCATCATAATGACATGAACAAATACACACATAACAATATTAACCTTAAATGTAAATGAGGTAAATACCCCAATTAAAAGACACAGACTGGCAAATTGGATAAAGACTCAAGACCCATCAGTGTGCTGTACTCAGGAGACCCATCTCAAGTGCAAAGACACACATAGGCTCAAAATAAAGGGATGAGGCTGGGCGCGGTGGCTCAAGCCTGTAATCCCAGCACTTTGGGAGGCCGAGACGGGCGGATCACGAGGTCAGGAGATCGAGACCATCCTGGCTAACATGGTGAAACCCTGTCTCTACTAAAAAAAAAATACAAGAAACTAGCCGGGCGAGGTGGTGGGCGCCTGTAGTCCCAGCTACTCGGGAGGCTGAGGCAGGAGAATGGCGTGAACCCGGGAGGCGGAGCTTGCAGTGAGCTGAGATCTGGCCACTGCACTCCAGCCTGGGCGACAGAGCAAGACTCCGTCTCAAAAATAAATAAATAAATAAAAAATAAAGGGATGGAGGAAGATCTACCAAGCAAATGGAAAGCAAAAAAAGGCAGGGGTTGCAATGCTAGTCTCTGATAAACAGACTTTAAACCAACAAAGATCAAAAGAGACAAAGAAGGCCATTACATAATAATAAAGGGATACATTCAACAAGAAGATCTAACTATCCTAAATATATATGCACCCAATACAGGAGCACCCAGATTCATAAAGCAAGCTCTTAGAGACCTACAAAGAGAGTTACACTCCCACACAATAATAATGGGAGACTTTAACACCCCACTGTCAGTACTAGACATATCAATGAGACAGATAATTAACAAGGATATCCAAGACTTGAACTCAGGTTTGGACCAAGTGGACCTAATAGGCATCTACAGAACTCTCTACCCCAAGTCAACAGAATATACATTCTTCTCAGCACCACATCACATTTATTCTAAAATTGACCACATAATTGGAAAAAAAAACACTCCTCAGCAAATGTAAAAGAACAGAAATCACAACAAACTGTCTCTCAGAGCACAGTGCAATCAAACTAGAACTCAGGATAAATATACTAACTCAAAACTACACAACTACCTGTAAACTGAACAACCTGCTGCTGAATGACAACTGGGTAAATAACAAAATGAAGGCAGAAATAAAGATGCTCCTTGAAACCAATGAGAACAAAGATACAACATACCAGAATTTCTGGGACACATTTAAAGCAGTCTGTAGAGGGAAATTTATGGCACTAAATGCCCACAAGGGAAAGCAGGAAAGATCTAAAATCGACTCCCTAACATCACAATTAAAAGAACTAGAGAAGCAACAGCAAACAAATTCAAAACCTAGCAGAGGACAAGAAATAACTAAGATCAGAGCAGAAGTGAAGGAGATAGAGACACAAAAATACCTTCAAAACATCAATGAATCCAGGAGCTGGTTTTTTGAAAAGATTACAAAATTGATAGACTGTTAGGAAGACTAATAAGAAAGAAAAGAGAGAAGAATCAAATAGATGCAATAAAAAATGATACAGGGGATGTCACCACCGATCTCACAGAAATGAAAACTACCATCAGAGAATACTATAAACACCTCTATGCAAATGAATTAGAAAGTCTAGAAAAATGTATGAATTCCTAGACACATACACCCTCCCAAAACTAACTAAAAAGAAGTCAAATCTCTGAATGGATCAATAACAGGTTCTGAAATCAAGGCAATAATTAATAATGTACCCACCAAAAAAGTCCAGGACCAGGACCAGATGGATGCACAGCCAAATTCTACCAGAGGTACACACAGAAGCTGGTACCATTCCTTTTGAAACTATTCCAATCAATAGAAAAAGAGGGAATCCTCTCTAACTCATTTTATGAAGTCAGCATCATCCTGATTGGCAGGGATACAACAATAAAAGAAAATTTTAGGCCAATACCCCTGATGAACATTGATGCAAAAATCTTCAATAAAATACTAGCAAAACGAATCAAGCAGCACATCAAAAAGCCTATCCACCTTGATCAAGTTGGCTTCATTCCCAGGATGCAAGACTGGTTCAACATACACAAATCAATAAACGTAAGCCATCACATAAACAGAACCAACGACAAAAGCCACATGATTATCTCAATGGATGCAAAAGAGGCCTTTGACAAAATTCAACACCCTTCATGCTAAAAACACTCAGGTATTGATGGAATGTATCTCAAAATAATAAGAGCTATTTATGACAAACCCACAGCCAGTATCATACTGAATGGGCAAAAACTGGAAGCATTCCCTTTGAAAACCAGCACAAGACAAGGATGCCCCCTCCCACCACTCCTATTCGACATAGTGTTGGAAGTTCTGGCCAGGGTAATCAGGCAACAGAAAGAAAGCGTATTCAATTAGGAAAAGAGGAAGTCTAATTGTCCCTGTTTGCAGATGACATGATTGTATATTTAGAAAACCCCGTTGTCTCAGCCCAAAATCTCCTTAAACCGATAAGCAACTTCAGCAAAGTCTCAGCGTACAAAATCAATGTGCAAAAATCACAAGCATTTCTATACACCAACAGGAGACAAACAGAGAGCCAAATCATGAGTGAATTCCCATTTGCAATTACTACAAAGAGAATAAAATACCTAGGAACTCAACTTACAAGGGATGTGAAGGACCTCTTTAAGGAGAACTACAAACCACTGCTCAATGAAACAAGGGAGGACACTAACAAATGGAAGAACATTCCATGCTCATGGATAGGAAGAATCAATATTGTGAAAATGGACATACTGCCCAAAGTAATTTATATATTCAATGCTATCACCATCAAGCTACCACTGACTTTCTTCACAGAATTGGAAAATACTACTCTAAACTTCAGATGGAATCAAAACAGAGGCCACATAGCCAAGACAATCCTAAGCAAAAAGAACAAATCTGGAGGCATCACGCTACTTGACTTCAAACTATGCTACTAGGCTACAGTAACCAAAACAGCATGGTACTGGTACCAAAACAGATATATAGACCAATGGAACAGAACAGAGGCATCAGAAATAACACCACACATCTATAACCATCTGATCTTTGACAAAGCTGACAAAAACAAGCAATGGGGATAGGATACCCTATTTAATAAATGGTACTTGGAAAACTGGTTAGCCATATATAGAAAGCTGAAACAGAATCCCTTCCTTACATCTTATACAAAAATTAACTCAAGATGGAATAAAGACTTAAATGTAAGACCTAAAACCATATAAACCCTAGAAGTAGGCCTAGGCAATACCATTTAGGACTTAGGCATGGGCAAAGACTTCATGATTAAAACACCCAAAGCAATGGCAACGAAAGTCAAAATAGACAAATGGGATCTAACTAAACTATAGAGCTCAGGCACAGCAAAATAAACTATTAGCAGCGTGTACCAGTAACCTACAGAATGGAAGAAAATTTTTGCAATCTATCCATCTGACAAAGGGCTTATCTACAAACTACTTAAACAAATATTTACAAGAAAAAAACAAACAACCTCATCAAAAAGTGGGCAAAGTATACGAACAGACACTTGTCAAAGGAAGACATTTATGCAGCCAACAGACGTATGAAAAAATGATCATCATTATTGGTCATTAGAGAAATGCAAATCAAAACCACAACGAGATACCATTTCATGCCAGTTAGAATGGCGATCATTAAAAAGTCAGGAAACGATAGATGCTGGAGAGGATGTAGAGAAATAGGAATGCTTTTACAATGTTGGTGGGAGTGTAAATTAGTTCAGCCCTTTTGGAAGATAGTGTGGCAATTCCTCAAGGATCTAGAATTAGAAATATCATTTGACCCAGCAATCCCATTACTGGATATATACCCAAAGGATTATAAATCATGCTACTATAAAGACACATGCACACATATGTTTATTGCAGCACTATTCACAAGAGCAAAGACTTGGAACCAACCCAATTGTCCATCAATAATAGGCGGGATAAAGAAAATGTGGCACATATACACCATGGAATACTATGCAGCCATAAAAAGGATGAGTTCATGTCCTTTGCAGGGACATGGATGAAACTGGAAACCATCATTCTCAACAAACTATCACAAGGACAGAAAATCAAACACCACATGTTCTCACTCATAAGTGGGAGATGAACAATGAGAACACACGGACACAGGGAGGAGAACATGACACACCAGGGTCTGTAAGGGGGTAGGGGCTAGGGGAACAATAGCGTTAGGAGAAATACCTAATGTAAATGACGAGTTAATGGGTGCAGTGAACCAACATGGCACGTGTATACCTATGTAACAAACCTGCACATCCTGCACGTGTACCCCATAACTTAAAGTATATAAAAAAAAGAAGTTGCTTCGTATGGATGAGCAAAGAAAGTGGTTTCTTGAGATGCAATCTATTCCTCATAAAGATGCTGTGAACATTGCTGAAATGACAACAAAGGATTTAGAATATTCATACACTTAATTGATAAAGCAGTGAACCAGTGATAGGGTTTAAGAAGATTGCCTCCAATTTTGAAAGAAGTTCTACTGTTGGTCAAATGCTAACAAACAGCATTGCACGCTACAGAGAAATCTTTCATGAAAGAAGAGTCAATCAAACCGGTAAACTTTATTGTTGTTTTATTTTAAGAAATTGCTGCAACCACCACAGCCTTCAGCAACCACCACCCTTAGCGGTCAGCAGCCATCAACATTAAGGTGATGTTCTCCACCAGCAAAAAGATGACAGCTTGCTAAAGACACAGATGGTTGTTAGCATTTTTGACAGTACAGTGTTTTTAAAATTAAACAAAAACAAAAAAACAATAATACATTACGTAGTTTCAAATAGGAGGAGAATCTTGAAAGTTTCCAACACAAATAAATGATAAATGTTTGAGGTGATGGATATACTAATGACCCTGATCTGATCACTGTACACTATTTGTATCAAAACTTTACTAAGTATCCCATGATCATGTATAATCATTATTTGTTAATTAAAAAATAAAATAAAAAAATTGTTACTTCTCTTAAGTGGCCAAAAAGAAAATGACATTAAATGAAGAAAAATGGTACATGTAAAAGCTGGTGTGTTTGCCACATTACTTTACAGCATAAACTGTCCACCCTTGGCTTCAATCTGGAATTTCTTAATCCGAGGATGCTGAAAGAAGCAGTACCATTTAAATTCCTCAATCTAACCTACATCCAGCTTTTTATTACACCAGTAATCACTCCACTAAACCCAAAGTCTGTACTCATCCTCACCCACTTAAAAATTGAACAGTTTTAATCCAGGAGAAAGGGATGGCAATCCAGAGGAGAGCATGTTATGACAATCACTGGCACTCAGTCTGAGTGCCAGACTTTCCTTGCTTTTGATAAACTGAAATTTTGGATGAGTCAATGTTTGAAACTCTCAAAAGCATTATAGTAATTTATTTGAAGGCTCTTTGTGATTTGCATGCCAGGTTATATAAAACGTTAGGCTAGAGACTTAATCTCTAGAGGTCTGGCAAGTAACCACTATCATTTGGGGGGGGGGAATAGGGGTGGGGCATGTCAATTTTCAGTTCTAATTTGTCCTCTAGTCAAGAACCCTGTACATCCTTTCTTATTATACCTCTCACTTTAGCAAGACTGTTTAACACACCGCGATAAGGGTTCTGCAAGAGAGGGAGAGCTATAGAGCTACCCAGTAAGAGTATTTTTATAGAATATGTAAAATCTAGTACTTTAATCTGAAATAAACAATAATGGGATGTTGAGGTTATTTTTTTCCACCAAAGTTACCAAGAATTTCGAGGCAGTTTCTGTGAAAAACTGGAATACATTTTTGTTGCCTACTTCCTCTACCTAAAAGTTGAGTGAAAAGATATGTAGGATCATTGCTATATTTTATTAAATTTAAGATGCTCCATTATTTTATTTTACACTAAGAAGGAGAAAAATGCCTCCAATTAAACTGATAAAGTATTATCACTTAGAATTTATACATTTGCATCTTACTAAAAAATTCTTTTAGACTCATTTTAGATACAGATTTTATTATACATTATAGTTTTCTGTTTATGTGCCTTTCTATGTGCATAATAAAATTCCAATGCTGATTCATCCAATAAAATTCATCTTTTTGAAGACACTTTAAAAAGCAATTAAACTCAATCTTTATTAGTGTCACCCTTATATGTAACTCCGGGGAAATGACAACAACAGAAACAGCTATGACCCAGTTTGAATATGTGCAGGTGAGCAATCACTTCACAAGCACTCCCTAACTGTAACAACTGTAAGACACATTCCAGTTCAAAAGATAAAATATGTGCATCACAGAAGCAGTGAAATGCAGCATTTGGGGATGAATAAAGTCTTCCTATTGGAGATATTTTGAGTGTATTAGCCTTATTCTGCATCTCCCTCTAAAAGTCTGTTGGCCTTTGAATACGACTTTGTGCCAGGTTTTGTACAGAAACCTAAAGAGGTGGCAATCTTACACTGCCAGAGTCATCAGAAAGGAAAGGAAAGGGAAATAGAAGGGAGCTGCCAAGTGGATATTGAAGCCAAAAGAGTCACAAGGCAGGACCCTCCACTAGAAATGTTTATAGAAGGACCCCTAATATGGGGTAATCCCCTCTGGGAAACCAAACCCCAGTACTAAGCAGAAGAAATAGAATGGGGAACCTCACGAGGACATAGTTTCCTCCCCTCAGGATGGCTAGCACCGAAGAAGGAAAAATACTTTTGCCTGCAGCTAACCAATGAAAATTACTTAAAACCCTTCAGCAAACCTTTCACTTAGGCATTGATAGCACCCATCAGATGGCCAAGTTATTATTTACTGGATCAGGCCTTTTCAAAACTATCAAGCAGATAGTCAGGGCCTGTGAAATGTGCCAAAGAAATAATCCTCTGCACTGCAGGTCATACATTTCAATCCCTGTATCTTTAACCTCCTTGTTAAATTTGTCTCTTCCAGAATCAAAACTGTGAAACTATAAATGGGTCTTCAAATGGAGCCCCTGATGCAGCCCATGACTAAGATCTACTGTGGACCCCTGGACCAGCCTTCTAGCCCATGCTTCGATGTTGATGACATCAAAGGCACTCCTCCCAAGGAAATCTCAACTGCATGACCCCTACTATGCCCCAAATCAGCAGGAAGCAGCTAGAGAGGTTGTAGGCCAGCATCCGCAACAGCACTTGGGTTTTTCTGTTGAGAAGGGGGACTGAGAGACAGGACTAGCTGGACTTCCTAGGCGGACTAAGAATCCCTAAGCCTACCTGGGAAGGTGACCGCATCCACCTTTAAATATGGGGCTTGCAACTTAGTTCACACCCTACCAATCAGGTAGTAAAGAGAGCTCACTAAAATGCTAACTAGGCAAAAACAGAAGTTAAAGTAATAGCCAATCATCTATTGCCTGAGAGCACAGTGGGAGGGACAGTGATTGGGATATAAACCCAGGCATTCGAGCCAGCAACGGCTACCCACTTTGGGTCCCCTCCCTTTGTTTTGGAGCTCTGTTTTCACTCTATTAAATCTTGCAACTGAAAAAAAAAAAAAAAGACTGCCAGATCCTCACATTTAAGATAATGCTACTCTCTATCATAAACTCTGAGTTGCTTTTGTAGTTAGGAGAGTGCAGTCATGACTAATTGACATCCTACACCCAGCTCCCTTATGTAGAGATGGTTTGGTTTCAGAATATGTATTTCATTCCACACAAATCCATATGCATAGTTTTGGTATGTCATTATAGTCCGAAGATGAAGGTGGCCCAATGCTTAAGATTTCTAAATCAGATGCTTGCAAGTGGTTGTTAAAACCTTCCACAATGTTTGGATATTTAAAAGAAGACTCAAAGGTAAGTTTGGAGGTAGGGCTTAGATGCTAATGAGAGACAAATTGATATCAATAGAACACAGGAGAAATTTGGTTATTTCAGTGAGAAATCAAAAAGAGAGAAAATGGAGAGAAGACAAAGGTATTTTGTGAGGTGACATTTCTCCAGGGTATTCCTAATTAAAGCAGATGAAGGTTCCTTTTAAAGGCCTTAAAGTTGCTTTTGTTTGTGTTACCACACACTTGCTTTGTCCTCTAGTGAATAGTATCCTTTGGAGTCTGAATGGCTAAGATCCAGCATTATCTGGCCAGGAAGAGCTCTAGAAGGAGGCAAGTGGGTCTTGCATTGTCAGGTGGATGTGACTGAGAACTGTGGGAGTGAGGGGCTCCACCCTGGGACTAGGTGCGTTAGCTTTGTGGATCATGAAGATGGAAGACCAGAACTAGATGCTGCAGGAGAAAGAACCATGGCCAAGGTCTGTATTGGTCTAGCAAAGACAAGAGGAGATCATTGCTTAAAACACAGAATGAGATGCATGCATGCACAGGAATGAAACCGAAGTGTTCTATCAGCTGTTGTCCAGGAGAGTCAAAATTAATTCTTGTGTAAGACTCCCAGGCTGGAGCCCCTCACTCCCACAGTTCTCAGTCTACCTAAAAGGTGAGTGAAAAGACATATGTAGGATCACTCCTACATTTTATTAAATTTAAGATGCACCATTATTTTATTTTCCACCAAAAAGGAGAAAAAAATGCCTCCAATTAAACTGACAAGGTATTATCACTTAGAATTTATACATTTGCATCTTACTAAAAAATTCTTTTAGACTCATTTTAGATATAGATTTTATTATACATTAAAGTTTTCTGTGTGTGTGCCTTTCTATGTGCATAATAAAATTCCAATGCTGATTCATGGTATAATATTTTTGAAGGCACTTTAAAAAGCAATTAAACTCAATCTTCATTAGTGTCACCCTTGTATGTAACTCTGGGGAAATGACAACAACATAAACATAACCTGGACATAGTGAGCAACATGTAACCAATGCTTGATCTCACTCATTCAGTTGGCTATAACTATCTGGCTTTATTTCTGGGTTCTCTATTCTGTTCCATTGGTCCATGTGCTCATTTTTATACCAATACTATGCTGTTTTGGTAAATACAACATTGTAGTATAATTTAAAGTCAGGTAATGTGATGCCTCCAGATTTGTTCTTGGTTCCACAGGAATTTTAGGATTCTTTTTTCTAGTTCTGTGAAGAATGATGATGGTATTTTGGTGGAAATTGCATTGAATTTGTAGATTGCTTTTGGCAATATGGTCATTTTCACAAATTGATCTTATCCATTCATGAACATGGGATGTATTTCCATTTGTGTTGTCTATAATTTCTTTCAGCAGTGTTTTGTAGTTTTTCATGTAGAGGTTTTTCACCTCCTTGGTTAGGTATATTCATAAGTATCTTACTTTATTTTTGCAGCTGTGGCAAAAGGGGCTGAGTTCTTGATTTTAGTCTCAGCTTGGTCACTGTTGGTGTATAGCAGTGCTACCAATTTGTGTACATTGATTTTGTATTCTTAAACTTTGCTGAATGCATTTATCAGTTCTGGGAGCTTTTTGGATGAGGCTTTAGGGCTTTTAGGTATACGATCATCTCATCAGTGAATAGGAACAGTTTTCCTTCCTCTTTACCGATTTGGATGCCCTTTTTTTGTCTTTTCTAATTTCTCTAGCTAGAACTTCTGATACTATGTTGAATAGAAGTGGTGAAAGTCAGCATCCTTGCCTTGTTCCAGTTCTCAGGGGTAATGTTTTCAACTTTCCCCCATTCAGTATAGTGTTGGCTGTGGCTTTGTCATAGATGGCTTTATTACTTTGAGGTATGCCCCTTCTATGCTGATTTTGCTGAGGGTTTTAAACATAAAGGGATTCTGGATTTTGTCAAGTGCTTTTTTCTGCATTTATTGAGATGATCGTGTGACTTTTGTTTTTAATTCTATTTATGTGATGCACCACATTTATTGGCTTGTGTATGTTAAACCATTCTTGCATCCCTAGTAGGAAACCCATTTGATCATGGTGCATTATCGTTTCAATATGCTGTTGGATTCAGCTAGGTAATATGTTGCTGAGAATTTTTGCATCTGTGTTCATCAGGAATATCGGTCTGTAGTTTTCATTTTTGTTATGTGCTTTCCTGGTTTTGGTATTAGGGTGATTTGGGCTTCATATAATGATTTAGGGAGGATTCCCTCTTTCTCTATCTTTGGAATAGTTTCAGTAAGACTGGTACCAATTCTTTTTTGAATGCCTGATAAAATTCAGCTGTGAATCCATCTAGACTTTTTTTTTGTTGCTAATTTTTTATCACCAATTCAATCTCACTGCCTGTCATTGGTCTGTTTAGAGTTCCTATTTCTTCCTGTTTTAATCTAGGAGGGCTGTATCTTTCCAGAAATTTATCCATGTTCTCTAGATTTTCTAGTTTGTGCATGTAAAGGTGTTCATACCAGCCTTGAATGATCTTTTGTATTTCTGTGGTGTTGGTTGTAATATCTCCTAGTTCATTTCTAATGGAGCATATGTGGACCTTTACCTTTCCTGTTTAATCTCACTAGTGCTCTATCAATTTTGATTGTCTTTCCAAAGAACCAGCTTTTTGTTTCATTTATCTTTTGTGTTGTGTGTGTGTGTGTGTGTTTGTTTCAATTTCATTTAGTTCTCCTCTGATCTTTATTGTTTCTTTTCTTCTGCTGGGTTGGGTTTGTTCTTATTTCTCTAGTTCCTTGAGATGTGACCTTAAGTTGTCTATTTGTGCTCTTTCAGACTTTTTGATATAGGTATTTAATGCTATGAACTTTCCTCTTAGCACTGCTTTTGCTATGTCCCAAAGCCTTTGATAAGTTGTGTCACTATTATCATTAAGTTCAAAAATTTTTTTAATTTCCATCTTGATTTCATTGTTGACCCACATGTAATTTAGGAGCAGACTATTTAATTTCCATATATTTGTATTGTTTTGAGGGTTCCTTTTGGAACTAATTTCTAATTTTATTCCACTGTGGCCTGAGAGGGTACTTGATGTAATTTTGATTTTTTCAAATGTATTGGAAATTTTTTGTGGCCTATCATATCTTGGAGAATGCTGCATGTGCTGATGAAAAGAATGTATATTCTGCAGTTGTTGCATAGAATGTTCTGTAAATATCAGGTAAGTTCATTTTTTCTAGGGTATAGTTTAAGTCCATTGTTTTTTTGTTGACTTCCTGTCTTGATGACCTGTCTAGTGTTGTCAGTGGAGTATTGAAGTTCTCCACTGTTATTGTGTTGCCATCTATCTCATTTCTCAGGTCTAGTAATAACTGTTTTATAAATTTGATAGCTCCCATGTTAGGGGGCATATATATTTAAGATTGTGATATTTTCCTGTCGGACTGATCATTTTATTGTGATATAATGTCCCTCTTTGTCTTTCTAAACTGTTGCTTTAAAGACTGCTTTGTCTGATGTAAACATAGCTACTCCTGCTCACTTTTCATTTCCATTTGCATGGAATATGTTTTCCCACCCCTTTACTTTAATTTCATGTGAGTCTTTATGTGTTAGGTGAGTCTCTTCAAGACAGCAGATACTTGGTTGGTGGACTTTTATCCATTCTGATATTCTGTATCATTTAAGTGAACCATTTGGGCCATTGTTCACATCCAATGTTTATGTGAACATTGAATGAACATTTACATTCAATGTTAGTGTTGAGAATTGAGGTATTGTATTATTCACTGTGCTAGTGGTTGCTTGATACCTTTTTTTTTATCGTGTTATTGTTATATAGGCCCTCTGAGATTTACACTTTAAGGAGGTTCTATTTTGGTGTATTTTGAGGTTTTGTTTCAAGATTTAGAACTCTTTTTAGTATTTCTTATAGTGCTGACTTTGTAGTGGCAAATTCTCTCAGCACTTGTTTGCCTGAAAAATACTTTATCTTGCCTTCATTTATCAAGCTTAGTTTAGCTGGATACTAAATTCTTGGCTGGCAATTACTTTGTTTGAAGAGACTAAAGCTAAGACCCCAACACTGTTTGGCTTGTAGGGTTTCTACTGAGAGCTTTGATGTTAATCTGATAGATTTTTCTTTGTAGGTTACCTGATGCTTTTACCTCACTGCTCTTAAGATTCTTTTCTTTCTCTTGACTTGAGATAATCTGATGACTATGTGCCTGGGTGATGAACTTTTTGCAATGAATTTGTAACAGTACTATTAATTCATTCCACTAATTCTGTTGATGCTAAACTTTAGACTGAAGACAACGCAAAAATTTTTTAAATTATACTTTAAGTTCAGGGATATATGTGCAGAATGTGCAGGTTTGTTATAAAGGTATACATGTGCTATGGTGGTTTGCTGCACCCAACAACCCGTCATGTAGGTTTTAAGCCCCACAGGTTCTCACTCATAAATGGGAGTTGAACAATGAGAACACATGGACACAGGGAGGGGAACATCACACAGTGGGGTCTGTTGGGGGATGGGAGCAAGAGGAGGGATAGCATTAAGACAATGCAAATTCTTCGTAGAGGAACAAAAGAATAATTAGCAGCCATGATTGACAGGGAAATTGACGACTGTGTGTTGCATTATAAACTCTGAGAGTAAGAAAACATGCCCAGTAATGGATAATGATTATGAAGAGTACTCAAGAAAATAAATAAAATGGACTATGTTGTTTTAAAAGAAAGACTGTTACTCCCTCCTCTCAGATGCAAATAAAATTATATTTCTTAAGTTACTGAAACTTAGAAGCATTTCTAGCAACTGTGGTAAAAAGCTGGACAATGGCTTGCATGGGAAGCATGCACTTCTTTACTTATAATATCTTGATTCTTAGTTGAATAAAGATATTTCCTCTAAGGGGTACAGTACCAAATGCAACATTGTCAATATAATATTTTCACTATTATCTGGTTCAAGCCAGATCCCTTCTTGTTTGTTTTTAGTAAAGGCTAAAACCACTAATCTGATTATACAACACTGACAACTACATTTAGTACAGTACTATGTAGCCCTCCTCTGAAAACAGAAGTTCATTCCTTTTGTTTCTCTTCCAAACTTGGAAAAATTCCCTAAAAACTTTCTGAGCTACAAGAAACCTTCACAAGTAGGACATTTTCCCATTTACTTCATATATAAGGTTTTGGCCAGGGCTACAAGGGCACCATGTTGCTATACTTTAGAGTCCTTTAACCTCTGGGTCAGGGTGATGGTGATGTTTGCTAATAGTACATTCTTTACGTCACGTATGAGAATGGATCCCTGCTGAACCCCCCATACCCCTCCTAATAGTATAGAGGGCAAAAGGGAGAGAGGGGAGTAAAGATAACTACACAAACATTTTGAGAATCTCTCAGAATATAATAAATGATAATATTACAATCCCACCCACATTCCATTAGCCAGGACTCATTCACATGGCCGCAACTTAACTGCAAGGGAAGCTGTAAAGTATATTCTTCCTCCGTGTTTGGAAAAGGAAAACTGGATAGTGAACACAGCATTGTTGCATTTATAACAGCAACTCAACCTCAAGAATAATTAGAGGGATGAAAATTCAAACAGTAAATACCATTTAACCCATTAATTATCAAGAATTAGAAATTAAAATAATATAAAGGTGGGATGTGGATATATAAACAGACATAGACTAGGGGTGGGTTTCTGAATTCATTTTGGTGAGCAGCTAGTGCACTTGAATATGTACATACCCTAAGATCCAGCAATTCTATTCCTGAGTAAATGTTCTATAGTAATTTTTGTATAGATGCCCAAGGAGATTTATATAAGAATGTTGTTTACAGAGTTATGGGAAAAAGCCAAGGCAATGAGAAGGTCTATCAATAGGAAAATACATAAGCAAAATGGAGCATATATCCAATCAACATAATAATACACAGTGATCAGAAGCAATTAATATATAAAAATATAAACATAGATTTTTATGTAAATTTTACATAAAAATTTAAAAAATGTAATGATACTATATTTTAGGATGCATATTTTAGAAAAATAAGTGGAAGTTGGAATGCAGGGACATGCACAGAATGGGTGCCTATGAGGTGGAAGGGGAATGGTATTGTCTTAGCCCATTTTCTGCTGCTATAGCAGAATATCACATACTGGGTAATATACAGACAAAAGAAGTTTATGTGGTTCAACGTTCTGGAGGCTGGGAAGTTTAAGAACATGGCGTCAGTATCTGGTTAGGGTTATTCCATGGCAGAAGGCAGAAGGCAAGACAGCAGGTGTGAGAGGGTTTCCTTTTTCTCATGAGAACTGACCCACTCCTGCACTAACAGCAATAATCCATGCCTGAGGATGAAGCCACTAAGATCTAATCACTGCTTAAAAGCCCCACGTCTTAATGTTTTTACAATGGCAATTAAATTCCAACATGAGTTTGTGGGTATACATTCAAACCAAAACATGGATGAAGATATAAAAAAAATTCCAAAAAGAAGTGGGCAGGCCCAGACTTATACTTATTAGTGTGTCATCAGCTAGAAAGCCTAATTAACAAATCTCTGGCTATCCGAGGTTTAGCTCTATTACCTCTGTATACAAACTGCGAGAACCATGGGAAAAATTCAGATTAGGGGATTATGTTGTATGATCATTTCTTCTACTTCCTTTTTTGTTGTTGTTGCTGTTGTTGTTTGTTTGGTTTTTGTTTGTTTGTTTGTGGTTTTTTTTGAGACAGAGTCTCGCTATGTCACCCAGGCTGGAGTGCAGTGGAGCGATTTCAACTCACTGCAACCTCCGCCTCCTGGGTTCAAGCAATTCTATTGCCTCAGCCCCCCAAGTAACTGGAACTACAGGTGTGTGTCACCATGCCTGGCACTATTTTTTAGTTTTATTTTTTTGTTTTTAGTAGAGATGGGGTTTCACCAAGTTGGCCAGTCCGGTCTCGAATTCTTGACCTCAAGTGATCTGCTTGCCTTCGCCTCTCAAAGTGCTGGGATTACAGGTGTGAGCCAACATGCTGAGCTCATTTCTTCTACTTCTAAGTGGCATTTAAATTATACATGTTTGGATTTAGCTTCCACACATTCTTTGAATTCTATGCCACTAATAGTTTAAGAAGCAGGATTGCTGAAGGAACCAGAGAGATCATCTGGTCCAATCTTACTTCACAGGTAAGGAAATTGAGACTTCAAATGGGAAATCTCCAAGGCCTTCTTTTAGTTCTTGGCTTCTTTTTATATGTGCATTTTATTTAAGTTCATTTGAGGAATCTGTTTCCTTTTCTAAACGCTATCTTTCTTCTCTGCAGGACAGCTTTCAGATTCAGGAAAAACAGGAGGCTGAAGAGGATTCAAACCAAAGCTATTTTAAGTGTAAGAATCTAGGCAGATAAATAAGAACATGTTTTTTAACTTACTTAAATTGTGCGCATCTGCATTTATTTGTTTTCAGATTTTTTAGGTTCTGTGGGTGGTAGCCCAGGATAAAACACACGCAGACATTTGCTTTGGGACTGCACAGCACAAATAGCATTACTACGGCAGAAAGGAATGTAAAAGCAAAAAGCCAACAATGGGTCAGAATACAGACTTGCAGGCAGTCCAGGCACATGTAAGGTCCATGATTTTCCTCTATCTTTTCCTCCCCTTGGAAGTGAGTCTTCAAAAGAAGCAAAAATCTTATTAGTACTTTTAACTAACTAGTGCTCTGTGTTCTGGTTACAGTCATCTACTGCCAAGTTGCTATTTGGACAACAATTAATTATCAGCTGTCTGGACTAGCTCACCATAAACATATTACAGTGTTTCATCACTCATGTTTTATTTAATTTCACTTGTCATCAAGGTCCTTGATTGGAGCTTTGTGATTTTTTTTTTTTTTTTTTTGAGAGAGAGGTGATTTTTACTCCTGTTGGAAACTGCCTGTCACTTATCTTATATTGTTCCTCAAAGGCATGGATGATCCTCTCTCACCCAACATGGCAAGGCCTGGTGCTCTCTATGGAAGCTCCAAGCAGGAGCTGGGCCATTTATTCTAATAATAATGCTAAAGAAGCTAAAGGAGACACACATGAGGATATTTGGGTGGTATAATCTGTCTTCAGTTAATAATGACATTTCCAGTGTGGAATTACCAATAGGAAGACCTCAGGACCACTGCCCAAATTTCAGATGGGAGAAATTAGTGAGCACCCATGTAGGTTTTGTGAACAATGAGGAAAATTTAAAAGATGAGATAGTTTTCCATGGAGATTTTTGTGTCTTGCCCAATGCTCTGGCAATGATACAGAGCACCCATACTCAACACAAAAAAAAATCTTATGCAAACACTGAAATACACCAAATGATTTTCTCACTACACAGATCACAGGTCTTCTGGTCAGCCCCACAGTGAGGCCGGTGGAATAACTTGGATGAAGCCCTGGTTCTGACACTCATGTAAGTGGGGACAGGTGTACGAGAGATCTTCTACTGAGATATGTGCCAGTCAGCCAAACACACTCACAGCGTGTCCCTGGTCCTCTTCTAACACAGACAAGGTGTGTGTAAAATATGCTTCCTCCAGATGGAAACCACACTCTCCAATGAATTCCTTAATCATAGCCTGTGGGTTTTGTTCCCAGCCAGAAAGGGTAGGTTTTGCCCACTGACTATCCAAAGGGGCTCAGAAAAGAGCTTTCTATTTGAAGACGTTTCTTGACATATGAGGCTTTTCAGTCCACCTTTAGGGTTTCTTTCTTTGATGAGGGTTGGAGGAAGGTGAGAATTAAACAGTGAGACAAAAGTCTGTAAATATACCACATGCATAAAACATGAATTTGCCCAAAGTCTTTATATCTACAATTTCCCCCCTAATCAGGTATTATGCACCCATACCCAGTGTTATTTGGAGCTGATTCTAACTTTTTAAGAATATTTGAAACAACCCTGTTACTTAGCTCAGGATGATCTGCTTTTGTACATACAAGAGAAAGAGAGAATAACTTGGGGTGCAAAAACACTTAATAAAAGTATGTCTTGTTATTAAAGCAATAGCACAATATTAATAATAACCATGTCTTTCATTAGTAAACTACTATGTCTTTCATTTGTATAATTTTGTAAATAATAATCCATAAAACACGTTATTGTTTGATCAGCAAGAGATATCAGTCACTCTAGATGTACTCAGCAGCTGTTAGTACTAGGAAAAGGTGGGAAGGAAAAAAAGGTAAGTTAGATATAGCTCTTTCCCTCAGGATATTCAGAGTGTACTTTAAGAGTAGATGCATACATAAAATATTGCATAGTAATAAGAGCACTATAAATACTAAAATGATCAAAGGGCTATAGAAACCATAAAAGGGAGTATAGAGTTTCTATATGAGTATATAAATGTTCCATATATATATATTGGAATAACTGCAAAAACTTAGTAAAAAGAACATCATTTTTTAATCAAATATTTTCTTTATGTCTATTAAACGGCTTTGGGCAAGTTCTTTGGATGAGCAATCAATATGAATATAGAAACTAAAGTAGACTATAAGCTTCATGAGGGCAAGAGTAATGCAGATTTATTCATTACCATATGATATGGTTTGGCTGTGTCCCCACCCAAATCTCATCTTGAATTGTAGCTCCCATAATCCCCACATGTCATGGGAGGGACCCAGTGGGAGGTAACTAAATCATGAGGGTAAGTTTTTCCCATGTTGTTCTCATGATAGTAAATAAGTCTCATGAGATCTGACAGTTGTATAAGGGGCAGTTCCCCTGCACCTGCCCTCTTGCCTGCTGCCATGTAAGACATGCCTTTGCTCCTCTTTCACCTTCCCCTATGATTTTGAGGCCTCCCCAGCCACGTGAACTGTGAATCCATTAAACCTCTTCTTCTTTATAAATTACCCAGTCTTGGGTATGTCATTATTAGTAGTATGAGAACAGACCAATACAGTAAATTGGTACTAGTAGAGTGGTGTGCTGCTATAAGGATACCCAAAAATGTGCAAGCAACTTTGGAACTGGGTAACAGGCAGAGGTTGTAAGAGTTTGGAAGGCTCAGAAGAAGACAGAAAGATGTGGAAAAGTTTGGAGCTTCCGAGAGACTTGCTGAATAGTTTTGACCAAAAAGTCCAGGCTTAGGTGGTCTCAGATGGAGAGGAAGAACTTAATTGGGAAATGGAGTAAAGGCGATTCTTGTTATGCTTTAGCAAAAAGAGTGGCAGCATTTTGCCCCTGCCCTAGAGATCTGTGGAACTTTGAACTTGAGAGAGATGATCTAGGGCATCTGGAGAAAGAAATTTCTAAGCACCAAAGCATTCAAGAGATGACTTGGGTTGTTAAAAGCATTCAGTTTTATGTATTCACAAAGATATGGTTTGGAATTAGAACTTAGGTTTAAAAAAGAAGCAGAGCCTAAAAGTTCAGAAAATTTGCATCCTGATTATGTGATAGAAAAGAAAAACTCATTTTCTGAGGAGAAATTCAAGCCCCACTTGTAGAAATTTGCATAAGTAACATGGAGCCAAATGTTAACCACCAAGATGATGTGGAAAATGTCTCCAGGGCATGTAAGAGGTCTTCACATCAGCCCCTCCCATCACAAGCCAGGAAGCCTAGGAGGAACAAATGGTTTCATGGGCCAGGCCCAGGGCCTTGCTGTTTTTTCAGTCCTAGGACTTGGTTCTTTGAGTCCCAGCCATGGCTAAAAGGGGCCCATGTTCAGCTCAGCTTGTTGTTTCAGAGGGTGCAAGCTCCAACCCTTGGCTACTTACATGTGGTGTTTGGCCTGTAGGTGCACAGAAGTGAAGAATAGAGGTTTGGGAACCTCCACCTAGATTTCAGAGGATGTATGGAAAGGCCTGTATGTCCAGACAGAGGTGTGCTTCAGGGGCTGAGCCCTCAAGGAGAACCTCTGCTAGGGCAATACAAAATGGAAATGTCGGGTCAGAGCCCCTACACAGAGTCCCCACTTAGGCACTGCCTAGTGCAGCTGTGAGAAGAGGGCCACCATCCTCCAGGTGCCAGAATGTTAGATCCACCAACAGCTTGCACTGTGTGCCTGGAAAAGTCACAGATACTCAACCAGCCTGTGAAAGCAGGCAGGAGTGGGACTGTACCCTGCAAAGCTACAGGAGCAGAGCTGCCCAAGACCATGGGAACCCACTTCTTGCATCAACATGACCTGGAAGTGAGACATAGACTCAAAGGAGATTATTTTGGAGCTTTAAGATTTGACTGCCCCCACTGGATTTCAGACTTGCATGGGGCCTGTAGCCCCTTCTTTTTGGCCAATTTCTCACATTTGGAATGGGAGTATTTGCCCAATGCCTTTACCCCCATTGTATCTTGGAAGTAACTAATTTGCTTTTGATTTTCCAGGCTCATAGGCTGAAGGGACATGACTTGACTCAGATGAAACTTTGGACTGTAGTTATTTAAGTTAACACTGAAATGAGTTAAGACTTTAGGGGACTGTTGGAAAGGTATGATTGGTTTTGAAATGTGAGGACATGAGATATGGGCAGGGCCAGGGACAGAATGATATGGTTTGATTGTATCCCCACCGAAATCTCATCTTGAATTATAGCTCCCATAATCCCCATGTGTCATGGGAGGTACCTGGTGCTAGGTAATTGAATCATGGGGATAGGTTTTTCCCATGCTGTTCTCATGATAGTGAATAAGGCTCATGAGATTTGATGGTTTTAGAAAGGGCAGTTCCCCTGCACATGCCCTCTTGCCTGCCACCATGTAAGACATGACTTTGCTCCTCCTTCACCTTCCTCTATGGTTGTGAGGCCTCCCCAGCCACGTGGAAATGTGAGTCCATTAAAACGTTTTCTTTATAAGTTGCCCAATCTTGGATATGTCTTTATTAGCTGCACGAGAACATATTAATATACCAATTTGTACCTGTCACAGCACTGAAAAAAAATAATGCTAACATAAAATAATTTTAAGTGAAATCACCTAGGAAGAGGGGAATGTATGGGGTACAGAAGAAACCAGAAGAGAGACCCCAAAAGACTATGGGGGTGGTCTTGCAGTCATGAGAGGAACTGCCTTATTAGATGCACTGCCAGGGATGGGAGGGAGAGGGCTTAGCCACATGGTGAAGACTCTGTGTGGAGGATGAGTGGAGGTTGGTCCTGGGTCTAGCAGATGAAGTTGGATTCCTCTTGTCCCCTCTTCCTAGCCCAGACTTCTGGGAGCTCAAGAAGACACATTCTGTTCTTAAGATGGAGGGAAATGGCATCAAGAAGGGAAGTCATGTCCCAAATAAGGAGAAAAGGATGTTGAATGCATCCACAGAAAAGCCTCCTAACAACAAAGAACCAGAGCAGAAGCCCACTGGTGGAGCATTCCACAGGGCAGCTCTGGCTGGGGGAATAGAGGGGTCCAGCAGAAGCTGGTGAAGATGTGGCAGAAGAGGGGTGGCTGTAGGGCTTTGGCTGGAAATTGTGCATCACTCAGATGTGATGCTGGAGGGAGAAAACTGGCCCGGGTGGAGGAGGACAGCTGGAAATGGAGGCTTGAGGGGAGCCAATCAATGCTGGGTTCCAGGGGTGGGAAGCTGCTCTGATGATTGGCTCCTGTCAATCCCAGATAGGAAAAGCAAGCTGCTGCCACAGTCAAGTCCCAACTCCTAAAGGCCAAGAAAATTGGGTCTTGTCTCCCATAAAGTACTGAACATTCCTCCAGTAAATTTCCTTGAAGAATGAGGTGGCAGAGTGGCCAAGGTGATACCCTGCCAGACTTTGAGTCTGTGTCCCTCATTTATCATTATTCTTGATGAGACTAACTGGACTTTAACACGAATTCTGGGAAGTCGTGCATTTTGGCATTAGAGAGTCAAAGGAACAAATCATTAGGGAAGTTTTTTAACCTGAGATTCTTAGCCCCATCTAGAAAATGGGGATGGTAAAGTCTACCCCTTAGGATTCTTGTGAGAATCAAATAACATACAACATACCTGAATTTAACTCAGTGTTAAACCCACAGAGGTTATCGCACTTTGGGTCTCAGGATACTTTTATACACCTAAGGACTTTGAGGACACCAAATGTTTACAACTTCACAAATCTCTTTTATGGTTGCCTAAATAGAAGAAAGCTGGGTTCTTATATTTGCCTCTGCATTCAATCTGTTGCATTATGTTTTTTGTTGTTGTCGAAGGAAACAAAAAAAAATCCAAATTCACAGAGATATGTAGCTGGAAAAGGGCTGAGTATTTTAAATAGCCTTTTGGATAATTGAGAATACTATTATTTGATACCACACCAAAATTTGATGAGGCTGTTTCTTTCTTCTCTTTTCTCTTTTCTTTTCTTTTCCTCTCTCTCCCCCTCTCTCTTTCTCGCTTTCTTTTCTTTTCTTTTTTTTGAGATAGTCTTGCTCTATCCCCTCTTTCCCTCTCTCCCTCTCTCTCTCTTTCTCACTTTCTTTTCTCTTCTCTTCTCCTCTCCTCTCTTTTCTCTTTTCTTTTCTTTTCTTTTTTTTTTCTTTTCTTTTGAGATAGCCTTGCTCTGTTGCCCAGGCTGGAGACTGGAGTGCAGTGGTAAAATCTTGGCTCACTGCAACCTCCGCCTCCCAGGTTCAAGCAATTCTTGTTCCTCAGCCTCCTGAGTAGCTGGGATTACAGGTGTGCACCACCACACCTGGCTAATTTTTTTTTTTTTTTTTTTTTTTTTTTTTTTGAGATGTAGTCTTGCTCTGTCACCAGACTGGAGTGCAGTGGCACTCTCTTGGCTCAATGCAGTCTCCGCCTCCCAGGTTCATGCAGTTCCCCTGCCTCAGCCTCCCGAGTAGCTGGGACTACAGGCGTGCACCACTATGCCCAGCTAATATTTTGTATTTTAGTAGAGACGGGGTTTCACCATGTTGTCCAGGATGGTCTTGATCTCCTGACCTTGTGATCCACCTGCCTTGGACTCCAAAAGTGCTGGGATTACAGGTGTGAACCACCACACCCGGCCAATTTTTTGTAATTTTTAGTAGAGATGGGGTTTTGCTATGTTGGCTAGGCTGGTCTCAAACTTCTGATCTCAAATGATCCATCTGCCTTGGCCTCCCAAATTGCTGTGATTATAGGCCTGAGACACCATGCCAGGTGGAAGGGCTTCTTAAATGATGGTTACACTGTGAAACTGAAAATTATGTTAACGAACTCAAGTCTGTTGCATTAAAATCCATTGTTCTATTCGCACTTTGAATAAATATTTTTTACCCATGCTTGGTTTTGTAACATCATGCAATGGTCATTAAGAAAATATTGGTTCATTAAAGTATGTGACTCTTCCAAATGTTGATGCATTTCTTTACACAATATTTTTCAAAATCACATTTGCTAATAGCATCACTGATTTCTTTAGAAAAGTTTTTAAGTATTAGGAGATTTTTAGATCACAATGTCAGATATGAGTTTTCCAAAATCTTAACTTTCTTTGACAGCTAAAACTATCTTTAGCAGCAAATATGGTTAAGATTTCCTTCAAACAACAAGCCCATTTCATTTATTTTCAAGAAAATGCCTGCCAAGCACACAAGTCCAAATAAACATATTTTTCTGTCACTCAGTATTTTGAGAAAAAAATAGTGTCCCAGAGAAAAGGTTGTGAGTTCAGCTTACAACTCAATCACCAAGTGCTTCTCCTCAAGGCAACCATCATACTTGAACATACAGCAGAAATACTTTATGTGTATACTTCTCATCACACAGAATATTAAAAAGATGGATGTTCAATGGATGAGATTTAGTAAATTAACACACTAATTGCTTCACAAGAACATTCTCAGGTAAAGCTAGAATTTTGTCTTATGACGACTGTGTGGTGGTGGAGAATACAGTGATTAAGCATGAATTTTGCCCTCAGCTATTCCCACAAATCACTACAGAGGGAGCCCAACATGAAAAGCCTGTGTTCCAGAAAGTGGCATGAACAGACTATCGGGGTGAAGGATATGTTCATTATCTTGATTGTAGGGATGATTTTATGGAGATATATATATATCTCAAAACTTATCAAATTTGCACTATAAATCCATTTAGCTTATTGTGTGCCAATTTTACCTCAATAAAGCTGTTTAAAGAATGAGTGAAGTTAATTTAGAATAGTAGCCATTTAATCTATAAGAAAAGTCATACTTCACAGAGTGGTATGTGTTGGATATAAAATGCTTTAGGAATAAATGCTCGGTGCTGTGAAGTGAAACCAGCACTCAGGCAAAAGTTTAATTCTCTCAGCAAGCCAATTTACTTCTGCAGAAGGGTGCCACCTGTGTCAATCAAGATTGCAAGAGCACACCAAACAAAGAAGACCAGGGGGTTTTTATCCTTAACGCAGTTCCTACTTCTGTTTCACTCCCAATGGGCTGGGGTCAGACTGAACAATCTGAGCTGACCCGATTGGCTACTTGTACATATTTTTCTAAATATAGAAGGGGAAGGGGATGTGAGGTACAGAAGGGCAGTGTGTGCGATGTGCAGTTTCAGGGGAACAATGGGTACAGGTAACCAAGGGAACAGATGTGAGTTATTGATTAGCACTGATGGGAAAGGGGTAGGCTGTTTTACAGTAACTAGGGGCAAGGAGGAAGAGGAAAATTGAGTTTGAGAACAAAAGACAAGGAAGTTAGCAGGCTAAATCTTTGAAGAAAAACTCAGAGAAATTCATTGTATCTTACAATTCCTCCCTTTTAAATTTTCTTATGATTCTTTCTCTTCAAACTCTTTCTAACACATCTTGGCTTTGCTGTCCAGTTCAATCTTCTAAAAGGAAAAGCTTACTTGAATAAGGTATAGGAGAACTAAGGGAGGCTCTAGTAAGTACTGTTTGCAAAATCCTTTGTATTAGCACACGGATGCATGGTATGACACAACACTCAACAAGAATGAGTACACCTATTACGATTGCAAGAGAAATAAAAATTGAGGCTATGATTCCTTTTCATTTACCAAACCACTTTTCTAGCCATCCTGAAATAGGGCCATTGACTCCAGAATTTTTAGCTAATTGATTGGATAAAGTGATAAGTCCTTGTAAAGCCTTTGTTATGCTCCCTTTGGGGGCAGTGTTGTTTTGGATGAAGGTACAACACTGGGTTTTAATCATAACACAAACTCCACCTTTTTCAACTAAAAACATGTCTAGAGCTATTCTGTTTTCTCAAGCCATTTGGCTAGCAGGCCTTAATTTGTCAGCTATTACTTTGATAGCATCCCTGGTATAATTAATAAACTGCTGCTGATTATAACAGATGTAATTTATCCAAGCTGCATTTTTAGTAATAGTTACCCATGGAAATATGGATTCATATCCTGCAGCTATTTGGTCATGGGCTTTGAACATGTCAGGCACTCCTTGTGAGACTCCAATGGCATCTGTGTAAACTTGAGTGTCAAAAGACCCATAAGGGGCTTCTCTTATTTTTCGGTGTTGTGGTTTTCATTTTTCTGGTTGATGAACTTCCAGGGTGAAAGGGATAGCCAATTGGACAAGAGCACAAGTGCCACTCCAGTTACTTGGCAGTGTCTAATAAGGGTCCACTATAATACCATCATCCATCCATTCAAGGATGACTAAGGGCAAACTGATAGGTAAGCTCTTGGAAAAGCTTAAGCTCATTGCATCCCGCTAAGCTTCCAAGCAACACCAAATTCTCCCCGTGTCGTGAGAGACGTGAGGTGAAATTGACATTGGGAGACAGAAGTTGAATGGTGCTCAGAGGCTGACTCACAGGGTGTTGAACTTTGGGATACAGCAGAGAGAGCTTGGCAAGATTTGTTGCCCCAGGTTGTGGAATCCTGGAAAAGAGCTACCATACAGCCCATGCCTGGTTTATTGAAGGACCATCCTAGTGGAAAGGGGACAGACTGGGCCTCTGGTCTGCCATGTGCACAAGCATAACAATTGCTTTTGTTTAATGGGCGGATGGAATATTGAATCCATTCCAACCGGGCATTAACATCTTCATATCCTGTTTCAATTGTTAGGGTTTGTCTTAAATCTTTTACTTCTACAATATTTACTTAAGCTTTGTTTTTAGTTAGGGTAGAAGGTTCTGATGGAGAAGAATGGGGGTCAATAAAGCATATTTTAAAGAAGCCTGTAGGGTCATATCCATTGGCCTGTGCTCCTGAGCCGTAAAAGCATTCTAAAGGGGGTGCAGGGTTGGTGGAAGTAAGGGCATTAATAGTTACTGGGTTACAATAGTCAAGTTGACAACTAGAGGGGGTGGTTCTTTTGGTGAGGCAGAGGTAAGATTTTAGGTCGGTACAGCCTTCTGGGGAGATCCACTGTGTTCCCTGGTAGTTAGGATGACATCTGCCCATTGAGAATATATCTCTCAACTTGGGGTGCCCTGGTACGCCTGCCACGAGCAAAGTGTGGGGTCAGTAGCTTCTCTGAAGGGGCAGAGGTATTTTTCTAAGGTAGTGACATACATTTGCCCGTATTCCTCCTTCTCACAAGGCATAACAAGGCAAGCATCAAAGTTAATGATTTGGAGTGAGTCTGACTTAAGCTACATTGATAACAAGGTCAGCAATAGAATAAGGAAAGAAGAAAGGGTAATAGAATAGATAAAAGAGAGTTAAACTTTTCTTAACCTTAGTTTGAGGGGGGTTTTCCCTTGGATAATGGCCTACAACTTTGGGAATGGTGGTGCTTTCTTGACTTGGGTATGATGGCTCCATCTTTTCTTGCTGTCCAGACTGAAGTTTCAGTGGTGGGAAGTACTAGGCAGGCTCCTCAGGCTGGTGTCTATGTCCTGGGCACTCTAGGGGCGGTGCCTGTACTGGAAAATTTTGAGTTCTGAGGGAAGAGAAAGTGGAAGATAAACCAAGCATGTAGGAATGTTGGCAGTGGATTATTTTGAGAGGTAGTTTGGAATAGGAAGATAGAAGACATTTGATCTATGGCAACCAAGTCTCTAGACTTGTTTGGCTGAGAGTATAAATTCCTATACACGCATAAACTTTGACTGTGCTATACATGGCTTGGGGTCTTTAATGGATCCTCTAATGTAGGTGGGTAGGACTTCCTTCATAAGAGGTTTGAATAACATTTCTCTGAGTTATCTTTAGTGCCTACGGGAGAAACGGCAGCCAGTCTGGCTTATCTGATTTGCTAGGTTATTTTCTTGATTTTTGAAAGACAGGCTTTTTGGTACCTGGAGACATGGACAATAGCTATTTTTTCTTTTCTGGTAACTGAAGGTTATTTAAGACTTAAGTGATTAACTCCTCATAAACAAGGCTTTGACTGTTACTATTAATTCAGTCTGAAATTTTCTAAATATACGAACTACCACAAAGGCATATTTAGAATGAGTATAGATGGTTCTTTCTGGGTCCTGAAGGTAATTTAAAGCTTGACTAAGTGCAGACAGCTTATAAATTTGAATAGACTAATTATTAAACACTTTGATTTTATTTCTCTAGGAACTTTTTTCTATTAATTACTGAACACTTATTATGTTCTTTTTCCCTTAATCACTTTTGAACGGGGTTTTTCTTAAGTTTGGCCGGATGTTTGTACGGTAATCACTTAAATCTAAACGTGGGCTTTCTTTTTAGATTTGGATCTCTCATTAAGAAACTTGATAGGTTAAGTGAATTATCAGTAATTAATGTTGAACCATCCTTTTTAACAGAATAGCTTCATACTTACACATTTGTAATGTTTTTCTGGTGGCACATTTTAATATAAGTGACTTTAAAGAATCAAAGTTCTTTTCTGGTGGATACTTCCACCTTTAACACTGGCTTGACCACAATAAAGGCTAGTGGATATACCAGCTGAAAGATATTCTACTTCTTGCTCAGGAAACTTAGCTGCGGGATGCCTAGCTGCTTGGAGCCTTGGCTGAAGCCCTGTATTACTTGGCCCTGGCAAAAGTAAGGCAGATGACCTATAATGTAGTCTGCTCGGGGCATAGGCTGTGGCCCAGCCTGTGTGTCCTACAGAGTCACCGTCAATACGGTACTGGAAGCCTGGACCAGCTGGTAGGGCAGGAGCATGGACTTTGCCTGCCGTGGAGGTGCACTATGGGCCGTACAATGACACTGACAACATATTGCCGCGAAGCTTTGATGACAAAAGCCACCTGGCAACTTAGGAGCTTGGAGTCCTTTTGAGGACTCCTTTTGAGGAGGGGGACTTAGGCTGGGGAAGAACAGACTTATGGAGTGATACCTGAGGGGAAGGGTTGGATGTATTAGATGGGGAATGGCTCAGGGGATCCTGTGTGCTGTACTTTTTGCTAGGATCCCCTAAGCCTCTTCCTTCACTGTCTTTTTCATTGAAGATGGTTCTATCCTTAATGGGGTGCATGTACAACTAATTTTCCTCCAAAGATTAGTTTTTGACTTGCTCCTTTCAATCCTTGGAGGAGGGGAAAGGACAAGTCCTTGCCACCACCATAGGGCATAATCTATTTCCTCTCAGGAGGCATGTCTTCTACTAGCAATATTTTCTATTAGAAGTTCACAAATCCATTCCTCATTCAACCCAAATTCTGGCCAGAAAACTAAGGGTTCAAGGAATGATTCTTGAGTCTAAATGGAACAGCAGTATTTTTTCATTTGTTGCTTTTTCTTATGTTTAGTATTTTAATTATCTTTCCAATGCTTTAACATGAGACCTAGGGGACTATCTGGAGGTATCTTTGTTGCTAACTTTATCTTTTTTGCTTGTAATATTTCCCATAAGGGCCCTGGCTAGGCTCAATTCCTCGTATTAGGAATCTCTTTCCTAGTGGGAGCTTGCTGTGGCTCAGCTCCTCATATTAGGGACCTCTTGCCTATTTGAGGGGGTTCCTTGTGGCTCACCCCCTCATATTAGGGGGCCTCTTGCCTATCCTTCACTGGAAGCTTTGCTAAGGCTCAATTTGTCTATCCTTTAGCATCCACCTGCTGGAGGCTTCTTGCATCCTTCTTTTGCTTTGTCTGCTCTGGCTGCTTCCCTTGTGGGAATATTTCAGGTCCCTCTTAGCATTGATGGCAGGTCAGAATAAACCCCTAATGGGACCCCCGAAGGACCACCCTAAGCCATATGAGGGGACCACAGAATCGCAGATTAGACTCAGTCACTCCACACAGCAGTAGTGCTTGTTACCATTCACGCACTCAACCTCCAGAATGCCCCAACCCCTACCCCCAACCACCAAGGAAGTGCTTTGTTGCCCCTGCGACATTTCCTACATTGATCTGAGCACAGAATTTACCTGGTTGCTGTGGTATTGCAAGCCTCTCCTCCCTGCATCGCTGAGAGTCCAGGTTCATTTGTCACAACGGCTGGGTCTCAATCTCTTCTACCTGAGGCCACTGCAATGGGGCAGTGGAACGCATCTCTCCTAGGTAGGGTGATAGAAGACCCCTTCCAGAAGGAGAATGGGGATCCCAGACAAGCCCCCAGAATTGCTAGATATAAAATGCTTTAGGAATAAATGCTCGGTGCTGTGAAGTGAAACCAGCACTCAGGCAAAAGTTTAATTCTCTCAACAAGGCAATTTATTTCTGCAGAAGGGTGCTACCTGCATCAATCAAGATCTCAAGAGCACACCAAACAAAGAAGACTAGGGGTTTTTTATCCTTAACACTGTCCCTACCTCTGTGTCACTCCCCTATGGGCTGGGGTTGGACCACACAATCTGAGGTGACCTGATTGGCTACTTGTACATATTTTTCTAAATATAGAAGGGAAGGGGGATGTGAGGTACAGAGGTGGAGCATGTGAGATGTGCAGTTTCAGGGGAACAATGGGTACAGGTAACCAAGGGAACAGATGTGACTTATTGATTAGAGCTGACAGGAAAGGGGTAGGCTGTTTTACAGTAACTAGGGGCAAGGAGGAAGAGGAAAGTTGAGTTTGAGAACAAAAGACAAGGAAGTTAGCAGGCTAAATCCCTGAAGAGAAACTCAGAGAAATGCACTGTATCTTACATATGTAAACCCATCTTCAGCAGCTTCATGTGTTATGTAGTTTTTAGAAGATATGCCCTCTCAGAATAACTACTCACTTTGAAAGTAGACACTCGTGCTTTCTCAGCAGATTTTTGTCATCTACCTTTCATGGGATCATGAATATTACTATGGCCCCATGATGGATGATATATATTAGCAAAAAATATATATTTTGCAAGTTACAGTCTTACTACTTTACTTTTTCAACATAAATTCAAGTCTTACTTTTTAACTAAATGTGCACTTTCATCTTTTGAGCTCATTGCTGCTATAGAGTTTATTGTACAATTTTAAAAGTATAACCTAACAGTAGAAAAATAAATAGCTATAGCTCCTACTGTAAAACAGTCATCCACTATAATAAGAGCTCTCTGACTATCTCTATAGGCAGGACTGCTTGGCCTCTGTTTCCTATCTCACATGTTTCTTTTTGACCTTATCAGGTGGTAGCCTCAAGGCCTTGGCTATTTCATAGGACATGAACAAGTGACTGACAGGAGCAACAGCAACGAATATGTCTCACTACCGCTGAGGCCAGTTAGCTGGTCCTGGTCACTTGTGTCTTTACACAGTTTATTAGAAGCCCACTGCATGCTGTCTGGAAAGGGAATATTACATATATTCTAGAATCAGCTGGGAAAGGAGGATTGGGTTATCTATTACTGCTCAACTTTCAGATGTAGCTACCCGTTTATGTGTGAACTTACACCTACGTTTATGCACTACAGATATCACCACAACAGAAGGTAGAAGTACAAAATGGGGTTCTTCCTATTCCTGCTCATTTAGTGCAACTATTAATGATGATAGTACATTGTTTAAAAAGTTACTGGCACAGCACGGTGGCTCACGCCTGTAATCCCAGCACTTTGGGAGGCCCAGGCAGTAGATCATGAGGTCAGGAGTTCGAGACCAGCCTGGCCAACATAGTGAAACCCTGTCTCTACTAAAAATACAAATAATTAGCCAGGCATGGTGGCACATGCCTATAATCTCAGCTACTTGGGAGGCTGAGGTGGGAGAATTGCTTGAACCTGGGAGGCAGAGGTTGCAGTGAGCTGAGATGGTGCAACTGCACTCCAGCCCAGGCGACAGTGTGAGACTCTGTCTCAAAAAAAAAAAATGTTACCAACAGATGTAATGCTAAACCAACAGATGTAACAGGAGCTGTCCTGGGCAAGCTGGGATGTGTGGTTTCCATACTTACAAGTCACTTTGCCAACTCTATCCACTCTGCTAGAACTCTAAATATTGGAGTGCTCTGCTGGGTACTGGGACCCCTTGACTTCTCCCTGGTTGCTCTCACTTTGACCAATACTGAAACTCTCAAATCTGTATCTCTACTGCCTAAAAATTAAGACTTAAATACCCAACAACCTACTTATATCTCTGCTTAGATATCTAGTGAAATCATCTTACACAGCTCTATGTGCCTCTGAGTAATGAAACACTCAGCACTTACTGTTGTAAAACCATAACGATTTCATTATGCCCAAGGATTCAGTGGGTCAGAAATTTGGACAGGTCAGAGCAAGGTTTGTTTATTTCTGTTCTGTGATGTCTGGGGCCTCGGCTGGAAAAACTCAACAGCCAGGGTGACTTGAATGGCTGGGGACTAGACTTATCTGGAGGCTTCACTCTCATGTTTAGTGTCTGGGCTGGGAAGTCTAAAAAGCTGGACTCAGCTGGAACTGTCAACCAGAACACCTATATGGGGCCTCTTCATGTGGCTTGGGCTTCTTTTTGTGGCAACTGGGCTCTAAGACAGAGAGGCCCAAGAGGGACCATCCTGAGAGCAAGTGTTTCTCTGCAAAGCTTCCTCTGACCTATCCTTGGAAGTCAGGCAGCATCACTGCCACAGCCTTCTATTGACTGCAAGCAAGTCTCTAAGGCCAAGTCAGATTTGTAGAAAAGGGATGAGACTGCACCTCTTGATGGGTAAATGGCAAGGTCACATTGCAGAGGAGCATTCTGGCCACTTTGGAATATACAATCTGCCACACACCCTTAATATGGCTAAAACAGAACTCTTTATTTCTAGTCCACCCATTTCCTTGAATAAATAAAACCACATCTGCCCAATTGCTCCAAACTCCAAACCTAGGAATTATTATTGCTTCCTCTCTTTCTTGCACTCAACACATTTAATGCATCATCACCAGGTCATCTCAACTCTACTTCCAATGCATCTCTCAAATATATTCACTTTTCTGCATCCCTGCCACTACCACCCTAGGGCAAGCCACCACTGTTTCTCACCTAAACCTCTGCAATAGCCCAGGAACTAATCTCCTTGTTTCTATTCTTGTTCCCTATAATCTATGTGCTATATAATAGAGAGATTAATACGTTTAAAATGTAAATTAGATCACACAACTCCCCTGCATAAAACCTTACTCAGAAGTTAGAATAAAACCCAGATAAATGCCTTCCCCTGGCTTTGAAAGTCTTACATGATCTGGCCTCCGGTCTTGACTCCAGCTTCATCTGGTCACCATTTGACCTATCATCTACTCAGTCTCACTCGTATTCACTTTCTTTCCATTTCCAAATACTCTCAAGGCCTTTATCTCCGCTCTTTCATTTTCCTGGAATATTCGCTGCACTCTGCATGCTGGCCTTTTGTCATTTAAGTTAGTTTAAATGTCACTTCCTTGTGGCATATACAATCTCTTAATATAAAAGTAGCCTATCAGATGACTGCCCTCTTTCCTAATTTATTTCACTAATTTAAAACACAATAAGATATAGCAATGTGACAGGTAACTTTCTGGTCCATGATAATGAATAAAAAGACTATAGTTGTATTTTTTACTATTCACATTTTCTTAATTATACTTCTTTCCTTATTATCAGACACTCCTGTATTCCCCCTTAAAACGACAGCTTCATAGGAACAGAGGCCTTCTCTGTAGACCAGTTCCTGGAAAACCTGCTAACACCTCCTAGGAGTACAAAATTTGCTAGATGATTTAGTGCTTGAAAGTGCTGGTTAACTTACCCATTGCGCAGTAAGTGATGAATAAATTTCTTTTATAAGAATAACCTTTTTATTTTAGGATCCTTAATTTGCTAATAAAGGAACTGAAGCCAGAATGGTCATTTGTCCAGTGTTAAAAAGATAGCTAGGAACATCTTTATGACTAAGTTACCTTAATTTTTAAAACCAAAACTGCTGCTTTCGTACTAAGAAAGGAATTTTTAAAGTCATCTTTGTTGCGCACTCACTTCATAAATGAGCTGAAGCTGTGATATCTAATTATAATACTGGCAATGTGGCACTGGGCGAGCCATGTGGGAGTGTAAAGTCTTTTTTTTTTTTTTTAATGCATCTCATAGATTTTTATATGTAGTGTTTTATTTTCCTTTTTTTAATATATATACTTTAAGTTCTAGGGTACATATGCATTACGTGCAGGTTTGTTACATATGTATACTTGTGCCATGTTGGTGTGCTGCACCCATCAACTCGTCAGCACCCATCAACTCGTCATTTACATCAGGTATAACTCCCAATGCAATCCCTCCCCCCTCCCCCCTCCCCCCTTCCCCCTTCCCGTGATAGGCCCCGGTGTGTGATGTTCCCCTTCCTGAGTCCAAGTGATCTCATTGTTCAGTTCCCACCTATGAGTGAGAACATGCGGTGTTTGGTTTTCTGTTCTTGTGATAGTTTGCTGAGAATGATGGTTTGCAGCTGCATCCATGTCCCTACAAAGGACACAAACTCATCCTTTTTCATGGCTGCATAGTATTCCATGGTGTATATGTGCCACATTTTCTTAATCCAGTCTGTCACTGATGGACATTTGGGTTGGTTCCAAGTCTTTGCTATTGTGAATAGTGCCGCAATAAACAAACGTGTGCATATGTCTTTATAGCAGCATGATTTATAATCCTTTGGGTATATACCCAGTAATGGGATGGCTGGGTCATATGGTACTTCTAGTTCTAGATCCTTGAGGAATCGCCATACTGTTTTCCATAATGGTTAAACTAGTTTACAGTCCCACCAACAGTGTAAAAGTGTTCCTATTTCTCCACATCCTCTCCAGCACCTGTTGTTTCCTGACTTTTTAATGATTGCCATTCTAATTGGTATGAGATGGTATCTCATTGTGGTTTTGATTTGCATTTCTCTGACGGCCAGTGATGATGAGCATTTTTTCATGTGTCTGTTGGCTGTATGAATGTCTTCTTTTGAGAAATGTCTGTTCATATCCTTTGCCTACTTTTTGATGGGGTTGTTTGTTTTTTTCTTGTAAATTTGTTTGAGTTCTTTGTAGGTTCTGGATATTAGCCCTTTGTCTGATGAGTAGATTGCAAAAATTTTCTCTCATTCTGTAGGTTGCCTGTTCACTCTGATGGTAGTTTCTTTTGCTGTGCAGAATAAAAGAGGACACAAACAAATGGAAGAACATACCATGCTCATGGATAGGAAGAATCAATATCGTGAAAATGGCCATACTGCCCAAGGTAATTTATAGATTCAATGCTATCCCCATCAAGCTACCAATGAGTTTCTTCACAGAATTGGAAAAAACTGCTTTAAAGTTCATATGGAACCAAAAAAGAGCCTGCATCTCCAAGACAATCCTAAGTCAAAAGAACAAAGCTGGAGGCATCACGCTACCTGACTTCAAACTATACTACAAGGCTACAGTAACCAAAACAGCATGGTACTGGTACCAAAACAGAGATATAGACCAATGGAACAGAACAGAGTCCTCAGAAATAATACCACACATCTACAGCCATCTGATCTTTGATAAACCTGAGAGAAACAAGAAATGTGAAAGGATTCCCTATTTAATAAATGGTGCTGGGAAAATTGGCTAGCCATAAGTAGAAAGCTGAAACTGGATCCTTTCCTTACTCCTTATATGAAAATTAATTCAAGATCGATTAGAGACTTAAATGTTAGACCTAATACCATAAAAACCCTAGAAGAAAACCTAGGTAATACCATTCAGGACATAGGCATGGGCAAGGACTTCATGTCTAAAACACCAAAAGCAACAGCAACAAAAGCCAAAAATTGACAAATGGGATCTAATTAAACTAACGGGAGTGTAAAGGCTTGAGATTTCTCATTAGGAGACTTCTAAGGACCCTTCCGATAATAAGGACTCGATGACACTATATAGAGGCATTTATTTCTGGGGACCTCCCTCACAGGGAAAACTGAGCATATTATGGGAATGAAAACATCCCTCTCTTACCTTTGTCCATTTTATTTTATCATTCTGTCTCTAATTATAGAATGCCATACCTTGCACTCCATGGGTGAATGTCCAACAACGGAAATACATCCTGAAGCAGCACTTTCCTTGGAATACATGTGATTCCATGAAAAAAGGTCAAATATGATTGAGGAATGCCAAGACCTTTGACAGGCATACAAATATTAAAGGATCTGAGAAATTCCTCAGTGGTACTCCCTCACCCACTTTTATTTTGAAATAGGTTCTCACTCTGTCCCGCAGGCTGAAGTGCAGTGGCACAATCATAGCTCACGGGAGGCTCAATCTCCTGGACTCAAGCAATTGTCTAGCCTCAGCCTCCTGAGTAGTACATTGTTTAAAAAGTTGGACTACAGGAGCACACCACATTGCCCAGCTGAGTTTTTACATTTTATTTTAGAGATAGGGTCTTGCTGTGTTGACCAGGTTGGTCTCAAATTCCTGACTTCAAGTGATCCTCCCACCTCGGCCTCCCAAAGTGCTGGAATTACAGGTGTGAGTCACCATGCCCAGCCTAGTCCCCCTTTTTATAACACAATGTTTTCCTAATCCACAATATTGCCTTAGAGGTTATGATATATTGAAGTAAAACCAGGTGATTCTCAGGGAATAACTGATTCATGGGCAAGGTTTCCCGAATTCAATAAGGTGCAAATATATGACATTTTAATTTCTAGAATATGATTTTAAAATATTTTAAATGTGATTGCAAAAATAGCCTCAATTCTTCACTCTGCCCTACACTTCACCTATACTCTTTACAATGTGATTTTCCAGCTCCTCCTACTAAAAGGTGGAGTCTATTTCCCTGTCTATTTAATCTGGAATGACCTTATGACTTGCTTTGACCAATGAAACACAGCATAAGGGACCTTTCGACTGTTGTGCTTGGGCCTTAATGTGTCTGCCATGCTACTTCTGGTTCCCCTGGAAACCTGTTGTCACTCTCTGAATGAGCCTGGGCTAGCCCTCTGCATGATGTGAGACAATGTGACTTGGCCATCCTCATCACTCCAACCAATAGCCAGCCAATCACTGGACATGTAAGCAACACCAACCTAGACTAAGTCAACCCGCTGAACCACCAGCTGACCACAGATGAATAAGCCCTGCAAAGATCAACTGAGCCAGCCCAGACCAGCAGAACTATCAGTTAACCTGCATACTTGTAAGCATTAATGCACGGTAATTGTTTTAAGTCATTATGTTTTGGAGTGGTTTGTTTTTCAGGAATGCAATATTTGATGCACAAGGTGAAACTCATGTTTACTTTCTTAGTCCATTTTTGCTGCCATAATAGAATAACACAGATTGGCTAATACATAAGGAACAGAAATGTATTGACACAATATTGTCAATATTGTGTTGATCAATTGTGTTGATCCATTTGTTGATCAATACACCAACAAAATGTATTGACACATTAGTTCATATGAATAAATTATACATCATAGTTATGAATGAATTACATATCATAGTTTAAAAAAACATAAAAAGGCAGTCTTACTCTCTTAACAATTTGTAAGTGATAAAAATTTAGAAAAAAAGAAAGGAAAAAATTCAGAGAACATTAAAAATACTGGAAATGAAGCAGCAAATAGAATACAAATATGTTTAACAGCAAAACTTGCTTTTTCATTACATGGGGAAACATAGAACAATAAATCTACTGCATGCTTATGCTCCCTGGGAAACAACAACAATAACAAAACATAGTGGCCCTAGAAACAAAGAGAAATGATACTGATGGCAGACAGTTGGAAATTAATAATTTTCCTGATCTGCACTCAGGTTTCTCATGCTCCTGGGATACAGGCGGGTGGCCCTTTCAGTGTGTGCACTCCCAGGATTAACATCTGTGTGAACATGGCAATAGAAGAAGGCAGAGTAGATGAATTCCTGAATTGTTCTCACTGACACTCACAGATATGTTTCCTTGGATGATTACAGTTCACAGGTGCAGTGGCCACACACTAATTGAAAGAATTATTTTCTTAACATTCAGTGTCATCTGCAAAGACTTTTGTGAAGAGCATAATTGTTTCAACCAGCTGCTAGGAGCTGTTTTTATTAATTTTTTTAAAAATCAAATGCCAAGGCAGGGGATATTTGTAATATTTCCCCTCTACATTCTTTTAGAGGAATAAACGAAAAACAACAGCCCACAGCTCTATGAGACTAAGACCTTTGAAGACCAAAGATTCGGGTTCCATAAACAGTGACATCAAAAATGTGTCCTTTTTCTCTCTATTTTTATTCTCACCCCATGATAGGCTGTCTTGTGTACAGCACGGCTAGGGGGACACCTGCTGGGATTAGTGAAGCCCAGAGTAGGTCCATGGAGAGCCCATGCACTCTCACTGCCTGATAAAGTTCATCCCAAATTTCCACTGCATATGCTCCTTTAAAGTAGAGAAGATGCTTCAAGTTTCATGATTTCTATTCTTTAAGTGGCTGCCAGACTAATCTCTAAGGCACTGACCCTAAAATATCCTTATGGAGTCAAATCTCTAATGTGTAAGACTTCCCAAATTCTCCCAAAGGCAACCCGTAAATCACTCTGAACCTAAATGTAACTGCAGTGTCATAGTCCTTTCTTTTAATGATTTGCCTTCCCCTTGTTAAGTTTCTCAAGAGGCAAGTGTCTTGGTATGAGCTGCTTTAACAATATACCATAGCTTATAAACAACAGAAGTTTATTTCCTGCAGTTCAGGAGGCTGGAAGTCTAATATCAGTGTGGCAATATGGTTGGGTAACAGTGAGGACCCTCTTCTGAGTTGCATACTGATAACTTCTTGTTGTATCTTTACATGGTGGAAATAAAGTAAGAAGGCTCTCTATTAGTGCCCTTTTATAAAGGCACTAATTCTATTTCTGAAGGCCCCACCCTTGTGACCTAATTACCTCCCAAAGGCCATACCTCCTAATACATTGGGGGATTAGGATTTTAACACAAGATTTTTTGGGCAACACAAACATTCAGCCCATTGTAGCAAGTTTTTTGTTTGTTTGTTTGTAAACAAAAGCTCTATAAAAGTTAAAGGTGGGAGAAAAGGAAAAAGTATGCATGCTGTCATTCTTATTACAAGGTAGAAGCCATATATTTCACACCAGCGATTTAGAAAAGAATTTGGTTGGAAAGTGACAGCCTGTACTTCTGGACAATGAAATAAAACAGAGATAAAGATAAAGTGTTACTTTATAATGCAGAATTGGGCTCTCTCAACTATTTGGAATCTTTAGAAATGCTTACTTTAAGCTCAAAATTCATGTTCTGAGCAGGGTTTTGCACAAACTTCCCTGAGATTATAGCATTGTTACAACCTGGAACTGAAAACTTTAGCATGGTCCTCAAAATGTAATGCATTTATTCTGAAACAGGATTTCTTTACCTACTAATTTTTTTCTTTGTTTCACATTAAAATCAGCAGCAAATTAAATGCAAATGTGTAGAGAAATGAAACACTTGCACTACAAATTTACACACACCAAACCAGAAAAAAAAAGAAAGTTATAGTCCTCTTGCCAATTGTAAATCCCCAGACTTCTAAATACATACACTCAGTGTATTAAAGAGCAACTTAACCTTGCTTGGAGGACTTTGACTTTTGCAATTCTCAACATATGTTTGTTCTTCAAACTAGAAATTGCATTTCCATCGGGCTGAATATTAATATATTAGTTTCTTCTAGTGCTTAAGCTACTTGGAAATAAGTCTGTTGCTTTTAAAAATTATCAAGGGTCTTTAAGATAATTAGAATCCCATACAGAAAAGTATGCCAAATTCTAATTAAAATACCAGGTTGTTTTTAAAGACAAAACATAAAGCAGCACTCACACATTCAAAGTCACACAAGGGCAAACTCAGCCATCAAATGCCAATGGCTTTTGCCATCACTCATAGACACCTCTCCTAGCAGGCAGTCTTTTCAGCTAGGTTATTGCAAAGTGTCCCATTTTTTTGACTTTAATGCATCACCAAAAGTCACCACATCAACCGAGCCTCACATTATCCTTTCATAAATGCTGGATGTATTAGGTTAAATGGGGAAATGGTACACGTATACTTTTTAACGTTTCTTTGTAATTGTTTCACCTAATGTAACTCTCAATCACCCCCGTCCTTACTGATCTTCCCAGACCAGAAACAGATGTGCAATGTCATTGTATGCTCGCCATTTAATGATTAAAAACAAAAGAACTGAATAAGGCAGGACAGGGTTGAATGTCACTCATGTAGATATTGAATTTCCTTCTGTATTCAGAAGAACTGTGTGTAAAACCCACAGAGGGAAGGTAGAATTGGAATCAAAGCTGCCTTTTGCCTAGGTTACTTACATAGCAGAATGCAAAAGATGCCTTTAGTTCTCCCAATACCCCAAGCTATGTATTGTCCACTTTAAAATTTGTTAGGAGGACTACAATCCAAGAACCAATTATTTACATACAAGGAAATGAGCAAGATTCCATACCCCAAAGAGCACTAAGTGTAGTTTACTGAACAGCCTGAACATTACAGAATGTTTTAATCAGCAGTTAAACCCTCATTCTAAAAGATTCAGTTATCTCAAAGAGGAGGTCACCCCCAGAAATGTCCTGTGGAAGCCAAAGCCATGGAGAAACTGGAGCCTGATGGGTTAGTGGCAGGTGATCCAGATGTGCACATCTGCTGCAACCCACTCCCTCCCCCAGGCTATAGCTGGGCTACAGTCTGTCACCAGGGACAGCCACCACAATGGGGAGGCAAAAGAACAAGGTAAAATGACATTTGGAGGGTTTTCTGAATTATGAGGATATTCTTTGAAATTCCCAGGCATCGTGAAGGGTCTTCAAAGGGATTCTCAACTCCAGGATTTAGTGCTCTGGGCAGTCGCCCAGGTACCACAAAATCCCTATGGGTGCGCATCTCCTTTGTTACCCGTGTGTATACTCCCTCCCTGACGTCAAAGCCATGTTTGCTCAGCTTGATGAAAATGTGTTTCTTGAAAGCCACATTCTTTTCCTTTTCTGAGCCAGTGAGTTTCAGGAGAGCTCATGGTACTGATGTTTCTCCCTCCATAGACGGGATGGAAAGGACAGTTGTCTCTGTGTCGAGCATATGCTAACCAGACAGGGCTTGTTTCCCTAAGAAACCTTGTGTTTATTTTTTGTTTCTGTTTGGCATCTAACCAGCATTATAGTAAAATATCTGTCTCTTAGCTTTGTGAAAGCGAGGCTTGTGGGATACGTGCCTGTTTTTTACGCATTGGTTCCTTGGTAGAGAATTGTTCTGAGAAATGATCCTAGTCATAGCTTAGCCTGGCATGTGGCATACCTCTCTCCGCCTTGAAGAATAGTAAATGTAGGGCTGGGGGATGATAGTGGCTCAATGCTGTTGTGCAGGGATGGTGATCTTCATGGGTTCTTCCAAGGTCTAAACAAATGTTCTGGAGTCTTGCCAAAGTTTTTATTGAATTATATAGTACAAGGAACTGCAAAAAAAAAAAAAAAAAAAAAAAAAAAAAGCAAAAATCATCTTGATTATTCAATAGAACTTTTTTTTTTTTTTTTGGCTATTTGGAGACTTAGTCATTTATAGCAACATTAAGTGGGATGCCAAAAATCTTCATCATTCGTTTAATAGGTAATAGTTTCACTGTAGAACCTAGAGAGATATGCCTAAGGCCATCAGCCTGACCTGTTCTGTGTAACCTATTGTAAGAGTGAGAAAGGGCCTGATATTTGTCACATGTCTATGACGTGAGAGGCTTCCAACATTCATCATCTCACTCTAACCCTATGAGGTGGTTATTCCCATTTCATATCCAGGAAATAGAGGAAGAAAGAATTTAACTCAACCAAATTCACATAACTGGTCAATGGTGGAATCAAATCTAATCCCATGCTGGAATGACTCCAAAAATAATTTCAACGTCAGAATCTTGAGGAAAAAGTCTCTTACGCTATGTACTTCACAGAAGGATCTCATTACTTTATAAGATCTGCTGGTATTAACGTGGTCCCAGATGTCACTGGTGGTGTTGCCATGGTCATAGATGTCACTGGAAGCTTCTGATGATACACCCTGTAACTGACTACTCCACCTTAGTGCCGTGACCACTCTGTTCCCACGCCTCACTCCTCTTACTTCTTAATATTTATTTTCCAATTACAAAAGGGCCTACCTACTCTACAACAAATGCTCTGTGGGTTCCTTGATTACAAAGGTAAATGAGGAGTCCCTCCCAGAGAGGATTTTGTACTCTAGTGACATTTTCCCCTCACCTCTAAGGACTGAGGTCATTTAAAATGCATTTAGTCTCAGAATTGAGAATTTAAAGAATCTCTCTGCACTCATTAACAAAGGCTCACTCCTTTCTACTGTTCCTGGCAGAGTTTTCAACCTGGAGTCTCTGAAATGATAGGGGTGTCTATGAGTTACTCAGTCATTTAACTTTGGTCACTGAGAGTTATTTAAAATATTTAATTACATTCAGTGGAAATCATGCCTTTATTTGAGATATTTTACAGGCAAATGAAAACATCAATGTCCTTTGTGGATTTATTAGAACTGTAGCGAAATATGCCTTTCATTCATTAAAATGGGAAAAATAATTGTTAGGTAAAAATATAGTATGAAAAAAATATTTCCATAGCAGCAATGGCAATGTTGCGGGGTCGGGGAGGAGAGGTACTAATAAAATAACTCCATGCTGGCAAAAAATTGGATGCCAGTGATACTTAATGTTTCAACTCAGCACTTGTAGGAAGGGAGTTTAGGGATTATACACTATACTTTGGAAATAGGAAATGAAAGTGACTAACCCAAGATTGCCCCAAATAGTTGCCCACATAATGAACAGACTCCAGATCTTCTGATGTCAAGCCCATGATACCTCCTAGAGCACTCTAGTTCAATGAATTTGTGTGCAATGGTTATTTCCTAGAAAATGGTTCAAAGTTCAGAAATAGGGTTAAATTTGAACTCTTCTACAATTAGATGAGCATAATTACACTCTTATTTTTTAAAAGATAAATAGTAAAATGGCAAAAGAAACAACATTCACCCAAATCAATTGTGTATTTCCGGAAAATATTTGTGCCTAGACCACCTACACAACTGTGCAAGCCTCTACCTGGTTGGCCACAAAACATAGATACAGTAGATAGATAAGAACTCAGCCTCGAAAAGATTTGTCAACGAGCAGTTAAGAAGTAACAAAGTCTATGTTTAATGAAAATTGCAACCTACAAATAATTTATAACTGTAAACATAGTTTATTTAGTGTCTCATTTCCATTCCTATCCATTGTTTCCCATATTAAAATGAAGGATCTTACAGGACCTCTGTTACTTAGGATTTTCATCATATTTCTTGATGAAGGAATAGCACCAAGACACCACAAAGAGAATTGAGTTCATGGGCCGAAATGGCAATTATAGCTAAATGAAACAAAAATGAAGGGTGAATATTTTATTCAGTTCAGCTGTTAAGTCTTAATGCAAAGAAAGAGCTTTCCACAAATCTGTAATGGACACCAATTTCTAATCTCTTCCATTATTAGCTTTTGAAAGTCTTATCATGGTGTATTTTGGCAGTCAACCAAGCTTGGGATGTTCAGCTTAATAGATTTAAACTGAAATTTTAGCGTTTCCCTTCTTCTGCTATTCAAAGCATACAATTAAACCTCTTGGTGAACTGCTGATAACATTTCTCTAAGCCAAATTTGCCTTTGGATACAAAAGGAACATTCCTGGAGAATGACATAACATTGCCACTGGGTCAAAAGGAAAACATGTTGCGGAAGATCTTTTTTTAATGACAAAATATATTGTTTCAGGATTATATACAGCAATGTGCTGTATCACTAACCAAATATTAGGACTTTGGGAACTGAAATAACATCTTGCATGGCTATAGTGTGTACGTAGTTAATAGTCATGTCTCTGGGAGACCAGTTTTTTCGACATCAGCATACACAAACTTACTATCATTATAGTTGGTGGAGTGAGAAATCAAACTCTAATTAAAAGATTACATGCTAATATGTGCTTATAAAATTCCTTTGTGATTGCTATAGAGAAATGAAAACACTGCCCCAATAAAAATGAAACCACACAACAAATACATTCATTCAACTCATATTTATTGATTATCTAAACTGCACCTGGCACAATAACTATGTAAGGAACTAGGGATATAGTGACCTTATTGAGCTTATAGTCTTCTGGGTTACAAAGTTATTAATCAAAAACTCATACAAATAACATCAAATTGCACCTGTGATAAGAGCTATGAAGAGAATATATGACTAGCATAGCTTAGCATGCTTTAGCTATGTGAGCTTGGATAAGCTGCCTAGTTTTTCTGGGCTTTCTTTCCTTCTTTTTAAATGTGATTAATGATGGTCCTGCATCAGAGGGTTGTTGTGGGGGACTGTATGAGATAATCAATGTAAGACCCTGTCATAGAGTATATTCTCGATAAATATTACCTGTTATTATTGCCATTTTTATGGTTATTTTCATTATTATTAGCAAAGGAGGTCAGAAAATCCTTCCCCGAAGAAGTGAGCACTGGGTGGGATCTAAGATAAGCTGAAATTACCATAGTGAGAAAGAAAGGGAAGATATTTCTAGATGAGGACACAGCAGGTTTATATACCCTGTGGAGGGCAGAACTATAGTAAGGAGGACGAATCCAGAGAAGGCTGACACACGAAGGCTGAGACAATACAATGCGAGGCTGCACAGGCAGACAGCATTTGATGCCTTTGTGGCTGTATTTAGCTTGTCTCTATTATGTATTGTGGATGTATAAACACACACACAAAATACAATTTCCATTTATTGTAGAGAATCCTAATTTTACGATACTATGCAAACAAATGTAGCACAATTCTGCTCCCATAATTTCAGAATGGATCATTTATTTATTTACTCATTTATTCATTCATTTAAGCACCATCCATTCAGCCTTTACTGAATGCCTTCTGTGGACTAAGCATGCGGTTAGAAGCCGAAGTTACAAAGGTGAATCAAGTACCATCCCTGCCATCAGGAGGGATTAAAAAAAAATAGAAATATAAAATAACTCATAGAATTACTGAGAAGAGAGATAGACCAATATCTGTGAAGGACAGAGGAAAGATTAATTAACTCTGTGGGGAACTAGGTAAAGCATTAAGGAAGAGACTTTTGAGACATGAAGAATGAATAGAAGGGAAAAGAAAAAAAAAGGGAAGGAAGAACATGTCATGAGAGAAACGAGCATGGAGAAGGAGGTGTGAAGTGTCCAGCAATGTGGGGTGATCAGGCAAGGTGATCAGGGGAGGACTGGCAGGAGAAAAGGTGGAAATGGCTGGAGAAATACAGAGGATGAGGGCTTTGTGACAATTCATTTCTTGGCAATCTGTAGTCAAAAGAGCAAAGCAAGGGCTTCACCACTGAGGGCAAATTGAGATCTTTCCATTTTCTGATTGCACTGGTCATGAAGCCAAAGCAAGGAGAGAAGTTTAGAGAAAAAAGAGTGAAAAGAAATGGACAAAGCCACCGAGAAATATGAGACTATGTGAAAAGACCAAATCTACATTTGATTGGTGTACCTGAAAGTGATGGGGAGAATGGAACCAAGTTGGAAACATTCTTTAGGATATTATCCAAGAGAACTTCCCCAACTTAGCAAGGCAGGCCAACATTCAAATTCAGGAAATACAGAGGACACTACAAAGATACTACTTCAAAAGAACAACCCCAAGACACAAAATTGTCAGATTCACCACGGTTGAAATGAAGGAGAAAAATGTTAAGGGCAGCCAGAGAGAAAGGTCGGGTTACCCAGAAAGGGAAGTACATCGGACTAACAGCGGATCTCTCTGCAGAAACCCTACAAGTCAGAAGAGTGGGGGCCAATATTCAACATTCTTAAAGAAAAGAATTTTCAACCAAGAATTTCATATCTAGCCAAACTAAGCTTCATAAGTGAAGGAGAAATAAAATCCGTTACAGACAAGCAAATGCTGAGACATTTTGTCACCGCCAGGCCCACCTTACAAGAGCTCCTGAAGGAAACACTAAACATGGAAAGGAACAACTGGTACCAGCCACTGCAAAAACATGCCAAATTGTAAAGATCATTGATGCTCTGAAGAAACTGCTTCAATTAATGGGCAAAATAACCAGCTAACATCATAATGACAGGATCAAATTCACACATAACAATATTAACCTTAAATGTAAATGTGCTAAATGCCCCAATTAAAAGACACAGACTGGCAAATTGGATAAAAGGTCAAGACCCAGCAGTGTGCAGTATTCAGGAGACCCATCTCACATGCAGAGACACACAGGTTCAAAATAAAAGGGTGGAGGAAGATCTACCAAGCAAATGGAAAGCAAAAAAAAAAAAAAAAAAAGAAAAGAAAAAAGAAAGAAAGGCAGGGGTTGCAATCCTAGTCTTTGATAAAACAGACTTTAAACCACAAATATCAAAAGAGACAGGGAAGGCCATTACATAATGGTAAAGGGATCAATTCAACAAGAAGAGCTAACTATCCTAAATATATATGCACCCAATACAGGAGCACTCGGATTCATAAAACAAGTCTTTAGAGACCTACAAAGAGACTTAGACTCCCACACAATAATAATGGGAGACCTTAACACCCCACTGTCAGTATTAGACAGATCAACAAGACAGAAGGTTAAAAAGTATATCCAGAACTTGAACTCATCTCTGCGCCAAGCTGACCTAAAAGACATCTACAGAACTGTCTACCACAAATCAACAGAATATACATCTTTGTCAGCATCACATGGCACTTATTCTAAAATTGACCACATAATTGGAAGTAAAACTCACCTCAGCAAATGTAAAAGAACAGAAATCACAACAAACTGTCTCTCAAACCACAGTGGAATTAAATTAGAATTCAGGGTTAAGACACTCACTCAAAACCGCACAACTACATGGAAACTGAACAGTCTGTTCCTGAATGACTACTGGGTAAATAACAAAATGAAGGCAGAAATAAAAGTGCTCTTTAAAACCAAGGAGAAAAAAGACACAACGTACTGGAATCTCTGGGACACAGCTAAAGCAGTGTGTAGAGGGAAATTGATAGCACTAAATGCTCACAAGAGAAAGCAGGAAAGATCTAAAATCAACATCCTAATATCACAATTAAAAGAACTAGGAAAGCAAGAGCAAACAAATTTAAAAGCTAGCAGAAGGCAAGCAATAACTAAGATCAGAGCAGAACAGAAGGAGATAGAGACACAAAAAAACCTTTCAAAAAAATCAATGAACTCAGGAGATAGTTTTTTAAAAGACCAACAAAATGGATAGGCTGTTAGCAAGATTAATAAAAAAGAAAAGAGAGAAGAATCAAATAGACTCAAAAAAAGGGATAAAGGGGATATCACCACCAATCCCACAGAAATACAAACTACCAACAGAGAATGCTATAAACACCTCTATGCAAATGAACTAGAAAACCTAGAAGAAATAGATAAATTCCTGGACACATAGACCCTCTGAAGACTAAACCAGGAAGAAGTTGAATCTCTGAATAGACTGATAACAGGTTCTGAAATGGAGACAATAATTAATAGCCTACCAACCAAAAAAAGTCCAGGACCAGAAGGATTCACAACCAAATTCTACCAGAGGTACAAAGAGGAGCTGGTACCATTCCTTCTGAAACTATTCCAATCAATAGAAAAAGAAGGAATCCTCCCTAACTCATTTTATGAGGCCAGCATCATCCTGATACCAAAGCCTGGCAGAGACACAAGAAAAAAAGAGAATTTTAGACCAATATCCCTGATGAACGTCGATGTGAAAACCCTCAATAAACTACTGGCAAACTGAATCCAGCAGCACATCAAAAAGCTTATCCACCATGACCAAATCAGTTTCTTCCCTGGGATGCAAGGCTGGTTCAACATACACAAATTGATAAACGTAATCCATCACATAAACAGAACCAATGACAAAAACCACATGATTATCTCAATAGATGCAGAAGAGGACTTTGACAAAATTCAACAGCCCTTCATGCTAAAAACTCTCAATAAACCAGATATTGATGGAATGTATCTTAAAATAATAAGAGCTATTTATGACAAACCCACAACCAATATCATGCTGAATGGGCAAAAGCTGGAAGCATTCCCTTTGAAAACCAGCACAAGACAAGGATGGCCCCCTCACCACTCCTATTCTACATAGTGTTGGAAGTTCTGGCCAGGGCAATCAGGCAACAGAAAGAAATAAAGTGTACTCAATTAGGAAAAGAGGAAGTCAAATTGTCCCTATTTGCAGATGACATGATTGTATATTTAGAAAACCCCATTGTCTCAGCCCCAAATCTCCTTAAGCTGATAAGTAACTTCAGCAAAATCTCAGGATCCAAAATCAATGTGCAAACATCACAAGCATTCCTGTACACCAATAAGAGGCAGAGAGCCAAATCATGAGTGAACTCCCATTCACAATTGCTACAAAAAGAATAAAATACCTAGGAACCCAACTTACAAGGAATGTGAAGGATCTCTTCAAGGAGAACTACAAATTGGAAAAAACGACTTTAAAGTTCATATGGAACCAAAAAAGAGCCCACATTGCAAGACAATCTTAAGTAAAAAGAACAAAGCTGGAGGCATCGTGCTACCTGACTTCAAACTATACTAAAAGGCTACAATAACCAAAACAGCATGACACTGGCACCAAAACAGATATATAAACCAATAGAACAGAACAGAGGCTTCAGAAATAACACCACATGTCTACAACCATCTGACCTTTGACAAACCTGAAAAAAAAAAACAAGAAATGGAGAAAGAATTCCCTATTTAATAAATGGTGCCAGGAAAACTGATTAGTCATATGTAGAAAGCTGAAACTGGATCCCTTCCTTACATCTTATACAAAAATTAATTCAAGATGGATTAAACACTTAAATGATGGACCTAAAACCATAAAAACCCTAGAAGAAAACCTAGGCAATACCATTCAGAACTTAGGCATGGGCAAGGACTTCATGACTAAAACACCAAAAGCAATGGCAAGAAAAGCCCAAAATTGACAAATGGGATCTAATTAAACTAAAGAGCTTCCACATGGCAAAAGAAACTACCATCAGAATGAACAGGCAAGCTACAGAATGGGAGAAAATTTTTGCAAAGGTCTAATATCCAGAATCTACAAAGAACTTAAACAAATTTACAAGAAAAAAACAAACAACCCCATCAAAAATTGTGCAAAGTATATGAACAGACACTTCCCAAAAGAAGACATTTATGCAGCCAACAGACACATGAAAAAATGTTCATCATCACTGGTCATCAGAGAAACGCAAATCAAAACTACAATGAGATACCATTTCACACCAGTTAGAATGATGATTATTAAAAAGTTAGGAAACAACAGGTGCTGGAGAGGATGTGGAGAAATAAGAATGCTTTTACACCGTTGGTGGGAGTGTAAAGTAGTTCAACCATTGTAGAAGACAGTGTGGCAATTCCTCAAGAATCTAGAACTAGAAATACCATTTGACCCAGCAATCCTATTACTGGGTATATACCCAAAGGATTATAAATCATTCTAGTATAAAGACACATGCACACGTAAGTTTATTATGGTACTATTCACAATAGCAAAGACTTGGAACCAACCCAAATGTCCATCAATGAGAGATTGGATAAAGAAAATGTGGCACATATACACCATGGAATACTATGCAGCCATTAAAAAGGATGGGTTCATTTCATTTGCAGGGACATGGATGAAGCTGGAAACCATCATTCTCAGCAAACATCACAAGCACAGAAAACCAAATACCGCACATTCTCACTCATAGGTGGGAAATGATCAATGAGAACACTTGGACACAGAGTGGGGAATATCACACACCAGGCCTGTCACGTGGTCAGGGGCTGAGGGAGGGATGGCATTAGGATAAATGACTAATGTAAATGATGAGTTGATGGGTGCAGCAAACCAACATGTCACATGTATACCTATGTAACAAACCCACATATTGTACACATGTACCCTAGAACTTAAAGTACAATTAAAAAAAAAAATGCAACCTGTAGTGTCACACTCCTCTGAATAGATTGTAAACCCAAGTGTGCATGAATCATCATTATTAGCTTTAAGAGATGAGTTGCTTTAGACACAATGAAAAGGAAGTCCATACCAAAAGAAGAAAGAGAGTAAGAGATTTGGAGAGAAAGGGGTTTTGGGAAAAAAAGAAAAACTTGAGCACTTTCAATTGTAGCCATTTCTTTAAAGCTGGGAAGATGAATTGATTAAATTATACAAAATCTGAATGTTTGAGAATCTCCTGATTTAAGCTAAGAGCAGAAGGTTACCTCTATTTTGAGGAATGAAAGTCATTAACTTGTAAAAGTCAGATACCAAGACATAAAAATGGGCAGAGCATTTTTCTATTTCCTGTTAAATCTATTCTTCTGCCTCATAGCCCTTCTTGAGTATGGAGCCTTCCCTAGACCCAGTAACCAAAGTGACTTTTTACCCTATTCTCTGTGTTTCTGCCTCATTCTCCTCCTACTGCATCAAAAGTATACTCTCAGGAACTAAAGGATAGCTTATCCCTTTTACTTAACATTCAACAGCACTATCAGTGAACTCCAGAAATATTTCCCAAGGGAGAAGCAGAAAATGTTTGTCTCACAAGTAATGTTTTCACTATTATAATGAAGAATAAAAATGTTTACTAGAGTGAAAGAATTAGTAGCCGAATCAGTCCACTCTTTCTTATTAGAAGAAGTTAGGGTTATAATTAGAAGTGAAATTATTCTACTGATCCCTATATCAGTTCCAGCTTGTTGACTTTAATGAGGAAGTATAACACTTGGAAATGTGAAAACACAGTGGGTAATATTTATATGAAATCTTCAAAAACCATGGTATTTTGCTCATGTGGAATACTATGGCATTTTGCCTAGATCAGGGAACCAGCAGATTAGCACATTAACACTTTCAGGAAGCGTGCATATAGTTTGCTTTGAACGTGGTCTTTGACTTCTAGGAGAAATACCTAGTGATTTCAAACTGACCAACTACTTTATAAAGCATTTCTTTAAAAAATGCTGGTTGCCAAGAAGCTCCTAGCATCTTTATTATAAAACAAGTCTACACTCCACTTTTGAACAGGAAAAGTCCTGTTTAAAACTCAAGGCAGGGGCACCCTCCGTCTTGGAGGTTAGGTTGGCTTGGCAGTTCTAGCCTGCCAGGGAGTCCAAACAGTCCAGACTAGGAGGAGTGTCCTACAGTGCAGCACAGCTTCTGTGCCAGATTGTGGTCAGACTGCTTCTTTGAGTGGGACCCCAATCCCCAAAGGCCAGGTCACCTAGAAAGGGAAGCCCATCAGACTGACAGTGGACCTTCATCCCTCCTCACTGGATGGGGCCTCCCTGTGGGAATTTCAGCAACTCTAGCCAGTCTTATATGGAAATAACTCAAATCTCTCCCTGGGACAAAGCCCCTGGGGGTTAGGGATGGGGTGGCCACAGTTTCTACGGTTCAGACAACTCAGCCCTTCTAACTTGCTAGCTCGGAGAGTCCAGGGAGTCTGAATGAGGAAGTCTTTCCCTCAATGTAGCACATCTGCTCTACCAAAAAGCAACCAGACTGTTCTTTAAATAGGTCTTCAATCTCATCCCTCCTGACTGGGTGAGACTCCCAAGAGGATTCTCCAGACACCTCCTATAGAAGCATCCAGGCTGGCAACAGGTGAGAATCCCCCTTGGATGGAACTCCCAGAGGAAGGAGCAGGCTGCCACCTTTGCTGTTTCGCAGTCTTTGCTGGTGATTCCTCCAGGTAACAGAAAAACCTGAGGCAACTAGGGTCTGGAGTGGTCCCCCAGAAAACCACTGCAGCCCTACAGAAGAGTGGGTGACTATTAAAAGAAAAAAGAAGAGAAAACAACAACAACATCAACAGAAAAGACCCAACAAAAACCCCATTCAAAGGTCAGCAACCACAAAGATTGAAGTAGGTAAGTACACAAAGAATAGAAAGAATCAATGCAAAAATGCTGAAAACTCAAAAAACTAGTGAGTTCCATTCCAAATGACCACAGCACTTTCCAGCAAGGGCACAGAACTGAGCTGAGGCTGAGATGGCTGAATTGACAGAAGTAGGCTTCAGAAGGTGGATAACAACAAACTTCACTGAGCTAAAAGAGCATGTTGTAACCAAATGCAAACAAGCTAAGAAGCATAATAAAACAATACAGGAGCTGATAACCAGAATAGCCAGTTTATAGGGGAATATAACCAACCTTATGGAGCTGAAAAACACAAAAACTTCACAATACAATCACAAGTATCAAATAGCAGAATAGACCAAGCAGAATAAAATCTCAGAGTTTGAAGACTATCTTTCTGAAATAAGACATACAGACAAGAATAGAGAAAGAAGAATGAAAAGGAACAGACAAAACCTCTGAGAAATATGGGACTGTAAAAAGACTGAACCTACAACTGATTATGGTACCTGAAAGAGACAGGGAGAATGGAATCCAGTTGGAAAATATACTTCAGGATATCATCCAGGAGAACTTCCCCAACCTAGCAAGACAGGCCAACATTTACATTCAGGAAATCCAGAGAACCCCAGTAAGATACTCCATGAGAAGATCAACCCCAAGACACATAATCATTAGATTCTCCAAGGCCAATATAAGAAAAGATGTTAAGAGCAGCCAGAAAGAAAGGCCAGGTCATCTACAAAGGGAAACACATCAGACTAACAGTGGACCTCTCAGTGGAAACCCTATAAGCCAGAAGAGATTGGGGGCCAATATTCCAACATTTCTAAAGAAAAAAATTTCCAACCCAGAATTTCATATCCAGCCAAACTAAGTTTCATAAGTGAAGGAGAAATAACATCCTTTTCAGACAAGCAAATGCCAAAGGAAATGTGTCACCACTAGGCTTGCCTTGCAAGACCTCCTGAAGGAAGCACTAACTATGGAAAAAAGAATCATTACCAGTCACTCCAAAACCACAATGAAGTACACAGACAAGTGATATTATGAAGCAACCACATAAACAAGTCTGCAAAATAACCAGCTAGCATTATGATGACAGGATCAAATTCACATATAACAATATTAACCTTAAACGCGAATGGGCTAAATACCCCAGTTAAAAGACTGAATGGCAAGCTGAATAGAGTCAAGAACCATCAGTATGCTGTCTTCAAAAGTCCTGTGTCATGGGCAAAGAAACACATAGGCTCAAAATAAAAGGGTAGAAGAAAATTTACCCAGCAAAAGGAAAACATAAAAAAGCAGGACTTGCAATCCCAGTTTCTGAAAAGACAGACTTTAAATCAACAAAGCTTAAAAAAAGACAAAGAACAGCATTACATGATGGTAAAGAGTTCAACAAGAAGAGCTAAGTATTCTAAATAAATATATATATATGTACCCAATACAGGAGTACCCAGTTTCATAAAGTGAGTTCTTAGAAACCTTCAGAGAGACTTAGATTTCCACACAATAATAATGGGAGATTATAACACCCCACCGACAATATTAGACAGACCATCGAGACAGAAAATTAACAAAGATATTCAGGGCCTAAACTCAGCTCTGGATCAAGTGGACCTGATAGATATCTACAGAACTCTATGTCCCAAAACAAAAGAATATGCACTTTTTTCTCATCATTATATGGCACTTACTCTAAAACTGATCACATAAGTGAAAGTAAAACACTCCTCAGCAAATACAAAAGAACTGAAATCACAACAGTCTCTCAGACTACAGCACAACCAAATTAGAATTCAAGACGAGAAATTCATTCAAAACCACAGAACTACATGGAAACTGAACAACCTGTTCCTGAATGACTCCTAGGTAAATAATGAAATTAAGGCAGAAATCAAGAAGTTCTTCTTTGAAACTAATAAGAACAAAGATACAATGTACCAGAATCTCTGGGACATGGCTGAAGCAGTGCTAAGAGCGAAATGTATAGCACTAAATGCCCACATCAAAAGGCTAGAAAGATCTCAAATTAACGACCTAATATCACAAATAAAGGAACTAGAGAACCAAAAGCAAACAAACCCCAAAGCCAGCAGAAGACAAGCAATAACCAAGATCAGAGAAGAACTGAAATAGAGATATAAAAAGGCTTTTAAAACATCGACAAATCCTAGTACTGTTTTTTGAAAAAATTTAATAAAATAGACCATTAGCTAGACTAATAAAGAATGAAAGAGAAGGCCAGGCACAGTGGTTCATGCCTGTAATCCCAACACTTTGAGAGGCTGAGGCGGGAAGATCACAAGGTCAGGAGTTTGAAACCAGCCTAACCAACATGGTGAAACCCCATCACTACTAAAAATACAAAAATTAGCTGGGTGTAGTGGTGCACACCTGTAATCTCAGCTACTCAGGAGGCTGAGACAGAAGAATCACTTGAATCCGGGAGGCAGAGGTTGCAGTGAGCCAAGATGGTGCCACTGCTCTCCAGCCTGGGTAACAAAGCGAGACTCCATCTAAATAAAATAAGTAAATAAATAATGAAAAAGAGAAGAATCAAATAGACACAATTAGAAATGATAAGGGGGATATCACCACTGACCCCACAGAAATACAAACAACCAGGCCAGGCATGGTAACACTTTGGGAGGCCAAGGTGGGTGGATTGCCTGAGCTCAGGAGTTTGAGACCAGCCTGGGCAGCATGGTGAAACTAAATACAAATCTACTAAACTACAAAAAATTAGCCGGGTGTGGCAGCGTGTGCCTGTAGTCCCAGCTACTCAGGAGGCTGAGGCAGGAGAATTGCTTGAACCTGGGAGGCAGAGGTCACAGTGAGCCAAAAGCGTGCCACTGTACTCCAGCCTGGGCAACAGAGTGAGTCTCCATCTCCAGAAAAACAAACAAATGAAAGACAAACAATCATCAGAGAATATTATAAATGCCTTTATGCACAAAACTAGAAAATCTAGAAGAAATGAATAAATTCCTGGACACATACACCCTCCCAAGACTGAACTAGGAAGAAATTGAATCCCTGAATAGACCAATAATGCGTTCTGAAATTAAAGCAGTAATAAATAGCCTACTAACCAAAAACAGCCTGGGCCCAGATGGATTTACAGCTGAATTCTACCAGAGGTACAAAGAAGACCTGTATCATCTCTACTGAAACTATTTCAAGAAATTGAAAAGGAGGGACTTCTCCCTAACTTATTCTGAGGCCAACATCATCCTGAAGAGATAAAATGAAAAAAGAAAACTTCAGGCCAATATCCCTAATGAACATCAATGCAAAGATCCTTAATAAACTACTGGCAAACCAAATCCAGCAGCACATCAAAAAGCTTACCAACCATGACGAAGTAGGCTTCACCCCTGGGATGCAAAGTTGGCTCAACATATGCAAATCAATAAATGCAATTCATCACATAAACAGAACTAAAGACAAAAACCACATGATTATCTCAATAGATGCAGAAAAGGCCTTTGATAAAATTCAACATCCCTTTATGTTAAAAACTCTCAATAAACTAGGTATTGAAAGAACACACCTCAAAATAATAAGAGCCATATATAACAAGCTCACAGCCAATATCATCCTGAATGGGCAAAAGCTGGAAGCATTCCCCTTGAAAACCGGCACGAGACAAGGGTGCCCTCTCTCACCACTCCTGTTCAACATAGTATTGGAAGTTCTGGCCAGGGCAATCAGACAAGAGAAAGAAATAAAGGGTATTCAAGCAGGGAGAGAGGAAGGCCAATTACCTTTGTTTGTAGATGACATGATTCTATATCTAGAAAACCCCATTGTCTCAGCCCCAAAGCTTCTTAAGATGATAAGCAACTTCAGCAACATTGTATTGTCTCAGGATACAAAATCAATGTGAAAAAATTGTTAGCATTCCTATACACCAACAACAGGCAAACAGGGAATCAAATCATGAATGAACTCCCATTTATAATTGCTACAAAAAGAATAAAATACCTAGGAATACAGCTAACAAGGAAAGTGAAGGACCTCTTCAAGAAAAACTACAAACCACTGCTCAAAGAAATCAGAGAGGATGCAAACAAATGAAAAAACATTCTATGCTTATGGATAGGAAGAATCAATATCATGAAAATACTGCCCAAAGTAATTTGTAAATTCAATGTTATTTCCATTAAAATACCATTGACATTCTTCACAGAATTAGAATAAACTATTTAAAAATTCATATGAAACAAACAAAAAAAGGGCCCAAATAGTCAAGACAATCCTAAGCAAAAAGAACAAAGCTGGGGGCATCACACTACCCGACTTCAAACTATTATATTACAAGACTACAGTAAACAAAACAGCATGGAACTGGTACAAAAACAGACACACTGACCAATGGAGCAGAATAGAGAACTCAGAATAAGACTGCACATCTCCAACCATCTGATCTTCAACAACCCTAACAAAATCAAGCAATGGGAAAAGGATTCCCTATTTAATAAATGATGCTGGGAGAACTGACTAGCCATATGCAGAAAATTGAAACTGGACCTCTTCCTTACAGCTTACATAAAAATTAACTCAAGATGGATTAAAGACTTAAATGTAAAACTTCAAACTCTAAAAACCCTGGAAGAAAATCAAGGCAATAGCATTCAGGATATAGTCATGGGCAAAGATTTCATGATGAAAACACCAAAAGCAATTGCAATAAAAGCAAAAATTGACAAATGGGATCTAATTAAACTGAAGAACATCTGAACAGAAAAAATAAACTATTATCAGAGGTGAACAGACAACTTACAGGATTGGGGAAAATTTTGCAATCTATCCTTCTGACAAAGGTCTAAATTCAGAGTCTATAAGGAACTTAAACAAATTTATGAGAAAAAAAAACAAACAATCCCATTAAAAAGTGGGCAAAGTACATGAACAGACACTTCTCAAAAGAGAATATACATGCAGTCAATAAACATGTGAAAAAAAAAGCCCAACATCACTTATCATTAGAAAAATCCAAGTCAAAACCACAATGAGATACTGTCTCACACCAGTCAGAATGGAAATTATTAAAAAATCAAAAAATAACAGATGCTCGTGAGGTTGTAGAGAAAAAAGAACACTTTTAAACTGTTGGTGGAAGTGTAAATTAGCTCAGTCATTGTGGAAGATAGTGTGATGATTCCTCAAAGATCTAGAGGCAGAAATACCTCTAGATAGGATTTGACCTATTAGATAGGTAATAAGACTTGACCTAGCAATACTATCACTGGGTATATACCCAAAGGAATAGAAATCATTCTATTATAAATATATATGACACATATATTCATTGCAGCCCTATTCACAATAGCAAAGACATAGAATCAGCCCATTAAAAATAGACTGGATAAAGAAAATGTGGTACATATACACCATGGAATACTATGTACCCATAAAAAATAATGAGATCATGTTCTTGGCAGGAGCATGGATAGAGTGGGAAGTGGTTATTCTCAGCAAACTAACACAGGAACAGAAAAACAAGCGCCATGTGTTCTCACTTATACATGGGAGCTGAATGATGAGAACACATGGACACATGGAAGGGAACAACACAGAATGGGGCCTGTTGGGGGAGTGGGGTAGGGAGAGCATCAGAAGAATAGCTAATGGATGCTGGGTTTAATACCTAGGTGACGGGTTAATTTGTGCAGCAAATCACCGTGGCACACATTTACCTATGTAACAAACCTGCACATCCTGCACATGTATCCTGGAATTTAAAATAAAAGTTGAAGAAAAAAAAATTTGATTCCTTAAAACTATAAATTTTAAGAAATATTTTACATAACTACTTATATTTATGAATTACAAATAATATTTATAAATAAATATAATATTTAATATCACTATTAAAAATAGCTCTTAGGCTGGTCCTCAATTATACATTTAAAAAGTATATCTTATGTTTAAGTCTTATATTCCAAGAAAAGTTCTAAATACTATATCCATATCACTTTACTTAATCTTCCACGAGTTAGGTACTACTATTCTCTACTACTATTCTCATTTTAGAGGGAAAACAACGGAGGCACAGAGAGGTTAAAAGAAAAAAAAAGGGGGGGCAGGCGCCGTGGCTCACACCTGTAATCCCAGCACTTTGGGAGGCCGAGAAGGGTGGATCACCTGAGGTCAGGAGTTCAAAACCAGCCTGGGCAACATGACGAAACCCCCTCTCTACTAAAAATACAAAAAAGTAGCTGGGTGTGGTGGTGGGTGCCTGTAATACCAGCTACTTGGGAGGCTGAGGCAGAAGAATTACTTGAACCCAGGAGGTGGAGTTTGCAGTAAGCTGAGATTGTGCCATTGCACCCCAGCCTGGGCAATAAGAGAGAAACTCCGTCAAAAAAAAAAAAAAAAAAAAAAAAAAAAAACACTTGTCCAAAATCATATAGCTGGTAACTGGTAATGCCTAGATTTGAACCTGAGTAGTCATAGTCCAAGATTATGTTTTTAACCACCATGCCACACTAATTCCATGCAGGGATAGGCTGAGAGTTCTAATGCTCAAGAAAGACCCTACTAACAATAAACATTTTTATCATTAACAGCATTAACCATCCAACTTTCCTCTTCCCATTTCTTTTATAAGTAGGGAACTACTGTATTTACCATTTAATCAGGCTCAAGCCAAACATGTTATTACCAGGAGATTATAATTTTGCTTTAAAAATATAATGAGTCTAAAACACAAAAAGCAACGGCAGCAAAAGTCAAAATTGACAAATGGGATCTCATTAAACTAAAGAGCTTCTGCACAGCAAAAGAAACTACCATCAGAGTGAACAGGCAACCTACAGAATGGGAGAAAATTTTTGCAATCTACTCATCTGACAAAGGGCTAATATCCAGAACCTACAAAGAACTCAAACAAATTTACAAGAAAAAAACAAACAACCCCATCCAAAAGTGGGCAAAGGATATGAACAGACATTTCTCAAAAGAAGACATTCATACAGCCAACAGACACATGAAAAAATGCTCATCATCACTGGCCATCAGAGAAATGCAAATCAAAACCACAATGAGATACCATCTCACACCAGTTAGAATGGCAATCATTAAAAAGTCAGGAAACAACAGGTGCTAGAGAGGATATGGAGAAATAGGAACACTTTTACACTGTTGGTGGGACTGTAAACTAGTTCAACCATTATGGAAAACAGTGTGGCGATTCCTCAAGGATCTAGAACTAGAAGTACCATATGACCCAGCCATCCCATTACTGGGGATATACCCAAAGGATTATAAATCATGCTGCTATAAAGACACATGCACACATATGTTTATTGTGGCACTATTCACAATAGCAAAGACTTGGAATCAACCCAAATGTCCATCAGTGACAGACTGGATTAAGAAAATGTGGCACATATACACCACGGAATACTATGCAGCCATAAAAAAGGATGAGTTTGTGTCCTTTGTAGGGACATGGATGCAGCTGGAAACCATCATTCTTAGCAAACTATCACAAGAACAGAAAACCAAACACCGCATGTTCTCACTCATAGGTGGGAACTGAACAATGAGATCACTTGGACTCAGGAAGGGGAACATCACACACCAGGGCCTATCATGGGGAGGGGGGAGGGGGGAGGGATTGCATTGGGAGTTATACCTGATGTAAATGACAAGTTGATGGGTGCTGACGAGTTGATGGGTGCAGTATACATATGTGCACAAGTATACATATGTAACAAACCTGCACGTTATGCACATGTACCCTAGAACTTAAAGTATAATAATAATAATAAATAAATAAAAAATAAAAAAATAAAAAATAAAAAATATATAATGCTTGCACTACTAGAGGTAAAATATTAATCAACAAGTGAGAGGTTTAATCTCTAAATTGGTATAACAGTTCCTCAGCAGCTTTGCTTAAAATGGTAAAATACAAATTTTTATTTTGTCTTATTTTCTGTTTAATCCTGCATCAGTTTCTGGTTCCATGTTGACTCAAATGCCAGTATGAAGGTGGAATGCAAAAAACCCACAATAGATAACCCACTGCATGGCAGAGAAGAGGAGAGGAAGAGGAAAGAAGAAGTAAGAAGAAAGAAGAAGAAGAGGAAAGAAGAAGGAGAAGGAGAAGGAGGGGGACGGGGAAGGGGAGGAAGAAAATAATTAATGCTGAGGGCAATAAGGGTGAATTTTGATGTGTTAAAAAGCTAAGGAAGAGGCAGGAGAAGGATGCAGAAAGACAGGACACAGTTGAGAAAACAGCTCCTGATTCTCAGTGACCCTCCAACACTGAAGAAAGTACCCTGTCTAGGAAGCAAGGAAGAATTAACAACCACAGAGATCACTGGCCAGCTTAGGCATCCAGGTGTTACATATATATATAATATATATGAATATGTATAATATATATGAATATATATGATATATATGAACATATAATATATATGAATATATATAACATATACAAATATATATTTTATATGAATATATATATCAACAACCCTACTTCCACAAGAGAGGTTATCTTACCAGTATTTGTGTGTGTGTGCCCTCTGTATCCCTGCCCTCCAAATGACGTTTAGGCAACATTACTTGTATCCCTTCTCCTCACAGATTCAAATTGGCCCAGATGAAGCGGGTGTCTGGAACATGACTATCAATAAAGGCTTTGATTCAGGTTAACCAAATATATTTTGGGGTAGCAGAAAGCAAGTAGATATTCCTTTTCAGGGGATTTTTTTTCAACCTTGTTTCTGTTTTATCCAACAGAGTTGTATTTTCCCTTAGTTTCTTCCTTTTTTTTTTTTTTTTTTTAGATGGTTGCTTTGTCATCCAGGCTGAAGTGCAGTGGCCTGATCTCAGCTCACTGCAACCTCTACCTCCTGGGTTCAAGCAATTCTCCTGTCTTAGCCTCCCAAGTAGCTGGGATTACATATGCACACCACCACGCCTGGCTAATTTTTGTATTTTTAGTAGAGACAGTGTTTCACCATGTTGGCCAGGGTGGTCTCGAACTCCTGACCTCAAGCAATCTGCTTGCCTTGGCCTCCCAAACTGCTGGGGTTACAGTCGTAAGCCACCCTGCCGGGTCTTCTTTTCTTTATCAACGTCTTCCCATACATCATATTCTAACTGGTATCTAAAGAGACCACACATTGAGGTTGACATATTGAAAAAAAAGAAATAAACTAAGAATGTATGAGAAATCAATTCAAGGCTTATGAACTTAACCATACCATCTAATAAATGCATAATAAAGACTAGAACATAAAAGATTGGGTTCTTCATCATATCATTCTCCTTCGAAACACTGAAACACTCATTCTGGGCAATTAGAACCAGAGCATTTGGAGTGCATTTTTTTTCTCTTTCCATTACAATGCTCAACTTTGTTGGATCTTTTATAAATACTTGCAGGCAATCCATCTACTTTCTTTGAAAAATTATTGAGAATTCTTAGATAAATTATTACTCTCTCTTTTTGTTACCTTTTAAAGAATCATTCAAGGGTTCTGAGCAAAGGAGAATCATTGCAGATTTGTGTTGCAGATCAGTCCCTTTAGAGGCTATGAAGAACAAAGTCAAAGTGGGTGAGGTTGGAAGCAGAAAATCCAAATAGAAGTTGGTGGTATCCCAAGGAAAAGGTAATGAGCTACTGAGCCAGGAGAGTGTGATAGGGAAGAGGAAGATAAAGATTTTAAAAATTAGATTTAGCAATTGATTGAATATGTGACTAAAGGAGACAGGTTTATGGAGGAAGAGCAGGATCAGGAGCAAAAACAAATATTTCATTCTCAAATCAGTTGAGTTTGGAATCTTTAGGGATGAATCAGAGGAAAAGGCCCAGCAGAGAGTTGTACTGACATGAAATTTATGGAGACTTCTGCAGAGGAGTAATAGACTAAGGCATCATCAACTGCAGGTGATTGGAATTATGAGAATAGATATGGCAACTCAAGGAGAATTCACAGTGGGAGCACATAGTAGGTCAGGGACAGAACTCTTAGCCACAAGGCTAAAGGGGTAAAGGAAAAAAGAAATACCTATGAGTGATAATGTGCAAAATACAATATATTAATATTCAGGGCTACTCTCACCTTTCTAAGCACTCCCTTTTACTTTAGAGACTGAAAGCCTGAGAAACTACATCACTCCAACTCTCTTGACAGTCATGTCTCCATTTAGATGCTTTAAATTGAAGATGCCTACATAAGAATAGAATGTGGGAGAAGATGTGGTTCTCTGAAGCTATGTGCTTGAATATCAGCAGATGGCCTTAGATGGCCTCAGAAATTTACTTCTGGGTACTGGTCTGAGAATCATTCAATTCAGTGATACAGACAAGAGTGTTTATTTGCTGTATTTTTACTGGGACTTTGTGAACCTCCAGCAATTTCCTTGAATTTTGCTCCACAATGATTATAATGGTTCTAATTTCCTATATTAAATATCTCCCTCTTCAAAATGCTCACAATAAGGTCTGTGTTTGTGAACAAGCTTTTACTAAGATAAAAATTGTAGTGTCAGAGAGGTATAAAGACAAAAACCTTTTTCATCATGTTGAGAGTAAGTGACCTATGAAAAAAGTACAGACAAGAAGCATAGACTCATTCTGGGGAGAGAACCCCTTTTAACAGGGAGAAGAGACATATTAAATGGCACCTAAAAGGAGAGATGAGTCCAAATAATTTGAGTGTGAGTGTGTGTGTGTGTGTACCTTATGATAAGATAGACCCCAGCATATTTATAAACTAAGACAAGAGCCCATAGAAAGGAAAAAGGTGAAGACTATGAAATGGTAACTATGACTGAAGAAGTAAGACCCTGGACTAGATGGAAGGAGTTAGGACCAGTGCTGGGTAGACTGGCCGTGAACAGGGAAAGGGGTATTCTTTTCTTCTAAGATGATGGCAAGAAAGTGGGTATGAATTGGGAAGTTGAAAGAGGTTCCACTTGCCTTGACAGAATAGATTCCCAGTTCAAAGGACAACTGGGTTTGGCCCCAGAGCCATTCATATCACCTTCTTTTGGCAATCAAACCCTTATTCCTCTTGGGAAACCACCCCATTCCATTTTCAACCCTGTGACTCTGGAGTGGCACACACGACCCAGTCCTAACCCACTCAGAACATCACATTCCACTGTCCATAGTGACCGGTCCAGTCATGTGTTGCAACTGAGCTAATAGGCTGTGATAGGATGTTTGCTCAGGCATCTAGTTAAGAAGCAGGTATATTTTCCTGCAGGAATTTGAGCAGAGAGGATGAGTTTTCTTGTTTCCATGGCAGAAAGACTTTTTCAGATAAGGGAATTAAACCAGAAAGAGAGAGAGATTGAGAAAAACCAGGTCCTGGTGATAAAGATTAAGTCCCTACTCTGAGCTTCATTTGAAGCCAGACTTTCTCTGGACTTTTCAATTAGTTTAACCACTAAATTCCACTTTTGCCTAAGCCAATGTGGGCTGCATTTTCTCTCGTTTGCTGAAAATATCCTAAACCATATAGTGAGGTCGTCTGCTGAAAGTGAAGGAAGAGGGACGTAACTTAAACAAAAAAAAGAGAGAGAAAAGCAGAGTGATAGCATAAACAGCAAAGGGAAGAATCTTAACCAATAATCACCCAGCTAGGCCATAAAACACAGTTCAGTTTGGCTCAACTCAGCCATGCTAATGTCAAGCCCAAGTCAATAATTTGGTTTTTTAATGTTCTCTGTGGCAACCAAAGAAACTGATTTTTTTCATCACTTCCAATTGCCTTTGTGAAGTATCGGCCGCCTTTGGCTGGCTCATATGACACCTAACATCTGGATAAAAATTGAAAAATGTGATGTCAACCATGTGTTTTGTCAAACACAATTACAAACCCCTGGGTAGTTAGAAAATATCTAATAATTGTTTCAGATTTCATCTGAATCATGTACACACAGCATTTGTGATTCAAAACTTTCAGAGTTAAGGAACATAATCTCTGCACCCACCATTCCTGTTTTACAAGTCAGTCCCCAGCCCAAATGTGATGTCACCTTCTCCCCCAACTTAATATTTCCCCTGTGTAGTATTTTCTCAATGCAAATGCATCAAAATTTCAGCTCCATGAGCAACTATTTATGTTGGAGTCATATATCTTATATTTCAATTTTGTTGCATAAAAGGCAGAATTTACAATATTCAAGTTGGAAGGTATATATAGATTTAAAAGGGCAAAGCAAAACCTTTTTGCTTTTTTTTTTTTTTTTTAACCAGGAATGAAGCTGATGTTCAGGAAGGTTAAGTAACTTGTACAATATCCCATTGCTAGTTAGTGGCTAACCTGAGGCTTGAACCCATGACTTTTGGCTACTCCCACTACTATACTATGCTACTTTCACCTGTCATAATCTGCTCAGAAGTAAATTTTGGTTACGTTACTATTTTGCAGTAAGGAGCACTTTGTAGCTCTGAATACAGCTACCCAAAATACTATCAACCATTCCTAAAACGCTTCCTTTGAAACGTCCATAAAAGTTCAGGACCAGCCTCACCCTTCTAACCACTCCTTTTTACTGGAATCTGAAAATTTACCTATATCATTAAATAGATAAGCACCATAGCTATTAAATCTCTGTCTACCCACCATTCCTGGTGAGACAGCCAGGTGGGAGGGGTCCCCAGAGATAAAATCCAACCGGCCTGCACACTGGGAGGAGTGTGCATTGGGGTGGAGCCACAGAAGTTTTCGCCTTTTACAGTGGGGAGGAGCCTGGCCCCTCCTCTTCCTGGGTGAAACCTGGGATTCAATCTGTGAGGCGGAAAGCCCACTGGCAGGAAGCACACTCTCTCGCTTTGCTGAGTCTCTGTTTCGCCTTTTCTCCCTTTTCACCCAATAAAATCCTACCCTACTCACCCTTCAAACTGTCTGTAAGCCTAATTTTTCATGGCCCTGTGATAAGGACCCCCATCTTTAGCTGAAGTAAGGAGAAGTTACCGCAACATTGGGATTTATTGTCCAAATATTTAATGCCAACTCGTGGCCAGTATATTTAAAGGGCTCTTTACATGAATTGTCTCATATATGTGATTCCCTTTTTATGTTTATGTAGCAATTTTATATATATTCTATTACCTTGTGGAATTCAATGGAATATAACAATCAAACTCATTTAATATGATATCATTTTCAATAGGCAGGGAAGGCATCTCTTTATTTTACATAAACCATATAAAAGGAGAAGCTTACAACCCTGTCTTCTCACTACAGGTCTTACTTCACAGAGAGTGGTCTAACAGTGCAAGGCCGTTTATTCAAGGGAGATTATGACCTTATGGCTTCTTATTCATTAATTCTTTCAGTTAGACTTATGATACAACAAATATTCCGTAACAAAATTTCTATTACTTCACTATGTTTACTCAATATCTTCAAATGAAATGCTACATATTCACATACACATGGTTCTTAGCTAAGAATTATACAAATTAATTTATTCTGAATTAATATAAGAAAAAAGGTTTTATGATTAAAGATTAGGAGTTAAAATAATACTTACAAAGAGAAGAGTTTGGCTAAAAAGCCTAGAGAAATTACCAAAAACTGGAAATTTAGCCAATCATTTTTTCACCTTTTTTAAGTCAGGAAAGAGAAAAGGTGAGATGAAAAATTTAAAAGAACATGATCTTTTGAAAATAGTAGGATTAATGACTCTCACAGCTTCTTGAAATGCAAGGAACAATATCCTTTACAACTAACCAATTCATCAAGTGCTGTAAATGTAACACAGAAGGGTGAGATGTGGCTTGGCATCTAGGATATTTATGATCCAGTTGGGGTGATAAGACATGGAATCAATTAGTGGATTATATGAAATATTGTCTATTTAAGTGATAAATTCTTCTTCTTCCTCATCCTCTTGTATACTACTTAATAATCTGATTAGAACTCTGCCTGAAACTTCTTGGGGTCAGCCCCGTCTTATATAATGGAATACATACTTTTCTTTCTTTTATTTAAATCTGAAGTCAGTACATTGATGATGATAAAATAGCTCTTTTTTTCTGAGGTCTTGGAGTTTACAAAGTACTTTTATCTATATTGTTGTCTCATGACAATACTTTAGGAGTCCCATAGTATTGATAGGGTGAGAATGTTTCCATTTTATAGGTAAGGAAGCTTGGACAAAGAAAAAATACCTCTCTTTAAGTGTTCAGTAGTGCCTAGGTAATTGAGACATAGTGAAGTTTAATTTAATTAAACGTCAAACTTAAGTCCATGGGTATTCAACCTAAAAGGCAGGAGAAATGACTAAAATCTAAACTCTACCACTTATTACCTGTGTCATAAGAAGCAGGTCATTTTAGTCTTTCTAGGCCCAATTTCAGAAACAGCTTCCTGTATTAGTAAAATTAGGTTTAATCCTGAGTAAAAGAAAACCAAAACCAAATTATTAAGAAGAAAACCAGATTATTTTTAAAAACCATATTATTAAACTTACTCATAAAGAAAGTCTGGGGTAGGGCAATCCAGAGCTAGTATAGAAGCCTGGAATCAGGGTTCCAGGCTTCTTCTAAGTCATTATTTTGTCATCTTCAGCTTCAGTTTTTCTACTTTAGGATTCAATATGTTTTCTAAAATTTAAACTATCACATCTGCATTCCATCCAACAGGAAGAGAAGAGTGCACCACTTCTCTGAAAGTATGAAATATGTATGAACTACATTTCCTGTGAGTTGTACACAATACTGCCACTTTTGTTGGTCAGAGGCTAGTCACAGCCACATCTACCACAAGGAATATTAGGTAATCAATCTTTATTCTGGATGGTCTTGAACTTACCTAAAAATTTGGAATTTTATTGAAAGGAAAAAGGAGGGAATAGGATTTGGAGACCAGTATCAGTCTGCTACACTATCCTATCAATATCACTGAGTTGCTAAAAATATGGATTTGACATATTACACATAAAAGTGTATACTTAAGAATATGAAGCAGTTTTATTATGTTATCTATTAATCTGACTTCAAGTATAAAGAAAAAGATATTTCCTTACATAGTGCTATTCCTGGGTGTTTCATATCAAAGTACAGACGTGACCACCATGAGTATGCACCTGCCAACCTCTGTTACAGTGAGCCTTTCTAATTGACCATGTGCCATGGTGTTTGCATGGAGGCCGTGCCTCCCACAGTCTGGTCCCAGCCAATGACTGTTGAGACAGTCTCATTCCTGGTAGACTAGGGACTGTTCTGACAGCCAACTTTGGCTCCAGGGCTCTAGACAGTGTTACTGAAACTTCCTTAGATAACACAGCAGTCCAGGATGCTCCACCAAACCTACTCTTCCTCTTTTCCTCACTTGAGGTCAGATGTGCATCATGGCCTGATGTCTCTCCCTGTCTTCTCCAGCCCATCCCTGTTCTCTCCCATGCAGATACTTCCCTTAATAAAATCTTGCATGTTTAATCCTGTCTTGACATCTGCTTCTTGTAGGACCCAAATTAACATAATATTTGATAAAAATATATAACTCATGGAATTTCTTGGTAAAAGAGACTTTTATTAGATCTAAACTATTGTTAAATAAGCACATCTTCAGGATCATGTTATATGTTCACATGCATCTCCAAAAAATTCAAATCTCATAGATTATTTTTAATTATGGTAGCAACTAAATGTTTTGTAACATTATTTCTTTTTAGTTACAATGGCAACATTTTACTTGGCTTATAACTACAGAGTTGGCATAAGTACCTCATAGCAATAATTTAAAAATCTAAAATAATATGCATATATGTTTAAAAACCATTAGTAAGGGTCTTGTATGTTTAAAATTTTTGTTCATTCGTTAATCAAATATTGTGTCAGCACTGTGTGTTAGGTACAAAGTTAGACTCTGGAGAGATGAATAAAATACATCTACCCTCAAGCACCTTGCCACCTGGTCATAGAAAAACATTTGTAACAGCCAACTACCAAGCCATCTAAACCACAACCCTTTCTTTATTAGTGGGAATTTTGACCAGGAAGGACTATGGATTCAGACCTCAAAGAAGCGTGTGTGCTAGGTCACAAAACATAAGATACACATCTGTACTTTTTCTTCAAACTCTTCAGAGTAACCTGTGTGGAAAGAGATCCTGAAAGCAGAGCGTCAGTGAAGAAATAAGAAGCCAGAAATAAGATAATCTAGGACAGCAAAGAGAAGAATCTGCCTACTCAGAGTCTGACACAGAAAAAGGTTTTGGGAGTCAATGAATATTTGGAACTCCCAAAGTCATCCACAAACTCTGGAGAAGAGTACTGGAGAAAACGAAGAACCCAGGAGGAAAACTTGGAAGAAAATATTGCTTATTTAGACTTTCTGTTGCTGTTGTTTTTACATCTCCCAAGAATCCTTCTAGCAATATTTGAACTATTGTCCTCCAGGTTTTTGGCTAGCTCATACAATGGCAAAAAGTAGAGCTGCTATATTTTTCAGAGCTCTCAGCACAGAACTTCTTTTTTAAAAAAAAATTAAAAACATTTAAAAGTAAATACAATTTAGCTAATTTCAAAAATTTCTCAGTAAACTCTATTTTATACTGAATATATCAAATATGATAATTTTATGAGCAAAACAAATTGTTAAGGCATTACATATTTTAATGTTCCCAAACAACTAAAGTGACTTTTGCTCTATAAAACACTCTTAGAAAATTAAATATTGCATAAGTTTTAAGTTTTGCCAAGATGTCTCTTCTTTTTTAGCTGAATTCTTTTTACAGAAATTCTATTATTTTATACAGAAAGACTTATGAAAAAAGCAAGCAGCTGTGAATGGCAGGGGTCCAAGGAATAGTTAAAACTCAATGAGATTATGCAGAGTCCTTAGAAGACCTGAAGTTCCTTGCAGAAGACCTTGTCATATACCTGTCCTGTGGCTCTCTACAACTCCTACCACAGATCTAGATGCCCAAATCCTTATGAAATAGATGCATGGGGGATGGACAGTTGAGCAGATGGGAAATAGGAAAGGAAGGAAGAGAGCTGGGATGAGGGATGAGGCCACCTCAGAGCACTCAGCATTGGAAACGAACTGGGAGGAAGCTTGCCAGACTAGGAATCTAGTGACCTTAAGACAGTCAAGAAAACAAACAGCAGATTGTCTTTGTCTTCAAAAATAAACAAGGAAAAGAGGAAACCACCTGAATGAATGAAAATTGGTTTCTTATGGCTTTCTCCTAGGAAATAAAAACAGCTCACATAGCATTCTTGGTAGGCACAGGTGTCTAGGAAATTAATTGCAAGTTAGCTGTGAGGGTGACCAAAAACTTGATCTGCTATGACATTGAAGGTAGGATATGAGACCCATGGGCACCAGTACATTAGGACACTCTACTTTGAATAGTCCTTTCCTCTCTTTGAAGAGCATGTAGACTTGGGTTCATCTGGTCCTGGTGCTGAGCTTCAGGTTGGCTTTAATAGTTGCCTTGGAATTGGAAGAGAAACTATTTGAATTTGGTGGCAAACAAAATTCCGGCAACTGCTGCCCAGGCTAGGAAGCTGAGGCATGTTGAAGGCCAGCAGGCTGCAAACGCTTGCAGGTTGTGCTACAAGACAGGGCACTGAATGCTGCTCAGAGGTCACCTTCCTCACCGGCCTAGTCAGAAGGAACCTCCTCCTTTCTCAAACTTCGGCAGTTTGTGTGTCCCTTATAGACTTTATCTTACTCAGCTTTCTGTTCATTATTTTTGAGCTTGTTCTTTCTCTCTTAGAAGATCACAGGTTTCCTGAAAGTAGCATCTCTTTGCTTCCCTGTTTTTGACTCATAGAGGATGCTCAATGAATATGTGCTAAATGAATTGATCGAAGGACAGACCAATGGAACAGGTTGTGGCAATATCCACTGTCTCTACTTCCCTATAATAAACTCTCTCCTCCTGGGCTTTTGTTCTGCTTTCTCCTTCTCTCTCCTGAAATCTCCCTTGGAAAGATCATCAAACACTTCCCGGCAGGTAAACTGAATGGTTTCTCGGCTGCTACATCCTTCTGGGCCTCTTCAATATGCATTATGACTATCCTACATTGTTTTAGGGACATCTCACTCTTTTGGGTTCTATTGCCTTGCCTTCTCTTGGATAATTCATTATGAGTTTTCTCATCTTTTCTTCTATTAGCTAACAGTCATCCACAAAACATCAACTTCAAGTCATTTGACAAAATTTTATTGAGCGCCTACTATAGGACCAAATACTGTGTTCATGTCTCTAGGAGAAAATCACCTCATCTGACTTCAGTTAACACCTCCATGGGTGTATGCAGAATCTGCAATGCCAAGAGGCAGGTCAGCTGTCTTTGCACAGTAAACGTGATGCTGTCAAGCAGATAGAACCCTTGCTGTGCTTAAAGAAACTGCAGGGCGGCTTGGGGTTGTCTTAACATTTCTAAATCATAAACTTTCAGGTTCTGTTTTTATTGTCCTCCCCTTACCTGCTCCTTCCCTGACTGATATTATAAATCACTACCCACCTACATGTCATTCTTCTTTCAAATTGCCACCCTTCAGTCCCTTTTCCCACTTTCCAGGTTAAATTCGATTTGAATAAATTCCACTGCGGAGAATATCACTTTACAGCAAGTAAGTAATTTCCAAACCCCAAGGCATTGCTGAAATAATTCTTTCCTCTGATGACATTCCCCCTTCACCAAAAAACACTACTTGCTTTGTAATTTTACAAACCATTTCCTCTGTACTTTCTTCTCAATTCAGTGTGACAGCCATTGCAGACATCTCCCGTAGGAGATGTGCAGTCTGTGTGCAGTAAACAAACAACACTATGAGGTCTCTGCCCTATAGAGGCTCTCTCCCTTTTTGATAGGAGGAGTAAGACAAAGCCTCAAGAAACAAGTCAGTTCTTCTGTCCCACATTTTTATCTGCCTCCAGTGTGGGTGCTCTCCACTGAGTTGCCAAATTCTTCCTAAAAGTTTGAAAAATCTCTCCCCTATGGCAAGTTTCCCGAAGCAATTACGACCACATCTGCCTCTACAAGGGAACCCCCTTATGGAAAGAATCCAAACACATGAGCCTTCTGTCTCCAGGATCGAGTTCAGGCCTCCACTTTTGGCTCCAAAGCATGGCCCTGGTCTTCCCCAGCAGCCCAGGAAAGTCCTAGAGGACCTTTTGTGCACTTGACTTTTGGCCAACCTGAAGCTTTGCAGGTTGCACAGTACCTTTCAAATGGGTGGAGAAGAGAAAGGAACAAACATGTAACCCAGCTGTACTCTAGGGTCTTTAACTCATTCTCAAGTGGCTTGAATTTGGCAAACCCAAAATACTCTTTGCCAATAACTTTTTTGCCTTAAATTTTTAAACCCATGTGAATTTCAAAGAAAATTTGGTCCGTATGTTTCTGATTTATTTATACTTAACTCATCACAAAGTTGTTGTGAAATAGCCATTTGATGTCCAAGAAGCCTTTAGAAGTCCTTTCCTATGGCGTTTCTCCTTTGCCAATGCTAAATACAATTCCAGTCCAGAATCTCCAACTTAAATTTGGATCTAAACTCAAAACTCAGTTTTCAGAAAGAAGACTCTTGTCTTGACAAAACATTTCTTGTCATCAAGTAGCCGATTTAAACCCATGGGAAACAGAATTCCCTGAAGCTCCTGAAACTTCCTCCAATTCAAGATTTCCTCCCCCTTTCCACATTCATGTTAGATCAAAGGCAGAATGTTGATATATCAATGGACATTGCACCAGGTCCTGCCTCCATTGCAGCAGAAACCCCAGAGAGAACAGTTGCCCTAACATTTGCTATCAGATATTTCAGCTTGAAGTTTTCAGGAGAATTACAGTCACTTCCTCTCAGTATTGAACTTTATAAACTGCACGAGCCTTTGATCTCTACAAATTCATCCATAAGTTTCTAACATGCAAAGTAGCCTGACCATCAGCTATAGAAGGCCAGAACTAAAATAAGTATCAATTTACCTCATACATAATATAATCCTAATATAAGCCAAAATCAAACTGATAGAATTTAGGAGGAAAAGGATGTTTCAGGACTGTGGTTTCCAGCTGGTCTTTTGGTGTGGGCATTGCAGTGTTAGTTTTAGAATCAAATGCTGCAAAGAGGAAACAGGAGGATCAGGGAAGGTCTTCCATACTTGTTCAGGTGTCTGTACACAGGAGTGAATTCCAAAGCCTCATACATCCCGGGGAAAGTGGGCAGGGCTAGCCAGGTTGGAGAGGAAAGTGATGAGGGTGCACGCTGGGTACTTCTTGGCCAGGCATTCACTCACTCAGGCCCAAGTGCCACCTCAGCACCCTCATCTTCCTGCCAGTGTTTTTTATCAGAACAAAGACTCTTCAGATGAGGAGAGATCAAGACTAGGTCACAAAGGAAAAAAAAGTCACTCCCAAACAATCCCCTCCTTCACCTCTGTGCTCTCCTCCCCATCTTTTTTTATTTCCTGCTTATTCTTAAATCATTTTCTTAAGCATTTTAAAACGATATTTGCATTTAATCATCTGGAAAAATATCCTTTACAGCAGCTCCAGAACTCTTTCAAATGCCCCTCCATGAATCTGAACATAACTTGAACCATTTCAAACAACTCCCTCTTGGCTCAGTAAAGTTACCATGTTTTTCCCCCTTGATTTAAATCGTGCAAACAATGAGACATTTTGAAAACGGCATACATCAAGTAAAGCAAGTCAGGTTTTAATTACTTTAAACTCTTTATAATCTCTGCTGTCAAAATCAGCCCTCTCCCCCTGGACGTGTAACATTTAGCAATGTTGTGATATCTTTCTGGTTTGACCTAAATATCTATTTACTTAATTAAGTCAGTATAGGGGCTAATAGGTCAAAAATTAGGCATGGCTAGTTAAAGAGCAAATACCTGCTACAAGATTTCAGAGTTAAGAGGAATTGTAAAATTAAATGCATCTTTGGAGGTTTCTAACTAAGTTCACATTTGTATTTAAATAACAAATAATCTTCCAATTTTTATGCATAGTTTTCAGTCACTGTAACAAAAACATGATGTAGTGCTCATGCTGTGAGCACTGTACTGGGTTTCCTTGTTTACATTCACAGCTGTAAACACAGTCTAATCCAGGCTTGCTTGGAAGGAAATTCCCCATTGTTGCCTGCATTCACCATGTTGAGAAAGCTAGAATTTCATTCTTTTCCTCACATTCTCATTCTTTATGCATTGGTCCTTAAGCGTCTAAACTTTTCAGGGTTTGACTTCTCTTCTACCTACCAAAATCCCAACTCAGGTTTACTTTCTCTAAATTTTAACTCCTCTCAGATTTTAAAATAAATTATAAATAGAAAACTCTGCCAGGGGTATTTATTAAAAGTCATTTTTATGCAAATGTCTTTGCTTTAGCCCCACTCCTTGCCCAACAAGCAGCTTCCTGGCCATGTACTTGAACCCCATCCATCTTTCCAGGCAGAGCTTGCCTCTCAACTCCTGTGCCAGAGCCACTCTGGTGACTCCAGGAACAGAGATTTTTAAGTAGAATTTTTAGCTCTCTTAATTGCCCCATCCAAAAGGACCCTAAATCAGTGCTGTGGCAGTAAACAGTATTTAAACAGGCTCTATAGGATTAATCAGAGGAGGGTTGAAAGAGGGTTTTGAAGAAAGGAGATAAAAGAATGAAAAGAAGAGAGAAGTAGATGACAATGGAAAGGAATTAGAAGAAAAGGAGATTAAATATTAAAAAGCAAATAGGAGCAAAAGACCATTACATGTATTAAATGTATTTGTGTATAACATACTTTTATATTATATTGTATTCCTTGTGATTTTTATTAGAATAGAGAAAAACTATATCCTTAAGTTTCTGAAAATGGACCAAATATCAAAAATTCTATAGTCCCTGAACTCGAAAAGAGTACATGGAGTATTTTTAGGGCTAAGGAAAATGCTGGCATGTAATTATTTAATTTTAAAGACAGAATCATGCAACTGAAATGGCAAGGAACAGACAAGATATGTCTAACTCCTTTCAGGAATTGAAGGCCCTCCATAATTTTGCTACACTTTACAAATGCAAAGACCCCAAAGAAAAATCCAGAAAGCACACTGCTGATATGCAACAACAAAAGATCCTGAAATGACTTCTGAACCAAAGAATCAATAAATAATGTCCAATACACTTAAATATGTTTTAACACATTAAAAAATTAGACATTCAGTATAGCATATTAATCAGAAAATCCTAGTCCCTGACTACCCCGTATAAAGGAAATGGAGTCACAGCAAGTGTTTAAATTAGCAAAAATGAAACCCTAAGTAGGGCAGCCCAAGCCAAATCCTTGTTTCTTCAGAAACATTGAGTGAAAAATCATCGAATGGAAGCAAACTGGAGGGTAGGGAAAAGGTGAAGGGAAGCCACAATGAAAAATAAAAATGGAGGAGAGACAACTGTGAGCCCTTCTCATGAAAGCCATGAGGCCACTCTTGTGAAAAATGCACATGCACATAATTTTGCAATCAATGTCAAGGAGTTATAGACCCCTCAGAGTCTCCTAGGGAACCCTATAGTAAATAATAATATAAACATCTTTGAAGCCTACAGTAGTGTTTAACCAAGATATTTGCAAAAGAGGAAACTGGAGAAAACGCAACTGTGTCATTCAGAACAGAATTATTGCCAAAGATTATTTTGCTTAAATTAAGACTGATGACTCTGCTATTAAATCAAAACTTGTGTTAAACTCAGGTATGGATAGTCCTGTATCCCATTTTGTCTTCTTTAGAAATATTCTGTTGAAGATAGGGCCATTTCTCAAAATTTTCAAATGTGAGTATCATTTTTAATTTTTTTGATGCTCCTAACTCAATCATTTCATGTGGTAATAAAAATAATTTGTGCTTAAGTGCTCTCCAAGGACTCTGTTCCAAGTTCTGTAATTCCTTTCATTTGGCCTACAGCCTCTGTGACATTTCCCTGCTAAGGGCCTCCCATGGGTTCCATCTGGATCACTGGAGTCTCTGGATAATTTGCATTTACTTTATGTTGAGTCAGTTCCTAATTCCAACATTGCAGTGTCAGAGATGGAATTAGATGACAAGTTTTCTTGAGAGATTGAGACTTCAACATTTCCGAATATTGTGCCAGAGAGTACTATCTTATGAGGGAACAAATTCAAATAAGGGTAAACAAACAATACAAAAAGAAAGTTTCTGTCTTTGATATAGTTTGGCCCTGTGTCCACACCCAAATCTCATGTTGAATTGTAATCCCCAATGTTGGAGGTGGGGCCTCGTGGGAAGTGATTGGAAAATGGGGATGCTTTCTCATGGTTTAACACCATCCCCCTTGGTGTTGTCATGGGGAGAGTGATTCATCGCGAGATCTAGTTATTTAAAAGTGTGTAGCACCTCCCCATGCTCTCTCTCTCTCCTGTTCCTACCATGTAAGAGGAGCCTGCTTCACCTTCACCTTCACCATGATTGAAGGTTTCCTGAGGCCTTCCCAAAAGCTGAACAGAGGCCAGTATCATGCTTCCTGTACAGCCTGCAGAACTAAGAGCACATTAAACCTCCTTTCTTTATAAATTACCCAGACTCAGATATTTCCTTATAGCAATACAGAAACAGACTAACACAGTCTCACTCATAATTAAAGAAGTATAAGTCAAACTCATAATGTGATACTACTCTACATCACTTTCTAAAGATAAAGCAATATTATTTATAAGGGTTAGTAATACTATAAAATGGTACAGTTCTTAGCCAATTGAAGTATATTTTAGTAATACACAGATAAAATAATAAAAATATTCAGTCTCTTTGACCCAGCAGTTCCATCTTTGGGGAATCTTAAAAGGGTGAAGAAGTAGAAATTACATATACCAAGCTGTTTCCAGTAGCATCATTTATACTAGTGAAAATTAAAACACCCTAAATATTCAATAGTAACAGATTGGTTATATAATTATGATTACTCCATAAGGCAGTGGTTCCTAACCTTTTTGGCACCAGGGACCGGTTTTGTGGAAGACAGTTTTTCCATGGAAGGGGTGGGGAGTGGCAGGGTGGGGTGTGGAAATAGTTTGGGGATGAAACTGTTCTACCTCAGCTCATCAGGCATTAGTTAGATTCTCATGAGGAGAGCACAACCTAGATCCCTGCATAGCAGCCCAGAATAGGGTTCCTGCTGCTCTAAGAATCTAATCCTGCTGCTGATCTAATAGGAGGTGGAGCTCAGGCAGTAATGTTCACTAGCCCTCGGCTCACCTCCTGCCATGTGGCCTGGTTCCTAACAGGCCACGGACAGGTACCTGTCTGTGGCCCAGGGGTTGTGGACCCCTGCCATAGAAGACACTGTGGTCTATGTTAGCTATAATAATTCTACCCACCAACTACCATCCCAGGTCAGTGATTGGATTGCAAATGGTCACGACTGAATTCTGGACATAAGAGAAGTTTTCGGAGCAGTTTTGGGGAAAGCTATCTCTCCCCTAAGAAAGAGACACAGGAAGAAACCACTCATCTTCTAACTCTGAGCACTGTCCTGGTGTGGCCCCTGGAGATGCTGCCCTCATTTTATGCTACACCTGAGAATGAAATCAACACTGAGGAGCGAATTTGGAGATATGGGAAAGCCTGTGCTTGATGACAACTCTGAGTTATTGAATCAGTCAACCTAGAGTCTCAGCTTCTATACAGGTGAAATATTAAACTTTCTTACGCCTTAAGTCAATTTAAGTTGAGTTTCTCTGTAATCTGCTGCCAAAAGAATCTAATAGAATTAAACTTTATTTTATCTTGCCTATGCATTTTAATAGTGAAGACTAATGTAAACCTGTGTCAAGGATTTGTTAAAAATCTTAAATATGAAAGTAACATTCCCAAAAGTTTATTCAATATAATTATGATTATAAGAAATTATGACTATATATACATTATACATTATGAAATATTAACAAAATATATCAGAGATGAAGAAATTAAATGTAAGTTATAAAATATTTTGAAGTTTTTCATTAATATTGTAAGTATTGCCTTCTAACTTTTCTTCACATCATTTCTCAAAGTGGTGAGTTCTTAAAGGTTAAAGGACACATCTCATTGATGCAATTTCAAGTACAGTTGCTAGAATATTTTTAGTTTTTTATGTCAGCATGAATTAGGTTCTGTTATAGTAATAAGAACAAAGTTTATTTCTTGCTAGGCTACCACATCCACTGGAGTTAGATGGGGAAGCAGGTTCCTCATCAGAATTGCTCAGGAACTCAGACTGACGAAACAGCCACCATTCTAACCATTGCCTGTCACTATGCCAGAGGTAAGGGAAAAAAAAAAAAAAAAGCATCCAAATTGCATACCGGATTTTAATGCTTTCACTACATTATTTCCACTTGCATTTCATTAGCCAAAACAGGTCACATGGCCATGCCTGAATTCAAAGGAAGAGAGAAAGTATAATTCTCCTATGTCCCTGGAAGCCAGAAATATCTGGCAAATAGCCCTAATGACTATCACAGGGCTACAACAAACGGCTGTTGGATGCAAAGCACAATTATATGTGCAGAAGGTAGACTATTTTTATATCCCAGAGAGAAGATGAAGCCTATACAGAGTAAAATTAGCATAGTGAGACACAAACAGCCCCTCCCTTGTTCTGAGTACATGCTCAACTTCACACAGCAATTGATTCAGCATGTAGTTGAAGTTTCAGAATATTATAAATGTAGTGGAGACTTCTATATCGTTCTCAAAGTGCTACTATGAAAGGCCACCAGACAGAAAGTAGATTAATTATTACATTAATATCTCCCTTGAAAAATCTGCCTACATCACCAAAAGCCACAAATGGTGAAGCTCCTCGATAGGACATACCTCATTCCTGAATCCCCTCCTTGCTATCTTTTAACATGTGTTTTGGAAGTTTTTTAAATTTTAACATTCTAATCTTAGATCAAGCATACATTCTAAGTTGTGAAACGTGGAGTCTATTATCATAGTTCATTCCTCATCTCATTTATCTCATCTTCCCTTACATGCCTCTCTGCATAGTGGAAAAGCTTTCTTTTGACTCCATTTTCTCCAAAATGGTTTCTTGGTTACCCCAGGTCAGAGCACAACTGTCCTTATTTTATTGCCAAGCTGTGATGTTTCCATGATTCACACTATTTAACTGCCATTCTTCCCTAGCTGCTTTCTCCAACAGTCTATAAAGTCCTTTGAGAATCACAGGTTGCTAGATGTCTAAATGGTCAACCTGAACACTACATTCTCTCTTCCCAGTCACTAGAAGGATAGGTGGGGTTCCGTCTCAAGGATTTCATCTCTAAGAGCGGTCTGGGAGCATGGCCAACCCCTGGGCTAGGGAGATGGACCAGCAGCTGAGTTAAGTGGATGTATTAGTTTGTTCTCATGGTGCTATAAAGAACTGCCCAAAACTGGGTAATTTATAAAGGAAAGAGGTTTAATTGACTCACAGTTCCACATGCTAGGGAGGCTGCAGGAAACTTAAAATCATGGTGGAAGGGGAAGCAAACACGTTCTTCACATGGCAACAGGAGAGAGAAGTACAGAACAAAGAGGGGAAAAGCCCCTTATAAAACCATCGGATCTTGTGAAAACTTAACTCACTATCACCCAGAACAGCAGCATGGGGGAAACTGCCCCCACAATCCAGTCACCTCCCCTGAGGTCCCTCCCATGACACGTGAGGATTATGGGAACTACAATTCAAGATATTTGGATGGGGGCGAAGCCAAACCATATCAGTGGGAAAAGATGAGGGCCTCTTTCTCTCTCTCTCTGTCTCTCACTCTCTCTTTATATATATGTGTGCATATACACACACATACATATATATAGTACATACATATATACACACATATATATGAGAAAGCAGACAAAACGGAGACATGTATATATATATATTTCATCTTACCCTTCCCGGACTGTATCAACCAATAACCTTTAGGCTGTAAGTACTAGAAACCTTTACTTAGTTTTTTTTAAGAGTGTTTGTTTTAAGGGTAGGGTTAGTTTCAGGCCAGGATTCATCCAGGGACTCAAATGATGTCATCAGGATGTGATTTCTCCTCCTCTGCTTCTCTGCCCTCCTTTCTTGCTACTTGCTCAGTGTTTGGCAGATTTTCCTTCATGAGCACACGGTGGATGCCAGGAGTTCCAAGGGTCATATCCAGTTCTCAGCAGTCCCAGCAAAAGCCCTTTGCTCTACACACTGTCCACATCAGGTGTCTCCCCAGTCAACCTGCCAATAAGTGGCCTGGAGGATTAGATATGAAGATTGGATTTGGCCTATCAGGCTTGCCCATGGGGATGCGGGTTGGGTTATGTCTACCCAACCCATGGTGCTAGGGGTGCAGGTGATGTTCTGCCAATGGAAATTCAGGGCACTCTGTTATGGAAAAAAAGATTGAAAGGATGCCAATAATCCTAACACAGGCTCTCGGCCTGCCTTTCCTAAGTTCTGCTGCTTTTCTTTACTGCTTCAAAATTGGCCTTTCTTTATCCAGTCTATCACTGATGGACATTTGGGTTGATTCCATCTCTTTGCTATTGTGAATAGTGCTGCAATGAACATACATGCACATGTATGTTTATAATAGAATGATTTGTGATACATACACACGATAGAATACTATGCAGCCACAAAAAGGGATGAGATTATGTCCTAGGCAGAGACATGGATGGAGCTGTGAGACATTATCCTCAGCAAAGTAACATAGGAACAGAAAACCAAACACTGAATGTTCTCACTTATAAGTGGGAGCTGAACAATGAGAACACATGGGCACATGGAGAGAGGAACAACACACACTGGGGCCTGTTGTGGGTGGGAGATGAGGGAGGGAGGGCATCAGGAAGAATAGCTCATGGATGTTGGGCTTAATGCTTAGGTGATAGGATGATCTGTGCAACAAACCATCACGGCACACATTTACCTATGTAACGAACCTGCACATCCTGCACATGTACCCCAGAACTTAAAATAAGTTGAGAAAAAAAAAAGGCTTTCTTTTGTTTCACTCTGTGGGGAAGGGGAAAGGGTGAGGGTAGAAGAAACCTGGTCTCAGTATTTGGTAACAGTGATTACTTCCTGTGTTGGTCCTTCTTAAGCCACATTTCTATTTTAATGGGGACTTACTAAAGATTCATTGGATCAGAATAAAGATCATTGGCTGGTGGTTTAACACCTAGTGTTGGGTCTGTGCTCAGAGACTTCAGATAACTTACTTTGTGGGCTTGTTCTTTTTATTCATGAATGAAGACAGATGAACATATCTTCAAGGCATCGCTGGAAGCTATGATTTTATTGTTCTGTGAAACTGGGACAAATTGCAAAAGTTACTTGCTCCATTTCTCATAACTGGGAACATGTCCCAACTTCATCCTCCCAAATTCAAGGAAGAGGCTCTTTCAAGTACACTACAACTGACATATTCCAAGAGGGATTAGAAAGGTGATGTTGACGGTATTGTTAATCCATTGTATTTGTGCGTGGCGGGGGTGCGGTTAAGAAGGCACAGATGTCACTTAGTTTTCAAGGTGATGATAGAAATGATATTAAAATTGGTACAAGAAAGGAAGTTTTGACTATTTCTGACCCATGGAGGAGACAAGTTTGGTGTTAGATCTACCTGTATCTGGTTTACAGTGAATGTGGGGCAGTGATATGGAAATGCCCAGAAGACATTTAAAATGGAAATGCATCTCTGCAGCTAGGATGGGGCTGAAAAGGTGGAGGCTGAAATGGACTGAATGAAAAGCATGATAGAAGGTGGATCAGAGTCTCAGGGGAGATGGCACAGGGGGAGATTCTAAGACTGGAAAGAGTCTACCCTTCAGTGATAACAGAGAAGGGCACCACAAGGAGACCTGGAAGAGGAGAATCAGGAAAATTCATGGAAAAGTTGCTGAAACCAAATGGGAAGAGACAATTTCTGGATGGCTGGATGGGGGCAAGGGGGAGAGTGAGAACTGACAGCTCCAAGTGTCTTTCCTCAGGATGGACTTCTGCATCTCCCCTGTGAGGACAGTTTCAGGTCAGTGTGTCACTAGGTGGGGGAGGGTTCCAGACAATGATTGTAGGAAGTTAAGGACAAAGTGAGTGTTGAGAGGAAGGCGGTGAACACAGCTGAGGCCAGGCAGCCCTGACTGCCCAGCTGAACAAGAGGGCAAGGGGCTGGGAGTGTGGAAGACATTGGGAAAAGTAAAGGGACCTGAGAACCACAGCTGTGAGGAATAAATGAGGGAAAAAACTACATTTGGTTTTTAGAACCTGCCCAGCAGAGCTGACTCACTGACATTAAATTTTGTGCATGGCTCCTTGGAAGCACACTGGAACTGGATGTCAAAGCAATGAGACAGGAAACTGGAACAAACGCTACACAAGATAAACAAAATGAACTTTTGTATTTATTTTGATCCCTCAAGACTCCGTGTGGAGACAGTCAACCCCTCAAGGGCCAGGACCCAGTCATCCATCCTCCTTTCATCTCCCTATTCTGCTTGGCAAAATGTTGTGGAACTCAATGGATCTGGACTTACCAAGGGAAAGGGATGAACCCTCTAAATCAAAGGGAGTATTAAGGGGTGAGCAGATATTCCTCCTCAAGAGGAAAACTTGAGAAGTCTATGGATTTCTCAAGGAAAGTGGCATGATTACAAATGGAATTACAAATTCCTTCATTATCCCATAATAAAACTTGAGTGGAAAATACCTTCTCACTTAAAAAAAAGACAATAATTGGCATTCTACAGAAGATCTAACTTCTTGTGTAAAGAAGTGACTATTTGGGAGGAAGCTGGACCCGTTGCTGAAACAATCTGCAAAAGCACGTCCTCTTAATCGTTTTTTTCTCGAAGAAAAGGAACAGACAGAATGGATACTTGACAGGGTGGGAGAATGACCTTCTGAAAGGCGCTGTTGGCGTTTCCTCCCGGCAGCTTGCGGGAGAGTCCGGCAGCTGTGCTGTCCGTGCTTCCGCCTGGTGGACAGAGTTGGTAATTCTGACTGCTTGGGGACTGAGAGGAAAGGAAAACTTCCTGCTTCCCAATTTAAAAAAAAAGAAAAAGAAAAAGAAACAGCAAACATGCGCCAGAAAAGACTGTCCGCTGTAGAGTACCTGTAATGCAGCCGCGACCAGCTTCCTGACAGCTGCAAACACATTCCTTGTGAGGCCACTCAGTACGTCTGTAAGGCGGAGCAACACTCCTCATGCTGAGTCCGAGAAAAGCAAGGCAGGCCACTGCAGAGGACAGTAGGTGAATCTCCGGTCTCGCGGGGACACAGCCTTTGCTATGGTTTCAGTCATGGCAGCAGAACTCTTTTTTTTTCTGGATCTGGGCTGTGTTATCCTGCTGCCCTTTTTGGTTCAGGACTCAGTGATGAAACAATCAGTGACCACTGGGTAGGCAAAACACATTCTCGTTCACTGCCCAGGAAGAGATGTGACAAGTTAATGAGATGCAGCCCAAGTCTCTTCTCCATTGTTTCTCCTGTTTCTTTACAGGCAACCAAACCATGACAGGAGGTCAGCGCTGGTGGAGGCATGGTTGGTGCCAGCAAACATCACCTTGTGTGGGAGACTGGGTTCTGGCTTCATGTGAAGGTGGAGTCTCTCTCCTACACCTCACTTCCTGGAGAAGTATCTCAAAGTCATATCGGCTCATCCACTCAGTCCTTATTTACTCGCCAGCCAAATACCAGTTTTAAAGTGCCCTGTGCTCCATGGTGCCAGAGCCACCTCATTTCTATGACCCTTTTCCATCACAGCAGAGAAAAACCAAAACAGTCCTCTGCAATTGGTCATTTGGTGTTTCATGAAAAAGAATTAGCGGATAGTTAAATGGCTAAAACCAATGGTTATTAGAAATTTGGGCAGGATCTGTAGATATGGCTTCTCTACTGAACAGAAATGTACTATCACTTACTGAAATAATTTCATGAAGACAGCGTTGAAGCAGAAAATGAAAAAAAAAAGTATGAATTCCACATAGTAGTGCAAACACAGAGTGCTGTCTATTGTTTTAAGAAATAACTGACTTTTGAAATCTCCATACAATTTATAAATCTAAATCATTTTTCCCTTGAGAACAATCCAAAAAGAGTAAAGCATTCAAAGCACTAAATTTTCAAAAGACCTGTTGGATTTAAAGATTCTATCCAAGAAAATAACTCCCTGTATTATTTAAATGGCCATGCAGCTCTTTGAGGCTCAGATGCAAGACACCATCCAAACAAAAATGTTATTAATAACCCTTGGTGGCCAGCCATCTCCTTCCCTTGCTCTTCCAGGGAAGTATCTGCCTAGTTTCATTTTGTTATTTGATTTCATTAAATATTTTTCAGACATCTGCTCCCAGGCTCTCTGAGACAACAGTGAATTCTACTTAGAGATGAAATTGCACGTGAAGGAGAAGGTACAGCAGAATCCCTGAAACCTGATGATCCCTTTAAAGGAGTTTGGAGAACTGCAAGCACAACCTCTCCACTAAACACCATTCAACTGGAGGCCAAGGAGCCACATGACTGAATTACTCCTTGAAAATAATACGATAGAAGAAATGAACAATAGAGCAACCACTCAGCGAATAAGACCCTGTTTATTGTGCTGAATTAGATGCTCAGCTGTTTGGTTGTAGCAGACTCTGTCAGTGCTCTGTCTCTTGTCTCCTCAGATCCCTCTGTCGTGTGTGTGTGCGTGTTGTGTGTGTGCGTTTGTTCTCTCAGCACCTTCCAATTTGTGATTACTCTCAATAGCCAACAACTGTATCAATTGTTGAAGGGCTGCTCTCAGGCTTCCACTTTGTTGGAAAGGCAGGGAGCCTGTGAATTTATGCCCCTCCCGCTGCAGACAGCCTTAATCAATGACAAGCAGGTGTGAAGTATAAATATACCAGCTCCCTTGCCCTTGATGGAAACTACTCTGAGTGGTAAACTGTGTTGTCTTCAGAGCTTCCCTGCAGGACTGAGCAAAAGTTACTGTAGTGGTTTTAAAATATGTCCACAAATTATTTGAGGCTCCTCCCTTAAAAAGGTGAAAGCTAATTTTTCTTCTCCTTATATGTAGGCCAGACTTGGTGACTCACTTTTAAAGAATAGAAGGTGGGGAGCAATGCTATGTGACTTTCAAGGCTAGGTCATATAAACAATGGGTTCTGTCTGGCACTCTTTCTTGGACTACACATTCTGGAGAAAACAGCAGCCACATCATGAAGACACTCAAGCAGTCCTGGGAGAGGTCCATGTGGAGAGGAATGAGGTCTTCTGACAACAGCCAGCACTAACTCACCATCCATGTGAGTCACCTTGGAGGTGGATCCTCCTGCCCCAGATAAACCTTCAAATGACTGCAGCGCCAGCTGACATCTCAAGTGGAACAACTTGAGAGACCTCCAGGGAGAGATACCCAGTCAAATCACTCATGAAATATTAATCCACATACACTCAGAGGCATAATAAATATTTATTGTTGTCTTAAGCCACTATACTTGGACAGTTTGTTACACAGAAATATATAACTGATACAATTTCTCTCCAATAGACTTTCCTTAATCCTGCACCTTTGTTTGCCTTCTTCCCTTCCTAATCATGCTTTCCCCTTTATTCCCCTATGGACTTTCCCTAGGAACACTTCCTAATAAATCCCTGTCACAAGAAGTGTCTTGGAATCAAGTTCCTCTTTTGGTTAAACCTTCTCATAAAATAGTCCTAGTTCAGGTCCTTTCTCCTGGCTCAAGTTGGCTTCTACTTTTGAAGAATTTTCTAAACTAGTTTTACCTTTTCCCATACTAATTATCCTCAATCCTTTCCTTTACCACCTACAGCATGGCAACACACTTTCCTCAGTTCGCGAACCACAGGTGAGCATGAGGTTGATGTCATGAAAGCAAGCAAAGAGAGGGAAGACCTTTTATCCACCAGCTGCCAATGTGGGCATTTCAGCACCTTGACAGACAATCTCCACTCTGCCTCTGCATGCTCAGAGTGACCCGCGGGAGCTGCTAGTTTGGCGGTGGGATGGAAGGTGCCTCTACTGCCTAGCTGCAACTGCAGGTGGTGGGAGAGTCCTTGTGAGCTTGGGCTGCATTTAAGTCAGACAGCAGTTCATATTTGGATGGAGTGCTTCTCTGGGCATTATGGGAAGTAAACTGTGAACCAATGTGAATTCCTTTTTACAAGTAAACTTCAAGGGAGAACATAGGTTCTATAAAATCTATGCTCCATCAATTTCTCCCAATGAAGGAAAAAACAAAACCATGAATAATCTTGGGGTATTTCCAACACGAAACTCATGGCCTTGAGAAGCAATGCTACTGTAATATGGACTGTTCTGAACCATCAGAAACTGCAAGATAATATACACAGCCAGAGATGAACAAGAGGTTTGAGAATAGACTCTTTTCTTTGCCTCTTCCAGAAGCTGCTGGCATTTTTTGCCTCCTGGCTGCACTATTCCAATCTCTGCTTCCAGCATCATCCTTGTGATTATACTTAGGGCCCACCTAGATCACTTAGGGGAATCTCTCCGTCACAAAATCCTTAACTTAATCACATCTGCAAAAGTCCCCTTTACCATTTAAGGTAAATATTCACACGTTCCCAGGATTAGGAAGAGCATATCCTTGGGGGACCATTATTTAGCCTATCGCATTGCCCTTCTTTTTGAGCCAGGAAGCTCTCTTCCTGGGCATTGAGTGTTGGCCCTCCTGTTCTTTGCATTAGCAGCTCCAAATACAAAATAAAAAATAATCTTCTGGACAAAAGAGGGCTGAAATGATTTCTCAGTAGACTTGGACCTCCTCGATAAATGAGAAAACTGTACTTTTAACCTGGATACCTTCAGAACCTTGCCCAAAATAAGATCATAGCTCGTTTGCCAGTTCGAAAGATTGAGTGCCTTATCTGGCCCCACAATGGAAAACAATATTTCCAACCCTATTGAGAGATTCTACGTCACCTCACCCACATCCCATCCTTCATCCCCCTCAGAACCAAAGGGCAAAGAAGCTAGGAACACCTAGAGTGGCAGCAGTTTCCCCTGGTGAAAACATGATGGAAATGCTGGGAGTTTTATCAGTTTTATTTATCTGAGAAATGTCCTCCGATGCATCATTATGTTCCCAGATTCACAACTGATATCCAGACCAAGGAATGTGTAAAGTCATATGGTGGGGGCTGAAAATATCCAGACTTGTGAAAAACACAGAGCAGGAAGCCTGAACTCCCTCTGGAGATGATGAGAGAGATAGTAAAACTTAAGTTTTCACACTCACACACACATGCTCACACACACACAATTGCACAGAGATTGAGAGGGAAACCACTATTGCGACAAGAACTCCAGGACTTAAAGAGTCCCTGGTGGTACAAAGGATCCAGATATCAGCTAATATATGCTGCCAAACAAGTGGACTCTCTAGGAGAATCTGATTCTATGAGCCAGCAAAAGGCCTGGCTGGAGAAAGTCCTTCAGGAGGTGTGGGACATGTTAGTGCTTTGGACTCAAGGGATCAGGACATTTTTTACAAGTTAAAAAAAAGAAAGGAAACACGGAAGAGATCATATGGTAAGGTGCTAGGCTCTTATTGTTTCTGGGCTTAAGTCCTAAAAATCAGGACAAAAGGAAAGAATTAAGTATGGTTTAACACACACACAAACACACATACACTGATTTTTAAAATTTATTTATATAAATCATGTCTACGGAGGATTTTCCAACCTAGGTTGTCTGTGGTGAGAAAGCAGAGACTATTTAAATAAGCTTCCAGGGAAGGAATTGCAGGAGACAGTTGCTTTGTAAGATGGAAACATAGCACATGAGACCCATTCACCCCTTCACTCAAAATAAAAGTCTCTCATTTGAACTTGAATCTCTAATCAACAGACTTCATGGCTGCCACCAGTCTTTCTCTGTTTCACCTTTATAATCTGTAATATGGTCTCATCTTTAAAAGGGATGTGAGGTTTAACAATGTTCCTGCAGTAATTGGCTGCTCAATTTCTTCATACGAATTTGTGTTTAAAAAGAGGCATTACTGTAGCCTTGTAGTATAGTATGCAACCAACCCAAATGCCCATCAATGATAGACTAAAGAAAACGTGATACATATACACCATGGAATACTATGCAGCCATAAAAAGGAATGAGATCATGTCCTTTGTAGGGACATGGCTGGAAGCCATCATCCTCAGCAAATTAACACAGGAATAGAAAACCAACCACATGTTCTCACTCATAAGCGGGAGTTGAACAATGAGAACACACGGACACAGGGAGGGCAACAATACATACGGGGGCCTGTTGATGGGTGGGGGGTGAGGGGAGGGAACCTAAAGGATGAGTCAATAGGTGCAGCAAACCACCACGGCACACCTATACCTATGTTACAAACCTGCACATTCTGCATATGTACCCCAGAACTTAAAGTAAACAACAACAACAAAAGAGGCCAGATTCATTTAATCTCAATACTAGGACCCCATTGATTTTAGAGGACATGTGTTCTTATTCCAACAGGCTTCAACGTTCTTTGGTAGCTAGGAAAACATCCTTCCCTGATCCATCTGCTGTCTGACCAGAGACTTGAAGAATCCATCAACATGTGGCTATGTGTTAGGAGAAGGAAATATGATCTAAGCCTGAATCCTTAACAACTATTTTCCAAGGAAAGAGTAAGGGAGGAAGGAAACCAATTTTCTTGCCCGTTTGCTTAAATTCTTACCCTCTATATGTGCTTTATGTTCATTATCTTGTTTAATCCTCACAAGGCCTGGGGCAAGAATATCTGCAGATGAGTTCTCTACGAGGCTCAGAGAGAATAAGTATCCTGTTTGTTATCAGACAGTCAGTCAGTCTGATTCCAAAGCCCACGCTCTTTTCTTTCAGCCTTTAGAGATAAGTCAGAGTCTTAGTGCAATAGCTGTAGCATATTCTCCCTGTAATGACTATGACATTCCGGTCATTATCATCATGATGTGTTTTTTGTTTATGCAGAACTGTAATGTCCATGGGTAAAAAAATCAACTTGAATAGGGTTTGGCAGACAGTGGGTCCCAAATTGACACTTACTAATTGAATGAAAATCTATGGGATTTTTTGTAGATGTTTATGTCAAGAGTGGAAAACATGAAATTCTGTGGCAATGGTGTCAATGTCCTCGGTTTACAGTTCCTAGAACCTTTCTATTTCTCCTCTCTGCTCTCTCATCTCATACTCTACTGTTGAAGAGGCCGCTAGCTGCTGCTCATCTCCCATGATGCTGCCATAAGCAGGACTGGCTTAGTGATGGCAGTGCTGTCTTCTATGGCACCAGCAGAGGCAAACAGAGACTCACATGTGATACTTCGAACTTGGAAACATCCTGCTTTGCAATGGAAACCCATATTCCTTAAGCTCAGATCAAAGCAGTGTTGCTCCTATTTTTTTTTTTTTTTTTTTTTGAGACGGAGTCTGGCTCTGTCACCCAGGCTGGAGTGCAGTGGCCGGATCTCTGCTCACCGCAAGCTCCGCCTCCCGGGTTTACGCCATTCTCCTGCCTCAGCCTCCGGAGTAGCTGGGACTACAGGCGCCTGCCACCTCGCCCGGCTAGTTTTTTGTACTTTTTAGTAGAGACGGGGTTTCACTGTGTTAGCCAGGATGGTCTCGATCTCCTGACCTCGTGATCCGCCGTCTCGGCCTCCCAAAGTGCTGGGATTACAGGCTTGAGCCACCGCGCCCGGCGTGTTGCTCCTATTTTTAATGGCACAGTGTCCTTATTTTCTGAGAGGCCCAGGCAATCTAGATGATAGGTGTGGGATCATAGCACATGATCATAACATATACCTAAAAGAGTGTAGTTTACATACACACACATTCTTCATATTAGGAAACAATGCAATTCTCATTACTTCTATGGTCATTTAGGGCTTTTAGATGAGCAACTACGTAACTGGCAGCACTGCTCACCAATGCAATATTCCCTAGTGCCAGCTTCTATGTGGAATCAATTCATGTGTCAGAACAACCAGTGCATTTGGAGCATACAATGTGTACTTTGCACAAATAGGAATGAGCCCCGACTGGTGAGAGAAGCTGAATCTGATGGGCAATAAGACCACTTGGATTTCCGGGTGACAACCCAAATTAGCTAAACTTGACAATGCTGCAAAATTAGCTGCTGATTCAAGCAAGAATTCTCCTGTCCCAAAGATGGATCCTGGCAACTCATGAGGAATCACCATGGTAATCACAAAGTTTTAGAAATTTAAGACCCAGAAAAAATTCAGAATAAAAATTATATGCATCAGAAGCAAAATGATAAAATATATAGAGTTTTTTGTGCAAAATACATCTTCCATATCAAATTGTATCTTATCTATAAAATGATTTTTAAAAAGTAATTTTAGGTATCAATGGAGATATTGATGAAAAAAGAGGCATGAACTAATAAATTAAGCATCCAAAACCCATCCGTAGACCCACACTCATACCTCCAATGAAAATAAAGATGGATCTGTCATCCATGTGTTCATGAAGAAGCAATACAACAACCCCAAATATTCCTAAAATCAGGAACACATCCACAGCAATGTATTAGCATCCCACTGGCTGTTTATTGACAACTTAGCATGTTCTGGAGGTGGGGGGAATAGAGTCACTTAAATCCTTAATTGGTAGACACACATTTTCCACACCACTAGAACTTCAAACATCAGCTTCTATCCCCTTTCCAAATAAAACCCTAACCAGTCACATGTCTCACAAAGGCCCACTAAAATATGAATGTACTTGAATACATAGTGAACTTAATTGCTGATATTCCTTGGCAAATCAGATACACTCTTAACAGCATAATAATGAGTATGCATAGAGACTCCCCAGTGTGACCAGATATACATGTAAAATAAATTAATTAATTAAAACTGGCATGCTAAATAAAGTTGTCCTGCCATCTCAGGTTAGCATCTGTTTCTAGTTTTCCTCAACAGTTTTCTCTGAGCCTATTTTCTCAGCTCCAAACAACTGCAGCTGACCAGCCTTTCTGGCCATGCAATGTGGACAGGCCCACAGGCACCTGGGTCACCTCAGGCGTCCCCCGAACACCAACTTGGATGTCACCTCCATTAACAAGATCCTGCCATTCTGCAATTTTTTGGTCTCACATTTCAAGTTAAAAAAAAATCAGAGCCAGAAAGAAAGGCAAAAAACAAAGAAAGAAAGAAAAAGAAAAGAAAGGAAAGAAAGAAGAAAGGAAAGAAAGAAAGAAGAAAGAAAGAAAAAAGAAAGAAAGAGAGAGAAAGAAAGAAGGAAGGAAGGAAGGAAAGAAAGAAAGAAAGAAAGAAAGAAAGAAAGAAAGAAAGAAAGAAAGAAAGAAAGAAAGAAAGAAAGAAAGAAAGAAAGAGAAAGACAGAAAGAAGAGAAAAAAGAAGAGAAGAGAAAAGAGAAGAGAAGAAAGAAAAAGATTAAAACATTTTCCTGTTGGGGGGATGTTAATAATGGACAAGTGTTAGATTTGGCAATAAATTATTGTCCAGATGAAGGGAAAACAATTACAAATTAGAAACAGATTTATTCACACTCAGTGCATTAATGAAAACTTAAAAAAAATAAAAGAAGGAAAGAAAGAAGGAAAACTAAACTGTGTGTACTGTGTGGAAAAAAATAATGGCCCAGCAGGCCTACTTTTTATTAACAACTCATCAGTAAGCAGGTTGTAATTCATAACAAAGAATTCACCCCAAGGAACGCCACATGACTGTGAGTTTTTTGAGTTTCCTAAGAAAATACATATGTTGTTCCACTTGGTTTCCTTTCAATAAAACCCACCAGTTAGCACTTCATTTTCAAGCTGTTCTGACAAATCAGGTGAGTTAGCTTTGCAGAAAAAACAGAAGCCAATTTTTCAGCTGAGAATTTTAGGGAATTTTTTTAATAACTTAAATAAATTTCCCAAAAGGCAAAGAAGGCATGATAAAGGCTGTGAAATGAGTTCATTTGGAACAGCTTGAAAGAAGGTCTCTTTTAATTCACTCCATTAATTTTTTCTGAGGAAATGTTTAAGGATACATCTCTTACTGCTATCATGTGTGTCTGAAGAAAGAAGAAAAAGAAAAACTGTATGAGTTCTGAGTTTTTATAACGACTCAAAACATGATTAAAGACTTTTTGGAAAGCCCCCCTCAGCAGCTCCACCAAGTACAAGACTTAGCAATAATAGCAGCAGGGAGTTTCTGATCCCAAATACTTGCTGAGCCAGACACAAATCCCGCGACCCCCTGCAAAGTGGCCACTACCCATGATTCCCACCTGATTTCCTGAAGCTTCACTGAGGGCACCAGGCAAACCAGATCGTTTAATGTTCCCAGGAGTGAATGGGTACATTCTGCCGTTCCTCAAGAGGTATGATCTCCTTACCCCACAACCTCCCCATATCTTCCAAATTTCTCATCATCCTTTAAAACTCACTTTTTCTGGAGACAATTATTCTAAGTGAAGTAACTTGGGAATGGAAAACCAAATATTGTATGTTGTCACTCATAAGTGGGAGCTAAGCTATGAGGACATAAAGGCATAAGAATGAGATGGTGGGCTTTGGGGACTCAGGGATAAAGTGGAAAGTAGGTGAGGGATGAAAGGCTGCACATTGGGTACAGTGTACACTGCTTGGGTGATGGATGCACCAAAATCTCAGTAATCACCACTAATGAACTTATTCATGTAACCAAACACCACCTGCCCCCCAAAAATCTATTGAAATAAAATAAAAATAAAACCCACTTTAGGTCCAGCTTCTTTCAATGAAGTCTTCCCTAATCACTCTAAATGAATTTGTTCTGAGCTTCTGAAGACTCATTCAGAGCATCTCTCTCCGAATCTATGTAACACAATGTTTATTCCTCTGTTATTCTGCCTTGTATAAAGCTCCACGTAAAAGAGTTCTTTGAGAATTCAGCTTTAGGAGAAGGTGTGCATACCTGTGTCTGTGCCACAGGTGGTAAGCTACATACATACTACATCTTTTGGCCCCGTGTAGTTGTGTATGATTGTGTGAATAGTCCTGGCCAATGAGCTTCAAGCAGAAGTGACATATCTAGTCACTCTCTCCCCCTCCCACAAGCAACACAGAGGCCTAGGGTTGGAATAGTAATTTATAGGGTGGGGGTGACCTGATCTCCTGAGTCACTACAGTGCATTGTCCTGGAGATCTGCTCGACCTGCAGCCTATTTATGGGATAAGAAATAAGCATTTGTTGTGATGGAACACTGAGATTTTGGGTTAGCATGGCCTGGTCTATCATGATTGATGATGTACTTGCTCGACAGGGTTAACACAAATTATTCAGTGTGACTTGATTTTTTAATGTCGAGAATTATGTCCTCCACTATGCTTCACTTTTCATTTTGGATGCCAGGAAACTCAGAGTTTGAAACTCACATTTTGAATCTCTAGTTTAGATTCTATGGTCACCATTGTGTTTTCCTTCTTATTATTTATGATCACTTTTTAAAAAAAAAATTTAGAATTTCCTAATTCCAACTTACCAGCATATTATTGTGGGGGTTCTTCTTGTGAGCAGCTTCATACACTTCAGGATGAGATGTGGAATGCAGGCACACCTTGCTTTATTGAACTTCACTTTATAATACCTCACCGATACTGCAGTTTTTACTACTTGAAGGTTTGTGTTAACCCTGTCGAGCAAGTGCATCAGTGTCATCTGTCCAACAGCATGTGCTCATTTTAGGTCTCTGTGTCACATTATGGTAATTCTTGCAATATTTTATAACTTTTTCATTATTGTATCTGTTATAGTGATCTGTGATCAGCTATCTTCAATGCTAATATTGTAATTATTTTGGTGGCACCACAAACTGTGCCCAAAAAGACAGCAAACTTAATCAATAAATGTGTGCGTTTTGACTGCTCCACTGACCAGTCATTTCCCCTTCTCTCTCCCTCTCCTCAGCCCTCCCTATTCCCTGAGACACAACGATATTGAAATTAGCCAATTAATAACCCTACAATGGCCTCTAAGTGTTCAAGTGAAAGAAAGAGTTGCAGGTCTCACTTTAAATCAAAAACAAGAAATGATTAAGCTTAGTGAGGAAGGCATGTCAAAAGCCTAGAGAGGTCCAAAGCTAGGCCTCCAGCACCAAACAGCCAAGGTGTGTATGCAAAGGAAAAATTCTTGATGGAAATTAAAAGTGTTACTCCAGTGAGCACACAAATGTTAAGAAAGTGAGACAGCCATATTGCTAATATGGAGAGAGCTTTAGTGGTCAGAATAGAATATCAAACCAGCCACGACATTCTGTTAAGCCAAAGCCTATTCAGAACAAGGCCATCAGCATAGAGGAAAGCCCCCCCAACCAGCAAAAACATTACAACTTGCAGAAGGCTCAGATGAACATTAGCATTTTTTTAGCAATAAGGCATTTTTAAATTAAGATATGTACATTTTTTAGACATAATGCTGTTGCACACTGACTAGACTATTGTAAAATGTGACCGTAACTTTTACGTGCACTGAGAAATGAAAGAATTTGTGTGACTCACTTTAATGAGATACTTGTTCTATTGCGATGGTCTGGAACTGAACTCACAATATCTCCAAGGTGTGCCTGTACACATGCATACAAACACACACAAGCATGCACACACTTATATGGAAAGAATTAAGAGAGTTGTTTGTCTGCGTGCTTGTCTTACTCTCAATATTAGACTGGAAGCTTCTGCTAGGAGGACTGAAACCCACTCTATATGATGTAATATTTAATGTCATTGGCACATACCCTGAGCCATCTTTTCTTTCATTGACAATTGTTTCAATTTTGAGAATGATCTAGATAATACTTTACATGAAAATTCAACAATGGCTACTTTGTCTTCACACAATTCATTACTTTACCAAAAAATAAGACATAAATAAATAAATTTTTAATTAAAAACATGAAAATAAAATGGTTGTTGACAATGAACTTTGGTTTATGATTCTTGGTCAAGTTTACTTTAAAGTATACAGAAACTATTAAAATGATTCAGATCGAACTAAAAAGGATTAGTGAAAAGCCTCCAGCCTTTCCAACTGACATTTCTCCCCTCACATTCATGATGACTCTGCCCCTAAGAAAGAAGGAATATCACTGCAGGAACCCTCCATGAGAACCAGATATCTGGGAGGACACAGGTCACAATCCCTCAATCATAGCCCACAAGGGAAGATTTCAGTTCCTATTACTTCCTTGTGGGGCAGTGGCCACTAACAACCAAAATGCTTATTATCATTTGCCAGGGCCAGTGTGGTCCATGGCCACCTCTCCAGACTTACCTCTTACCCCTTCCACATCCTTGTCTGTTTCCAGTTCTTCACATGTGCCCACCATTTTCTTCCTTCATGTCTTCATGCACTGAAGCAAGCCCTCTCCACTGTTTCCTTCTGCCCCACCTGCCCTTGCCTGGCTAGCATCGTCTTGTCCTGCAGTCTTTGGTTTAAATGATACTTCCTTCAAAAAGATGTCGCTGGAGCCCCATCTATGTCAGTCACCCTGCTCCCCCACCCTTCTCCTCCACAGCACTCTGCCATAACCCTGTTTTGTGCAAGCCCCTTGAGGGAGGGAAAACCTCTGTCTTCCTCACTGCTATACCTCTAGAGCTCAGTTCAGTGCCTGGCCCTCAAATATTTGATGAGTGAGTAAATAAATGGATGTGTGTGAGAGTCAGTGAGATGGAATGGAAATTCAATGGCTCTCCCATTCCCATCACCCAGATCACAAAGTGATAAAGAAAATTGGCCAAGTGGAGAACATCATTTCCTGAATTTGACATGAACATCATCTCCTGACAGCTTCCTTTCTTATAACCTCCATGTTCAGAAAGAACCCACAAGGGTATTCTTGGTATGAAATTATCCAGATTGCAAAGGGACAAGGTAAGCAAACTTAGTAAAAGAGATAAACAAGCACCAATTTGATCTTTCAAGAAGACAGAAGACATGGGTTTGCTGAAGGCATCTGCTCCAATTGTCCACTCCTCTTGTGACCCCCCTAAGGTCCAGTCATCTACCTTGGTAAGCACCAAGAGCTCAGCACTGAGCCGTGTCTGACCTGCTCAGTCCCACCCACACTTCCTCACTCCCACTTCTTTGGCTCTCCCATCTCTTGGCTTTAGTCTCTGCCTCCTGCTACTAGCTTAGAGCCACCATTATTTGAATCACCCACTTGAGGCTACTGTTCTACTAAAAGACTTCATCTCAATCCATGACCCTTGATTACTGATGTCACTCACCCTTGATCTCATCACACTCATTTATATGAATTAAAGCCCCTCTTGCTATCAGCCCTAAACCTGCTGAAGCCACAAATGCCAGACTAGCCTCCTAACTGACCTGCCCAGGAAAGGGGAACAGATCCAAAATACTAGTGCGTTCTGGCTGGGCCCAGGGGCTCACGCCTGTAATCCCAGCACTTTGGGAGGCTGAGATGGGTGGATCACGAGGTCAGGAGATCAAGACCATCCTGGCTAATATGATGAAACCCCGTCTCTAGTCTCTACTACAAATACAAAAAATTAGCTGGGCGTAGTGGCGGGTGCCTGTAGTCCCAGTTACTCGGGAGGCTGAGGCAGGAGAATGGTCTGAACCCAGGAGGCGGAGCTTGCAGTGAGCCAAGATTGTACCACTGCACTCCAGCCTGGGTGACAGAGTGAGACTCTGTCTCAAAAACAAAAAATAAAATTAAAAATTAAAACAAAATAAAATAAAATAAAATAAAAAAATACTAGTGCATTCTGATCCCAAGTGAAGGGGAGTGAAGTACAGTTTGTTTCATCTGCTGGCTTCCCCCCAACTACAAACCTGCTCATCCTCTTGGTTAAAAATATGACTGTCACCCAGCTTCCTAAGCAAGAAACGTGGATTCATCCTTGGCTTCTCTGTCTACGTAACAAATTAGCCTGTAAGTCTGTTTCATTCCACTGATGAACCATTTCTGTCTCCTCCTCTACATCATATTTCCTATTTAGCACCTATTGTCTCCAATTAGACCACTGCAATCACCACCCAACTTGCACCCTCCTCCCTTCAGTCTCTCCTCCCTGCAACTGTCTTCTGTATTGTTATCCAAATTCGCTTCCAAACTACATTAATAGCACATTACTCCCCTGATCTAGAACCTTCCACTACACCTGGCTGCAAAACATAGTGCAAATCCCTGAAGTGCAAGGCCCTCCCAAACTAGCCCTAACCTATTCAGCCACTTTCCTTCCTACCTATGTGTCATATACTCCAGTCACACAAAACTCTTTGCTGGAGTCCTTTTATCTGGCTGGAATTCCTTTCTCTACCTCCTCTCCTCATCTCCATCTCAACCCCTCACACCATCACCAATTTCCCTATTGTTCAGGCCTCTTACTTTCTTTCCAACCCCTGTCAAGTTGGTCATTCATTCAAACAGTATTCAGTGAATACTTACTGCAGATACTTTCTGCACCCCTGATTCTCTATTGATGCTTCTCCAATAACATTTGGTGGGTTGTGCATATTGTCTTTGTTTTATACCTGTCTCTAGGTTTAGTTCAAGTAGGCACAGAGCATTTCTCATTTATCTCTAAAACCACAGCCCCTGAAGTGATGAACAATTGCATTTCTGATGAATATACTGATGAACTAATGTTCAATTTAGTCTTTGATTCATTGAAACTTTCCATTAGAAACTTAAGCCCTGGTATACTCTCATAGTGACATCTAATGATGGAGACCATTCTGTTACTTAGCTAGGACTTGAAAGATTGAACTCCTTCCCATCACCCCCTATTCTGACTTGCTGTTTGCATTTTTCCTTTCTTGATTACAGGCTGTAGGCATTGTCTTGGACTCTTTTCTCCAACTCCCACTTTGGACATATCTTTTAAACCACCCTTTCTTTCTACTCTATGGTCACTGCTACTCTCCAGGCTTTCTTTCACTTATTTAAATCCAAGATGGTTGCAGTAACCTGTTTTCCCAAGCCCTTGGCTTACCTCCACTTTCATCAAGAGATGTCATACAGCCTCCAGAATAATCCATTAATAAGTAAATACCTCTTGTTCCTCCTCTGCTTAAGGCATTTGATGACTTTCCAGTGATTTCAAGACAACATCCAATCTCTGTGACTTAGCATGTAAGATTTCCATCCATGAGACAAATACGTAATAAGTGTCTTATATGTGTCAAGCACTATTATAAGAGCTGGAGATACAGCAATGAATGAAACATTCAAAACTTCTGTTCTAATGGAGAATATATTTTAGTGGGAGAGACAGATAGTAAACAAAGTAAAGTGTGCAATATATTGAGAAAGTATAAGTGCTATGGAGAAAAATAGAATGCGGAAATGGGTAGAAAGTGCTGTGAGGGAGATGCACTATTAAATGGAGGAGGATGAGGCAGGGTGGGCCTCACTGAGAAGGTGGCATCTGAGCAAAGACTCAAGGAAGTGATGCAGGGATTCATAAGGATAGCTGAGGGAGGGGCAGTCCAGGCAGCAGGAACAGCAAGTCTGGAAGTCCAGAGGCAGAGGATGCCCAAGCATGCTGGAGAAATAGCAAGTGGCCAGAATGCCTGGAGGGGTCTGAGTGAGGAGGAGAGGGAGAAAAGAGAGAAGAGGGCAGGGTGGAAATGGGACAGACCATGCAGGACCTCACAGAAAAACTGTGTGAGGGGTTTTTTAGCAGAGGAATAGAATCTGATTTCCATTTTACCAATTTTACCAGGACAACTCTGACTGCCCTGTTGAGAACAAATTATAAGAGAATGAAGGTGGACTTGGCCCACACTGCTAGTTACATCTCCCAGCACTCCCTGCCTCCTCCTCCCCTAATACTCATAGCTGATGCTTTGACAATGTCCCACTGAAGTTCTTCAGACTCCCTGTTTCATGCCCTGTACCCTTCCAGGTAGCATCCTGGGCCTGCAATAATTCTGTCCAACCTCCAGGCCCAATATGTGAGAACTCTGCTTATTTTGCCAAATCTGGCTTAGAAGTGCCTCTTCCAGAAGACCATCGTGACCATGCCTCCTCCCAAATAGGATTAATTTTGCACTCCTCTGGGCCACCTCTGAACTCACTTGTCTGTGCTTCTATTTGTTGCTCTTATCTGTCTACACATTTGTCTTTTCTACTAGACTGATAAATTTTAGTTTTATTTGTGAGTGCCTGGTATATCCTAAAGGCTTACTAGGTGTATTAGTCCATGCTCACCTTCTCTAAAGAACTGCCTGAGACTGGGTAATTTATAAAGAAAAGAGGTTTGATTGACTCACAATTCCACATAGCTAGGGAGGCCTCAGTAAACTTACAGTCATGGTGGAAGGGGAAGCAGGCAGGTCTCACATGGCAGCAGGTGTGAGAGAGAAATGAGGGAAGAGTCCCTCATAAAACCATCAGATTTTGTGAAAACTCACTCACTATCATGAGCATGGCATGGAGGAAACCACTCCCATAATCCAATCACCTCCTACCAGATCCCTTCCTCGACACTTGGGGATTACGATTCAAGATGAGATTTGGGTGGCAACATGCAGCCAAACCATATCATTCTGCCCCTGGCCGTCCCAAATCTCATGTTCTCACATTTCAAAACATAATCATGCCTTCCCAACAGTCCCCTAAAGTAAAGTCATTTCAGCATTAACTCAAAAGCCCAAGTCTAAAGTCTCATATGACACAAGGCAAGTCCCTTCTGCCCAGGAGCCGGTAAAATCAAAAACAAGTTAGTTACTTCCAAGATAGAGTGTACAGGCATTGGATAAATGCTCACATTCCAAATGGGAGAAATTGGCCAAAACAAAAGGATCACAGGCCCCATGTAAGTCTGAAATCCAGCAGGGCATTCATTAAATCTTAAAGCTCTGAAATGGTCTCCTTGGACGCCATGTCTCACATCCAAGGCATGCTGATGCAACGGGTGAGCTCCCATGGCCTTGGGCATCTCTGCCTCTGTGGCTTTGCAGTTTACAGCACCTCCCCACCACTTGCTTTTATGGCTGGCCTTGAGTGTCTGTGGCTTTTTCAGGCACATGTGCAAGCTGTTGGCGGACCTACCATTCTGGGTTCTACGGGACGGTAGCCCTCTTCTCACAGCTCCACTAGGCAGTATCACAATGGGGACTCTGTGTGGGGGCTCCAACCCTATATTTCCCTTCTGCACTGCCCTAGCAGAGGTTCTCCATGAGGGCTCCATGCCTGCAGCAGACTTCTGCCTGGACACTCAAGCATTTCCATACATCCTCTGACATCTAGGTGGAGGTTCCCAAATCTCACTTCTTGACTTTTGTGCACCCCCAGGCCAAACACCTCGTGGAAGCCACCAAGGCTTGGGGCTTGCATCCTCTGAAGCAATGACCTGAGCTGTACCTTGGCATCTTTTAGCCGTGACTGGAGCTGGAGCAGCTAGGCCTCAGGGCATCAAGTCCTGAGGCTGCACAGAGCAACAGGGTCCTGGAGTGGCCCATGACACTATTTTTTCCTCCTAGGCCTCCAGGCCTGTGATGGGAGAGGCTGCTGTAAAGATCTCTGACACACCCTGGAAACATTTTCCACATTGTCTTGGCAATTAATATTTTACTCTTTGTTATGTATGCAGATTTCTGAGGTTGGCTTGACTGTCTCCCCAGAAAATGAGTTTTTCTTTTATAATACATGGTCAAGCTGAAATTTTTCCAACCTTTTACTCTCTGTAAACTCTTGAACACTTTGCTGCTTAGAAATTTCTTCCATCAGATACCCTAAATCATCTCTCACATGTTCAAAGTTCCACAAATCTCTAGGGCAAGGTCAAAATGCTACTAGTCTCTTCGCTAAAGCATAGCAAGAGGGACATTTGCTCCAGTTCCTAATAAATTCTTCATCTCCATCTGAGACCACCTCAGCCTGGACCTCATTGTCCATATCACTATCAGCATTTTGGTCAAAACCATTCAACACATCTCTAGGAAGTTCTAAACTTGCCCACATCTTCCTGTCTTCTTTTGAGTCCTGCAAACCATTCCAACCACTGACTGTTACCCGGTTCCAAAGCCACTTCCACATTTTCAGGCTATCTATAGAGCAGTGTCCCATTCCTGGTACCAATTTCCTGTATTAATCCCTTCTCACATTGCTGCAAAGAACTGCCCAAGACTGGGTAATTTATAAAGCAAAGGGATTTAATTGACTCATAGTTCTGCATGGCTGGGGAGGTCTCAGGAAGCTTACAATCATGGTGGAAGGGGAACTAGGCATGTCTTACATGACAGCAGGCAAGAGAGAGTGAAGCGGGTAGAGCCCCTTATAAAACCATCAGATCTCATGAGAACTCACTAATATGAGAATGGCATAGGGAAAATGGCCCTCATAATCTAATCACCACCCACCATATCCTTTCCCTGACACATGGGGATTATAGTTTGAGATGAGATTTGGGTAGGGACACAGAGCCAAACTATATCACTAGGTATATGTCAGAGTAAGGAAGAAAGAAAATAAAGTTACAGAATAGGCCCCAGAGCTGGTCTGAGGGCCTGGGGGCATGAGTCCCAGTAATACTGGTATCAGTTTTATGTCTCTGGCTAATTTCGGGGAAAACTGTGAGCAAGGTTATGTTGGCCTGGGTAGGTGTGGGTGGGGGTGGCACATGAGGAGTATGCTCAGGCTCAAGTGCTCTATACCATACTATGCTCCATGGTCTTGTGGCATTCTGTACAACTGCAGTATCGATGTACCTGGCCTGGGTGATGTGGTCTCTGACATACCTGAACTAGCCCTAATGCAGAACCACTATTTGTATATAAGGCTCGGATTAGGGGTGAATTGAACTTCTTCAAGTCTAATATGACTCTCATTTGCTCAGAATATATCATCCATAACTATGTACTTCTCCGGAGGGAAGGTTTGAGAAGCCTTTGGGCTTCACACCTATACTGAATTTCTTCTACATCTTAGAATATTAAGAAGTTAGGTAAACTTTGTTTGATTTGCCTGGATGCTATCTGTCTCAAACCTTTCCACTAATCCAAATTTGCCATCAACATTTGTCACTATAGTGGCCACATGATGGAAAAGATGGAGGGAGGTGAGACTTATGCTTGTGACTGGATGGTGCTGAGTGCCTTCAACAGTGAACAGACATTCAGAGGACATTTGAAATTGTACTTGCCTTGGTGCTTACTAGGCCAAAAAGCTGAATTTAGGGAAGTCATGAGCCAAGAATCTCCTGGTTCTGATTCTGTGCCAGGCAGCATGGCCTTTGTCTAGTATCTGTATGCATTCCAGGGAGAGACTACACTTTCTACACCAGGCAGAGTCTGCTCAGAGACCCCCAACATGTGCCCTGCTCAATTCAGGTGGTGATTGTGCTCCCAGGGTTTCCCTGATCTACAAAACCTCTCTTACTGCTAATGATCTATCTGAATATCCTAATCCTCTGTCAAAACCAGTGGAAATTCCGACTCCCCCATGTACTCTCTGATGCAAATGAAAGACCCACCAGGCCCTATCAAAAGAAGTTAGGTCAACACTCAAAGAAACCAGAAGAACCACATACTTACCTCAATTATTCAACCACTAGTGCCTGTGCTAGTAGTTGAACCTTCTTCTCTAACCTTCCCTAAGCTTCTTCTCTAACCTTCTATGGTACATATACACCAGTGATTCTGTGTGCCTGGATTCAGAAGTGCTGAATCAGCAATATGGGTTTAAAAAGCCCTCAAAGTCATTCTCATGCACACTAAGGTTCACGCTTCCCTGATAAAGATGATAATAGACACCGCAATATTCAACGATTTTCTGAATCACTTTGTGGATTCTTTCTTCTCCATTTTTCTATATATATCCTCCATTATCTATAGGTATAAGGGTAACACTTTATACCTCAACAAGATCAAGCACATATTGGCACTAAACTGTATTTTGTTGAGTTGATGAAACACCTCCTGACAATACTTTTTCTGAATCCCTGCTACACCTTACATGAGCTGGGCATAGACTAAATTTTGCTTCTGTTGTGTGCCCTAAAATGAGATCCTACTGCTAAAAAAGAAATTGACCACCTCAAAGCAAATTGACTGACCTCTAATAGACACCTGCAATCCACTGCTTCTCATAAGCAAGTAATTTTCAAGGAGTCAGGAAAGAAGGACTGAATGGCCAGATTGCCACATGGCTGAGAACAGCAGTTTCCTAATGGAAGCCACATAGCCTGCCTTCCAGAAGAGGAAGCAGGCAAATGGTCTTGGTTCTTGTCTGGGTAGGAGGGGGAAAGGCTTGGTGAGGGTAAACTGGTATGTTTTTATGTCATTGGGTAAAGAAAAGTTAATGTCATACTCCTAGTGATTCCTGTAAATAAAGATAAAAGTAGAGGCAGGATATTATCAAGTTTTAATACAGCTGCTGGAGCTTGTTACTCAGGGCTCAATCAACAGAGCTCAGAAACAGCTGGCTTTAAAGGTGAACGCCAGATTAGGGTACCCAAAGGTGCTGATGTTAATGTGACTAAAGCCACATGTTTCATTAAACCTCTTCCAGCCTCTCCCTCTCTGATGGTTATAGCAAGACCTTGTCATGAAAACCCTCCCAGGTGTGAAGAACTCAAACAAAAAGAAAGTTGACCCAGATCTGGTAGATTACATGAGGTTTAGAAGCTGAATTTGAAAGGTGCCCAAAGGAAGAAAATTGACTTACCCTTTTTTGAAGAATAGAGGATGTAGGACAGCACACATCTGTAAAGACCAAGTTATAGTTATCCAATTTAAGCACACAAACACATGCACATGCACAAACACAAGTGTACATACACGTACATATGCAAACTCACTGGAACCCTTTTTCCCTTTAAACCCCAGACTGCTAGAATATTATCTAGTTGTTAGATATTGATTCTCTTTGCACTTTTGTTAATTCTCTAGGATCAAATTTCTTTATGTATTCTTGGCCTTTTAATTTCATAGAGTGGGACGTTCCATAAAAAGAGAACGTGTAAAAATTATGATCTGTCTTTCATTTTTCAAGTGGGAATTGTGAAATTTATGCTCATCCGTCCATAGAGCCTTACCTTGGAGCTCATGTCTGTTCTGCAAAATGATGGCTAGTGTTCATGGGAGCGGCGAGGGTATCCATGGACTGCACAGCCCGGGATGGGGATTCCAAGGTGATGGAAACTGTTCTCATTCTCAAGGAACTTGGAATCTAGAGGGAGGGCAAGCAAGTCTACATTGATCATAGGGTATGCTGCAAAGTAAACACAGGGTGGCATATACGCAGAGACAGGCACATGAAAGACCATGGCAAGAGGAGGCTTCTGACAAGAGGATAAGAAAATACCATCATGCAAAAATACCATCTAAGTAGGCATGTAGAACTGATGTTAAAGGGAAGTCTGAATTGTTCAGGACAGGACTTAGAGGCTAGTTTGGAAAAGGAATGGTGAAGATAGAAGAAATAGAGGAGGGAAATTTATGGAAGCCTCATCAGCAGGGCTGCAGGGCCTGTTGCATGTTGGGGTGAGAAAGAGGGACTTCTAGAATGACCCTCAGCTTTCTGGAACTGGGGTCCTTTGCCACCTTCCCAAGTAGTGAGAGAAAAATGTGTAGCTAAGTAGGTAAGCACAGAGGGAGTTATACAAAAAGGGATAGGAAAGTGTGGCCCCTGGCACAGTCTTCCCCTGTTTAGCCTTATCCTAAAGTCTACCTGCCAACAAGAATGTGCTCATTCGCTGACCTCTTGCAGATGCCAAGGTCGCACTCCACCTTTCTCCTTTTTTGGCCTAGAAAAGTTTGTGTCACAGTCCAACTTGACGGACTGGTAGAAAACACATGAATTATTTGATTTCCAGCCCAGCAGATTGGTTTTCCACACCCAGCTTCAGCAATAGATAAATTTATGTTGCTTACAGCATTTCAGGGTGGCTGATGAGATAAGAAAGGCTTATAGTTTGTGGTACTTCAACCATTCTTGCTTATGTTTATGTTGCTTACACTAATGTTGGGTCACTGGTAGGAAGCTTTACTTATAAATAATTTTCTCCAAATTTTCCAAAATCTGTTTCTCAAAGTTCACCTACTTGGGACATGCTAATGCTCTTGATGTTCTACAGATATGGTTACAGGCGTGACAGACCAGCTTACTTGCCAATGTTGAGTTAGGCAGGTGGTGTCTGAACCACGATCGGTCTTCAGATCTACAGTCTGCAACAGTGAACTTCATTTCTGTGACTGAACAGAAAAGTACAGTCTAGTGTTGATGTGCAAAACTTAAGAGAAAAATAAAATATTGGGGAAGGGAATCTTAAGAATGGACAATATTGATCAGTTTCTGATTTTTAATACATTTTAATTGAACAGAATTATCCATCATAGATTTGATACACATATTTCATATGCAATAAACACATTGTTAATTGTAAAGAAATAAATAAATAAGAGAATGCAAGTTAAGAAACCCAAAAAGAGAAAGAAAACTACTATAATTTCTACTGTTGACAATTGGGATACATGTCTATGTTAATGAGTGTATTTGAACACAGTTTTGACAGATCTATAAAATACAATACATATTTTTTGTTCGCACTTACTTTTCATCAGATAAAATGTCAAATATATTTCCTTAGAAATAAAAATACTTTTGCAGTATTATTAGTGGTTGCACAGTATTACATCTTATGCAATTATGATTTATTTAACTTACTAGACAGCTAAGTTACTTTCAGTTTTTCTTTATTATAAACAATTCTTCTCAATCACATATTCTCAGAATTAAATATCTACTTGCCTTCTTTGTTGATTTTCATTAGAAATATTTCCTTGCAAGTGCATAAAAAGTCGGTCAATGTAATTAATTGCTTCATTTAAATATTATAATTTTTAAAAACTTAGGTCACAAATTATAATCTTTTCTTTAAAATTTTACCTTATGTATCTTTCCCATTCTGTATTGAATAGCTTACAATGTAAATGCATACCATAAGTAATTTGCTTATGGAATTTAATTCAACAAATATTAGTACTGTGCTGGAGACATCTTCAGAAGATTACTCAGTGATCCTTAATGCCTAAGAATCTATAATAGAAATGAGAAAAGGATACAAAGAGCTGTGAAGTAGACCACTCATGCCATCAGGAAGGTCTAGATGGCTTTTGGAACTCTGGAAGCCTTCACTATTTGGGAGAATGAGAAAGTGTTTCATGGAGCAGTAATTATGTGAAAAGCATTAGATTTCATATGCAACACAGAAGAAGTCAACACAATATGAAGATAAATTACATATAGAGGCTGGGTGTGGTGGCTCACGCCTGCAATCACAGCACTTTGGGAGGCTGAGGCGGGTGGATCACCTGAGGTCAGGAGTTGGGGACCAGCCTGGCCAACATGATGAAATCCCGTCTCTACTAAAAATACAAAAAATTAGCCAGGTGTGGGAATCTCTTGAACCCAGGAGACAGAGGAGAGCCAAGATCATGCCACTGCCCTCCAGCCTGGGCAACAATGAAACTCCATCTTAAAAAAATAAAAAATTATGGAATTTTTGACTCATTACATATCTTCAAAAAATTTCAAATCCAAAACAATTTATTTTTGTTTTACTAAGATGATAGCAACTTGACCAAATAGAATATTTATCAGAAGGAAACTTGCATTTGAATTCCAGCGAGGCCCATTTCATTCACAAAGTACAGGGAAGAAATAGAGAATCTGAAAGCTTAATAGAACATTAGTTGGTACTGCTCTCTAATGTTTTCTCAGAGGAAACTGCAATTTGTAGAGGCTATGTACCTCATGTAATCCCTAAGTCACACATCCTGGGATAGCTGAAGCAGCCCTAGAATCCAGGAATCCAGACTCCAGCTTCGTGCTCTTTCCACCACTCCATGTGGCTTTCCCAAGGGTTGCTAAGCAAATTTTTGAATGATGAGGATTTCCAGTCCAACAAGTGCAGAAACATGAAAGGATCCTTCACCTGTCATATTGAGTTGATGAACCCTTTCCTGCAAATCAGTGAGGCTGAGGAGTCCATTCAACATTCATTCACTCAACAAGTATGTACTGAGTGGCTATGATGTACCTGGCATTGTGCTAAACACTGGGGACCCAGTAGGGAACAAGCCAGACCTTTGGAAACACACCTGTTCAGATATCGGCATCTGCTGCTTGACTTGGGGAGGTGTAGGTGGGAGTAACCAGGTGTTGATCTGGCTCCTGGGAAAATGGAGTTCAAATGTTCCATTGCAATCCACCATGCTCTGTGCAGAGCTACACTTTGTGCGTCAATGATCTGGAAACTACATTAACACATGTAAATGATATTCCCATACAAAGATAGAAAACCATGCCCTTCTGTTACCCATCTCTCTGCAGCCCACTATATCATCTCTCCCACTGTCCATACTCACTGACTCTTTGTCTCAGATAAGCAGTTCTTCCAGTGACAGGTTGTTCACTTGGCTCTGGCCTTTACACTATCAGCTGTGGTCAGTGACTTTATCCTGTTTTCTCCATTCCTTAACATACCTGAGATAAAATCTTTTCATGAAATTGAAGAAGATGCATAGAATATGAGAGCAGAGGGAGCCTGAGAGATTGCTTGGTTCAAAAGCTTCTTTTGACAAATGAGAAAACTGAGGCTCAAAAAGGGGAAGTGACTCATTTAGGATCACACGTTGGATTTAGAGGAGTTGAAACCAGAGTCCAGGGCCTCTTACTCCAGTGCATGCTCATTTACACCACACTCTTACTCTTAAAAGGGCTTGTCTTACATCTAATCTATAGCTTCAGGTTGAAGTTTTTATTTACTCTTGGCTCTTTACTCTTTCTCTGGGCTCTAATTAAGATAACAGCTTCGTTAATCTAAAAACTAAAAATGATAAATATAAACAGTAATAAATAGACACAATGGAGCATGAACACTTTGTACAAAAAGATTCTCAACTCAAAAAATGTACTTCTCCCACTGCACTGGCTGCTCCATGTCAGTTTCCTTTTCCTATCTTCTTTATCCCCATGAGCAAGCTCCTAACATTGGAAACTCCATAACTTGGTCCTTGGACCTCTTCCTTTCTCTTCTCTGTTCCTACCTGTCCCCCTATCATCTCATCCCATCTTGTGCTTTTACATGCTGTCTACACAGACAACTCCCAAACATATATCTCTAGGTTCCAGCCTATCCTCTGAATTCCAAATTCCCTACTCACCATCTTTATATAACTAGTAGGTATCTGAAACCTATCATATTCCAAATCAAAATTCTGCACTTTTCTCCCAAACCTTAGGCTCTATGTTAAGTCCGTCCTCTCAACCTCCACCTCTAACCCATCAACATATCTTGCTAACTCTGCTTTCAAAACACATCCAGAAGCTGCCTACTGATCCTCCTCCTCTGCTACCACTCAGGCCCGAGTTCCCATCATCTCTCATCTAGATTATGGCAAAAGTCTCTTTATTGGTTCCCCCGCTTTGTCTCTTGACCTCTCAAGTCTATTCACAACAGAGCAGTCAGTGATGTTGCTTGATGTATGTCCAATTGTGTCATTTTTCTGCTTTTTATGCTTTCCTATCCCACTATGAGAAGAAGCCAAAGTTACCACAATAGCCAGAAAGTCTCCATTTCCTCTCTGAATTCATTTCCTACACTCTCTTGTTTGCTGTCTTCCCCAATCTCTTTGCTCTTCTTTGAACTTGCCAGACCATCTCCTGTGTCAGGCCCTTTGCACTTGCTGTTCTTCTGCTTTAAATGCTTGTATCTTACATTTCTGTGATTGTCTTACTTCCTTAAGTCTCTGCTCCAGTAACCTCTTCTTAATGTCTTTCCTGATCTCCCTATTGAAAATTCCCCCAGCCTCCAACATTCCCCACATCATTTTACTGCCTTATCTTATTTTTTTTCCATAGCACTCACCCCACTAGCTGATAGTCTATATATTTTACTACACCTTATGTTGATTTTCTCTCTCCACCCACTAGAATGAAGCTTATGCAAGAACAGGGACTTTTTATGTCCTCATTGCTCATTGTGTGTCTTCACCATCTTTAAAACCAGTTGCTTAGAAATATATGCTGAGTAAATTAATTAATATTCCATAATTTTTATGTCAGTGTCTTATACTGAAGCAATTCTAAAATTAAGATATCAGACAAAAGTGAAAAACAACTGGAGTAATTTACAGTCCTGTGAGCCTTCCTCATGCTTGAGATCTGGTTTGAAGATTTCAAACCAGACACCCATAACAGTGGCTACTGCATAGTGACTAGATAATATATTGACACCAGAGACTACTGGTGTCAAAAACTTAGACTAGGCATGCCTGTAACCAGAAAAAAATTACAAATTCAAGTGCAGTTTCTCCCTGGACTAACAGTAAGGGAAATTGGTAAAAGAAATTTACGTAATGCCAGAAAATGTTTTCCTGAAGAAAATAATGAAAAATGTAAGTATTATGTTTCAATCAAATTTTAACCCTGCATGTTTGGGTCCATTCTTTACAATTTCTTAGTGAATTTGGGTTTCTGAAGGGGGACTCTGCTGGCCGGAAAGAATGCAGTTTCCCAGCAGATTCTGGACTTCTTGCCTCCAGAACTGTGCGAAAATAAATTTCTGTTGTTTTAAGCCACCCAGTTTATGGTACTTTGTTACAGCAGTTCTGGGAAATGAAGACACTCCACCACAGTCTGCTCGACAAGGCAACCAGAGGAGTTCCTTCAAAATATGAGGCAGATCATCCCGCTCATGCACCCAAAAATCTCTGATGACCCAGAAGCCCAGTAGGTCCTCCAGGATTGACTTCTGCTATTGCTATGACCTCATTGCCTACTATCTCCAGTCACAGTGGCCTCCTTGCTGCTCTTCCGACACCCGAAGCATGCTCTTGCTTTAGGACATTTACCCTGGCTATTCCCTTGTGTAGAAGATTCCTTTCCCAGGTTTATGCATGACTAGTGCTTCACCCATTCAGTTAAGTCTGTTTACATGCTAACTTCTCAATAAGACCTAACGGGGCTACCTTATTTAAAACTGCAAATCTCCACCACCAGTCCTGAAGCTCTGGATCCGCCTCATCCTGCTCTCCTTTCTCGCTCTCTAAATAGCACTTATTCCCTCTTAGAGTACCATACAATTTACTTAATCATTATGTTTATTTTATATTGCCCAGCTCCTCTCCCTGGAAAGTAAGGTTCATAGGAAAGGAGATCTTCATTTGTGAACTGACATATCCCCAAAAGGGTGCTTGACACATCACAGGTGTTAAATCAAGACTTTTAGGATGAATGAACAGGAAAAGACAACACGACACAACAGATGAGAAACTGTGCAACATCTGATCTCTGTTATTCTTGCCTCATTTTTATTTGGATGATTAAGTAATCAATAGTTAGAAACTGCCTTGATAGTTCCAGCTAAAAAAAATAACCCTCACATTCTCATTTTAAATAGTCATGCATATAATATTACATGTGGTGTGTTTTTCATCAAAAGCTGTCAGCAAAAGTGAATTTACAGCAAAGGCCCAAAAAGAGTAAACTCCAGCCGCTACTGCTTCCAAAATATTCTTGTGGAAAAACAAACTGTTTAAAGCAATTATTAAGTGCTTCAAAGGCTCTAGTAATGTTCCAAATATACAAGCAGCAAACTCCTTTCTATTGTAGCAGAATGGGCTCAACAATGTCCTCGATAAATTCTATATTTAGAAATTACTAAATGTCTTAAGGATGCAGATTACAAGTTCTAGGTAATTGGCATCCATGAAATCATCATAGGCTAAAACACTTAATTCTTTGAGCCTAAATCCAAATTGTAAACTACCCAAGGGAAAAAATGATATCATGTATCTGCTACTTAGATCATTTTTCTATCTGCCATCAAATGCCTCTGAGAAGAATTAGGAGAGTGTGTGTGTGTGTGTTTGTGTGTGTGCAGCACACTTGCACATGACACACACACACTTTCATTCCAGAAGCAATATTAGTTTGAAAATATTAGTATATATTAATAAAAATGTGAAAACATCAGCCGTGTGATTTTTAGATAAACTGCGGACAGTTTTTATTATTGAGAGTTGCATAGATGATCAAACGAAAACACAGACAAACAAAATGCAAGTAAGCTAACAAAGGAAGTTAAAGAATTTGAGTTTTTCCAGATGGATTAAATACTTAAACGTAGGACCTAAAACCATAAAAATCCTAGAAGAAAACCTAGGCAATACCATTCATGACATAGGCATGGGCAAATACTTCATGTCTAAAAGACCAAAAGCAACGAAAACAAAAGCCAAAACTGACAAATGAGATCTAATTAAACTAAAGAGCTTCTGCACAACAAAAGAAGCTATCCTCAGAGTGAACAGGCAACACATGGGAGAAAAATTTTTTGCAAGCTATCTATCTGACAAAGGGTTAATATCCAGAATCTACAAAGAACTTAAACAAATTTACAAGAAAAAAACAATCCCATTGAAAAGTGGGCAAATGATATGAACAGACACTTCTCAAAAGAAGATATTTATGTAGCCAAGAAATATATGAAAAAACGTTCGTCGTCACTGGTCATTAGAGAAAATGCAAATCAAAATCACAATGAGATACCATCTCACATCAGTTAGAATAGCGATCATTAAAAAGTCAGGAAACAACAGATGCTGGAAAGGATATGGAGAAATAGGAACGCTTTTACACTATTGGTGGGAGTGTAAATTAGTTCAACCATTGTGGAAGACAGTGTGGCGATTCCTCAAGGATCTAGACCTAGAAATACCATTTGACCCAGCAATCCCATTACTGTGTATATACCCAAAGGATTATAAATCATTCTACTATAAAGACACATGCACACATATGTTTATTGTGGTACTATTCACAATAGCAAAGACTTGGAACCAACCCAAATGTCCATCAATGAGAGACTGGATAAAGAAAATGTGGCACATATACACCATGGAATACTATGCAGCCATAAAAAAGGATGAGTTCACGTCCTTTGCAGGGATGTGGATGAAGCTGGAAACCATTATTCTCAGTAAACTAACACAAAAAAACAGAAAACCAAACACTGCATGTTCTCACTCATAAGTGGGAGTTGAACAGTGAGAACACATGGACACAAGGAGGGGAACATCATACACCGGGGTCTGTCAGGGAATGGGGGTGCTAGGGGAGGGATAGTATTAGGAGAAATACCTAATGTAGGTGACAGGTTGATGGGTGCAGCAGACCACCATGGCATGTGTATACCTATTTAACTAAACTGCACATTCTGCACATGTACCCCAAAACTTAAAGTATAATAAAAATAAATAAATAAAAGGATTTGAGTTTTTTTAAATTACCATAAATTATTAGTTATCTTGCCTGGTTGTGAAAAGAGATGCTTTGGTTAATAAAGAGTTATATATGATTCACACATGAATTAGCAATATAGACCATAACAAAATAAGCTTAATACTGAGTACTCTAAAAAGAACATGGCCTTTCTTTGATGAGTCAGTTAAGGTTTCTTCAAGGTATTTCTGGTCCTTATGGCCACCTTAGTTAGCAGGAATTATCACTTTACTATAATTACATGCAAGTACAAACTAATAGAATTCTGATAAATAACAGAAAGTATATTGTACATGAAATTCAGGTTTATCCAGAGAGATATTTACCTTTTGATGTAGTCCTTCTAAGTTTTGTTAACAGCAAGGCTTGGAGTTCTTAAAGTGCCTGTCTAAATTCGACCCCAAAATGAGTGTTGATATAATTCTCTGTGGCACTTGGCTCCTAAACCTCTCCCATACACTTGCTGGTGTTATTAGAGGAGGCAGCAATTGGAAACACATTCCCTCACAGCCAAAATGCTTCCCATCTGAGAAGTTGTTGGAGATCCACTTCAGTGGCAAAGAGCATGAGAACTAATGGGTGTTAAAAACAAACCAAGCAGGATGGAAACAAATGTACTATGAGAGTGAACGTATTCTACAAATGTCAAAATTTGAATAGGCACACAAAAAAACAACCACTTTCAGTCCCAACTCTTGAGCATGTTATTCTCCTTCTCCTGAAGGTCACTCATTATCACTTCTGTGCTCAATCTCTTGGAACAGCCTCCTTGTTAATAACAAGTGATTGTCCATGTTAATGATAAGTGGTAAGTACAGCAAAATCTAATGGTCTGTGATGCCATATAATGCATACATATCCCACTTAGGTGAGGACTACACTTGTGCCATGTTAGCCAGATAAACTTCGTGTTTAAAGAGTCTCTGGGTTTGGGAAATCAATATCTACTGCAAGAAAAAGAAAGGTCTATGAGAGCAAACACTATTTCATTCACTGCTATATCCCACCCCCTAGAATGTGGACGTGGTATGCCTTGGATGTGGTAAGCCACTAGATAAATATTGGTTGAATGAATGGGTAGTCTTTTCTACTGTAAACACCTCTAAAATAGTAAGAAGTTTGATCTTATATCACAGTGAAACTCTTCTAGTATCCAGTTAGCTCCAATATGCCTTTTACTAAAGTCAGGGCTTCCGAGGCAGTGGTTCTAAAACTTTCATGTTGGTTGTACACTACTTGGGGTTTTTTTCCAAGGAAATAGTTCTGATAAAGTCATGAACAGTAGGGTCTGCTTTGGGAACTAAAGGAACAGGGAAAGTCTTAATACAAATGTGCAAATTGCAATGGCAAAATTCCAGAATGACAAAATGTAGAAGAGAATTTGGGCAGGTTACCCTTCCAATGGCCCTTCAATTATATATAAAAATGATCCTGTTGGCCCCATTCCTCTGCACAAATTGTTTTGTGTTTTCTGTATATCTTGCCCCACAGAGGTTCCTCTTCATTTCATCTGTGCTATGAACCTTTATTAGAACCCATTTAAGCTGTCACAACACCATCATAATGACTCTACCAACCTCCAACCTTCCCTCCTTCCACTTTACTTCTTATGATTCTGTCTTTTAAAACCTCTCAGTTCATGTTCCCAATTTAATGAAGTTCAAACACCTTGGCAAGATCCCAAGGAAACCTTCACAAACGTGCCTAAACATAGGCTTATTTAATGACATTCTTTTCTATCCCAATTCTATCACTCATATATGGATATATCATATGTATCATATGCATATATTACCTACTATGTATTATATGTGTGTGTTTCTTACTTCACCTCCCTCTATTTCTCATGCATTTTCCAGCCTCCCCATTTTTGTCATGCAGTTTCTTCTGTCTATAATGCTTTCCACATCTCATCTACCTAGAGTATTCAAGAGTTCAAATGTCATATCTTCCCTGGATACCACACCACTCATCATGTCCAACCTGAATCTCCCTGCTACTGAATACAGAAACTCGTAGAGGTAATTTTGCAAAGCTGTCTGATCCTTCATCTGTGTTCCCACAGCACTTTCATGATACCTCTAATGTGGTAGATTGTCTCCAAAGATGGCCGCCAATGATGGCTCCCATCCCCATATGCACATGCCACTCCACTAGTGTATTTCCCACTCCTTCGATCTTGGCTGGCCTTGTGACTTGAATGGAATCCAATGGAAGTAACACTGTGTCAGTTATGAAGCCTTAATAAAAGCCTTCACCTCACAAATAAGCTTAGGAACAGGCCACTATATGACAAGAGACCATTTGGAGAACCACGGAGGTCTTAGACATTCCCAAACATGAGTGACACCATCTTGAGCATTTCAAGTTTCTAGCAGAATACAGCCATGTGAACAACCCCATTCAATGCCATGTGGCAAATAACTGTACAGCTGATAAGTGATAATTGTTGTTTCAAAGCATTCGGCTGTGGGATGGGTTGTTTCCCAGTAATATATAACTGAAACATTTAACAGAATATATTATAGTTACACATTCACATGTCTAATTCCTTATGGTAGGTTGGATTTTCCAAAGATTACTGCACCAACACCTCCCATGCCACGTGTCCTTTTGCTGTGTGTCCTTGCCATCCCACCTTCAGGAAATGGAGTCCAATTCCTTTCTCCTTGAACTTGCATTGGTCACAATCAAGAAGTGGTACTGCATGACTGCCAAGTTTAGTTCTTTCAGCTTCTATCTTGGTCTCTTGGAGGTTCCATCTCAGGTACTCCTGTTTGGAACCTCCTCACCATGCTAGAAGAAACTGAAGCTGAATGGAGTAGTCACATGTATATGCTCTAGTCAACAGCCCCAGGCAAACCCAGTTGATTATCCCAATCCAGGCACCAGACATGAGAGTTAAAAAAACTCCAGATGATTCTGCCCCCAACCACTCAAATGTCTCCCAGCCCATTGGGGTCTTCTTAGTGGAGGCTCTAGACTTGTCAAACTGAGAGAATACAACTCTACTGAGTTCTGTCCAATCCCCTGAAACACAGAATCTAAGAGCAAGATAAAGTGATTATTTTATGTCACAAAGTCTGGAGTAGTTTTTTACTGAGCAATAGGTGACTGGAACATTTCCCAACCAAATTGTGGGCTCCTGAAAGGTAGGAAAGCTTTAGTCATCATTGTATGCCTCGTTGTATTAGTTTATAGCAAGATACCTGGAGGAGGAGGAAGGCACTCAGCAAATATCTGTTGTAATTAGAAGACCGAATGTCTGCTGTCTTTTATTGTAGATGTGTTCAACTATATGAAGTGTTGGAAACCTACATATTTGGACTGGAAACAGTATGGGAAAAATATTTATGGGCCAGGTTTATCATACTACGTTTTTCTGATTCTAACAAAATGGCTCTTTATTTTCCTTTTTTCACTGTATGAAATTCAATGAAAGAAATTGGCACAAGCAAACAGAAACAAAATAGAGGAACAAAATGGAACAAACTAGAGGAAAGTATTCCGTAAAAAGGAAAATCAATGCAATTCAGTTAAATACAGGTCATTTGTTCCCTTTTCCAATCAAACTGTTTATCCTGTGTTCCTCTGTCCCATTTTATATAAGGGAAAAAATTTCTAAATGTACTGTGAGCCCACAGTTTTCATTTCTCCTACCAAATCAAAATTCAATACCAAAATGCTGCTCAACATAATTATTTAATTGCCTTGGTTCAATAAAATGTCTGTAACGTTGAAAAGTTCTTCTTTAAAAAAGTATGTTAAAGCCCTAATATGTGGTTACTAGCTTTCCTCTGGTAACACACTAATTTCTCCCCTATCCAGCTTTGTCAGAGAATGAGGGACTCAGAGTAAGTGAATTCGCCAGATAGCTTCTCCTTCTTCAGAGGACTTTACTTAGAAAGCCCATAAATTCTCCCACCAGGAATTGGTCACCCTGCTGTACCTTGAACTAAAGGAATAAGGCCTGATCAGCCCTTACAGTGTCAACAAATCATGGGCTGTAGAAGCTGCCAATCTTAAATTGTGTAAAAGTTAATGGCTGCACCCCCAAACCCTAAGACTCCCTGGAGCAAACCCAGTGACTAAGAATTCCTCTATGGAACGGAGTGAATATGAAGCAAAACCCACATTCAAAAACTTTCCTCCTGGGCTTTAACATTATTGGTTTACAGATACTTGGATTGTGGAGAACTGGTTCCATCAGCCCAAGGCTGCAATTTCCTTCTACTTCTTGAAAGCCTAACAATGGAAGTGGCAAAGCTCTCCAGCCTCAGTGATCCAGATAATAGCAAAGGTGCCCTCTCTGAGTTTCCTGGCATATACAGAAGGATCCCACCCTGTGCAGATTTGATGTATTTCTACTTTCACCATAATTCACTTATTGACACCATTAAATGCTTAGTTCCCAACTTAATTCATGTATTCATTCACACATTAATCTGTGTAGCATTTATTAAATACTCTATGTGTCAGACCCAGATTAGATGCTGAGAACAGAAAGATAATCAAGACAAATCCTCCCATTTTAGGGAACTCACAGTCTAGTGAGGGAGAGAAGCAAATAGATAATTGACTGGAATATAACAGGGGATGACAAACTGCAGCCTGTGGGCTAAATTAGGAATGCTGCCTGTTTTTATATGTAAAAGTTTCATAGACACGGTCAATTGCTGACATATTGTCTATGGCTACTTTTAAATTACAAATGCAGATCTAAGTTGTTGCATCAAAGACTCTATGGCCTACAGAGCCAAAAATATTTACTATCTGACCCTTTATAGAAAAAGTTTGCTGACTGTTACAATGTGGTGTGATTAGCAGAAAAAGAGGTATGTCCATATTTACCAGCCCACAGAGGAAAGGATGAGCTCCAAGGAACACTCTCACAGAGCAGGAAGTACTTAGGCCATGCACTGAGTGAGTAGAGGACCAGTTAGAGATAACAGTAAAGCCAAAAAGACATCAGGAAAAGGAAAAGGTTGGAGGTGAGAAATCAATAGGGCCCTCCTGAGGAGGGCTAGGTAATGGAGAAGTGGAAGAACAAAGGAGAGGTGGGAAATAAGGCCAGGAGGGAGAAAGGGCAGGTATCTGTAGGCCACGATAGGCTATGCTGAATTCTTTTATTTCAGCAGTGGAAATTCATCATGGGGTTTTAAGAAGAAGAGGCCACATATAGAAAATAGGTGGAAAATACACGAGCATAGAAACCAATTCCGATTCTATTGCAATGATCTAAGCAAGAGATAATGACAGGAAAAAAAAAAAAAAAAAAAAAAAAGCAGTGGTAGTGGGAGCTGAGAGGAGGAGTAAAGTATCTTAAGGGAACCGAATTAGCCAACATACAAGCTTTGTCATGCACATGCAGTGAACACTCTATGTGACATAACAACTTCCAGGGGCCAGAGCAGGTAAGACTATTCTGGTCAAATTCCTGAAAGATGGGCAAGGACCATCACTTACCCGTGGGATTCAAAGAAAAAAATCTTTAATAATTGTAGCTAAACATTGTTCAATGGCACTTGGCAAAATGAGCCGACCAGGTGGCTTTATGGTCAGTGATGGGGCTACCTTTACTAATTGTTTGATCACTTGCTCCTTCTTGCATTTCACTCTGAGACTAGCCTCACAAAGAGGCAGGCAGGTGCTAGGAGGCAACCAGCACAGCCTTTGTATCCAGATTGACCTTGGTTGCAAGTCATGACACACTCACTTAACAGCTCTGTATCTTTGGGCAAGTTACTTAACCTTTTTAAATATCAAGATCCTCATCTACAAAATGAGAATGAGATCTCATTCCATCAGATCTTAACGAAACAGAGAAACCTCATCCCACCTCCCACCAAATAGATAAAATCCCATTTCTGCGAGCACCTAACATGACTGTGATTGTATAATTTAGTAAAAAGTTGGCTGATGTCTGTTTTCCCAAAGACAGTGAAGGTTCTACTATATCACAGACCATGTCTCTTTTGTTCAGGGCTGCACCCAGGGGCAGCACTGAACCAGGTATAAAGAAAAATTTTCCATACTAGTTCATCTGTGCTGCTGCTATAAAGGAATACCTTTTATAATGAAAAGAGGTTTATTTAACTCATAGTTCTAAAGGCTGCACAAAGAAGCATGGTGTCAGCATCAGCATCTGGTGAGGTCCTCAGAAGTTACCACTCATGACAGAGGGGGAGGGGGGAACAAGCATGTCACATGGTGAGAGAAAAAGGAAACGGGGTGGGTGCCACCCCCATTTTAAGAATCTCTTGTGACCTAATAGAGGGGGATCTTACTCATTACTGTAAGGATGCGGATGGCACCAAGCCATTCCTGAGGAATCCATCCCCATGACCCACACACCTCCACCAGGCCTCACCTCCAACACTGGGAATCACATTTCAACATGAGACTTGGAGAGGATAAACCTCTAAACAATATCAGGGTGTCATATGTATTTGTTGCACAAATGAGAGAGAGGGTGAGCTGAGGGCAAGGGGAAAGGAGAGGAAGAGAGGGAAAAACAAAGAACCTCTTCTCTGTGTACTCCTTCTGCCACTCAGCACTGCTGTTTCCAAACCTGACTATTCAGAATCAGAGGTTAAAGTAGTTGAGGTGGAAGAGACACTTCTCTGGTCCCTGAAAAAATCTTTTGGGATCCCAGTTGTTTAGACCTTCTCTCCAGCTGGGAGCAGCTTTCTCAGGCTTCATTAGCAACAGGTGATGAACATCTCAAAAAAGCCCAACTTTGCAGGCCTGGGGATGGGGAGACTAGTTAGTGGGGTGTTCTGATGGTCAAGGGCCAAGGCCAAGACAAAGCCTAGCTAGATAAGACTTCATTTTAAAGGAAGTTGTATATAAATTCATTAAATTTAAATCATCTTTTAAGCAACTCAATTTTATTTTTTTTCCAAGACAGACTCTCATTCTGTTGCCAGGCTGAAGTGCAGTGGCGCGATCTTGGCTCACTGCAACCTCCGCCTCCCTGGTTCAAGCGATTGTCCTGCTTCAGCCTCCCGAGTAGCTGGGACTACAGGCACGTGCCACCATACCCAGCTAATTTTTGTATTTTTAGTAGAGATGGGATTCCACCATGTTGGCCAGAATGGTCTTGATCTCTTGACTTCATGATCTGCCCGCCTTGGCCTCCCAAAGTGTTGGGATTATAGGCGTGAGCCACCGTGCCCAAATTTGGATTTCTAGAAATCTCAGTGAGAGGCCTTGGATTTGACAACCTGGGTTTATAGCAAATGTAGATTCTAAGGCAGAAATCTTAAAGCTGATAATGCTTAAAGCACCACAACTGCTTTTAACTATTTTAGTGGAAATCTTTCTAAAATGTATGAGATGCCCTGCAGCTGTGATAAACACAGTAAACACGTTGCACCTTCTCTTGGTGACCAGGGCCTCTATCTTGCACAGCAGTGACTGCTGAGTTATAGGCATTGTTTATTATTCCTCTAACGGCCCCCAGACTACTATGCTTTTCAAATCTGTGGCAGTTCTGATTCTCTTTCTTGACATTTCTCCCTAGGTGGCTAAGATAACTTCAACACTATTGCTCCTATACTAAACAGCCCCTGGAAAGTGGTACTGTTCTAGCTGATATTGCTTCTATTTCTACCAAATGTGGCTGCTTCTGTTTTCCACTGCTGTTTCTCATGTTGCCATTGAGCTGCCACAATTCTTACCATTCCTCCCAACTAGCTGTCTGTTGCCCCTCCAGTCTCTAAGTAAAAACTAGGAGAATGCTAAAATTTTCCAGAACAAACCAGACAATCCACCATCATATGTAAAACTTAAGTCTCCATTAAGATCTAAGCATATGCAAAAATTAGGTTTCTGGAGTTAGAGACATCACGATAAACTTATGTTTAGCTTAATAGAAATGTAGATGGTTACCTATAGAAATATCCATAGCTGTATCTACATGTGTGGGTTATTATACACACATGTATTAGTCCATTCTCACACTGCTATGAAGAAATACCCAAGCCTGGGTAATTTATAAAGGCAAGTGGTTTGATTGATTCATGGTTCTGCATTGCTGGGGAGGCCTCAGAAAACTTACAATCATGGTGGAAGGTAAAGGAGAAGCAGGCACCTTCTTCACAGGGCAGCAGGATGGAATGAGCACAAGCAGGGGAAATGCCAGATGCTTATAAAATCATCAGATCTCATGAGAACTCACTACCACAATAACAGCATGAGGGAAACCGCCCCCATGATCCAGTTACCTCCACCTGGTCCAGCCTTTGACATGTGGGGATTATGGGGATTACAATTCAAGGTGAGATTTGGGTGCGGACACAGAGCCAAACCATATCAAAGCAAACCTTTCCTTGCTCATTCAGCTGACAGGGCCTACCACCAATGACACACTAGTAGCATGAGCATACTCAGCACCTAGATTTTAGTTTCTAATACCATTCCCCAGTAAAAGGAACCAAGCTTCATGAAGAAATGACTGATTCCAGGACTGGGGCAAGAAATATACAAATGAGTCTGGAGTATCTTGTAGTGCTAGAAAAGCAACTAAATGCTCAAAACAAATTTTAAAGCCTATAATAATGGGAGTATGTTTAAGGGGCACAGGAACCAACTGAAAGAGCTCCCAATGGTCAAAGATAGAAGAATTTGAGCTACAAAATAAAAAGGTATTAAATTATAGCCCAAAGTAGAAAATAAACATCAATGAATCTATACTAATGTAAATAAATGTCTGAATAAATAAATCACTGGGAAAGAAGAAACAAATCAGATATCTCATGCATAGAATTCCAAATAACTATGTAGATACTCTGCCCTCAGAGAGGGGGCACAATTCCCCACTCAAATATGGACTGCACATTGTGACTGTCTTCCAAAAAGAATAAAATAAAAAGGTAGGTAGAAAGTAGTGGAGACGCCTGACAAACACTACCTTAGCCAGGAGATCAAGGTTAATATTTACAGTGATAAATATGCTGATAATATGTACTTGATATGATATGATTATATATGATAAGGATGTTGCTTTACCTCTGTGTTCTTCCTCCCAAAAATCTGAAACCCCATTCTAATCATGAGAACAGCATCAGGCAAATCCCAACTGAGGTACATTCTGCAAAATACTTGACCAGCACTCCCCTGAACCGTCAAGGTCACCAAAAGCAAGCAAAATCTGAGAAACTGCCATCACCAAGAGGAGCCTAAGGAGGCATGTCGACTAAATGACTAAACGTAATGTGGCATTCTGGATGGGGCTCTGGAGCAGAAAAGGGGCATTAGGGGAAAATGAAGGACATCTGGATAAGCTGTGGACTTTATTTAATAATAATAATAACTTATCAATCAATATTGGACCACTAATTGTAACAAATGTAGCATAAAAACAAAAGATGTTAATAATTGGGATAACTTGGTGTGGAGTATATGAGAACTCTGTACTGTCTTATAAATTTTTCTATAAATCTAAAATTATTCTAAAATATCTATTAATAGTTTATTAAAAAATTAAGTCTCAGGCCTTCAGGCCTGAGATGGAAGGGTGAAGTACCCAGCTCCTACAGACTCTGCTATCCTGGGGATGGGGACTTTGCATGTCCCAGTGTGCTCCCAGGTCTCAAGGCTGCTGGACTTCTGACAGTGCTTCAGGGCAGCATTTATATACTCAGAACACTACCCAGGGCTGGAAGGCTTTTAAAAGGATGTGAAAATAATTATTTTATGTACACTTTTATAGTTTATCATCCTACAAGATAGCAGGGCTCAAATTCATCAAGGAAGAAAAGTCTACCAGGAAAATGACAAAAACCCATTAACATTAGGAAGTCACTTAGTTTGAATTTGTTAGGAGAAGACTACTCCCTGTAGTTTCCATTTACAAGCTTCTCAAACTGGCTCCTAAACTAGCTTCCAGCTAAGAAAATGTGTTAAAGCATCAATAAAACTGGTCTGCCCTCCATAATCAAAATCTAATTGAAGCTTATTAAGAGAGAGAACACCAAGTAGCTCTTTAAAGGTAAAAGGAGAGAGGTCTTCAATGGCCAGCAGGACCCGGTGGGGTTAATGCTTTCTCCCTGGCCACATAGCGGGTGAGAGCACTGTAGTCTGTATGGACATGTGTGCTTCAGACACTGGCAAATCATGGCATTACATGCTTTGGCAGCAAGGAGATTGGGCTCTAGTGAGTAGAACTCTGAATAGGTAAATGGGAGACAGTTCTATTCCTCCCTCTCTCTTAGTTTGTTCAGATAACAAAATATCATAAACTGGGTGGTTTAAAAGCAAGAGAAATTTATTTTTCACAGTTCTAAGGACTGGGGAGTCCACATCAAGGTACCAGCACATTTCGTGTCTGATGAGGGCCAATTTCCTGATTCATTATGGAGCCTGTTTGCTGTTTCCTCACAGGGTGGAAAGAGTGAGGGGTCTCTTGCAGGGGTCTCTTTTATAAGGGCACCAGTTCCATTCATGAGGGTTCCACTCTCAAGATATTATCACATCTCAAAGGCCCTACCTCCCCATACCATCTCCTTGGAGATTGGGATTTCAACATGTGAGTCTTGTGGAGATACAAACATTTAGACCATAGCACCCTCCTTGATTAAACTGCTTTACTGCTTTGACCAATAATTTTTTTCATCCACTAAAGAAGAAGAAAGTTTTCATCTTTACTCAACTAAGTGGCAGGTAATAATTAATAAAAACAATGTATAAGCAAAGGGGCAGCTCTTAACTTCAAAGCTTTTGGATTACATGATTTTTGGTAGAATTCTTAGACAAGCAAATCAGGACTTTGCAGTTAGTGTGTGAATCTTCCTTTTAGCCAATTACTTGTCAAACATCACTCAATCACAACACATTTGTCTTATTCACTTCCTCTGGTTATCAATGTGTGAAATATAATTGCTAGACCTAAACCATGTGCTTTTCTTTTCTACCTTTCAAGCCCTCCATCTCCTAGTCTGACCCTTTCCCAGTACTCCTGGGAACACCTGAAATACTGAATTAACATTCTTACCACAAGGACATATTTAAAAGTCTTATGGACCAAAAATGTCATGTTGTATAGATATCTTAAATTGTCCATGATTGGACAACCTGGAAACACTGAGAGTTTCTGGTGACTTCAATGTATACCACCTATTTGCCTCACCATAACCTGAGATATTTTATTTTACTCCTGGCTAGCATGCAGGGCCTTGGGGTCATTCAACGCTCCTGTGTTCATTCTCCCCAATTTCCAGGGCTTCTTTTTGAGTCTTACTTCAGTAACACTTTTCCTAGGTCATTAGCCCACTCCATCCCCAGCGTTAGCCTGTACCCTCAAAGCCAGATCTAGTTTTTGACAGTGGCCAGGATATTTCCCTCATATCCACGCAACAGAAGACCCATCTGTTCCTTCTGCTGTTGTCATTCCGGCTGTCCAGGTAGAGGTCCCACCCTTTCCCCCACTGGACCTTCCATAATGTGTATGTGTAAGGCTTTCCTGTTTCTGGTTTCCTTAGTGTAACTTGAGGCAGACATGAGAGTCCTTATTTAAAGCATAGAATATAGCCACTAAAAAAGGAGAGGTTAAAGGTCACAGAAGTTTATAAGTGCCACATTTTCTTAATCCGGTCTGTCATAGAAAATGTGGCACATATACACCACCATGGAATACTATGCAGCCATAAAAAAAGATGAGTTTGTGTCCTTTGTAGGGACATGGATGCAGCTGGAAACCAGCATTCTCAGCAAACTATCGCAAGAACAGAAAACCAAACACCGCATGTTCTCACTCATAGGTGGGAATTGAATAATGAGAGCACTTGGATACAGGAAGGGGAACATCACACACCAGGGCCTATTGTGCGGGGGGAGAGGGGAAGGATAGCATTAGGAGATATACCTAATGTAAATGATGAGTTAATGGGTGCAGTACACCAACATGGCACATGTATACATATGTAGCAAACCTGCATGTTGTGCACACGTACCCTAGAATTTAAAGTATAAAAATAATTTAGAAACACATAACAAATTTCCAAAAATAAAAAAAAAAAAGGTCACAGAGGTAGAGGAGCTCAGCGATACAGTAAAATCTCAGAAGAAGAAGAAGGACTTGGGGTTTGGAGCATAGACAGTTGAGTTTGAGGAGGGAAGAAGGGAAAGTATGGAGGTGGGAAGATGTTAAGATGACTAGTTTCTACAGCATCTTATTTTTAATGAAAGGAGAAAGCATCCCTGCTAAACCTGCATATGGGAAAAAATTATGAAAGATAAGAGTAAATAAGAAACAGCAGTTGAGGAGAAGAGGCAAAAGAATTGCTTTGGGACAAGAGTTAAGATTTCTCTCATCACACTGCAAGTCCCACAGAGACTGGCTATAACTGCTATGAACCCTAAATGGCACCTTTCGCCATGTGCGGAGGCTCCATATTATTACATAAACCTTAAATACTGCCACTAAAGCTGTTTAATGGGGTCTGTGACCCAAAAAGTTAAGCCCCACTGCTCTAGACGATCATGCAACTCTTTCTGTCACAGTGCTTCTCTCCTGGAATGCCTTTAGACCACAGAACTACAAAACCACCTCTATCTGGATTTGAAGTAAAGGAGACATAAGGTACCGGGAGAAAAAAATTTACATTCTCATAACTTTCCCTCATCATGGGCATTATTTTGGTGTGGTGCCAAGCACCAATCAACTCTGGGTAGTGCCTGCATTCTGAAACAATTGTGCAAGACTATATTATTCTATGAACAATCAACTATTGTAGTGTTTCTTAGTTCCAATATCCGACCTTAAGGAATGCCACATCACTTGTTTTCTTGATTATTTTCTCATGAACCTAGAGTATTTGATTTATGCTCAACTATTTCCACATCTAAAAACATGTTGGTATTTTATAATCAAGTTTTAATCTTCTAAACTAGATGATTCAGGGGAAAATACTTAATCCATCAAAATAATTCCAAACCATGTGCTTTTCAAATCACCTTCAAAATGGCATATCGTTTCCATCATGTTTGGATTGTAAAAGGCTTTGCAATTTATGACCATTGGCTTATTTCCAGTTCCCTAAGCTGTCAATACTATACTAATACCATCCTCCAAAGGTCCCCTGGCAGGATTTCACAGGGATATCGGTGGGTTCAAATTAGTAGGAGTAACCAATGGATATATTAAATAATAGCACTCAGTCTCGAACTCTGTTTCCAAGTGCCCTTATAGCTCACCAGAATTTTACTTTTGAATAGGAAACAAGCGTGTTAGAAAGAGAAAGGAAACTAAAAGTATTAAGTGCTTACCAAGAGTCAGGTACTTTACATACCATCTCATTTAAATTCACGGAATTATTTAGCATACAGAGAAAATAAGGCTCATAATCTCAGAGTTTACCTAAGGACAGAGCCAGAGATTAGATTTCAGGTAGGTCTGATTCTTAAGCTTGTGATCTTTCTACCACTCCATTCCATTTATACCTACTGATAATCGTTAAAACTAGAATAAATAGCTCCAAAAGTCTATTCAAAAAGACGTCCATCAGAGGGTATAATCTCCTTTACATAAAATTTCAAATTTCCCCACTGAATACACAGGATATGTGTGAATTTGGTACACTAAGACAACGATAGTAAGAAAACATGTCTTTCCCTGAACCAGAAGTAAAAAATATATATATATACAGACATCAGCAATTCTAATAACTTTCCAGACTCAAACTGAGTCTGCAAGTAGAATTTTGCAAAAATAAAAAGCAGGTCTAATAGTAATAGTACTAAAGTAACAGTACTCTAAGTGACTAAAAATAAGGGAAATTATTTCAAAGCAATTCCTCTACAAAGATGGATTTTTCCAGTGTAAGTCGAAATTTTTGTTTATATTGTTGGGAATAGCTGCCTTTGTCTCAGTTCTATCTTAGAATGTGCACATAGATATTATTGAATATGAAAGATGCACAGCATATAATCTAACATCATTCATGTTTGAAGAAGCAAAATAAAACCACCCCATCAGAAATTTCTTTCTGACATCTTTTTATAAAAGAGCTATTTTAAGAAAAATAGAGGGCTTTACTGTTCAATAGCATAACTTCTTTTCTTACTTAAATTTATCCCTCAAATTATTTTAATTCTTAAAATGACTATATTTTATCAATAAAAGGCTTTTAAAAATGTTTACTTCTTATTAGACCCTTCCAAGTAATTTTCTAGGTATGCTGCCAGTCTTTGTCCTTTTTCTTAGTCTTTTAACTGCATTTCTTCATCGCACCATAGCAAAAAGATGCAATAACAATAACAAAACAACAAACCTAGCTCAAGAAGCAATACTTGTTGCAGCTGGTTAAGAGTCTCAGGCCTCTGAGTTAAAAAGGTAAAGTTCACTACTTATGAATCATGTGACCTCACACAAGTTACTTGAGCACTCTGGAGCTCAATTTTCTCATCCTCAAAATGGGGATTCCAGGACCTCCCATATAGAATCATCATGAAGATTGCATGTGGCATGTCAAATATTTGACACCATGTCTGGTACTGCCCATCAGTCCCTTAATGTTGGACATAATTAGGTCTTGATTTCTGATGGGTAAACTTCACTCATCTGAAGACTTTGAAATTCCAGGAGTCACAGTCATATAAGCCTTTTCATGTCATGGTATACATTAGAGTATCCTGTTTGATGAGACTTCTCCTGAAGAATCAGCATTTAGAGCATTCCTCACAGTCCCCGTGAGTGACCTAAAATTTTTGTGAACAATTCCACTCTCATATAATGTGAGAACATAAGAGGACATTGACATTTTAAAATGTTAGAAATCTTCCCAAGTGTTGTCTTTCTCTCTTCACTTGTCTATCAAATTATTTGCCCCTTCTCTGTCATCAAACAATTAAATCATATTAACTGAGCAGCAGGCTTGATGCTTTTGGTGTAGACAAGAATTATATGTCTTACTCCTAATGTCAAAGAGCTTGGAATTTGTAGGAGAGACAGGAACCGTGCCAAAGAAAGGGACTGCAGTTCAAGATGGTGGGTTACTCAGTGTGAAACAGAAAGATACAAAGGAGTTCAAAGGGGAGGAATAACTATAGGTGGGAAACACATACATTATTTACATCACCTGGCCTCATACTTTACGTATGATCTGCTGATCCAGTCGGTGGGAGGAAGATTGGGTCTTGGGAAATTTAAATTTAGAGAGTACGTGCAAACTTGCTCCAGACAATTTTAAGAGAATATGGAGGGTAGGCAAGGCTACTCCTTAGCTCTCAACAAAACTGATGTGTGCACCTCCCCAAATTCCCCGCCCAACTCCCCTCTACATTAATCAACATCTCCTCTCACTGTCAACTTTAGACTCACCCATTCTTTAAGAAGAAAGGGGATCTGCTATGTTGCATACAAAGCATCTCATAAATAGTGTCATCTTTGCTTGGAAACAGCCTGAGAGGGGGCTGGGTGCGGTGGCTCAGGCTTGTAATCCCAGCACTTTGGGAAGCCCAGGAGGGCAGATCACCTGAGGTCAGGAGAAGACCAGCCTGGTCAAATGGCGAAACCCCGTCTCTATTAAAAAATACGTAAAGTAGCTGGGCGAGATGGTGGGCGCCTTTAATCCCAGCTACTTGGAAGCCTGAGGCAGGAGAATCCCTTGAACCCTGGAGGCGGAGGTTGCAGTGAGCCGAGATCACGCCACTGCCCTCCAGCCTGGGTGGCAGAGTGAGAATCCATCTCAAAAAAAAAAAAAAGAAAAAGAAAATATCTCAAGAGGATTTGAGTATCAAGTCAAAAAAATTATTTCTTGCCATTAAAAGGTATGAAAGTTAGAACTTCACTTTTCTCTCAAGTTGTTTTCCAAAATGGCTTTGTGTGTCGCCTTATAGTTACCTGCACTATTTGGGAGCCTAAGGAAGCTTTAGTGTCTCCTGGGCTTGCACTTTCTGCAACAAAAGGTGCCCCTGATGAGGAAAAGTGAAGAGGATTGAGGGGATGGGAGGAGCAACATTATAACACACAGAGCCGGAAAGACCTCAGTTTGGACTTGTTGATAATGTCTTGATATGTTTCTTTGTAGAGATTTCTTGTTCTTTGGTAGTCCAATTACAGTTCTTCTGTTTAATAGCTTTAGTTGCCATTTTATCTATAAAATCTGATGTAACTCTTGTATGGTTTTACACTACAAGTGTTTTACATATAAAAAAGTTATACAACGGCAAGGAAAGAAAAGGAAAGATTGGCTTTAAAAAGATTGCAAGGGAAGTGGATCAGATGCATAGAAGGCTTAACTTTTAAAAAAGAATGGCATAGTAAACATCATAATTACTACGTCAATTTCTATAATTTACATTCTTTTATTATAGATTCCTTCCCAGAAAACCTCCAGTGTTTAATAATTTCTGAACTAGCAAAGAGATAGGGTTATTTCTAATGAGTGAAATTTCAATATGAGATACAGAGAGAGGGAGAACTGACTAAAGGTCATAGAGGATGGGAGAGCTAAAAGGAGAAGGACATTGGTGCTTAGCCTTTGTCTTCTGGAAAGATGTTTAGAATTTTCATAATAGGTTTGTGATGTGCCTAGTTATGGTGTGATCGACCTTATGCAAAAATAATCATGCAATCCCTACTAAAAGGAGACTATATTTTAGAAAGTTAAAATGAATAACATCGTCCACACATACACAGGTTGTCCAATAAATATTTAAATTAATGCATGAGATAACTAATGAGTAAGTCATAGAAGGGTCATTTTAAGGTTAGGACACAAGCGTGAGTGTAATTCCTGTTCAGTGTTTTTCCAGTTCAGTGCTGAGCAGTGTATATACATTGTCTTCTCTGATTTCTGTGTCTGAGGACACATCCCTGAGTATAAGCCAAGGATTTTATGAGGAATTGTTTTAGGCTTCAGTCTTAGATAGCTGCCATGATTCAGTGTTTGATGACTATTTTTTTTACTCACTTATTCCATTCATTTATTTGTGAGTGGCTCCCATATTCTGGTGTCTGTGTCAATGCCCACTCTTAGCCTCTGCCCTCATCGAGCTGCCCCTCCTGCTAGAGGAAACCGAAAATCTCTGCATCTGTGTTACTGGGAGAGCTACTGGATCCTGGTGGTGGAAGGGGACTTATCTGCAGGAGCCTCTTTACTCACCCTGCTTTCTCTGCAGCTCAATGCTTTGCACTCCCCCCAACTCTCCCTGCCTACTGGTGTCTGCTGTGGGGCAGAGGCTGTTAAGTAAAATGGAGACCAAAAGAGCCCCTTAGAAAGCAGTTGACCTGGGACTCTGCTACTTATTGATTCCTAATCCTTAGTCCTTGGCCGATTCTTTCTTTGTCTCTCTCATATGTCTGTCCATTTCTCAATACATTTATCATCTCCACATGTATTTAAAAGGCCACCAAAACTGAAATGAATCTCTATTTCCAATTAAAGAGAGTTTGTAAATCATTCCCCAAACTTGTATTGAATGTCTGTTATTTACCAAATGCTGGCATTTCACCGTCTTCTCTTTTATACTTCTATTTGTTTTTGTTTAAACATTGACCAGGTAGACACTAATGATTGGAAACCCTGAACTCTAATCCAAATGCCAGGTTTGCTAATAATTAGCTGTATAACTTTGGACAATTTATATCTTTGGGTCTCAGTTTCTTCTTGTTCAAAAGAAAGATACTATAATACTGTTATGGGCCCAATTGTACCCATACTTCCAAATTTATGTCGAAGCCCTAATTCCCAGTACCTCAGAATGAGACTCTATTTGGAGATAGGCTCTTTAAAGAAGTAAATAAATTAAAATGAGACCCTTAGGGTGGGCCCTAATTCAGTCTGACTGATGTCCTTACAAGAAGAGGAAATTTGGGCACAAGGAGAGACATCAGAGGTAACTAAGGTAATATAAGGACATATAGGTGGGCCCTAACTGGGCCTGGTCCATGTTAGTTGTAGTTCTCCCACCCTGGACTCTTTCTGTTCCTTCAGCCACTTGCATGGGGTCTAACCCGCTGCTCTGCCAAGTTTTCCCCCAGAAATGTAGTTCTGGTGTCCTTGTAAGACACAGAAATTGGCCTTGTGCAGTGTCTCACGCCTGTAATCCCAGCACTTTGGGAGGCTAAGGTGGGCAGATCACAAGGTCAGGAGTTCAAGACCAGCCTGGCCAACATAGTGAAACCCCATCTCTTGTAAAAATACAAAAATTAGCCGAGTGTTGTGGCACCCACCTGTAATCCCAGCTACTTGGGAAGCTGAGGCTGAGGCTGTGGCGGGAGAATTGCTTGAACCCTGGAGGCGGAGGTTACAGTGAGCCTAGACTACGCCATTGCACTCCAGCCTAGGAGGCATAGGAATAATAATAATGTTTGAGACTCCATCAGAAAAAAAAAAAAAGGAGGCAGAAATTAGGACACAGATGTACATAAGAGAAAAGACCAAGTAAGGACATGTCAAGAAGATAGCCATCAGTAAACCAAGGAGAGAGGCCTCGGGAGAAACTAAACCTGACAGCATCTTGAATTTCTGGCCTCTAGAACTGTAAGAAAAATTAATTTCTATTATTAATTCACCCAGTTTGTGGTATTTTATTATGGCAGCCCTAGAACTAACACAGGTATCTAGCTAAGACCCTCTTCAGTTCTACCCTCCTGGGATCATCTCTCCCCTCAAGGCAGTAAAAATATCAAATCCTCTGTTTCAGTAACAATATAAATGTTTTTAAAATGTATTGTATCACATTAGTTCTCAAACAATTAACTGATTAACAGTAGCAAACCAAGTCCTATATAACACACTTTTTAAAATTATTTTTTAAGGTTCAATTGTTTAGTAGTACATGAACAAGTACTGAACTACTACTGTACGTGAACTTCAAGGTATTTGCTTCTCTATAAGCAATTACATTAAATAGTTCCTGAAATTTTGCTTAACTACATTTCTGGAGTAAAATCGTGCAGAGCGGCAAGTTAGACCCCATGCAAGTGGTTGAAGGAACAGAAAGAGTCCAGGGTCGGGCAGCCACAGCTATCATGGACCAGGCATGGTCCCACTGAACGCATGTTGGTGAGGTTCATATGCCCTGAAAAAAAGACTTGGAAACCACATCTACTTGGGTTTTTGGTTTCTTTTCAATTTTTTGTTTCATTTTTTTAAACAAGTTTGTCTCCCTTTCCATATTTCGTAGTAGTTCTAATCATACCACCTCAGGGATCTGAATTTAAACAAATGATACCTCAATTATTACGTTTGAGTGTCTGCTTGCAGATTTCTGACCTGGCTAGTTTTGACAGGCTGACAAACTTCAAACAAAGGTGAAAAAACTAGCTGTAAGACAAAGACCTATAAATTTGAAGGAAAGGGAGGGTGGCCTGGGTGAGGGTGATGGGAGTGACATTTTTCTTTTATTAACTGCTAGACAGGAAATGAGGCTTAAAGTATTGAAGGGATGATGAGAGGGGAAAGAGGGATCAGGTAAACGGATTGCAAAAACACCACAGAAAAGGTCAAGGGGTATGAGGTAAGAAATTAGTTTTAGCAACTGATTCTGTTACATAGGAATGGGAGCCAATAATCTGGACTCCTCTGATATTAGCTTACAAGTATCTTAATTGGTATACTATCTCAATCAGTGCCATCAGAAGGCATGTTTCTTTCTCAGTCCTCAAACCCATATTATAATCTTTGAATGGTAACTTTATAACTTGCTGTTCACTCCTGAAAACCATCACTTTATTATTCCTTTGTCTCAGGCCTTCCCAAATGTCATGACTATCCATCCCAGGAGAGCAATAACTTCAAGAAAACATTCGCAGCAATGCTGCAGCTATTAACAGTGTTTGTATTCTATTGTTATTGTATGTCACGACAGTGAGACTCAGGGAATTTTAGAAGGAGTTTTAGAAAGGGACTGTTTGGGTGAGGTCACTATGGTAATTAGACTGGCTCTATTAGCTGGTCACTTAACAACATCCACAGAACTTGATAGCCTTCCAACGAAATACTTAATTTAGTTTCCCCATAATCCATCTCTCTCCTGGCCATCACACCTTTAATAACCCTACATCACATGCTCATTACTCTTTCTACCTCTACATCATAGAGTTTTACATTTTAATATTAGAGTCGGTCATCTTGTTAGTTTGATTTATTGTTTTCCTCTTTTGAAAAGTCCATACTCTTTTTCTAAGTACTATAAATAACAAAGCTTGGCTCTGGATTGAATAACGGAATTGTAACTCAGACTTGGGACTTTCCTGACATTCCTAAAGCCTCAAGCCGCACCCTTGGAACCAAGGATGTCAGTAGAGGCTGGTGATTGAAATATGGCCCTGCAGTCAATCAAGGGCCTCTACTGTTCAAAATAGTTCTACAAATGACAAGTTATTAATGCTTTGAAATGAAAGTCAGAACTACGGTATATCAGATATTAGTTTAATGAGGACAGCTTTTTTCCCCCACTTAATGAAGTAAGAGACTTTTTCTCTATTTCTTATAGAAATAAATCACAAGCAATAAATAGAGAAAGCGCTTAGGTAGTCAAGCTTTATTATTATTGTTGTTACTATTATTTTAAATATTGCACAATATTCTTTACAGAACACTTTCAATTTTAGAATACTAGAAGAGTAAAAAGAATTCAACAACAGGAGGAGAAGAAGAAAGGGAGAGAGAAAGAACGGAGGTAGGAAAGGAGGGAAGGAGGGACGGAGGGAGGGAGGATGGGAAGGATTACTTGCATGGTATCCTAAAGTTCTAATCACTTCATAATTGAATCTCATAATTTTAGATACTGTTGAAGAACTATGAATGTGAACACTTGGCAAATGACTAAGTAAAATCAAACAACTGAAATGTCAATCTTAAGATGTCAAGTCAAATAGAGCCATATATCTTGGTTATTAATGTCTCAGGAAAACAGATAATAGATACAGAATATTGTAAAATTCTGGGGAGCTCCACAGTAATATTTTTGGATACTTTTTTCTTAAACTTTAACATTTTAATTTCTCAAACATTAGATTTTTGAGAACAGATGTTATTAGAGAAGACAATGTCAGAAATATGACAAAATCTGCTTCCTTCTGCAGAAAAAAGGCTCTTATAACCAAATAGCTCGCTTGAAAAAGTATTCTTACCCTTGGGAAGGTGTGGACCTCTTTGGACCTCTTTGAGAATGGACCATGGTCCTCTTTGAGAATTTGTCGCAAGTCCTTTGCCTCAGGGAAAAAAAAAATGACATCAACAAGCAACATCTATCTCTTTCTGTCTCTACTTCTCAAATATGAAATTTTATACATTTCAAGGGATTCACGACCTCAAGGTAGAAACCCTTGCCCAATGATGTAAATGGCATCTAAAAAAACAAAACAACCTTTCCCTGGTTTTTACATAGATTACATCTGATTTTGATCAATTAAAAAAAAAACTAATGCTTGATTTGGATATTAGAATCAAATTCAATTTTTCGTGGGGAGCTAAACTTTATTAACTGTTTATTATATTCCAGGAAAAACAAAGGTATCTCATTTTACAGGACCAAAATGCTTGCTACAGGGCATGTTATTGAATGCAGCTCTTAATCGTTGCTACAAAGGTATACTTGCTGGGAAAAGGTGACATAATAATCTAAGCATGTGTCTTTTTCTTGCCAGCATTAGAGTCAAACAAATCTTGGGAATAATTATGGTTATTTTCATAATCAAACAACAGATGTAATTGAAAATATTCTATGGGTCTCATTTTTGTTGTCAGAAACTAAGCATACTTATAACAATCTAATAATGTAAGTATTTTAGGTAACAAGCCTTTGTTAAGAGCCTACTGTAGCACAGTGTCCATTATCAGCTAATTAATTCATGCCCGGAGGCAAAAAGCAGTGCAAGTGAAACCATAATGTTTCTTCAATGAACTTTGCCTTCACGGCTCTTCATTTGAGCTATGCTACTCTCCTTTCTTTCTCTACTTTGAAATTTCCCATTGATGAAAATGCCTCATTTTATCTTTATTCTTTTGTCTTCATTGCCCTTTTTAACATGAGTATGTGTGGTACAGATTAGAAAGGGTGTGACAGTGTGCATATGCTGAAGGCAGTTTTTTCTCTAAAGAAGAAGAAACTGAGTTAAGTAATACGAGAATCAGTTCAAGAGCCAGAGAGCAAGTCATGAGTGCCACCAGATGACCACTGGAGTCCTTTCCCCACATCAGTCAAGGTCTTTGAGACAAGCAATGACAGAAATCTTTGATGTCTTTCCTCTGCTATGATTCATAAGGCAGCAGTGCCCAGGGGTTTCTTCATCAAGTTTTCCTACTTCACTTGGGCTCAAACTCATTTTAAGTTTCATTTAAGATGGGGGAGTTTTTAATGGTCACTAGCTCTGCCAAACCAACTATCACAGTGAATTGAGAGTTCTCAGTTTAAAATAAACTGGAAAGCAGTTCATTCCTGTGGCAAGAATGTCCCCATCCGGTAAATGTCAAAGATAATCCGAGCTTACCCAGATTGAGCAAGCAAAGCTCCTACACTTAGCCTGACACGATGACCTCCAGAGATGCCCAATATGTGTATCCAAATGACCCAAAATTGTTCTTCTGCCTTTCAATAATTAAAATCCACTCTCTGAAAAAAAAAATTACACATGTAAAACATCAAATAGAATGCAGACAGTAAATTAGGGCATTTTATCCTTGATCGTACCATCCAAGGAAGTGTTGTACATTTACCACTGTTTCAAATGAGCAACCTTGTTAAGAATAAAAATGATCAAAATGATGTCTAAAATCCATCAAATTTGAAGTCTTTTAAGTTATTGTGAGCTCATGTCCCTTGGAACTTGTTGGGAATTCATTGAGGCCTGTTTTTAAAGGGTATTCACTAGAATGTTTTCTTTAAAGTGATTTTTTCTCTCCCTAGAATTGCCTTTTGTCATTCTATTAGCTTGAGTAGAAGTTTGCATTTTGGAACTATTTCATGCTAGGAACATTGACTATGTCTTTAGGAAAACTCTGGGTAGCATCTGTCAAAGTCTTATTAGGAATTGACCTTCACCCACATTGACTGGGGGCTTTCTACAAGCAAATCGCATATATAGCATTTTTGTATATGTTTCCTTATTACAGCTTCACAGATCTGGGAAGAAACAAATTAATTTCATCATATATATAAAAGTCCAGAGAGAGGAAGTAGAAACTTTTGCATTGGTTTGGCAGATAGGAAATAGCTTATAATGCAACCTCTTCCATCGCCTCTAACTCCTTTTCCATTCATCCTTTTAACTACACTATTTCCTCTTGTACTCTAGAATAGTCCAACTAGAAATTAAATCCAGAGTGATTTTCACTTAAAATTATAATTTAATCTCGAGTTGCTGTAACTTGCTCTGGTTTTCAAATTACATTATGGACTTAACTTTCTAGCAACATTGATGCTGCCTCCAAGTATTACATAAATAAGAATGCTAGTTAAAATTCAAAATCATAATATTAATGCATGAATAAGTTGGCCAGAAAGAAGAGAATTCCTCAGAAATCAGAAACAATGAGAAAACACAAATCCTCATGGGTAAGGAAATGCTGGAGTCAGCATTTTCCCAGGAGATACATGCAAATCTTTGATGCACTAAGTAGGACAAGCCTCAGATCATAGACACCAACTTAAAAGCCGAAATCCCAAGAGAGCAATTTCTTTAGTGGGTGAGGTAGAATAAAACCCACCTGTAATAGTCTGATACAGCTTCTGATAAAGACATACCAGAGACTAAGTAATTTATAAAGAAAAAGAGGTTTAATGGACTCACAGTTCCATGTGGCTGGAGAGGCCTCACAATCATGGTGGAAGGAAAAAGGGCAATCAGGCAAGAGAAAGAAATAAAGTGTATTCAAATAGGAAGAGAGAAAGTTAAATTGTCTCTGTTTGCAGATGACATGATTGTATATTTAGGAAACCCCATCATCTCAGCCCAAAATCTCCTTAACCTGATAAACAACTTCAGCAAAGTCTCAGGATACAAAATCCATGTACAAAAATCACAAACATTCCTATATACCAGTAACAGACAAACGGAGAGCCAAATCGTGAGTGAACTTTCATTCACAATTGCTAAAAAGAGAATAAAATACCTAGGAATCCAACTTACAAGTGATGTGAGGGCCCTCTTCAAGGATAACTACAAACCACTGCTCAAGGAAATAAAAGAGAACACAAACAAATGGACGAATATTCCATGCTCATGGATAGGAAGAATCAATATTGTGAAAATGGCTATATTGCCCAAAGTAATTTATAGACTCAATGCTATCCCCATCAAGCTACCATTGATTTTCTTCACAGAATTGGAAAAAGCTACTTTAAAGTTCATATGGAATGAGAAAAGAGCCCACATAGCCAAGACAATCCTAAGCAAAAAGAACAAAGCTGGAAGCATCACGCTACCTGACTTCAAACTATACTACAAGGCTACAGTAACCAAAACAGCATGGTACTAGTACCAAAACAGATATATAGACCAATGGGACAGAACAGAGGCCTCAGAAATAACACCACACATCTACAACCATCTGATCTTTGGCAAACCTGACAAAAACAAGCAGTGGGGAAAGAATTGCCTATTTAATAAATATGTTGGGAAAGCTGGCTAGCCATATCCAGAAAACTGAAACCGGACCCCTTTCTTACACTTTATACAAAAATTAGCTCAAGATGGATTAAAGACTTAAATGTATGACCTAAAACCATAAAAACCCAAGAAGAAAACCTAGGCAATACCATTCAGGACATAGGCATGTGCAAAGACTTTATGACGAAAACACCAAAAGCAATGGCAACAAAAGCCAAAATTGATAAATGGGATCTAACTAAACTACAGAGCTTCCATACAGCAAAAGAAACTATCATCAGAGTGAACAGGCAACCGAAAGAATGGGAGAAAAGTTTTGCAATCTATCCATCTGGGCAAAGGGCTAATATCCAGAATCTACAAAGTACTTAAACAAATTTACAAGAAAAAAACAAACAACTCCATCACGAAGGATATGAACAGACACTTCTCAAAGAAAGACATTTATGCAGCCAACAAACATGTAAAAAAGCTCATCATCACTGGTAATTAGAGAAATGCAAAACAAAACCACAATGAGATACCATCTCATGCCAGTTAGAATGGTGATCATTAAAAAGTCAGGAAACAGCAGATGCTAGGGAGGATGTGGAGCAATGAGAACACTTTCACACTGTTGATGGGAGTGTAAATTAGTTCAACCATTGTGGAAGACAGTGTGGTGATTCTTCAAGGATCTAGAACCAGAAATACCATTTGACCCAGCAATCCCATTACTGCGTATATACCCAAAGGATTATAAATCATTCTACTATAAAGATACATGCACATGTATGTTTATTGCAGCACTATTCACAATAGCAAAGACTTGGAACCAACCCAAATGCCTGTCAATGATAGACTGGATAAAGAAAATGTGGCACATGTACACCATGGAATACCATGCAGCCATTAAAAAGCATGAGTTCATGTCCTTTGCAGGGACATGGATGAAGCTGGAAGCCATCATTCTCAGCAAACTAGCACCAGAACAGAAAACCAAACACCACATGTTCTCACTCATAAGTAGGAGTTGAACAATGAGAACACATGGACATAGGGAGGGGAACATTACACACCAGGGCCTATCAGACGGTATAGGCCTAGAGGAGGGATAGCATTAGGAGAACAACCTAATGTAGAGGATGGGTTGATGGGTGCAGCAAACCACCATGGCACCTGTTTACTTGTGTAACAAAACTACTTTCTGCATATGTACTCCAGAACTTAAAGTATAATTAAAAAAAAAAAAAAAAAAAAGATTTAGAGTCATAAAAAATTCAAACTTTTATATATCTAGAAACTGCATAATACTAAATATCTTAAAAATAGTCAGAGTGGGGTGTTCAGGAAGAAGCACGTTGATATTTACAATGTACTTTGAAGTACACCAAAATGAGATGGATTTATAGTTTAAAAATATAAAAAGCTTTCTGTAAGGAGAAACTTATAAGCCCACTGTCACAGTGAGATTTATCAATAATAGATAAATCAAGTAGATAACATATTGTAATGTGGCAAGGCAATACAATATCTGAACAACACAAGTAATATCCTCATTCTGATAGACAATATATAGAAGATGACATCCAGTAACTGGAGAATACACACTCTTTTCAGGCACACAGAAGACATTAACGAAAGTTAAGCAAGTAGCAGGCTCAACGATTCTCATCAATTTTTAAAGATGCTGTAGTATGAAGATCACAGTTTATGGCAATACAATTAAGTTAGAAATAAGGAAGAAAATGGAAACTAAAAATACACATGCATTCAGAAACTGAAAAACATTTCTAAACAATATATAGAGTAAAAAATACTTAAAATGATTCAATGAAAAAATGCTTCTTAAAAAACTTGGTGGCATCTAAAAATACTTTAGAAGAAATTTAAAGCATTACATATTTTTGTCAAAGATAGAAGTTTGAAAATAACTGACTTATGCATTCAAGTTAAAAAGCTAGAAAAAGAAAAATAGAATAAACCCCCCAAAATAGAAGAAAGAGAATAAATATAAAAGCAGAAATTAGTGACATGTAAAACAACGACACATTAGAGAAAATCAACAGAACTAAACATTTGAGTTTATTTTTCATACTGTATAGTCATTTCTTGCAAGATTAAGAACAAAATAAGGCATAAATGAACAGTATTAAAAACTAAAGCAATTACAACACCGTGTATGCAGCACAGATTAAAAGGATAATAAAAGAATATTATGAATAACTTTTTGCCAATTTATAAAAATTAAACAAGTGTTAGGCCACAAAACAAATCTCTACAAATTTCAAAGAATCTATTGCAAATAGACTAACTAAAGTATAAATGAAAAGCAAACATCCTTTACAAATATAAAAATTGACACAGTAATTTAAGAAGTACAAATCCTCACTTGTCCTCTATCCATTACAGAAAATGAACCCAAAGTCATGAATCTTTACCCACAAAAGAAAACACCAGGACCAGATTAGTTCAAACATGATTTCTATCCAATTTTGAAAGAAGACACTTCTATTTTTACAAACTCTTTCAGAGACTAGAAAAAGAGAAAATATTTCTTTCTTTATTCTATGAAGCTAGTACAACACCAATATCAAAACCAAAGACATAAAAGAATGCAGTATTACAGGCCTGTCATAAGCATAAACTCAAAAAGCCAAAACAAAATGTTTGCAAACCAAATCCAGAAATGTATAGAAAACATACACTCATCTCAATACATGCAGAATAAGCACTAAATAATTTTTAAACATTTAATAAAAACTTCTAGTAAACTAAGTATTACTTTCTTAACCTACAACAAACATTGGCCTTTCAAATCAGAAACATGGCAAGGTTTTTGGCTTTCACCACCTCTAATTGTATTGGAGGTACTAGCTAGAACAATAATGCAAAAATCTATATATTTCCTATATATTTTCTATATTTCCTATATTTTACATGTATTAAAAAGGAAGAAACAAAATTGGCAACATTTATAGGTGACAGTTTATGTACACAATAAAATGTGTGCAAATACCTTTATAATTAAAGGAAAAACAAAGTTGGTGGGTACAAAATCAAATTTTAAAAATTGAGTCAATTAACAAGCTATTGGAAAATGAGTTGAAATAACATATTCCACAGTCAATACATGTTAATAAATTATATCTACAATAACATGTAATAATTTTAAATAATTAGGAATCAACCTAACAAAGATGTATAAGACAGTGAAAATTTATAATATCTTGCAGAGAAAAATTTTAAAATTCTCTATTATGGTTTATTATTGTTACATAACTACCCACCAAACTTAGAAGTTTAAAACAGATATCACTTTGTTTTGCAAATGAATTCCATGGTAAATACTTCAGAAAAGGAAAAGTGAGGATAGCTTGTCACTGCTTCATGATGTCTAGAGCTGGGAAGACTTTAAGACTGGGAGTGCTCTACTAAATAGGAACACCCTCCAGTGAGGAACAGGAATCATCTGAGGATTTGTTCACTCACACACGTGGCCACTGGGCTGGGAGGACTCAAAGTAAGGACTGCTGTGGGAAGTACCTGCACATGGCTTCCTATGTAGTTGACTTCTTGCAGGCTAGTGGCCTCATGGTAGGATGTTATGCTCATCAGTTATAAGGCTCAATTTTATAAAACCATCAATTCACTACATATTGATTTATGGATTCAATAAAATTTCAATCAAAATTACAATAAATAGTGTGTGTGTGTGTGTGTGTGTATAACTCAACAAACTGATTCTGAATTTTAAATAGACGTGCAAAGAGCCAAGATACTCTTGAGAAAGAAAAGGTGGGAGGAATTACTCCACTAAATATGAAGACTCATGAGACTATAGCAAACATGACAGACTGAAATTATCCCAGTAAAAAACAAGTAGTCCAGTGGAACACAAATGAGAGTCCAGGAAGAAAACCGTGACTATATGGACATTTCATTTCTGGAGGGAAAACAAATGCAGCACTGCAGGTCAATGGGGGAAAGATTTGACTTTTTAATGAACGATGTTTGGAAAGTAGCTATCTATACGGACAGTCTGAAAAATAAGAACCAATAATTCATACCATACCAAAAACTAATTCCAGGAGTATTAGATATCTATTTATGAAATGCAAAAGTGTGTTTTATAAGATAATATATAACAATATAGAAGATAATTTTTAAATATAGAAAAACAAAGGATTTTAGATATCATCATAACCTCATGGAATTTCTTAAGATATAAAAGAACCATAAAAAAAGGGTTGATAAATTTGATTACATTAAAATCAAGAAAGTAGTTCATCATCATAAGACAAACTAAGCAAGTTAAAAAGTGATCCACAGAATAGAAAAAGACATTTCCAATTTCTATTAAAAATAAAGGATTTGCATTCAAAACCTAAAAAGAACTTCTACAAGTTATTTGAAAAACAACCAACAAATAGAAAAATGAGCAAAGGACCTGAAAACACACTTCAAAAAAGGGAACTGAAATGGCCATCGAATATTTGGAATGGCTCTTAATTAATTTAATAATCAAAAATGACACATTTTTGATGAGATTTTTTGATAAAATGAGATAATAATCAAATATCAAATATTTTTCACTGCTGTCGGTTTAGAAAAAAATTTAAAAATCTGACCACACCAAGTATTAGCAAGAATATGTACCAATGGGGACTCTAATAATAAACTACTGATAGAGGATAAATAGTTAAAAGCATTTTTTAAAAACGAAATTAAAAAGGAAAGCTGATCGTGCATATAATTTCTCAGTAATAATTCTCATAGATTTTACTGAGACGTGCATGAGGAAGTTCAGAGCATTGCTGAGTGGCAGAGAAAAAAAACAACCCACAAGTATGTCTATCAACTGTGTATTAGTCTGTTCTCATGCTGCTAATAAAGACATACCCAAGACGGGGTAATTTATAAAGGAAAGAGGTTTAATTGACCCACAGTTCCACATGGCTGGGGAGGCCTCACAATCATGGTGGAAGGTGAATGAGGAGCAAAGTCACATCTTACGTGGCGGCAGGCTAGAAGAGTGTGTGCAGGGAAACTCACCTTTATAAAACCATCAGATCTCAGGAGACTTACTATTATGAAAACAGCAAGGGAAAAACCCGCCCCCATGATTGAATTACCTCCCACTGGGTCCCTCCCACGACACATGGGAATTATGGAAGCTACAATTCAAGATGAGATTTAGGTGGGGACACAGTCAAACCATATCAAACGGTATAATATATTCATAAAATGGAATATTGTATAGCAATGAAAATGTATAAACTGTAGCTATATGCATTAATAAGAATAATACCAATGTAACAGTGAATGGAAACAAAGACTCACAGAATGTATACAATAGAGTTTCATTTATTTAAACTTAAAAAATAATGTATTGTTTAGAAATACAAATATGAAAAAAAGCAAGAGAATGATTTACTCAAAGTTCAGGCTAGTATTACCTTTGACGGAAAGAAATCAGAAGGGATTCAATAAACAGAAAGTGTTAAAAGTACTGAAAACAATGTATTTCTTGGGATAAGTGGTGCGTGAATGAAAATTCATGTTATTAATCTTCCCCAGATTGTACATATTCCCCATGTGCACTTTTTTAAATATATGATACATCTCACAACAATATTTTTATATTACATTATGTACCACAGTAATTATATAAGCTGTAATCTGGTCCTGTGGCCACGCAGAATAGACCCCAAACAGTTAAATAGCAAACACTGTGGTTTCATAGAAATATGTTTGAGGGTACAGCCCAAGAGATACACTTCAGTCAACAACTTCAACAAAGTAGGAGAGAAACTTCCAGATGGTAGAAATTTTAGTAAAATTATTATTTTACTAAATATTTTTACTAAATAAATTATTATTTTATCTATTTTTAAAGCTGTGGCTGTGTATAAAAATCCTGCCATTTCTTGGCATGTACACAGCACAAGGACAGGGCCCAGAGACAGTGGAGGATCTGGTAAGGGTTTGAGAGCAGCACGGTGAAAGAGAGCAGTCTTCTTTTATATCCAAGCCTTGTGAGAATCTGCCCTCTGTGAGCAAATTAGAAACAGAAGTTCTTTTCATTGTAGAAATACAGCTAGTGATGACACTTTAAAAGGACAGATGCTGAGCAACTGCAGCAGTGACAGTGAGAATTGCCACAATTAGGATATTCATCTCATTATGATGATGTGGCTGTTCAGATGGTATGCAGAGCATCATGGGACACTGAAGATCAGAAACGCTGCAGAACAAGATGATGAAAGAAGAGGGTGGTCTGAACAAAACCCAGGCATGGACCATTCCCTTAACCACACCTGGCTATGGGTTCTGATGGCTTAGGGACCAGGAATTGGAAATAATACCAGATACAGTTCTGCTGCATATCAGTATTGGTTTGTTAAGTATATTTTCTCATAAGTTTATGTTTGTTTCATAAGCTACCGTGCTCATTCAGCAGCAAGAGTTCAGTTGTTTTCAGACCCCTTTGTTACATTCAAAATTTTCCAGGTAAAGAAAATTTAGTTGTTACATAACTACCCACCAAACTTAGAAGTTTAAAACAGATATCACTTTGTTTTGCAAATGAATTCCATGGTAAATACTTCAGAAAACGAAAAGTGAGGACGGCTTGTCACTGCTTCAGGATGTCTAGAGCTGGAAAGACTTTAAGGCTGGTAAAGAAATTTATTCAGTAATCTCTATAGAAGTACTTAGATAGGGTGGAATACTTAGTCTGAGGGCTGTAATTAGAATTATAGCCCCCAACTTAGGACTATAATTAGAATTCTGGATGACAATAATGAAAAGGCAGCAGCCTCCCTTATAGAACGGTGCCAGACTCAAACTTCTTTCTACATGGTCAGAGTTACATGTTGTCACCTTAACAATTTTTTTCAATAGGCTCTGTCCCCAGGTAACAAATTACCTTCCTTTTGCTGTTTTTTCTTCTCCTCCACTAATGAACACTATAATCTGACAAACCTAAAATTTTGAAAGCGATCCAACTTTTAAACTCAGTTCTAGAGATTTTTTTCTAGAAACAGAAACTTCCAGATGTAGATAATTTATTTAAATGACATAGTCCTTCAAATTGACAGGGAGCCAACTCACAATCCCCAATAATGGAAACTAGGTACAGCAGACATAACCTAATTCCAATGATGATCAAAGAAGCTCATTTGCCTTCTCTTTATCAAACTTTCACCAGAGTTACAAGCCAGTATCTGAGAGAACTGGTTTAAGTTTCATCTTCTTTTATTTACCTTACCATTCCTCTAGTGAGAGGACTAATGAGTCACCAGAGTCAGGCAATAGGGAAAGGAGATCCGGGGAGAAGAAAACCACATAATCCCTTAACTGGATAATCACCTCTGAGTCAATAAAGTTAAACATGTTTTCTCCTTGGTTTTAAGGCTAATTTAGAAACTGCATGTTTTTACTCTGAATGTGAATACCCAGGGTGACCAGATTTCCTACACCACCACCACTCCTGTCAGCAATATGTCTATCAATGCAGCTTTCACTTCACCTTTGCACCTTCTTTTTTTCTTTTTCTTTTTCCTATTCACCACCAGCTATCCCTCTTTCTTCCAGGGCCTCCTTTTCCGGAATTCTTTACTACAGCAGTAAACATGTAGGTTCTACAGGGGTTCCAAAGATGAGTTGAGGGCCCTCAGGAATAAAAAGTGTCTTCAAGCTTCATTTACTTCCCCTCCAGGGGATAACATCACTCTCCCCACTACCCCCTGATGCCAAAGAAGAGACCTAACTTCCGCTGTGCACTAGCTATACGTCAGACATTGCTGGATGCCCTACTTCCGTCTTCTACTCAATCTCGCCTTCAGCAAAATGCAGCATTTGTTTATGTTGCCTATTTTACAGAGTCCTCAAAGGGATTATGTTTTATTCTGTTACTGAGTAGCAGAGGCAAGATAGAGACACAAGCTTTTACTCTTTCTACCACAAAATGCTACCAGGCACAATACACAGTACCTCTTATTGTGTTCTTACTTTCGGTCTCTAATTTGGTCTTTATATTATGTTTCTTATGTTAGTTCCCATTTAGAGAGGAAATTATTAAATTGTAGAACATTAAATTTTTAATTACAAAACTAAATAGAAGAAAATTCTAGTTTGAAGATTTTAATGGGTACTAAAATCAATCTGATTTCACTTAAAATACTTCAAGGGAATTTCAGAGAAATCTAGAGATCAAAACTGTTGAGTATTTACTTCTGGTTAAGAATGACAGCTTGTTGTACTATCTCTGTTCCCTTCAAAAATTCTACTAGAATAACAGCAAGGAGAATTTTTTAAAAGTCATAAACCCACAGGCCCAAGAGAATAGAAAAGAAAATAGAAGTAACAAAATTCTAGATTCTGGAAAGCAACTGAATGAGTGCAACAGACTTATCATACCCAAGAAAGCAAAGAGCTAAAACAGCAATAGAGAAAGGCAAGAAAAACCAGATTCATGCCACAAAAAACCCAGGCGGCTCAGAAATTGACAGCACCCAGGACTTTGGGAAGTAGGGGTGAAGGTAGAGCTAATAAAAGAAGGATTGATTGATAATCCGCATGAGATTTCCAAATACAGTAGTCTCTTCTTATCCCTAGTTTCACTCACTATCCACAGTTTCAGTTATCCACAGTCAACTGTGGTCTGAAAATATTCAAAGGAAAACTCCAGAAAGAAGCAATTCACAAGTTTTAAATGGCATGTTGTTCTAAGCCCGGCACAGTGGCTCACACCTGTAATCCCAGCACTTTGGGAGGCTCAGATGGGCTGATCACGTGAGGTTAGGAGTTCAAGACCGACCTGGCCAACATGGCAAAAACCCATCTCTACTAAAAAATACAAAAATTAGCTGGGCATGATGGTGCACACCTGTAATCTCAGCTAATTGGGAGACTGAGGCACGAGAATCACTTGAACCCAGGAGACAGAGGTTGCAGTAAGCCGAGATCACACCACTGCACTCCAGCCTGGGTGATAAAGTAAGACTCTGTTTCAAAAATAAAGAAATAAAGAAATAAAGAAAGAATGCATACTGTTCTCACTAGCATGATGAAATCTTGCTCTATCCCATCTAGGGTGTGAATCCTGCCTCCATCCACCATATCTCTTCTGTAGATTTTTCCCACATGTTAGTCACTTACTGGCCATCTTGGTCATCAAACTGACTGTCCCCTCTCACAGTGCATGTGTTTAAGTAACCCTTATTTTACTTACTAATGGCCCCAAAGGACAAGAGTACTGTGCTTAATTTCTAAATTAAACTTTCTCGTAGGTATGTATGTATAGGAAAAACATAGTAGATACAGGGTTTGGCACTATTTGCAGTTTTGAGCATCCACAGGGGGTCTCAGAAGTATCCCCCAAAGGTAAGGAGGAGACCACTGTACCTACTGTGATACCAACAGCAAGGTGGATGCACTTCTAACCATGGCAAAAAACAAAAGTTTATTTTCCAGGGAAGGTAGAGCAAGGGGTCCCTGAACTGAAAAACACTAAGCTCAACTGATAGGATACACTGAAAGCTGGTGGTTAGGTAAATCTATTAGTAAACGCCTCTGCTCTCCAGTTCTCTTTCTATATTTGCTTTCCAGAAACATGAACTATTTCCTCCAATAAGATATTGTAATGTCCTTCTCTAGGGAATCTGAATATCCCAAGAAAAGGGCCCAAAGGTATGGACATTGGATCTGCCTCATTGAAACCACCCAAGCTGATCACCCTGATCATCAGCCCACAGTTTCCCTCAGTTACATGTACAGAGTTGACAGGTAGTTCTGTAGTGTCCGACACTTAACCATGAGCAAAAGGACATGGCTCTCCAAACTTTTAGCAATGCATCGGATATGAAAAACAGAAGGGCCAAATAAACATCTAAAAATCACATGGAGGTAAAAAAGAAATGCAAGAAAAAACATTCATAAAAGTTATCAGTAAATACAACTTTTATGAATAATAGTCTCAGAAAGATGAGAAAATACTACATCTATTAAACAGTAGTATAATTTTAAAAAGTTAGAGAATTTTTTTAAAAACTCAAAGAAATTAGAAAGAAGATAGTATATGTAAAAAACTTCAGTGAATAGTTGGAAAATAAGGTTGACAAAATCTCACAGAAAGGAGAGCAAAAAAGACAAACAGAAGATAATATATGTTCAAAAAATTAAGAAATTAGAAAGTTGGTTCCAGTAATTCCACACTCAAATATTAGCAGCTTCAGAAAGAGAAAATGAAGGAATTGAAAGAAGCAAATCAAAGAAGTAATTCAAAAATATTGGTCAGACCAATGGATGAGTTTTTAATCCGAAGGATCTATGATGTGCTTAGCATAATGGATAAAATTAGACCCATGCCACAGGCACACTGTGACAAGTGCTGTCATGCAATCCTCAGATTTCCATTCAGGAATGAAGGACTCATTCCCCCAGCTGCTGGGAGTGCTGCCAGCCGTCTTTGGGGATTGCATTAGCAGAAGAAAATTGCCTTTCCCAAGGTCACTGCTTCCAGGAGCAGCTCATATCTAATCAACGTGGGGATAAAGGACTCACCTCCTTGACCTAATTCAGGACAACCCTGAAGGGTTACTCCAGCTATAGAGCCAATACAGTCCCTACCAGTGAATGTTGGGGTGAGGTAGTTGGAAAGTACATCACAACTCAACTTTTCCCTATGCCGTCTCATACTTCCTTCCCCTTCCTCCACAGGTATTGATTCCAAGACCACTTCCTAATAAATCTCTCACACACTAATTTCCATCTCAGAGTCTGTTTCTTGGGAATTCAACCTGTAATACACATTACTCTGAATTTTCAGAATGCTTGAGGTTTTAAAAAAAGGAAAAAAATAACAAATCCATAAAACCTTCTGAATGGGGGTACAAAGGAAATGAGACTGAGGAGGAGTGCAGGTTTCATACAAAAGAACAAGGATGAAAGTGGTTTTGGATGCTCAATAGAAACACTGAAAACTAGTAGACATTGAAGAAAGTTTTTAAACTAAGAGAGAGAAAACTTCTTCAAACCTGGAAATTTATACCCAGCCAAATTCTAAATCAAGTATGAATGTAGAATAAAGGCATGCTTGGTCTCATAAAATTTACCACTCATGTATTTTTTCCTAGGAAGCAACTGCAGCATATGCATAAGTAAAATGCTGGAATAGACAAAAAACAAAACAAAAAACACCAAATGGTAAACAGTATGGAATTCAGGACATAGGGGCTTCAACTCAGGACAATGTCAAAGAGAACCCCCAGCATGACTGAATGATAAAGGAGATCCCAAAATAATACCTGTTCCAGAGAGAGCCCTCGAGAGCAAGCAAATCCAACAGGTCCAAGTCAGACTGCTCTGCTGAGATTTGTTCAATCAACTAAAAGAGACAGGCCGCCAGATAGGTTTGAATCTATCCTGAGGACGTTTACATGGCTGAAGGAGTTTGGGAATACATTAGTGGCAGGTACATAGAAAACTAAAAAATGAAAGAAAGATCATTTATAACTTCCAAGAAAATAAAAAATGTGGAAGATCCTCCACACAAAAATAAAGTAATGTCTTTTGCAGCAACTTGGATGGAGCTGGAGGCCATTATCCTAAGTGAAGTAACTCAGGAATGAAATCCAAATATCTCATGTTTCATTTATAAGTGAGAGCTAAGCTAATAGGTACACATGGGGCATAAAAGGTGGCATAATGGACATTAGAGACTCAGAAGGGAGAGGTTGGGAGAGGGTTGAGGGATAAAAGAAATACTTATTGGGTACAATGTACATTATTCAAGTCACAAATACACTGAAAGCCCACACTTTACCACCACACAATTCATCCAAAAACCACTTGTACCCCTAAAGCTATTGAAATTTTTAAAAATTAAAATAAAATAAAAATGTGGAAGAAAGGAAAAGACAGACAAAACCTTGCATAGTTTCAGTTCTGTGAATATTGTTATCAAAATGTAAATTACAATATTTATTGAAAGATCTAGCCAAAATTAGAGCTAACTATATTGGGAGAATGAAGGGACAGCAAGAGTGTGTGCACACACGTGCATCACGTGCATGTGTTAGGGAGTAGGAGTGTGTGAAGAGAGTGAACCCCCACTTTTCAAAGCTGAAAGGCATTAGAAATGCCTAAAACTGGAAAATCAAGTGAGAACACTGTAGCATGTTATACATAAACACAAAAATACACACAAAAAAAATTGGTTATAAGTGGAAAGTACTCACTGGGAGCAGGTATATGCGGAAAAGGTGAGAAAGACCATTGATCAAAGCAAAAATCAAATTAAAAGAAGAATAAGATTTTTTTTTGTTTTTGAATTTATTTGTTGGCTTTATTCTGTCCAGAAAACTATGTTGCCAAAAGTTTAATTTGAGAACCTTGATTTAGGGTTTGTTTTACTAGCATTGTGGGTGCTACTTCACTCTTTCAGAGACTTTTACTGGCTAAGATGACAAAAAGGAATCATTTGCAAACAGTTTTCCGTGCTCATGATATTTCCCAAAACCTCAGCTAGTCAAATAGTCTTCATAAGTACACTTTGAGGTAGAATATGTTATTTTTGGTATATCTAAAATGTAGTTAAATTATGATATTTTTAAAATCAAGGAAAACCCCTGAGCAACAAGGCAAGACCCCATCTCTACAAAAAAAATATTAAAAAGTTAGCTAGATGTGATGCACACCTGTGATCCCAGCTACTCAGGAGGCTAAAGAAGGAGGATCACTTGAGCCAGGAAGGTTGAGGCTGTAGTGAGTCAGAATCACACCTCTGCACCCCAGCTTGGGTGACGGAGTGAGGCACTGTCTAAAATAAAATAAAATATAACATAATAAAATAGTAAAATCAAGGAAAAAAGTTGACCCCTCTTGTTTTGTAATTAGCGCCACAGAAGGAAATATTCTCTACAAAGGAAATAATTTGCATGCTCAACTCCTAAATACAACAGAAAATAAGGGCTGCTTCTGAGTAAAATCCAATGTTCTTACTTGGATGACTTGGAGGGAGACAATGGGATATTGAAGCAGAAGGGACATGCCAAAGTGAAGCCCACATCCCTGACCCAGAGTGTACCAGTAGGTCCCTTCCTCTAAGGATGGAGAATATGGTGGATCACAGCCCCTGAGGTGAATGGGCTAGGTGGGAATCTCCTAAAGAAGGAAAGGTCTTTGAGCCTCCGTGTGTTGATACTGACTAGGAAGAAACCCTAGTGAGGCTCTAGATGGTCTCCACCAAATGCCTCACAGCTTAGCCGTATTGCCAAGCATGGCACTTGTCATACAGAAGACACTCAATAAAAACATATTGGGTGAGGGAATGGCAGATACAAGCTCTAAGAGCTAGGCCCCCAAAGGCTTAAGAAAAAAAAGTCAACAGACAATTCAAAGTTTTTCTTTAAAAAAATCTGCAATCATTGAAAACGAAAGCTCTCCCTGGCCAGATGCAGTGGCTCACACTTATAATTTTAGCACTTTGAGAAACCAAGGCGGGCAGATCGTTAGAGTCCAGGAGTTCAAGACCAGCCTGGGGAACATGGTGAAACCCTGACTCTACAAAAAATACAAAAATTATGGCTGCATATTATTCCATGGTGTATATGTACCACATTTTCTTTATCCAGTCTATCATTGATGGGCATTTGTGTTGCTTCCATGTCTTTGCTATGGGGGTGGGGGGTAGGGAAGGGAAGTGAGAGTACGGGTCAATAGGTGCAGCAAACCACCATAGCACACGTATACCTATGTAGCAAATTTGCATGTTATACACATGTATCCCGGATTTTTTTTAAGAAGAAATAAATAAATGCAAATAAAAATACAAAATACAAAAATTAGCCAGGCGTGGTGGTATGTGCCTGTTGTCCCAGCTGCTCAGGAGGCTGAGGTGGGAGGATCCCTTTAGTCCAGGAGGTGGAGGCTGCAGTGAGCTGTGATTGCACCACTGCATTTCAGCCTGGGCAACAGAGTGAAACCCTGTCTCAAAGAAAAAGAAAAAGTAAAAGAAGGAAGGAAGGAAGGAAGGAAGGAAAGAAGGAAAGAAGGAAGGGGAGGGGAGGGGGAGGGGAGGGGGAGGGGAGGGGGAGGGGAGGGGGAGGGGGGAAGGGAGAGGAGGGGAGGGGAGGGCAGGGCAGGGGAGGGCAGGGGAGGGCAGGGGAGGGGAGGGCAGGGGAGGGGATGCCCCCTGCATTAGGAGTGCCGCACAAGTAGTTTTTCTTCCCTAAAGTTAGAATGGCTTAGGAAAACAATGGCTTCCCAAAGTATAGAAAGTAATCAGTAGAGTGAAAATAACCAACTCATAGAAGGACAAAAAGTGGGTGCTGTTGTCTGAATGTTGATGTTCCCCCAAAATTTATGTTTTGGAACCTAATACACCCAAATATTAGAGTATTACAAGGTGAGGCCTTTGAGAATTATTCAAATCATGAGGTCTTCGCTCTCTTGAGTGAGATGAATTCCCTTATAAAAGAGGTCGAAGGGAGCTGCCTTACCCCTTCTGCCATGGCACCTTGATCTTGAATTTCTTAGCCTCCAGAAATGTGAGCAATAAATTTGTATTGTTTATAAATTACCTAGTCTAAGATATTTTGTTATAGTAGCAGGAACAGAACTAAGACAGCAGGACTAAAAGCTCCCAGATAAAAAGCAAGCTTAACTGGATTTATTTATTTAGTTAGTTCGTTAGTTTAAATAACTTCAACTTTTGTTTTAGATTCAGGGGTTATATCTGCAGGTTTGTTAAATGGGTGTATTATGTGATGCTGAGGTTTGGGGTACAATTGATCTTGTCACACAGGTATGGAGCATAATATTCAATAGTTAGTTTGTCAACACTTGCCCGTATTTCTGCCTTCCGCGTCTAATAGCCCACAGTGTCTATTGTTGCCATCTTTATATTCATGAGTACCTAATGTTTAGCTTCCACTTATAGGTGAGAACATGCAGTATTTGGTTTTCTGTTCCTGTGTTAATTTGCCTCTAGTTGTATCGATGTTGCAGCAAAGGACATGATTTCATCCTTTTTATGGCTGCATAGTATTCCATGATGTATATGTACTATTTTCTTTATCCAATCCACATTTGATAGGTACCTAATTTGATTCAATTTAACTGGGTTTAAATGACAAAAAAAAGCACCATCAGTGAGTGCAAACATATTCTTGATTGCCATGGGCATTTCAGGGCTAGGTGTCAAGGAGAAAGGAAGTGAGAGCCATAGCCAATGCCTGGTGAGCATGGATACTGATTAACTGTGTTCCAGGTACTGTGCAGACAGCTGTAGATGTGTTCATGCATTTAGTCATTACAACAACACTACACAGTAAAGATGTGCTGCATAACCCCAAAGGTTGCCATTCACACTGTAAAATGCCAGAATATCTCATAGCACACCATCCTGTGGGATGACTACAGAGGATATAGGAATGGCTGTTTCATCCTGGAAAGGTCACCACTCTTGCCCAAGGAATAGATAGTCGTCATACTTCCACATGTGAGGTCCCCTGAGGGAGATCATTTTATTGGCCTCATTGTACAGTGAAGAAACTAGGGCACAAAGGGACTAAGTATCTTGCCCTAGGTCACTTCGCTAGTACAAAGTGGTGCTTGTATCCAAACCTAGGCAGACTAGCTTCTGTTAGACCTATGTTTTAATAACCACACCTTACTCTTTCAAAAAAAAAGAAAAAGAAAGCAGGGTAGTGAGGGAGAAGAGTAATGGGAATGGGACAATGAAGAAGGAAAAGGAAATAAAACAGAGGGAAAAGTGTTTGGTTCAGGTACCAAGCACGGATGTGGTTCTGTAGATTGCTCTGGAGGACTCTGCTCAGGTGATTTTCTTCGTAGGGGATTGCTTTCCCCTTTTGAGAGTGGTGTTCGAATAAGACCTTGATTGAGGAGAAATGTGTCAGAAAACACCTTCTCACACAGCAAAAATAAGGTTTGCTTCTTCTTTTTTTTTTTTAAGAGACAGCATTGCTATCAGTGGTGATGGCTTCTGGGTGGATGTGAGGCCTGCCATACATTACCTCCCTCTGGACTCCACCTTGATTTCCTGATCTGTTGCTTAAGCATAAGGCAAGCTGATGTGTGGAGCAGGAAACGTGATGCCATCATTCTTCCTCCTCTGGGTCGGGGAAATGGAAATCTATGAACCTGAAATAGGTCATCTGTGGATTTAGGTGATAGACCCATAAGCGAGGAAGTAACTGAAAGGTCCATGAAAGCTTGACTCCCCTGTCACAAATGCCAGAGAAAGTTCATCCTACAGGGAGGCTGCCACCAGGATTATTAAATGGCTTTGCCTGTGCTCTTTGCTCCTGTGGCAGAAATGTTACTTGCTTTGTAAAATAAGAAATATGGCTCATTTTCCTTGATGTTTGAATAATTCTGCATTATCCAAATAATACCTACTAATATGCAGCAGTGTACATTTTAAGTGGACTCGTTTGGAGTTTGTTGAAGGCTCCACTCATCACCTCCTTTCACCATCTGAGGAGCCAGATGAAAAGGACATCATGCTAGGGCAAAAGAACTGAAATATCAATATGATTCAACAACTCACAAGGGCACACATACTAAATCATGAAATATCCAAGGGTATATTTCTCATGTTCGTAAACGTTTTTTGGTTCGAGATATATAAGTCAAAATCTATGTCCTCCATATTGCACAAGTATGCACAAATATGCGCAGGTATGCACAAATATACACAGGTATGCACAAACATGACCTTTGGTTGGACCATTGTCTCTAGGATACCCCTCTGCCTACTATGAAGAATGAACCTCTCACTTGCAAAACAACTTCCTCAACACTGAAAAAGGTACCATGTCATTAATCTTCTAGATATTTATTGATTACCTGGAATGTGCAACATATTCACATTTAATGTCAAGAGCTGGCAATCTAGCTAGGAAGGTCGGCCTACAGATAAACCTAATAATAACAATAATAGCTAATATTTGCTAAGAGAATATTCCAGGCACTAAGCTTTATATACATGAATCTCAGTCTCAATTCCTACAACAACCCTGAAAATGCAATTTACCCCTGTAAATAAAATTATTCCCATTTTATGGAAGAGGAAAACAAACTACAAAGATTAAAATGAGTTGCCAAAGTCACACTCTGCTAAGAAATGGCAGAGCTGGGATTCAAATTCAGGCAGGCTGACTCTAGGATCTAGCCTATTTATACGTCACTCTATAGACTCTAGGTAGGATGAAATGGGTATTTTGATTTAAAAGAATTTTTTAAGTGAAGTTATTGTCAAACAGCAAATTGCTGCTTAAGTGTCTATTTTTTTACTACCTTACTGTCAAACTGGGAGAGGAGTTAACCTGACACTGAACAGGTAAGAGGAAGACTAAGCAAAGAAGTGAGGATGGGGAGCACTTTGGAAGGGAAGGTGCTAAACCTCAGAGACAAAAACAAGGTAAGTAGGATCAAGAAACTACAAGGAGATTTAGGGTCTACAAGAGGGTTAGAGGGCCACAAAGTGGCACCAGCCAGCACGGGGGAGTTGATGAAGCAGGGGCCAAATCAGGCCAGGCCAGACATGGATAAGGAGTTTGGCATTTCATGTCATTTCCTCTGTGTTTAAAAATGTAGTCAAAACACCAGGATTGATATTATATTTTAACCCCAAACCATCTAAGTGGGATACTCACTCTTCAACTCGTCAACTTTAAGGAGGCAGTGGTTGTCGGCACAATATGACTGGGGAGGGTGGTAGGGAGAAGACATAATGGGGAAATTTTGTTTTTCAATAGTCAGAACTTTGAATTCTAAAATCAAAGCCATGATTCAATTTATTGTGTGAAAGTCTGACAATATACGATATTCACCAACATTGAAAGTAAAATCTTTGCCCACTACAGCCACTACCCTGTGACCCCAGAGCTCAAGTATTTTAGATTCACTGAGACAGGAGCCCTTCATTTCTAAACTGGTCTATCATCTTCACCAACAATGGTCACTAAATAAACTAAGTATGTCTCAACTAAAGCAGGTCTTCACAATATCTTCAAACAGCCACACTGTTTAAGCCTACTGTCTACTGTTTAAGATCTAATCTCTTGAATTAGAAATGAAATGCAGCCCTTTAATTTGTACCCTGCCTCCCTGCAGGATAAGTGAAACAGTTTAGAGACACCAATCCCCACTGAAACACATAACCTGACAGCCTCCTCATCTGTCTACTGTTTTCAGTTACCATTCCTTCTCTAGAAACGCCACTTGGAAAACCCAGGAACAATCCTTAAGTACTGACAGCACCCCCTCCTTCACTAAATCTACCCTCAGATTAATTGGCACTAATACAGCCATTCACAGCTGTATACAAGATGTTACGGAGTGCAGTGGAGGGGGTGGTTATGATTGTCTGCACACTGTCATTGTGTTGTAAGAACAGACCTGCCCCCTTCAGAAATGGCAAGATAATAGAATGTAATAGAGCATCTTGGCAATCAATACCATTATGGAAATAAGAGCACATCTCAGTGACAATAACAAAGATGGAATGTAAAACAACAAAGCCCTCTCTCTCTTCACTAGAACTCTCAAGAGCAGCTCATTTCTTTAACCTTTCCACCTTCCCTGGATGCACAATTAGAAACATGCATTTCCTTGGGTACTAAACCCACTCACTTGCTCACTCTGCCCTCATTAGGCTACAATGGGGCCCAATTAGCCGGATGGGCATAAACAGATGTCTGTGACTTGAAAAAACAAAAAGAGAACATTCTTGGAGCCAAAAGAGAATAAAGAAAATTCAGCTTTTTTGTGTCTCTATCTCCTTCAGTTCTGCTCTGATCTTAGTTATTTCTTGCCTTCTGCTAGGTTTTGAATGTGTTTGCTCTTGCTTATCTAGTTCTTTTAATTGTGATGTTAGGGTGTCAATTTTAGATCTTTCCTGCTTTCTCTTGTGGGCATTTAGTGCTACAAATTTCCCTTTACACACTGCTTTAAATGTGTCCCAGAGATTCTGGTATGTTGTGTCTTTGTTCTCATTGGTTTCAAAAAACATCTTTATTTCCGCCTTCATTTCATCACGTACCAAATCAATGAATCCAGGAGCTGGTTTTTTGAAAAGATTAACGAAATTGATAGACTGCTAGCAAGACTAATAAAGAAGAAAAGAGAGACGAATCAAATAGATGCAATAAAACAAATGATAAAGGGGATATCACCACTGATTCCACAAAGACAAAAACTACCATCAGAGAATACTATAAACACCTCTATGCAAATAAACTAGAAAATCTAGAAGAAATAAATAAATTCCTGGACACATACACCCTCCCAGGACTAAACCAGGAAGAAGTTAAATCCCTGAATAGACCAATAACAGGCTCTGAAATTGAGGCAATAATTAATAGCCTACCAACCAAAAAAAGGCCAGGACCAGAAGGATTCACAGCCAAATTCTACCAGAGGTACAAAGAGGAGATGGTACTATTCCTTCTGAAATTATTCCAATCAATAGAAAAAGAGGGAATCCTCCCTAACTCATTTTATGAGGCCAGCATCATCCTGATACTGAAACCTGGCAGAGACACAACAACAAAAGAGAATTTTAGACCAATATCCCCGATGAGCATCAGTGCAAAAGTCCTCAATAAAATACTAGCAAACCGAATCCAGCAGCACATCAAAAACCTTATCCACCATGATCAAGTTGGCTTCATGCCTGGGATGCAAGGCTGGTTCAACATACACAAATCAATAAACGTAATCCATCATATAAACAGAACCAAAGACAAAAACCACATGATTATCTCAATAGATGCAGAAAAGGCCTTTAACAAAATTCAACAGCCCTTCATGCTAAAAACTCTCAATAAATTAGATATTGATGGGACGTATCTCAAAATAATAAGAGCTATTTATGACAAACCCACAGCCAATATCATACTGAATGGGCAAAAACTGGAAGCATTCCCTTTGAAAACTGGCAAAAGACAGGGATGCCCTCTCTACCACTCCTATTCAACATAGTGTTGGAAGATCCAACCAGGGCAATCAGGCAGGAGAAAGAAATAAACGGTATTCAATTAGGAAAAGAGGAAGTTGAATTGTCCCTATTTGCAGATGACATGACTGTATATTTAGAAAACTCCATTGTCTCAGCCCAAAATCTCCTTAAGCTGATAAGCAAGTTCAGCAAAGTCTACAAAATCAACGTGCAAAAATCACAAGCATTCTTATACACCAATAGGAGACAAATAGAGAGCCAAATCATGAGTGAACTCCCATTCACAATTGCTTCAAAGAGAATAAAATACCTAGGAATCCAACTTACAAGGGATGTGAAGGACCTCTTCAAGGAGAACTACAAACCACTGCTCAATGAAATAAAAGAGGACACAAACAAATGGAAGAACAGTCCATGCTCATGGATAGGAAGAATCAATATCATGAAAATGGCCATACTGTCCAAGGTAATTTGTAGATTCAATGCCATACCCATCAAGCTATCAATGAATTTCTTCACAGAATTGGAAAAAACTGCTTTAAAGTTTATATGGAACCAAAAAAGAGCCTGCATTGCCAAGACAATCCTAAGCAAAAAGAACAAAGTTGGAAGCATCATGCTACCTGACTTCAAACTATACTACAAGGCTACAGTAATCAAAACAGCATGGTACGGCTGCCAAAACAGAGATATAGACCAATGGAACAGAACAGAGCCCTCCGAAATAATACCACACATCTACAACCATCTGATCTTTGACACACCTGACAAAAACAAGAAATGAGAAAAGGATTTCCTATTTAATAAATGGTGCTGGGAAAACTGGCTAGCCATATGTGAAAAGCTGAAACTGGATCCTTTCTTTACACTTTATACAAAAATTAATTCAAGATGGATTAAAGACTTAAATTTCAGACCTAAAACCATAAAAACCCTAGAAGAAAACCTAGGCAATACCATTCAGGACACAGGCATGGGCAAGGACTTTATGTCTAAAACACCAAAAGCAATGGCAACAAAAGACAAAATTGACAAATGGGATCTAATTAAACTAAAGAGCTTCTGCACAGCAAAAGAAACTACCATCAGAGTGAACAGGCAACCTACTGAATGTGAGAATGTTTTTGCAATCTACCCATCTGACAAAGGACTAATATCAAGAATCTACAAATAACTTAAACAAATTTACAAGAAAAAAACCAACAATCCCATCAAAAAGTGGGCAAAGAATATGAACAGACATTTCTCAAAAGAAGACATTTATGCAGCCAACAGACACATGAAAAAATGCTCATCATCACTGGCCATCAGAGAAATGCAAATCAAATCCACAATGAGACACCATCTCACACCAGTTAGAATGGTGATCATTAAAAAGTCGGGAAACAAAAGGTGCTGGACAGGATGTGGAGAAATAGGAACACTTTTACACTGTTGGTGGGAATATAAACTAGTTCAACCATTGTGGAAGACAGTGTTGCGATTCCTCAAGGATCTAGATCTAGAAATACCGTTTGACCCAGCCATCCCATTACTGGGTTTATACCCAAAGGATCATAAATCATGCTGCTATAAAGACACATGCACACATATGTTCATTGTGGCACTATTCACAATAGCAAAGACTTGGAACCAACCCAAATGTCCATCAATGATAGACTGGATTAAGAAAATGTGGCACATATACACCATGGAATACTATGCAGACATAAAAAAGGATGAGTTCATGTCCTTTGTAGGGACATGGATGAAGCTGGAAACCATTATTCTCAGCAAGCTGTTGCAAGGACAGAAAACCAAACACCGCGTATCCTCACTCATAGGTGGGAATTGAACAATGAGAGAACACTTGGAAACAGAACGGGGAACATCACACACGGGGGCCTATTGTGGGGTGGGGAGTGGGGGAGGGATAGCATTAGGAGATATAGCTAATGTAAATGATGAGTTAATGGGTACAGCACACCAACAATGCACATGTATACATATGTAACAAACCTGCATGTTGTGCACATGTACCCTAGAACTTAAAGTATAATAATAATAATAATAATAATTAATAAGTAAATCACACACACACACACACAAAAGAAAATCCAGCACATCCCATCTTATTAATTATCTGAAATCTACAGCATTTTATATTGGACATGAGCCTACACTTTTTGTTTTGATAGAAAAAACTTATGGTGAGAAACACTGAGTTCTCCTATGGCAGACATCATTATTTGTTCAGGTCACAGAATATTGATTAAAATTGAGTCAATCTTTTAAAATAAAGAAATTTTGCAAATTATCTACATCTTTGAAAATAAGTCAGAAAGTTTAGCAACAGTGAGTCCACTTTCCAGTATGGTCAGTTGGCTGAAGATGAGTAGTGTCTGCCGTACACAGTGAATATGTGTTCCACATCACTTCCCTCCCAATTGTCTCTGCCTGCCTCACCTCCTTATTCTGCCTCACTTCTCTTGTTCACAGCACATACCTTGTACTTATGGGGTGAACTCAAAACTCTGCAACTTACCAGCTTGGACAGGTTATTTAATTAAACTCCCTGTCCCTCATTTTTTTTCTTTTCTTTTTTCAATATCCACCCACTGTGTTGCTGTGAGAATTAAATGAGCTAAAACTTGTAAATTATTTAAAATTATGACTGACACATAAGTACTTGATAAGTTTAGTCATTACTTGGTCTCTACCATCATCATTATCATTATCATCATCATCACTACCACCTGCCTAGAGAACATAACTCAGTTGGGTTTCTTCATTCTTCCAGTGGAGTAGTGAATGCAATGTAATTTCCACCACGAACACAGCCTATAATAAAGATGGTTTGGGAACAATTTTTATCCAGAACACCATGCCAATAATCTTTATTGCAATTCTATGGTGAGGTGAACAATGGGCTAGACACAGAGAAGACAAAATATCAGAAATAAATAAAAATCATTGCCCAACCCTGATATCCTCAAAGTGTGTGAAGGAAGGCATCAGCAGTATATGATGGAGGTGTTATGGAGGAAATAGATGAACACAACGCTGAAAGGAGTAACAACAGCAGAGCAATGGCCCCATAGGGGCCTAGGAGAGAAAAGCAATTTGTTTTGAGGAGCTTTCAGGCCTAGACCCTAATTCATTTCTCCCCAGTACGTTAATGAGAATTTGACTATGTGAGCAGGAATTTGGGTTTGCTCCAATAGAGGCTAATCGCATTCCCAGACCCAACTGCATCAACACTATCCTTTCCAGTAGCCGTCGCCGACTCTGAAGTAATAGAAGAGGATAAAGAAGCACCTCACTGAAGTGCACATATGACAGGCATGTTTTTGTTTGATTGCTCAGTTAAATTTTTCCTTTTGTCTTAATTTATTCAGATAATTGGTTAATATCACACCATAGAATACCTTCTAATTAAGATTCTCTATTAGGTTCAGTAACCACTACTCCTTTCAGGGGCATTTGAAAAAGGGTGGGTGTGCTCTAGTGGTCACAGTGATGGGTATATGCTACTGGTAGTTAGTGGGCAGGGTCCAAGGACGCTAAATGTCCAATTGATGATGGGAAGACTCAGGCACAACAAATTAGTGTTCATCCCAAAATGCTGGGAGCAACCTCATTGAAAAACACCAAATGATTCATTATTATTCCTGTTCAAAGAGAGCATGAGTAAAATTTTCCCCCAAGCACAAGTGCATTCTGATAGACTGATCAGTTCATATTTGACCTCCGTCCCAAACACCAGGGTTAGAAAGTAGTTCAGTTGAATTTTCACTGAGAAGGAATATCAGTAGTGGCAACAGCAGCATCTATTCCAGATACCCCTCTAGAACTTTTGTTTTTCCTTTGACACTTCTAGAATTAGCCCACATGATTTCAAAGTTTCTCCCAAGACTCTAATTCCCCCTTTACAGGGAGATTAAGACCAAAACCCTAGTATGTTCTAGCTCCTATCCTGGATGTGAAGAATATGCCTTAGTACACTAGGCAGAAGAGGTTTATGTTCTTATCAGTTTTCTATCCTTGAAAGAGGAGATAATATACTAGTAAATAAATAATGAAAAAGATCATTTTCAGTGATGAGAAGAGACATGAGTACAATGAAAGAGGGTGCTGTGATGGTATGTGGTGGGTTAGAACTCCCTTGATAGAGCGATCAGAAACAGCCTCTGTTTCCAACAGAAGATTCTGTGGGACTGACTCCTGGCTGACAAGAATGAATTCGGCATATGAAGATGGGGAATGATGGGTACAGTGTCCTAGGCAGAGAATATAGCAGGAACAAAGGCCTTAGGGCAAGATGAAACAGACATGTTTCAGGAAGAAGAAGAATTCAATGTGGCTGAACCAGAGGGTTCAGAGTTGAACCCTCTGGCTGAACCAGAGTTGGAGAAGTAAGTTCATACCAGTTCAAGAAGGTCATTTGAGATTGCAGAGAACCATCTGGATTTTATTCAAGGTGCAGTGGTAAGCCACTGAGGAGTTTTAACCAGTGAAATGACAGGTTCAAATGCACAGTTTAGAAAGAGCACCTCAGCTGCTGTGTGGAGAATGTATTGTAGGGATATCAGCAGTGGGGATAGAAGCAGGGATATCAGCTAAAAGGCTGTTGGACAAAAATTTGGAATAACTGGCTCCTAAAATCCCTTTCAATCCAAAAATTCCTTGTTTGGTTCTATAGTTCATAAGAGGCCATAAATACAAGACAGAGCCCAGAAAACAGAGGATTGGTGTAACATGAAGCTAAGGCCCATTTGCTGGCAGGATCATGTTTCATCAAAGATACCAGTTCTCTAGGGCAACCACAAGGACTCTGCAGTTTTAGACTCTCACACCCTGCAATCTTGCTGGAGTTTTGTGGCAAAGAACCCATAATGGTACTAGTGTACCCGTTGTAAGGGTTTGAAACCAAAAGTCCTCTACATTTGATGTTTAAACCACAAATACTTCTAATTACTTATATTGGACATGAAATATAGAAGGTATTGATTTTTCCTCCATTGTTATTGTTAAGCAATTTGCTTTCTCAAAGTCCTCCTGTAACTGTAACTTCAAATAAGAAATACATTTTATAATGTGCCCTGTCTCCCACTCCCTTCCAGAAGGAGAAGATTCACACTACCAAGAAATGCCGACTGTCAACTATTATTGCCCTGGGATCACAGCCACTCATAGAAGAGTTAAAAGGACTGTGAGGGACAACCATGTTTGACTCCTCTGACAAACAGAAGTTGGCTTCCTCAGGGTACCTTCCTAAACTTATAATTTTCTTCCATGTGGATATTTGAATTTTACAAATTGGACAGTAACCTTCCCCTGCAAGACAGAGAAGGCTTAGGAAATGGTTAAAGTCCTGATTCATGAAATAATTCCTAGATTTGGGCTTCTCCAAAGCTTACAAAGTGACAACGGTCCAGCTTTTAAAGCCACGGTAACTCAGGGAATTTCCAGGGTGCTAGGGGTACAATATCACTTTCACTGCGCCTGGAGGCCACAATCCTCAGGAAAGGTTGAGAAGGCAAATGAAACACTCAAGAGGCACTTAAGGAAACTAACAAAAGAAACTCATCTCCCATGGCCTACTGTCTTACCCACGGCCTTGTTGAGAATCCAAAATTCTCCTCACAAAATGGGGCTCAGTCCATATGAAATGCTGTATGGACGACCTTTTCTCACAAATGACCTCCTACTTGATCAGGAAATGGCCAACTTGGTCAATGATAACAACTTCCTTGGCAAAATATTAGCAAAACCTTAAAAACCTACCCAAAGGATGTCACAGACACGAGGCAACAAAGTTGTTCCAACCGGGAGATCTAGTGTCAAGTCCCTCCCCTCTGGATTCCTTGTGGGAAGGACCATCCTCAGTAATCCTCTCTACCCCCACTTCAGTTAGAGTGGCAGGAGTGGAATCTTCACCACACCCGAGCTAAACTTTGGACAACCCCTGAGGAGCCTGTGGGACCATCAGCTCAAGAGTCCCAAGATCAGCCAGACCAGCCTCAATACACCTGTGAACCGTTAGGGGACTTGCGTCTCCTATTTGGGAAGGAAACATCCCAGACTAAAAAGACTCCTACAGCTGATCCTGAGGAAAAAAACCCTTCCTACTTAAAAAAGATAAGTGAAAATCTACATAATCTTTAACATCGCTCCTTGCCCATTTAATGGAATCCTTTTACTGTTTCATCACATTATTAGGCAGCATATTAACCATACTCTTTGCAGTTGGACTATATACTGTAGCTCCTGCCAGGATGAAAATCCTAATCACATCAACCTTTTTTTCTATCAGCCTTCCTTCTGACAGCAATTTACTCCTACCTTTAACTCAGACTGGATAAAATGATCTCATCTTCCAGGACACTCTCTTTACCTTCCTACTTACTCTTTGCCTATCTATCCCTCCTGCTTCCTTGGATACCCCACATAGTCACCCCTCCCCTTCCACTAGCTCCTAATTACCTCTACAAGACTCTCAACTTAACCCACTCTCTGTTAAACCAGTCCAATTCTTCCCTGGCAAGTGACTGTTGGCTTTGTATCTCTCTATCAGCCACAGGTTACCTTGCCACTCCCATTCCTGCAAAACTGGGTCTTTGCTAACTTAACCTACCACTCCCATTAAGAAGGAAAAAAATCCTTTCCAACTTCTAAATATGCAATCATTAACTGACTTCCCCATCTCTGATAGGACCAAAAATACCCTAATAGGACACGCAATCCAGCTTTTGTCCTCTTACATTTCCAACTTCGCCTATGACATGAGCAATGAAAAGCCCATATGTGGCCCTGTAACCATGAATACTGTCTTAAATTTCCAAGCGCCTTTATGCATCCAATGCAACCTGTTATCCGGCCTGCCCCTGGGGCACCTATTATCCCATCAGTGTAATTACATCCTACAACTTCAAGCCCCAACCGATCATAGTAACTTCTGAGTCACCCAAACAGCCCCATTCGGATGGTTTGTACACTTCTCAGGGCCCCCAGAAATCATCATCTCCTCCCTGCTTAACAAAAACAGTCCATGTTTTGGAATGGCAAACATACTCCCTGCATGACCATGCACCCCTAGACCCCCTACAACAGCGCCCCTTATCATCCCCTTTCAGTGAATAAATGCCTTATCATTCCCTCTTTCAATTACTCTCTTGAATGGTTCCTAGTAGACACAAAATGGTTTTTTCTCCAATGGGAAAATAGAACACAGGGAACCACTCAGTTTGCTCCCAACACCCCTTTCCAGCTGGTCACAGGAACTAACTTGGCAAGTACTCTAGGAGTATAGGAAAATAAAAACAAAATACTCACACACCTTTCTAACATACACAACTGGTTCTGTCTACCCAACCAAGGCATATTCTTCTTATGTGGAACTTCAACCTGTATTTATCTCCCCACCAACTGGACAGGCACCTGGACCTTAGTCCTTCTAAGTCCCAACATTAACATTGCCTCAGGACATCAGACACTATCAGTACCCCTCAAAGTTCAAGTCCATCAGCGCAGGACCATACAACTAATACCCCTACTTGTACGGTTAGGAATAGCCACTGCTACAGGAACTGGAATAGCCAATTTATCTACTCCATTATCCTACTACCACAGACTCTCAAAGGATTTCTCAGACAGTTTGCAAGAAATAACAAAATCTATCCTTACTCTACAATCCCAAATAGACTCTTTGGCAGCAGTGACACTCAAAAATTGCCAAGTCTAGACCGCCTCACTGCTGAGAAAGAAGGACTCTGCACCTTCTTAGGGGAAAAGTGTTATTTTTACACTAACCAGTCAGAGATAGTACAAGACACTGCCCAGAGTTTACAGGAAAAGGCTTCTGAAATCAGACAATGCCTTTCAAACTCTTATACCAACTTCTGCAGTTGGACAACATGGTTTCTCCCCTTTCTAGGTCCCATGACAGCCATCTTGCTATTACTCGCTTTTGGGTCCTGTATTTTTAACTTCCTTGTCAAATTTGTTTCCTCCAAGATCGAGGCCATCAAGCTACAGATGGTCTTACAAATGGAATCCCAAATGAGCTCAACTCACAATTTCTACTGAGGACCCCTGTACTGACCTACTGGCTCTGTGACTGACCTAGAGAATTCCCTTCTGAAGGACACTACAACTGCAGGTCTCCTTCTTCACCCCTATCCAGCAGTAAGTAGCTAGAGTGGTCATTGCCCAGTTCCAAACAGCAGTTGGGGTGTCCTGTTTAAAGGGGGGATTGAGAGGTGAGGCCAGCTGGGCTTCCTGGGTCCAGTGGGGACTTGGGCAACTTTTCTGTCTTACAAGAGGATTGTAAAATGCACCAATCAGGAACTTTCCTGTCTTACAAGAGGATTGTAAAATGCACCAATCCGCGCTCTGTAAAATGCACCAATCAGCAGGATTCCAAAAGTAGCCAATCACAGGGAGGGTTGGAAAAGGGCACTCTGATAGGACAGAACTGGAACAAGGGAGGGACCAATAAGAGAATAAAAATTGGCCACCCCAGCCAGCAGTGGCAACCCGCTTGGGTTACCTTCCACACTGTGGAAGTTTTGTCTCTTCACTCTTCACAATAAACCTGCTACCACTCACTCTTTTGGTCTGTGCCATCTTTAAAAGCTGTAATACTCACTGTGAAGGTCTGTGGCTCCATTCTTGGAGTCAGCAAGACCACGAATCCATCAGTAGGCACCAACTTCGAACACAGTTTCATAGTTTAAGGCCTTAAATTTTCATCTTTGATCTATTTTGGTTTGACTTTTGTATATGGTGAGAGATTAGGGGTCCAGTTTTATTACTCTGCATGCAAATATTCAGTTTTACCAGCACCACTTATTGAAGAAACTGTCCTTTCTCAACGTATGTTCTTGGCACCATTGTTGAAAATGAGTTCATTGAGAGAAAAAGGAGTGGAGAGAAACATAGCAGAAAAGCTGAGATAATCCACAGACCCTTTGAAGGACGTGGCCTTTCTACTGCAAGCTCCATGAGACAGCTGAAAAACTGTGCGTTCCCAAAGTATAAATGTGTGAAAGAAGGATCATATGCCCCAAACATACATCCTCACTGGGGAACCCAGAGGTCTAGATCACAGAAGAAGGATTTGACCTTATCTGGGGCTGAGATAAATTTAGAGAGCTGAGTGAAACTCAGGGGCACAGGAAGCAGCAGAAAGAGCCCTGTGGGCATCCTTGGTTTCCAAGGAAGCCATTTTTGACTTTGTCTCACAGGTATTCTTGGGAGAGGGGGACTGCCAGTGGAATTAGGGAAAGACCACAGGAAGAAGAAAACTACCAGCTGAACTTTGTAACAATTTCAACTGAACACAAAGTTTCCTGAACAGAACCCAGGGGAGGGGGCAAACTGGGAGTGCAGATAGGAGCACAGAAGTAGGCAAGGAAGTATGAAATCTGAAAGCCCTGCTTGCTTTCTCAGCAGGGTGGCTGGTAGCCTGGGGCAAGTTCTCAACCCTGACCACTGGCTGCCTGGAAATAAACTCAATGCTGTTTAGGGGGGCATGGTAGAAGTGAGACAAGTCATTTGGGCTGCATGGGAGCTGGGTGAGGCCTGTAACTGCTGGATTTCCCCCATTTCCCTGGTCCCCTACATGATGCAGCAGAGGCCACCATAATCCCCCGGGAACATAACTCCATTGGCCTGAGAGCCACATCCCCATTTCCCACAGCAGCCACAAAAGCCCCACCCAAGGAGAGTCTGAACTCAGACATACCTAAACCGGCACTCGCCTGATGGTCTTTCTCTACCTGCCCTAGTAGCCAAAGACAAAGGACATAATCTCTTGGGAGATCTATGGTCCTGTGCATTGCCTGAGAAACTGGAATACTTTTCCAGGCAACCCTAGGGCAAGCTTATATCCTCCCTATACTACCACAGCTGATGCTCTCTTGAAAGTGTCACCACCTGGCTGGAGATCAACCAACACAAAAATAGCACATTAAATGAAAATACAACCAAGGAGTCCACTTTACTCCCCTGCTACCTCCACAAAGCAGGTGCTGGTATCCACAGCTGAGAAACCAGAGGACAGATCACATAACAGGACTCCTTGCAGATGATCCCCAGTGCCAGCCTAGAGCCTGGTAGCTCTGCTGGGTGGCTAGATCCCAATGAGAAATAACAATCACTGCAGTTCAGCCCTCAAGAACCCACATCCCTAGGGGAAGAAGGAGAGTCCCACATCTAGGGAGCACACCATGGGAAAAAAGAATCTGAACAGCAGCCGTTGAACCCCAGATCTTTCCTCTGACATAGTCTACCTAAATGAAAAGGAACCAGAAAAACAATTCTGGTAATGTAACAAAATAAGGTTATTTAACACCCCCAAAAGATCATACTAGCACACCAGCAATGGATCCAAACCAAGATGAAATCACTGAATTGCCTGAAAAAGAATTCAGAAAATCAAATATTAAGCTACTCAAGGAGGCACCTGAGAAAAGTGAAAACCAACATAAAGACATTTTTTAAATTTATAAAATATGAATGGAAGAATCTCCAGAGAAACAGATAACATAATTAAAAACCAATCACAGGGAGCGCAGCAAGATGGCTGAATAGGAACAGCTCCAGTCTCCAACTCCCAGCGCGAGTGACACAGAAGACCGGTGATTTCTGCATTTTCAACTGAGGTACTGGGTTCATCTCACTGGGGAGTGCCAGACTATCGGTGCTGGTCAGCTGCTGCAGCCCGACCAGCCAGAGCTGAAGCAGGGCGAGGCATTGCCTCACCTGGGAAGCGCAAGGGGGAAGGGAATCCCTTTTCCTAGCCAGGGGAACTGAGACACACAACACCTGGAAAATCGGGTAACTCCCACCCCAATACTGCGCTTTAAGCAAACAGGCACACCAGGAGATCATATCCCACACCTGGCCGGGAGGGTCCCACACCCACGGAGCCTCCCTCATTGCTAGCACAGCAGTCTGTGATCTACCCGCAAGGCAGCAGCCAGGCTGGGGGAGGGGTGCCTGCCATTGCTGAGGCTTAAGTAGGTAAACAAAGCTGCTGGGAAGCGTGAACTGGGTGGAGCTCACAGCAGCTCAAGGAAACCTGCCTGTCTCTGTAGACTCCACCTCTGGGGACAGGGCACAGTAAACAATAACAAATGCAGCAGACACCTCTGCAGACGCAAACGACTCTGTATGACAGCTTTGAAGAGAGCAGTGGATCTCCCAACACGGAGGTTGAGATCTGAGAAGGGACAGACTCCCTGCTCAAGTGGGTCCCTGACCCCTGAGTAGCCTAACTGGGAGACATCCCCCACTAGGGGCAGTCTGACACCCCACACCTCACAGGGTGGAGTACACCCCTGAGAGGAAGCTTCCAAAGCAAGAATCAGACAGGTACACTTGCTGTTCAGAAATATTCTATCTTCTGCAGCCTCTGCTGCTGATACCCAGGCAAACAGGGTCTGGAGTGGACCTCAAGCAATCTCCAACAGACCTACAGCTGAGGGTCCTGACTGTTAGAAGGAAAACTATCAAACAGGAAGGACACCTACACCAAAACCCCATCAGTACATCACCATCATCAAAGACCAGAGGCAGATAAAACCACAAAGATGGGGAAAAAGCAGGGCAGAAAAGCTGGAAATTCAAAAAATAAGAGTGCATCTCCCCCGGCAAAGGAGCGCAGCTCATCGCCAGCAACAGATCAAAGCTGGACGGACAATGACTTCAACGAGATGAGAGAAGAAGGCTTCAGTCCATCAAATTTCTCAGAGCTAAAGGAGGAATTACGTACCCAGCGCAAAGAAACTAAAAATCTTGAAAAAAAAAGTGGAAGAATGGATGGCTAGAGTAATTAATGCAGAGAAGGTCATAAACGAAATGAAAGAGATGAAAACCATGACACGAGAAATACGTGACAAATGCACAAGCTTCAGTAACCGACTCGATCAACTGGAAGAAAGAATGTCAGCGATTGAGGATCAAATGAATGAAATGAAGCGAGAAGAGAAACCAAAAGAAAAAAGAAGAAAAAGAAATGAACAAAGCCTGCAAGAAGTATGGGATTACGTAAAAAGACCAAATCTACGTCTGATTGGGGTGCCTGAAAGTGAGGGGGAAACTGGAACCAAGTTGGAAAACATTCTTCAGGATATCATCCAGGAGAACTTCCCCAACCTAGTAGGGCAGGCCAACATTCAAATCCAGGAAATACAGAGAACGCCACAAAGATACTCCTCGAGAAGAGCAACTCCAAGACACATAATTGCCAGATTCACCAAAGTTGAAATGAAGGAAAAAATCTTAAGGGCAGCCAGAGAGAAAGGTCGGGTTACCCACAAAGGGAAGCCCATCAGACTAACAGCAGATCTCTCGGCAGAAACTCTTCAAGCCAGAAGAGAGTGGGGGCCAATATTCAACATTCTTAAAGAAAAGAATTTTAAACCCAGAATTTTATATCCAGCCAAACTAAGTTTCATAAGTGAAGGAGAAATAAAATCCTTTACAGATAAGCAAATGCTTAGAGATTTTGTCACCACTAGGCCTGCCTTACAAGAGACCCTGAAGGAAGCACTAAACATGGAAAGGAACAACCGGTACCAGCCATTGCAAAAACATGCCAAAATGTAAAGACCATCAAGGCTAGGAAGAAACTGCATCAACTAACGAGCAAAATAACCAGTTAATATCATAATGGCAGGATCAAGTTCACACATAACAATCTTAACCTTAAATGTAAATGGACTAAATGCTCCAATTAAAAGACACAGACTGGCAAACTGGATAAAGAGTCAAGACCCATCAGTCTGCTGTATTCAGGAGACCCATCTCACATGCAGAGACATACATAGGCTCAAAATAAGGGGATGGAGGAAGATTTACCAAGCAAATGGAGAACACAAAAAAGCGGGGGTTGCAATACTAGTCTCTGATAAAACAGACTTTAAACCATCAAAGATCAAAAGAGACAAAGAAGGCCATTACATAATGGTAAAGGGATCAATTCAACAGGAAGAGCTAACTATCCTAAATATATATGCACCCAATACAGGAGCACCCAGATTCATAAAGCAAGTCGTTAGAGACTTACAAAGAGACTTAGACTCCCATACAATAATAATGGGAGACTTCAACACCCCATTGTCAATAGTAGACAGATCAACGAGACAGAAAGTTAACAAGGATATCCAGGAATTGAACTCATCTCTGCAGCAAGCAGACCTAATAGACATCTATAGAACTGCCAACACCAAATCAACAGAATATACATTCTTCTCAGCACCACATCATACTTACTCCAAAATTGACCACGTAATTGGAAGTAAAGCACTCCTCAGCAAATGTACAAGAACAGAAATTATAACAAACTGTCTCTCAGACCACAGTGCAATCAAACTAGAACTCAGGATTAGGAAACTCAATCAAAACCGCTCAACTACATGGAAACTGAACAACCTGCTCCTGAATGACTACTGGGTACATAACGAAATGAAGGCAGAAATAAAGATGTTCTTTGAAACCAATGAGAACAAAGATACAACATACCAGAATCTCTGGGACACATTTAAAGCAGTGTGTAGAGGGAAATTTATAGCACTAAATGCCCACAAGAGAAAGCAGGAAAGATCTAAAATTGACACTCTAACATCGCAATTAAAAGAACTAGAGAAGCAAGAGCAAACACATTCGAAAGCTAGCAGAAGGCAAGAAATAACTAAGATCAGAGCAGAACTGAAGGAGATAGAGACACAAAAAACCCTCCAAAAAATCAATGAATCCAGGAGTTGGTTTTTTGAAAAGATCAACAAAATTGACAGACCTCTAGCAAGACTAATAAAGAAGAAAAGAGAGAAGAATCAAATCGACGCAATAAAAAATGATAAAGGGGATATCACCACCGACCCCACAGAAATACAAACTACCATCAGAGAATACTATAAACACCTCTACGCAAATAAACTAGAAAATCTAGAAGAAATGGATAATTTCCTGGACACTTACACTCTTCCAAGACTAAACCAGGAAGAAGTTGAATCCCTGAATAGACCAATAGCAGGCTCTGAAATTGAGGCAATAATTAATAGCCTACCAACCAAAAAAAGTCCAGGACCAGATGGATTCACAGCTGAATTCTACCAGAGGTACAAGGAGGAGTTGGTACCATTCCTTCTGAAACTATTCCAATCAATAGAAAAAGAGGGAATCCTCCCTAACTCATTTTATGAGGCCAATATCATCCTGATACCAAAGCCTGGCAGAGACACAACAAAAAAAGAGAATTTTAGACCAATATCCCTGATGAACATCAATGCAAAAATCCTCAATAAAATACTGGCAAACCGGATTCAGCAACACATCAAAAAGCTTATCCACCATGATCAAGTGGGCTTCATCCCTGGGATGCATGACTGGTTCAACATTCGCAAATCAATAAACATAATCCAGCATATAAACAGAACCAAAGACAAGAACCACATCATTATCTCAATAGATGCAGAAAAGGCTTTTGACAAAATTCAACAGCCCTTCATGCTAAAAACGCTCAATAAATTTGGTATTGATGGAACGTACCTCAAAATAATAAGAGCTATTTATGACAAACCCACAGCCAATATCATACTGAATGGGCAAAAACTGGAAAAATTCCCTTTGAAAACTGGCACAAGACAGGGATGCCCTCTCTCACCACTCCTATTCAACATAGTGTTGGAAGTTCTGGCTAGGGCAATCAGGCAAGAGAAAGAAATCAAGGGTATTCAGTTAGGAAAAGAAGAAGTCAAATTGTCCCTGTTTGCAGATGACATGATTGTATATTTAGAAAACCCCATTGTCTCAGCCCAAAATCTCCTTAAGCTGATAAGCAACTTCAGCAGTCTCAGGATACAAAATTAATGTGCAAAAATCACAAGCATTCTTATACGCCAGTAACAGACAAACAGAGAGCCAAATCAGGAATGCACTTCCATTCACAATTGCTTCAAAGAGAATAAAATACCTAGGAATCCAACTTACAAGGGATGTAAAGGACCTCTTCAAGGAGAACTACAAACCACTGCTCAGTGAAATAAAAGAGGACACAAACAAATGGAAGAACATACCATGCTCATGGATAGGTAGAATCAATATCGTGAAAATGGCCATACTGCCCAAGGTAATTTATAGATTCAATGCCATCCCCACCAAGCTACCAATGAGCTTCTTCACAGAATTGGAAAAAACTGCTTTAAAGTTCATATGGAACCAAAAAAGAGCCCACATCTCCAAGACAATCCTAAGTCAAAAGAACAAAGCTGGAGGCATCATGCTACCTGACTTCAAACTATACTACAAGGCTACACTAACCAAAACAGCATGGTACTGGTACCAAAACAGAGATATAGACCAATGGAACAGAACAGAGTCCTCAGAAATAATACCACACATCTACAGCCATCTGATCTTTGACAAACCTGAGAGAAACAAGAAATGGGGAAAGGATTCCCTATTTAATAAATGGTGCTGGGAAAATTGGCTAGCCATAAGTAGAAAGTTGAAACTGGATCCTTTCCTTACTCCTTATACGAAAATTAATTCAAGATGGATTAGAGACTTAAATGTTAGACCTAATACCATAAAAATCCTAGAGGAAAACCTAGGCAGTACCATTCTGGACATAGGCATGGGCAAAGACTTCATGTCTAAAACACCAAAAGCAACAGCAGCAAAAGCCAAAATTGACAAATGGGATCTCATTAAACTAAAGAGCTTCTGCACAGCAAAAGAAACTACCATCAGAGTGAACAGGCAACCTACAGAATGGGAGAAAATTTTTGCAATCTACTCATCTGACAAAGGGCTAATATCCAGAACCTACAAAGAACTCAAACTAATTTACAAGAAAAAAACAAACAACCCCATCAAAAAGTGGGCAAATGATATGAACAGACATTTCTCAAAAGAAGACATTCATACAGCCAACAGACACATGAAAAAATGCTCATCATCACTGGTCATCAGAGAAATGCAAATCAAAACCACAATGAGATACCATCTCACACCAGTTAGAATGGCGATCATTAAAAAGTCAGGAAACAACAGGTGCTGGAGAGGATGTGGAGAAATAGGAACACTTTTACACTGTTGGTGGGATTGTAAACTAGTTCAACCATTATGGAAAACAGTATGGCGATTCCTCAAGGATCTAGAACTAGATGTACCATATGACCCAGCCATCCCATTACTGGGTATATACCCAAAGGATTATAAATTATGCTGCTATAAAGACACATGCACACGTATGTTTATTGCAGCACTATTCACAATAGCAAAGACTTGGAATCAACCCAAATGTCCATCAGTGACAGATTGGATTAAGAAAATGTGGCACATATACACCATGGAATACTATGCAGCCATAAAAAAGGATGAGTTTGTGTCCTTTGTAGGGACATGGATGCAGCTGGAAACCATCATTCTTAGCAAACTATCACAAGAACAGAAAACCAAACACCGCATGTTCTCACTCATAGTGGGAACTGAACAATGAGATCACTTGGACTTGGGAAGGGGAACATCACACACCGGGGCCTATCATGGGGAGGGGGGAGGGGGGAGGGATTGCATTGGGAGTTATACCTGATGTAAATGACGAGTTGATGGGTGCAGCACAGCAACATGGCACAAGTATACATATGTAACAAACCTGCACGTTATGCCCATGTACCCTACAACTTAAAGTATAATAATAATAAATAAATTAAAAAAACAAAAAACAATCACAAGTTCTGAAAATAAAGGACACACTTAGAGAAATGCAAACTAACTGGGAATTCTCACAATAGAATAAAAAAAGTAGAAGGAAGAACTTCAGAGCTTGAAGACAAGGCTTTTGAATTAACCCGATCCAACAAAGACAAAGAAAAGAAGAATAAAAAGAAAATGAACAAGGCATCCAAGAAGTTTGGGATTACATTAAATGACCAAACCTAACAATAATTGGTGTTCCTAATGAAGAAGAGCAATCTAAAAGTTTACCAAATGTATTTGAGGGAAGAATCAAGGAAAACTTCCCTGCCCTTGGTAGAAATATAAACATCCAAATACAAGAAGCTCCAAGAACACCTGGGAAATTCATTGCAAAAAGATCATTGCCTAGGCACATAGTCATCAGGTTATCTAAAGTCAAGATGAAGGAAAGAATCTTAAGAACTGTGAGGCAAAAGCATCATGTAACCTATAAAGGAAAAACTATCAGATTGACAGCAGATTTCTCAGCAGAAACCCTAGGAGCTAGAAGGGATTGGAGTTCTATCTTCAGCCTCCTTAAATAAAGCAATTATCAACAAAGAATTTCGTATCCAATGAAACTAACTTTCATAAATGAAGAAAAGACGCAGTCTTTTACAGACAAACAAATGTTCAGAGTATTTGCTACTACCAAGCCAGCAGTACAAGAACTGCTAAAATGAGCTGTAAATCTTCAAACAAATCCTCAAAATACACCAAAATAGAACCTCCTTAAAGCATAAATCTCACAGGACCTATAACACAATAACACATTGCAAAAAAAAAAAAAAAAAAAAAAAAAAAAAAAAAAAAAAAAGGTGTTTCAGCAACAAATAGCACAATGAATAAAACAGTACCTCACATCTCAATACTAACGTTGAATGTTAAGGACCTAAATGCACCTCTTAAAATACATAGAATGGCAGAATGGATAATAATTCACTAACCAAGTATCTGATGTCTTCAAGAGACTCATGTAACTCATGAAGACTGACATTAACTTAAGGTAAAGGGTTGGTAAAGGATATTCCATGCAAATGGACATCAAAACTGAGCAGGAACAGCTATTCTTATATCAGACTAAACCAACTTTAAAGCAACAGCAGTTAAAAAAGACAAGAAGAGGCATTATAAAATGATAAAACGACTTGTCCAACAGGAAAATATCACAATCCTAAATAAATATGCACCTAACATTGGCGTTCCCAAATTTATAAAAAAATTACTATTATACCTAAGAACTGAGATAGACAGCAACACAATAATAGTGGGAGACTTCAATAATCCATTGACAGCACTAGACAGGTAGGTCATCAAGACAGAAAGTCAACAAAGAAACAATGATTTTAAACTATACTTTAGAACAAATGGACTTCACAGATATTTACAGAACATTCTACTCAAAATATACATTCTGCAAAATATACATTCTATTCATCAGCACATGGAACATTCTCCAAGACAGACCATATGATAGGCCACAAAACAAGTCTCAATAAATTTAAGAGAATTGATATAATATCAAGGACTCTCTGAGACCACAGTGGAATAAAATTGGAAGTCAACTCCAAAACGAACACTCAAAACCATGAAAATACATGGAAATTAAATAACCTGCTTCTGAATGATCATTGCATCAACAATAAAATCAACATGGAAATTAAAAAAATTTTTAGACTGAACATTAATAGTGACACAACCTATCAAAACCTCTGGGACTGCAAAGGCAGTGCTAAGAGGGAAGTTTATACCCTTAAATGCCTACAATCAAAAAGTCTAGAAGAGTGCAAACAGACAATCTAAGGTCACACAACAAGGAACTAGAGAAACAAGAATGAACCAAACCCAAACCCAGCAGAACAAAAGAAATAACAAAGATCAGAGAAGAACTAAATGAAATTAAAATTAAAAAAATACAAAAGATAAAACAAAATCTGGTTATTGAAAAAATAAAATTGATAGACCATTAGCAAGATTAACCAAGAAAAGAAGAGAGATCCAGATGAGCTCAATTAGAAATGAAATGGGAGATATTACAGCTGATACCAAAGAAATACAAAAAAAATCACTCAAGGCTACTATGAGCATCTTTACATGCATAAACTAGAAAACCTACAGGAGGTGGCTAAATTTCTAGAGAGATATTAACCTCCTAGATTGAACCAGGAAGAAATAGAAACACTGAACAGACTAATAACAAGCAGTAAGATTGAAATGGTAATAAAAATAATGTCAACAAAAAAAGACCCAGGACCAGACAGAATCACAGCTGAATTCCAGAAGACATTCAAAGAATTTGTACAAATGCTATTGATACTATTAATGAAGATAGAGAAAAGGGGGATCATCCCTAAATCATTCAATGAAGCCAGTATTACCCTGATACCAAAACCAGGAAAGGACATAACCAAAAAAAGAAAACTACAGACCAATATCCCCAATGAACATGGATGCAAAAATCCTCAACAAAATAGTAGTGAACCAAATCCAACAGCATATCAAATAGATAATCCACCATTATCAAATGTGTTTCATACTAGGGATGCAAGCTGGTTTAACATAGGCAAGTCAATAGAATTAAAAACAAAAATCACATGATCATGTCAATGGATGCAGAAAAAGCACTTGACAAAATCCAGTATCTCTTTATGATTAAAACCCTCAGTAAAATCAGCATAGAAGGGACATATCTTAAGGTAATAAAAGCTATCTATGACAAACACACAGCCAACATTATACTGAAAGGGAAAAAGTAGAAAGCATTCCCCCTGAGAAATAGAACAATACAAGGATGCCCACTTTCACCACTTCTACTTAATACAGTACTAGAAGTCCTAGCCAAAGCAATCAGACAAGAGAAAAAAATAAAGGGCACCTAAATTGGTAAGCAAGAAGTCAAACTGTCACTGTTTGATGATGATGTAATTGTATACCTAGAAAACCCTAAAGATTCATCCAAAAAGCCTCTAGAACTGATCAATGAATTCAGCAAACTTTCAGAATACAAAATTAATGTACACAAATCAGTAGCTTTGCTATACACCAAACGTGACCAAACTGAGAATCAAATCAAGAACTCAATCCCTTTTATAATAGCTGCAAAATAAAATAAAATACCTAGGAATATTCCTAACCAAGGAAGTGAAAGACCTCTATAAGGAAAACTACAAAATACTGCTGAAAGAAATCATATACCAACAAACAAATAAAAACACATCCCATTCTTATGGATGGGTAGAATCAATATTGTGAAAATGACCATACTGTCAAAAGCAATCTACAAGTTCAATGCATTTCCCACTAACATACCACCATCATGCTTCACAGAACTAGAAAAAAAAAAATCCTAAAATTCATATGGAACCAAAAAAGAGCCCACATAGCAAAAGCAACCTTAAGCAAAATAATAAATCTGGAGGCCTCACATTACTCAAATTCAAACCATACTATAAGGCCATAGTCATCAAAACAGCATGGTACTGGTATAAAAATAGGCACATAGATCTATGGAACAAAATAAAGAACCCAGAAATGAACCCTAATGATTACGGCCAACTAATCTTCAACAAGCAGACAAAAACATAAAGTAGAGAAGAGCACCCTATTCAACAAATGGTGCTAAGATAATCGGCAAGCCACATGTAGAAGAATGAAACTGGATCCTCATCTTTCACCTTATACCAAAATCAACTCAAGATGGATCAAGGACTTAAATCTAAGACCTGAAACCATAAAAATTCTAGAAAATAACATTGGAAAAACTCTTCTAGACATTGGCTTAGGCAAAGACTTCATGACCAGAATCCAAAAGCAAATGCAACAAAAACAAAGATAAATAGATGAAACTTATTAAACTAAAGAGCTTCTGCACAGCAAAAGAAACAATCATCAGATTAAACAGACAGCCCAAAGAGTAGAAGATAATCTTTGCAAACTATGCATCCAAGAAAAGACTAATATTCAGAATCTACAAGGAGCTCAAACAAATCAGCAGGAAAAAAAAAATCTCATCAAAAAGCAGGCTAAGAACATGAATAGACAATTCTCAAAAGAAGATATACAAATGGCTAATGCACATATGAAAAAATGTTCAATATCACTAATTATCAGGAAAATGCAAATCAAAACCACAGTGAGATACTACCTTGCTCCTGCCAGAATGCCCATAATCAAAAAATAATAGGTGTTAGCATGGATGTGGTAAACAGGGAACACTTTTACACTGCTGGTGGAAATGTAAACTAGTACTATTACTATGGAAAACAGTGTGGCGGTTCCTTAAAAAACTAAAAGTAGCCCTACCATGTGATCCAGCAATCCCACTAAAAGGGTATCTACTCAGAGCAAAAGAGGTTATTATACAAAAAATATATTTGCACACCCATGTTTATAGCAGCACAATTTGCAATTCCAAAAATATGGAACCAGCCCAAATGTCCATCAATCAATGAGTGCATAAAGAAAATGTGATATATACCATTAAATATTACTCAGCCATAAAAAGGAAGGAAATAAATGTCATTTGCTGCAACCTGGATGAAATTGGAGACCATTATTCTAAGTGAAGTAACTCAGGAATGCAAAACCAAACATCGTCTCTTCTCACTCATAAGTGGGAGCTAAGTTATCAGGATGCAAACACATAAGACTCATACAATGGACTTTGGGAATTTGGGGGAAAGAGTGAGAAGGAGTGCGGGATAAAAGACTACATATTGGGTACAGTATGCACTGCTAGGGATATAGGTGAACCAAAATCTCAGAAATTACCGCCAAATAATTTATTCATGGAAACAAATACCACCTGTTCCACAAAAGCCTATTGAAATTTTTAAAAGTATCTTTCTCAAAATAATATTTATATTAGTACTAATAAAGAGACCATATTAGACCATTTCAAAGTACAGATAACAAATGCCTTTTAAATGCCTTTTGTCATAAAATTATGATTTCTTAAAAATAAAGCATTCATCTTGTCAACTCTAAAAAAAAAAGAAAGAAAAGAAAAGAAAAAAGAAAGAAGCCGGGCGCGGTTGTTCACGACTGTAATCCCAGCACTTTGGCAGGCTGAGGCGGACGGATCACCTGAAGGCGTTTGAGACCAGCCTGACCAACATGGAGAAATCCCTTCTTTACTAAAAATACAAAATTAGCCAGGCATGGTGGCCCATGCCTGTAATCCCAGCTACTCGGGAAGCTGAGGCAGGATAATCGTTTGAACCCAGAGGCGGAGGTTACGGTGAGCCGAGATAGCGCCATTGCACTCCAGCCTGGGCAACAAGAGTGAAACTCCATCTCAGAAAAAAAGAAGAAAGAGAAAAAAAAGAAGGCAGGAAGGCAGGAAGGAAAGAAGGGAGGGAGGGAGGGAGGGAGGGAAAGAATGAAGAAAGAGAGAGGAAGGAAAAGAAAAAGCACTTTCTACGTGGTTTTATTTAATCCTCACAAAAACCCATTACATAATACTATTATCATTTGTATTGTGTAAGTGAGGAAGCGGAAGCTAAGGGAAGGTAACTTGTTATAGTCACATGTTTAGCAAGTGATATAATTCATGCACTCTAATGCCAAGGTCTAATTGCCTAACCTTTATATTATGTTGCTTCCTGAAGACCTGATCGAGTCACCAGGCATGAACAAGAACCCAATAATGTACCTAATTTGTAGAGAGGGGAGATAATGGGTGTGAAGGGGACCTAGGAGAAGCCATTATGTGCCTTCATTACAGCAGAATAATATAAGATCTCTTGAGGCTTTTTAAGTTCTAGTGGGACTAGGGCCTACTTTCCATATTTTTGCAGGAGATGTTATTATTGGAAAGTCTTGCCTAACACTTATGTTGAGACATAGAAGGTGTCATTGACAAAATTTGCCCTGAAATTTTGAGTATGAAGTTAAGTTTGATGTTGAAATTCTGTCACTAAGGGCTCGACTAGCTGGCAGTTGCCGTCATTAGACTTAGATTTACTCTACACTCAGGAGTAGCATTTTTGTTTCAAGGAAGGTTCTGTCTGCAGCGTGAAGAGAACACGTTCTGAATTTACAGACTGCACCTGCAAATGCAAAATCCAGTTATTGTCGGTGTTGGTATTTTTAAAGTCTATTTCCTGCAAGAATCTATCAGCAATACACTTACCATGTGCCAAGTACATATATATATATATATATATATCCTCTTGCTGCAGCTGATTCCTACTGTACCTCAGTTTACCTCGCATTTGACTCATGTCACCAACAGAAAAACCACTCCCAACTTTAATGTGGAATGCCATCAGACACAACCTCATGATTTGTAGATGAGCTCATATGTTGCTCTCCAGCCCAAATCAGCACTTTCTCCATATGTCTCATATAAGCCAGACTCTCATTTGGCTTTGGCTGTGAAGAGTAATTCAGATTTGGGAAAGGCAAGATGATCTTGCCAACTTAGCTACTTTTGAGAGAAAGATTACCCAAGCTGTTAGCACAGCCCAGGGGGCCAAGAACTGTCGATCCAGAAACATCCAAGGGTACAGTCGTTGCCTGGCCAGAGGCTTTCACTCTTTTTTGACCATAAGTCACAGTAGGAAATAGCATGCAAGACTACAGCAATCCAGTGCATACATGGATATAGATACATGTATGTGGGTAGGTAGGTTCACATGCACGCACACACACACACACACACACACACAAACTGAAACTACCCTTGCATTTGCTATTTTATTTCATTTGTTAAAACATGTTGGCCATGTATTAGGCTTTTCAGAAAGGCTAGAAAATTGCCTCCAGACAACATGGGTAATAAGGAACACAACCTGTATTTGAACTTGAGTCTCTCCACCTCAATGCCCATGTCCTTGTGGTGGGTTCTCTCATTTCCTCCTTAACTTCCTCCTAAAGCCAGACTTTAAGTCTTCCCTCCAGTTACCAGGCCAGCATTCGGGGAAGCAGCCTCCTCTTCCAGGACTTATTTCCTGGAAATTCTTAAAGCCTGAAGCTACTGCCTTCTTGTTTCATAGACCGTTTTAGCAGAAATACACTCATTCTCTCTCTCCTCAATTTAAATGCAAGGGTAGTACCTGCACATTTTTACATAAGACAGAGTCTGCTAGCTTTTAATTCAGACTTAACAACCCCAATGAAGCTGGCACAGCTGTAATTTAAAGCAGGAATGAGGCTGTGGAAGTCAAGCAAGAATTTAATACAACAAGCTATGAAATTTTATTTCAAGGTTTATTTCTAGGTTTTCAGATAGACTTGAGGAAGAATGTTTTCACAATCCTGATAAAAACTCTCTAAAGAGAATTGACTGTTGGGCAAAGTCAAAGCCAGCAGATGGTAAGTAATATGGTAGATGGTGCCTTGTGCTACATGCAAGGTCACCTAGTAGTATGCATAGCTTGAGTGCTGAAGTGAAACTCAGAAACCCTGAGATTTAGCCCCAATCTGCCACTAGTCAGCTGCGTGACCTTGAATTTAGGGATTTAAACTCCCTGCCCTTCACAGAGAAGATAGAGTGCAGAGGTTAAACCTGTGTTTTCTTCAGCCAGACTAAATTTTGAGTTCTTACACTCAAAAGGACTCCTTTCAAATTTATTGATTAGAAAGTAGATTATCATTAAAAATATTTCTCCTGTCATTTTCCTGTGGCTCCCTGAAATAAATAGAAAGCTAAATTAAAGCAGAATGTGTATTAAAGGTAGTCACGGATTAAAGTGTTACATAGCCCTCTGTGTAGAACATTGTCAAAGAACTGCCCCTCCACTCCAGCACCCAGCAGATCACCATTTATCAGATTCCTTAATAATATCAACACACCCCTTGGGAAGTCAGTGTAAAGTCACCCCTTCACTTCCTCACTCTGGCAAGTGATAGGTTAAAATAGAATACCACTTCATGAGATTAAAACTATTTGTTTCAAAGAGATTTGAAATTGGTCATTGAAAAAAAAAAATTAATATGTCAGAAAACAGTAATGTGCTCTAGCAGAGGAGGAAGAAACCTAAGAAGCCAGCAGCATGGCACATGTCATTTATGTGAATAAAGCCTGGCACACAGAAGGTGTTCAACACATAATTGCTGAATAAATGAGCTTACAATCTGATAGGCCAGTTGAAAGATCAGTGCTTTCCAGCAAAAACAAAAGTCACTGACATTTCATAAAACAGGAGGAGAGTGTTTGGGGAGCCTCATATGATTTCACTGGGATAAGCATATAGTCTTTTGGGAATTTTTTTAAAGAAGCTTAAAATGATGAAGAAACTACAAACAGCTCTGCCAGCTTCCATCCACCCAATCACTTTCTTTTGACAAGCAGAAGAAGAGAAACATGGAATATACTTATTAAAGATTTCCCTAAAGTGTTTAGCTGTTGTACAACATGGTGGGAAGATTTTAGGTTTTAAAATAAGTGGGAAAGAATTAAATTGCCTCTCCATACTGCTCCTAGATTTTTATGCCTGTATCTCAAGCACAGTGTTAGAATAACTTGCCCTGCAAAAAGAAAGGTAGAAACTAAATTAAGCTAATAAAAAGCCCAGAAGAGTTAGCCAATGGGGAAAGGGGGTCTTGCTTAAGTCTTAAGAGGCAAAGAAAGTTGAGAGCTCGAAGGGGGTGGGGAGAGAGATATGTCATTCTAGAAATAAAACTAATAGAAATGAGATAAAGAGAAGAGAAACTGAGTGATAGCTTGGAAATTTGCTAATAATGAGAAGTCTGTTTCCCTAGAGGCAACCCATCACATCAGGCAGATTGGACCAGACTGAGATGCTGTTTCCTAGAGAACTGGTTCTTCCCTCAGCTCGTTTCAGTGACAATGAGCATTTCTAGTTGAGTGCGAGAAGACATGAAGGGCATCTTTTATTTTCCTAAGAGGAAATTGAACCTATGCATTGTAAGACTTCAGCATGTGCCTGTGTATGAAAAATATGAGCCAAATGCTTTTGAAGAGAAACAGAAGTATTCTGCCCTTGTGACAGAGAAGTGTCCAAGAACAAAGACAGAGGTATTTTGGCATGCAATTCCTATCCTACAGGCTCTTTGTTGTGATACATTTTATGACCAACTTTAAAGACATTGACCTGTTGATCTTGTTCTGGTTTTTATTCACTACATCCTTCTTAACATAAGAAAAAATCCCTTAGGAAAAGCAAGATTTTTATTTCCGAAAAAAAAAAAATTCTACACAGAGCCCTAATATGCTAAGAGTCTCTCTCCTGCCATATAGAACATTCACTGCTTTAAATGTATAAAGAAGGAAAATTGCACCATGAAACCAACTTGAGAGTGTGGCAAGAGTCCCACCCACATGTTACCTCGTGGGTGGAATTAGAGATCTAATCCACAAAGACACCTCACGTTGCCTTACCAGATGCCCTCTGCTTGGCTGAAGGCTGAGTTATGCTAAGAAGTCACTCTTTCGGTGAACAAAATTTCTAATTAACACTGAAAATGTGTGGTAGCTAAGTTGCTGGTGAAGACAGGCTATCTCCTCATTCTTCTTAGCTGAAGCTAGATTAAACTATAAAAAGGGGACAGGATAATTGCTCATGGTGGGGCATGGTGTTTTCTCCTGCACAAACATATAATTAGGCTGTCTTAACCTCCCCATTCAGCAATAAACACCACTTCACAGACTAATTTACAGGCAAGAGTCGCAGAAGGCTGTGGAATAAACTCTCAATGTGACAGGCCCTGAAGTTCAGTTAAAAGAGAGCAGCTTCACTATTTCAAGTCAGCAAAAATCTTTTTGCACTTACCACAAACTAAAATGAGATTGAAATAAGGGCTATGCATTCAAAACATTGAACACACCAGCTAATAAAAAATACATTTGTGACTGGTCGTAAAAATAGAAAATATAATTGGCTATACCCTAGAAATATCTTTTACTTACAATATTTGGGAAGACAGAGGTCTCCATAATATTGACTTTGCTAACACGTCTACGTTTTTCTGTCCACCATAATTATGCATCAGTCAGCGACACCTCACTTTTGTAGCTGCCAACAGGCCTTGATTCAGGCAGTGGGAGGTAGGCTGGCTGAGGCCCGGCACTGGATAATATTTGCCTGGCAAATTACTGTTGGCTTGGGGCAGTGAGGCGGGAGGTGCTCTTGTAAAAAGACAACTCCTTCAGGCTGCATCATTCTTCCCATTTAAACCCCCAGGACCGGGGAATGGGGGTCCTTTCTGAAGGGATTTGGGAGTTCTTCAGCTGCCTATTTTGTCCAAAAGCCTTCTTTAAGCATGGAACGCAACACAGACTCAGTAGGGGAGGTCACAGAAATAGATACACCCCTTTGTGGGAATTACGTTTTCTTCTGGCCAAAGCAAACCATCTAGACACAGAGAGGCTGTGGTTTGACACTGGTTGTACTTCAGGAACAATCATAGAAGAGTTGTGGGCTGTGGATGCCTTGGACATGATTCATGTGGTGTGAGAGCTGGAGAAAGAACGGTAGACAAAAACACAAAAGGGAGGCCCAGAGACCAATTAATGGAATGAGAAACTAAAAAATTGGGTAGATGGTTTTATCCACAGCCAAATCTTAATTATTTATAGATTATTTTCTTCTTGATTCTCCCTCTAAGTTTGCAGAAATAAAATAGGTAATTGGGCCATGTTTTCTCCCAAGTTCTTTTTTTACATCCAAGTCTCGGTTCAGTCAAGATTTTCAAGGACAAGAACTGTGTTTTCACTATTGTAAGTCTGTAGGATTTGGAAGTACCCATTACAAATAACCAATCCTTGTGGAAGCAGTAACTGAATGAATGAATGAAATCTTCCCTACTGAAAGACTGAGAAATAAACAGGGTAATGTTACATTTTCAAGATGCAAGTAACTACAAAATCAAACTTTTATAGGTTTTTTAATGAATGAAAGGAAAATGATTGATTAAAACAAAAATAATTTAGATAAAATATTTTAAATTTTTCTGAACAAATGCCGCACAAATAATATCATCTAAAATATTAATTATGTTTTAAAATATTATCGATTATGAAAAACAACTTGAAAAACTTTCAGTTACTTGTCTCTAATATTTTCATGAAATAAGACAACTTTAAATGGCAAACAGGAACTTCTTATCTTGATAACTTTAAACTGAGTCTGCTGTGCAGGGTAAAGATATTAGTTTTAGTAAGCATTAATTTTAAATTTTGGAAATTAGCAGTGACGCAGCACTTTTAAAAAGTTAAATATCAAGTTTTCAGTTATCTCAAATTTGCCCCATACATAAAATTTTTTAAAAGAAGTTGAGATTTCCTTCAAAATTTCAGTACTGTCTATAAATTCATGATAATATGCATAAACTACAAAAATTATAGTTGATATCTTTAAAAGAAACATAGCTGTAGTTGGCATTTTACAATTTTTTGACTCATAATGCCGTCAATTCTAACTTAAGTGTTGTGTTTAACTTCCTTAATATGCATAAGGGGCCCCTTTAAGAATTAGACTTCCTCATCTTTCAAACCAATTTTAAATGACTGCACGGTAGCAGGGGGATATGGCTCTGAAATGGAAGATTTTAATAAAATATATAATTCAACAGTGACTAAATATCTTGTGTTTTCAAAGTTACTGCAATTCCCTTTTTTTTTTTTTTTTTAAGTTTTAAATCCCGCTTTGACTACTGGTGGTATTGCAATCAATGAAGTTTATTCAAGGAGTAATCATTGCTATTAAAAACTTAGTAAATAGTTTAAATACATAAGTTCCATTATCAAAAGATTGTGTATGTGTGTATATATAGATATATATATTATAAATTTAGATTTTTATATAGTTAAAAAGATTATAATGTATAGTCAGGATTTTCAATAATTTTTCATAAAATTTTTCTTTTGTTCTTAGTAAGAAAATGTCATATATCGTTTGCAGTTTTTAGATAAACAATTAGTAAATGAAATACAGTACATTAAAATACTTGAAGGCTTTAAAAAAATAAAAAAGAAAAGTAATTTCAGTGGAATGATCATTTTAGCAAGACTAAGATCATTCCATGAAGACGACAGAGGTGGGTACCCTGGTGAAGCCGTGGCTTGTGTATGTGCGCACACGTACACATGTACCATTTGGCAACAGACTTCTAACAAGTAAAACATCAGCAAGGTACTTTAAAAATTGTTGCCACGAATCATTCACATTCCCTCCTCGGGTGAAACACAGCAATGGTTTTAAAGTTAAACATAAGCACTGCACACACCGTAGCTATGGGGAAATGCTTGTAACCATAACCCATTGGCTTTCACAGATATATTTAATTTAAGGCTCTGGCTGGTGCAGAGGTGAGAGCTGAAGCAAATAATGTCAAGGGAGTGAACAGTTACCTCAAAACACAAGGATATTTTCTATTGTCTAAGAAAAGGAGAGAATTAATCAAGGTAAGGAACAACTTAGTAGTTTAATTATGAGTCTTTTAATGTCTTTTCATAATCAGTTAATAAATACCTTAACAATAAAATTGAATTTAAGCTTTTAATAGGCCGTGTTGGCTTAAACCTAAACAAAGGAATTAGCAGCTCCAGGCATTGTGCAATAACTGCTCACTGTTTGGTGCCAGGAGAAACAAAGCATTTCAAGTGCGTTTTTTGTACCTTACTATAATAAACGCTTGTAATATTCCCCAATTTCTGGAGTGTAAGACGCAGATCTTATTTATCACAGTATGTGACACACCTGGCACGCGGATCAGGAAACAACTGTTTTACTTCATTTCTGTCATCACCTTCCAACACATTTCTTTCACATTCCAATTTGGATGGGAGGACTTGACTTTCTCTCCATAAGTTCTCCATTAACAGTTTCACAGCAGAAGGCGCCATTGGTCCGTTTCCTCTCGCAGCAATTAATTACACAGAGCGGCGTGTTTTGACGCGGACCACAGCGAACGCGTCAGGTCACGGGCATTTACGCCTATCTGCGAGCAACGTCTTTATCATCAGCACGGTGCGTTCCCTGCAAAGGTAATGAATTGTCACAGTTCCTCAGACAGGCAATGACGAACACCGTGTCAAGTCAGCAGCACAAATTACCAACTTCAACTCCCTTCAGTCACTTTTATTAATATGCATTTTATTTGAGGGTTGTTTTTTTTTTTTTAAGGGGTTGTGTCACTTTATGCGTTCGGCAGATGAAAGGCAGTTTGGCTTTCTGTATTAGCAGCGGAGAGCGTATCAGACTTGGAGTCTTGAGCTCTGTGAGCCCTGTGAACAGCTATGCACTAATAAACCTTGAAAAGCTTGAATTACACTATAACCCACAAAAATTTTCAAATTAAAAAGGCATATTTAGAGGCCCCCCGTGGATAGTGATTTTATTTAGTTTAATTCCCTCTTGTGGCCAATTAGGTAGACACCCCTGCACACAGGCACACAGTCCTAGGGGAAGAAAGTGGAGCGGGTAGCGGGGGGATGGGAGCGGGAGCGGGGGCGGGGGCGGGGGGGCAGGGGTTGGCTTTTTTTTTTTTTAATGGCAGTATATCATTCCTCCATAGACAGAAATGATTTTCCCGGCTGTTGTTCTGTAAAGAACAGGACTGTTAGAAATCAATGAAAGTGTATGCAAGATGAATTTTTATTTGGATCAGTTTTTTAAGGCTATACAGTACTCCAATTTCTTCCTAATTCAGCCGTAGTCAATTGCCAAGTTGAAGAATAAAAGTTAAAGTTCCACCATGACAATGACAACAGAGTATATCCATTTAGTGCTCTTCAATTATCTACTGGTCAAAATAACTTCTAAGAAAAATGCATGGTTAATGGTAGATTTATTTGTATTTTTTAAATTAAGTGATTTGCACAACTTCAATGCGTTTTTATCACCTATGCATTGAGCTCATTTACCCAAGTGAAACTCGGATCCACACAAAAGATATATTTGTTACAAAAATTGTTCCTAGGGAGCTGCTGTTTCCATCAGAATTGTGAAATGTGCCTCCTTTTCATCTGGTGGCAGGCTCCACATGTACCATATGAAAAAGGAGTTAATAAAATGCACATTGGAAATATAAAACAAGGTCAGAGGCGACAGTTTGGCTGAAGGCCTTTCTTTAAGTGTGGAAAACAAAAGAACAAGATTGTTTTAGCAGTTGCAGCTGTTGGGAGAGGCAGCTTTGGGTGGAGAGTAGCAGCCGAAGGCCCTGCTACCTGTTTCCTAGTCTATCATATCCAGGGTCCTCTCCCTAATACAGATACCCTGCACAGTAGGTGCCCCAAGCTTTGAAAAGTCTCAGTAGAGAAAAAGAAAAGTCTCCATCTTATTCCCAAGAGAGCTCTGGGGACCAGAAGGATGTAGCTTGGGGAGGTGTAGGGTCAGGCTAAGGAGTGGGAGGGCCTGTGTGAGACTTCAGTCTCTAAAGCCCCACAGTGCTGTGTCCTCCTCGGAGCCAGCTGTGATGAATGGTGTTACTGTGTGCACGTTGAAAGCCACCCCGATTGGACGCCTTTCAGTGGTAAATTTTAAAAAATAAGTACTTAAGATTCTGTGGTTGGGTACATCGTATGCCAACCAAACCAGGGGAAAGAAAATAACATTGTCAGTCAAGCAGCTGCTTGTTCCACAGGACCTCAAATACATCCCTTAACAGATTTGTTTTTCTTAATGAACTGACTGGTTACTTTGGCATCACTTAAGAGCTGCAGGGCAAACAGTGAAACTCAATCAGAAAAACTTTATCATTTTAGAATGAAGATAAAAGAGAAAACACTTAATAATTATGTCACAAGACAATGATAGTAGCCCACGAACCCATTAATATGTGAACATAAATTGGTTTATCAGAGTAGCTGTGACCCAGCAAAAGAAACAACTTTATAGTCTTGATAAAGAATAAGAAAACCAGGTCATCCAAACAGGAAAAGACAGGCTTACAGAGAGGGATGGGCGATATGGTGGGGGCAGGGGAACTGTTTGGACTCTGAAAACATAAATAGGCAATAATGAGATGTGATTCCTCCAAGAGTTAATTCTATGATTTTGGTCAAGTACCTTTTCCCATTTAGCTCTGGTTTCCTCATTTGTGAAAAGGGAGCGATAACCTCACCTTCCCAGATTGAATAGCACAGTGAGTGCAAAGAATTTGACTAGGACTTGGCACATAGTAAGTACTCAATCAAGGTCAGAACATGTGCTTTCTCTCCCTTTCCTGACTCCAGCCATACATAGAAATACCCTAGCCAGCATAAGCCATCACTCAGCATGGTGCATTTGAGATCATATTTTTGTTGTTTTAGGAAAATCTTCGCTTTTGATAGAATTTACCCACACTGGAAGTAGTGAAAGGGTCCAGGCCAGTGTGTTCAGAAATTCCACACATGAAAGACTGATGTGCATGGTGGAAAGGGCCTTCCACCGTACCTTCTTTCTCCCTTCCATGTTGGCCTTCATAAGATAAAGATTGTTTCGGAAAAAAAAATCCATACTCAAAATGCTTCCTCCAGACACTCACTACTCAAAATGTACTCTCAGACAGCAGCAGCAACAGCAGCAGCTTAATCCAGAAGCTTGTCAAAAATGCGGAATCTTATCCTGCACATCCACCTTCCCCGGTCCCCAACGTGCACCCCTATTGATTAGATTCTGCAACAAATCCCAAGTCATCCCTATGCACATTAAAGTTGGGGAATTTTGCTAATTTAGGACAATTAGACCAAAATTTCTGGTGTTGGAACCCAGACACCAGTACTTTTTAAACCTCTCCACATGGTTTTAATATACAGTCCAGTTTCAGAACCACTGTTCTAGTCCCATTCGCAAAAATCAACCTTAAAAAAGACAAAAATACTTAAACAAAAAAGAGTAAAAAAGACTATTCTTGAACTAGATTCACTGAAAGAAAGAAGTTTTCAAATGCGGCTTAAAGACATCTACATTTCTACAATTCTAGTGATGGAAAAAGGAGAAGTGAGATACATTTTCATATTTACACCTTGCCCTTATACAAGTCTTGGTTAACAAATGCCCAGGTGGGCAGAACATTTATTGACATAAGTCACCGTGTTTATTGATGCTGCCCATTTTCCACTGATTTTAGAACACTGTAGGGGAGGTGCTGTGACTTTGAAAAGGCCATTTTTATAATCAAATTGTTTTACTTAAAGGTTTATGTAACATGCTATACTATTAAACAGTAAATAAAAACCACTGATAAATCCCGGGTTCCCCACAGGTAATTTGGCACATCCTTAATTATCTGGTTTATGAGCAAATTGCCACCTCAGCTTTGGTTCTCAGCTTGTTAGATGCACGTGTGTGCACACCCTCTTCTTGCATGGCAAACTTCCCACAGACTCAGAGTTTAAATGATGCCAAAATATAATGGTGGGGGTGGGGCAGGGGAAATACATGTAGAAAATAAAAGGACTGAAGTTTGTGTTGGAGTTTTGGTTTTTGATGTTTGTTTGAAGAGTTAATTTGATTTTGATTTCCATTGTAGTTGCTGTTAGTGTACATTAGGGCACACTCCTAGACCTAGGGGCCTGAAAAAGATGGCCAATGACAGCTGACTGCATCAAAAGAAATCCATCCTGTTTTGTTAAACTGAAGTTTTTTGGTGAAAGCTGAGATGCCTCTCTCACAGCAGTCCCATCTAGGCTACATTCTACTTTCCATGCTAGCAGGAAGATCTAGGAGGCTCAGATTGCCTTCCATCAATTAAACCTTCCCAAAAGGAAAATCCTCTATGCTTGTGCCATCCAAGCTTAAACCAAATAACATTCTTCGATGGCATTAGATGACTTTTGTTTGAACTTTTATTGTTCTGCAAACATCTGAGTTCAGTGAGGCTCCCTGTGTGCAATCCCCTCTAACCCCCAAATTCCATGAAATTAAAGCTTTTCTTTAGGGCCTACAGCATCCTGCGGGCTCAGCTTGATGGGCTCCCCCTGGTGGTTGCACCATGCCTCTCCTCTGCTGGTCTCAAAGGAGAATCCCTCTTCAGATTTTACTGAAGACATCGGGAAAAGGAGGCTGAGACGATCAAGAGGAAGGAAAACAGCGGGAGGGGCTGTACAGCTTCTCTTGGAATCCGTTCTTGTAACAAAACTTCAAGAATTAGTCTTCTGAGTTTGAGACATAATCCTTTTTATGTCATTTTAGTCAGTTCCTAGCACCCTTTACTACCCGGATATGAAAGGACATAACACTGTGGATATTTCTGAACCCTCCCCACTTCCCTATGCCATGGGTTCAGGCTGTTTCCACAAGGCATAACTACTATTACAAAACATTGCAAACTCCTGCATCCGGTATTGATTAAACAATATCTGGAGCTGGCAAACATTATTAATATATAGAATGCTATCGAGATTGATTGATCTACTTTCATTTTTCTTCTTCCTGCCAGCCCCTACAGGAGAAAGCCCTGCAGCTGTTCTGAATCCCATTGCCAGAGGCATATTATAGCTTGTTTTGATGTTTCACCAGCAAGTTCTGTGCCTCATACAGGGACAAACCAAAGCGAACATCCTAAGCTCCAACTAGAGGCTAAGGCACAATCACCCTGTCAGGTATTGTTAGTAAGTCGGGATCATAAAAGATAATAAACTCTCTCCCATCTTTTATGACGGCACACCAAGATCAAACACTTTCCATACCACAGCATAAAGCCCCCAGGACCAGTTCTCCCTGACAGATGTTCATCTGCTATCTCGGTATTGACGTGTTACTTAATTTATTGAGCCACAGAGAGAAGGAAATACAAAGACTCTAGAAATCTGGTACTGTACAAGCTATTTTCCAGAGCTCTGAGCCCTAGAAATAAAGCGGAGACTTGATGTTGTGTTTTAAAAGCTGTTTGAGGCCGGGCGCTGGTGGCTCACGCCTGTAATCCCTGCACTTTGGGAGGCCGAGGCGGGCGGATCACGAGGTCAGGAGATCGAGACCATCCTGGCTAACACGGTGAAACCCCGTCTCTACTAAAATACAAAAAATTAGCCGGGCACGGTGGCGGGCGCCTGTAGTCCCAGCTACTCGGGAGGCTGAGGCAGGAGAATGGCACGAACCCGGGAGCGGAGCTTGCAGTGAGCCGAGATGGTGCCACTGCACTCCAGCCTGGGCGACAGAGTGAAGACTCTGCCTCAAAAAAAAAAAAAAAAAAAAAAAAAAAAAAAATAAAAGCTGTTTGAATATTGTCATTTTATTGTTTTTTTCAATGTTTAACAAATTTAAAAATTGCTCAAAAAAATAAGTTGGACCAAAAAACCCTTTTATTATTTTTATTTGACTATTACTCAATGAACAGTATGCTTAGCAGTGGACAATGTGGTTTGTTACTCCTTAGTAACTCACTGACACTTGCCGACACTCTCCTGGCCCTGTCAATCCCATATACACAAAAAGCCTGACTCACCCTAGATTTCATAGAATGATGAGGAATGAGGTGAAATAAAACTTCCTAGTGCAATGCTAAGTAATTCAGTCTTTCCTGCTCTAATTCATTCCACACATGACCCCTGGACTGCTCACGTTAAAGCAGACCTCTGATGGCATGTCTCCAGGTTGACAGTCTTGGCAGGTGCCCCTAACTGCCAAAAGGAGGATACACACCAAATGGTGTTCAAGGCCCTCCTCCTTGGGATCCCAACCAGCCTCACCAGTCTTACCCTCAAACATTCCCTTTCGCATGCATGTGCCTCAGCCCAACTGGATTAATTACCAGCTCCTCTTTCTCATCTCTATGACTTTGTTCATGAAGTCCTTGCCCATATATACAAAATAAAAATGCTGTAAGTATCAGGCAAAATCAACCTCTTTCTCCCCAGATTATTTGTAGCCATTTTGTTTCGTTATTGTTTTTGTGTTACTCCAGAGGCTATTTGTATGTAGGGTTCTCCTTCTGAACTTCAAGAAAATTGAAAAAGAAGATCTTACGCATCTTTTGGCCTCATCCACCCCTTCACTGTTATGTAAGAGGTGTTTAACGCATTGTTCAGTGAATCAATGAACAAAACACCCTGCTTATCTTTGGAATTTCCTGCTCCACAGCCTTCCATGATTTCACCTGAATTCAGAATATATCCAAAACCCCTTGGACTTTCATTTGAGACCCTTCAAATCTGGCCCCTATACATCTTCATAACTTACCCTAAACTACCTAGAAAAAAATGCTTTTTTTCTGACTGTCTCCCACCACATTTTATCACCAGCCTGGACTGTCCACCTCCCTCCTCTTCCCACCCAGAACCACGCATTTTCTTTGGTTATGGGACCAGGCACAGCCTCATCCTTCCTAATGCAGCTTTCACTAGTAACCTCAGCCTTCAGAGGTCTTTGATCTTATTCAGAGATATGTGTTCCACATATTTGTCAACCATTCCTTGCAAATATTCATTGCCATCATATCCAGTATTTAAAATTCACATTTCTTAATTTTTGAAGGCATGTATTACATTGTCATAATCTTTACATCATGACTTGTTTATAATATGCAATCATCAAATATTTTATCATTTTTACTTTAAAATATACTAAAGAATAGCGGTTGAATTATAGATGAAATCAATTCAAAGGTTATTCCACCCAGTGGTTCGAAATCAAATGATTTGCTAATAATGAATAATCAGAGCTTTTCTTTTTTCATCTATATAGAGGAATATTTTCTAGATTTATCTATCACTCGTAAGAAATCACACCCCAACACACAAACACACCCACATCCACATAACTAAAACCATAGTTCTCAATTTAGTATTTACCCATACTTTGTGTAATGCAATCTAATGTTTTCCATTTTATGTCACCTCATTTTTAGAAAAATAGTCACTATAGCCCACTAATGATTTTGTGACCTACAAATTGGACATAATCAACTAATGGGCTGCTGTTGATAATCATTGACAAGTTCCTAAACATTTCTAGTTACTAAAGAATCTCTGAAACCATGTAAGTATAGAGAAGCCTGCATTCTTTTTCCTGCTTTAAATGTCCAAGACTATACAATGAAACAGGAACAAGGCAAATGTAGCAGCCTCTATGATTATGCCAATAAGGAAATTCCAAGCTGGAGTGAAATAGCCAGAAATGGTCCAACTAACAATTAAAGTTGTGGCTATACTACATAGCTAGAAATATATTGCTTCCTATTGTCTTTAGTTGATTGATTAGGCAGTAAGAGCATCATGCTGATGTGGCTGAGGGCTTGGGTCAATTAATTTTCCTTGACTCCATTTGTATGACACCAAAGCTCTTAGCTGTATCAGTTTCTTGCAAATGTGCATCACTGGTCACTTGGAAAAAAATTGTTTTAACTTGCCAAAGATAGTCCTTTTATTATTACTTTCTTTTAACAAGGCTTCTCACTTAGGTATGATTTTGCCACTAGGGAATACTTGACAATTTCTGGAAACATTTTTAGTTGTCAGAACTGATGGGGGAAGGGACAAGGGTGCAATCCTATTGATATCTAGAAAGCAGAGGACAAGGATGCTGCTAAACATCATACAATATACAGGACAGCTCCTTCTCCTATGATAAAGAATTATTCAACACAAAATGTGCTTTTGTTTAAATGTGTCCCCCAGTTTCATGCATTGGTAACTTAATCTCCAAATTCATATGCTGATGATATTGGGAGGTGGGGCCTTTGAGAGGTAATTAGGGTTAGATGAGATCACAAGGGTGAGGCTCTCATGATAGGATTAGTGGCTTTATACGAAGAGGAAGAGAAACCTAAAGTGGTACTCTCTCTCTCACCTTGTGATGCCTTCTGTCATGTTATGATGCAGCAAGAAGGCCCTCCCCAGATGCAGTCCCTCAATCTTAGACTTTCCAGACTCCTAAACTGTGAGATATCAATTTCTTTTCTTTATAAATTATCCAGTCTTTGGTACTGCATTATAGCAGCAGAAAATGGGCTAATACAGTACAAAGGTTAAGAAACCCTCTCCTTGTATCTTTATGTACCTTATTTAGTATCAAAGGCAACTATACCATATCAAAGGCAACTATACACACAAAAGAGAAGGACGACCCAAAACCATCATTCAGAGATTTTGCTCTATGTTTTCTCCAACTGTGGGACTTCAAATTAGCCTCTATCAGGAAAGCTGAGACCTGGCCCTGAAGGATCCCATATTCTCCAATGAACTATGCACACAGAAAGCCCAACAACATTATGGCTTCACCACTGGTATCATCCAAATTTCAGGATTCTCAGAACCCCACCTAATGAAGGGGCACAGCTGCAGCCATCAGAAACCCATCCAGGAAATGCAGATGCCATTCCAACATCCGTAAGAAATGTAATATTTGGATCATTAATTCAAAACATCACTAAGGTGGAAACATGTTCTCTTGAAAATGTTCCTTGCTGCAAAGTCATCTGTCATTTGTTTAGTCCTTTTCCTGTGCAAAAGTGTGTTATCATCTGCTAAGGGGATCTCTAACTCACATAGTCACCCAGAAGAAGCCAACAATTATTTCCTCTCTGTATGAGTATTGAGAGTTCCAACTGACACCTACATTGCGATCCTTTAAGACTCAAGACTGGAGCAGTAAATTCTCAAGCATGCTGCTTACACGACAGACCAAGACACTTTCCCAATAAGAATTCTGAGATTTCTGTCATAGCTTCCCAAAAAATTCTCTTGCTGTCACTCTCCTTTCTCTATTCTAGTCCACATTCGACCATTATTTTCTCATATGCCTTCTCTACCCAAAGACCTTCTGTGACTTCCCTTTTCAGAGGAGGACTCCAAATATCTTGGAACGTGATGTCTTTCTCCACCTGGCCTCTACCATTCTCTCCAAACTTAACTTATGTGGTACACTTTCTCACTTAACTATTCCATTTGATCCATCTGCATTTGCCCAAGCATATTCCTGCTTTTAGCCTCCCTGCATATTGTTTTCTTCACCTACAAAGACTGCTATGTCAGTCATAGTTCCAGCAGAAGACAGGACCAATGGAACTCAAAAGCCTTAACAAATTATTTACAGAGATATGGTCTATAGTTAGGGGATCACAACAAGGGAAACCTGTTAGCCACTTTTGACTTGCACAGCAAGGGGAGAGAACAGTGCTACCTGGAAGAGAGGCTGTCCAACAAAAGCTAATGTCAAAGATGGGGGACAATGCAGCTGCTGCCAAGGCCAAGCCAAGAGGGGAGGGGTCAGAAGAAGAAATATCCCAGTCTATCTGTTCACCTGCTTTTACCTACCATTGGTTGAACCAACAGGAAGCCAGATGGCAAGGAAGCTGGGTGAAGAAGTCCATGGAGGTCAGCATTCCAAGACTCAAGACACGGCAGAAAAGAGAAAGAAATGAGAGTGTGTGTGTGTGTTCATAATCAACCCGTAAAACTCTTTTCCTTCCCCAACCAAATTGCCATCTCCACATTTGTGCTCTCTTGTCCCTCTAAGCTCCTTGAAAATGCACTGATGTTGCTCTTATTGTATTTAATATCTCAATTTTTTATTGCTTCATTATTACCTAATATATTCCACTCTATACTTTTCATCCTGGTTGCAACTGTGAACAAATTATGGGGGAAAGTCTATTTTCTATGGCTTTGCTTTCTCCTATAGTTAAACCGCTGCTGTGATCATTAAGATTTTCAACAAGCATATATTGAATGAATAATGGGGAATAAGTAAGAGTCAGGAGGAAAGTTATTTGATGGAAAATAATTCCTCACTGCCCAAAATTATATGTGAAAGACAAAAATACAGTTAGAATATTGTTATACTTGTATCTTAAATTCTGTCAAAAAAGATGCTAACTTCTCTGAAACATACTACCCTGATCTCCCTTCTTACTTTTAATGCTGATTCACTTGGAAAAAAAAAAGCTAACAATTCTCAAAACCAGAGCAGGGATGTGGTCAGAGCTAATGATGTCCCATCCCTTCTTCTTGCCTCTTTCAAGTCCTGCCCAACAGAATATACACTGTCCTCGGGCACAGGAAGGAGACTCCATAAATACTGAGTTATAATGATGCAGAAAATAGAAGAGTGTGAAAGAAAAGAGTTGAAGGAATTGAATAATATAAATCCTGTCACGATGAAAATAAGCAGTGAGCTATTAAAAGATCCAAGTTCATTTTGATGGCTATAAAAGTCTTCCAGTTGTCTTCAAACCTTGCCTAAATTGCTTTCTCATTTTGAAAACAATTATTTATTTTTAACAGTAATTTATTTTCTGCAAAATCATAAATCATCAATGTTTGTTCTACCAATAGTGCAGCTTTGGGAAATTCTAGTAGAAATACACGTGGCATTCTATAGTAAAGTACTCCAGAAAGATTTAGCAAATTCCATGTGATTAAGGCTATTACTCAAGAGATTTTAAATTAATAAGTGCTTTTAATAAGGTTTACAATTTGGCAGGTGTAACAGAAGAGAAAATATTACTGTGAAAAGTTTCAGTAGGAAAAGTGAGTATTTGTATAGTCAGGGAAATCAGAAGATAAAGCTGAGAGAAACAGGTGTCAACACTATTGTTAGCTAATTTCCTATAGTAATGTGACTTGGGAAGATTGTTAGATGGAGAAAGGTCATGCCCGGGGAGAGGACATGAAGAAACAGTGCTTACTGGTGCCTGGGTTAGGAAGACCAAAGGATTTAGGGAGGACAGACAAAATGGGGAGATATGGGTAAGAAGGACAATGGGGAATAAACAAAAGGGAGGCTCCTCCAACAGGGCAACCTCATACAGTCATGTGCAAGCCTTCTCAGCTCATGATTCAATTACCAAGGTATTATAAATCTTTTCCTCAAGTGGCTTTTTAAAAATTTTGCTCAAGCGTTTTTTTCTACAAGGTTATAAGAGGCAGAAATGTTCAGAATGTTTTTAGCCTAAGATAGGTGTTTTCATAATAGATAGAGATGCCACCCAGAGAGCAGAGAGCTTAGCCTCTAACACAAAACAGGTTAGTGAAGAGAGTCAGTTTATTTTATTTATATAGCAATGATTCTCAACAAAATCCTGGCTTTCAACGAATTATATTATAGTGGAGAAGAAAGCCCAAGGTTTCCTCCTGTCATTCTGATGAAATCACCTACAACTCAACTCAGTCCCATGTCTGTACGAGTGCAAATAAATGTCACTGTGAGAAAAAAAATTTTCATCCCTCTGGTGAGCTAAAATTTTTCAGTCGTATGATTTTTTTTGAAGCAAATTTCTACAATTCAGAGTTCTCTGAACTTGGAGGAATGTGTTCTTTTTACTTAGGAATTTTTGTTGTTGTTGCTTTTTGAAGCTCACTGAAATTTTTTAAAATTTTATTTGTAAGATTCCAAACCTGGAATTACATGCAAAGTAATCCTAAATAAGGAATAAAAACTTGGGCTTATTTAAACCTATTTGTTTTGGAAGTAAATGAAGGGTACTTTTTATAAATACAATGTGTCTTCAAAATATGACTCTTAGTTTCTCTACAGAAGTCCTTCTTAAAGCTGTAGGCTTTCCTACTCCAGCTGTGATACCAGGAAAGTTGCACCGTCGTGATCTCACTGCCCCATCAAAGAGAAGTCCCAGAAGACAAATGGATTTATTTCCTCGACAACATCCAAATCTGCCCTCATGCCCACAGAACTGTTTTAAACGTCAAAAATAAATGTTTATTGAGCTCTCTTGATGTCACAGAAGAATTTACCCACATTTTCTCATCTAATCTTCATAAGAGTCCTGTGAGATTGATTTTATCCTCATTTTTACTGATTAAAAAAGCAAGTCTCAGAGATTAGGAACTTGAGGCAGAGTAAGGATTTGAACACAGATTTTCCAACTTTAGTCCTCTCTGACTCTACCATAGTATGTTTTATATACTAGTTCCCTGCCTGTCAGGTCCAGATGATTCTAACCACCCCCCCTATTAATTAAGAAAACAATTAAGTTTAAATCTTATTTCCGTATCTATGTGGTTCCAGGCTCATCTTCCCAGAAACCCAACCACATTTAAATTATTGCCATGAACAAATGATAATCACCATCCTCCAGCATTCTCCTTCAGTATTAACAAACTCACAGCAGAAAAGTGGATTTCTACAAGTCATATTTCTTAGTATTCTAAGTTCCCAGAGTTTTCTTCTGTGATAAAGAAGTAGATAGGATTACAAGAAATTCTGTTACCGTTCATGGGGAACTTGAGTCCCCAAGTTTCTTCCTGGGATTTTAGAAGAACAGCCCCAAGTTTTAAAATTGTAAAAAAAAATAAATTAATCAATTAAAAAGAACAAGCTGACATGGGGAAGAGGGCGGAAAGGAAGACACAGGGGCTATGTTTGTATCTACTCTTCAACTGGTTCACTATAGCACACTGTGATTCCCTCTTCCTTCCTCCCCACTGCCTTGCTCCTGCTGGCTGCCCCTCCCCATACACACACATCTCCACATACATTCCATGATGAGTTCTCTCAGCCCAGAGCAAAACAAATCAAGCAGAACCATATAATTTATTGCACCAAACTGGAATTACCCCCACCCACTTAAAAAATCTGGCTTCATTTCAGGGTAACAGCAGCTCAGCTCTGGCAGGGCTCAGTCAACGTGGGTGATCTGTGACATGTGGCAAAAATATAGAACTCATCAGATTTAATAAAACAAAGTTCCACACATGATCAGAAGGCCTCTCTCAACAAAGGCCTGGAGGAGTTACTGCCGGCAGTCCCCAGCTTGCAGGGGAATCAACTCCCTCCGAGTCCAGAGCTCCCTCTTCACTCAAAAGTCATGAAAGACCAATAGGCCGTCCCAAGCAGAGGGTGGGGGTGAATGTGGAGGAGTAGAGAACAAATGCCTGTAGTGGTATAGAGTGAGAGAAACTGGGGAGCAGCAGTCAGTGTGGCCACCATGGGGCTGGCATGTTTCACATCTCTGGCTCCGGGGTCTGTTTGCATTCCATTGCAAACAAGAGGTGCCCTCTGCTGTCTACCGGCCACAGTGCACCAGGACATTGTCGCCCCTGGTTTCCCAGGGGGAGTCCGAGAAGTGATGGGATGACTGCAAATCCCGCTTCTACTGCAGGCACACTGGGCTGTGGTACAGATGAGCCGCTGCCAAAATCCTCCCAGGACAGCTGTGGAAACCCTGAATATCCACACAGTAGAAGTACCTATTTTAGATAACTCAGTTTTAGAGGCAACTACCGGGAACCTGTGAGCAGTAGGCAAACTCTGAAACCCTCTTTACAGTCTCACAGCTATCCCTTCTTCCTCATAACACAATTACAGCAAGGTGGAGAGGGAGGCAGGGAGAGCCAGAGGCCTCCCAGCTGAGGAGAAACAGAAGATCATTCAGGACCTCGAAACTAAGCCACCATTGAGACCCTTCTGCAATGGCTATGCAGGTCCCACCTCCACTTCTTGGCCCACTTAAACCTCTGGTAACTGTTATACTAGCATCAATTAATCAACTGCCACTGTATCAAGCACCTTACCATGAGTCTGAAAGATGTTGTCTTTCCTGCTTCACAGATTAGGAAGTTAAATTCACAAAGAGGTAGAGTATCCTGCAAAAGACACAAAAATGCCAGAGCCAAGATTCAAACCCAAGTCAGTTTGGCTACAATCTTCCCCACTCTTTCTACCACACTAAGTTGTCTCATATGCTACTGAACGGTTGACTAAACCCTACTGTGGAAGGTCAGCCAACAAAAGTCTAACCTAGGTCCTATAAAAATGAAGTCAAACACAGTGAAATAGGATGTAATTGTAGGGGGTGTTTTTTGCGTGTGTTGTTGTAGCACCATCACTTTTTCTTATTGTGATGACTTGTGCTCTACGGCTAATATCCCAGGAAGTCCTGACTCAATCATGTCTAGGGCAGCCTGCAAGCTTCATGTTGAGCAAAAACCACGGCAGAATTTAAAAAGACGCCAGACTTACAGTTAGAGCCCTGTGTTCTTATCTGCTGTGCATCTCACTAGTTCCAACATCTTGGCCTGGTCAGTCAATTTGAGTTTCAGTTTTCTTTATAATAAAATACATGTGTTGTTTTATTAAAAGTTTATATGGGGATTACATGAGATTACATATTTATATGCGTATGTATGCACATATGTATGCAGGTTTATATTATATATACATATAAAACAGTCAGCTATGTGATATACCAAAGTTGGATATTGTGATGGTTAATACTGAGGGTCAACTTGATGGGACTGAAGGATACAAAGTATTGATCCTGGGTGTGTCTGCAAAGGTGTTGTCAAAGGAGATTAACATTGGAGTCAGTGGGCTGGGAAAGGCAGATCCACCCTTAATCTTGGTGGGAACAATCTAACCAGCTGCCAGAGAGACTAGAATATAAGCAGGCAGAAAAATGTGAAAAAAAGAGACTGACCTAGCTTCCTAGCCTACGTCTTTCTCCCATGATGGATGTTTCTTGCCCTTGAACATCAGACTCCAAGTTCTTCAGTTTTGGAACTCAGACGGGCTCTCCTTCTCGGTTTGCAGATGGCCTATTGTGGGACCTTGTGATCATGTGAGTTAAAACTTGATGAACTCCCCATCACATATATATATATATATATATACCTTCCTAGATAGATAGATAGATAGATAGATAGATAGATAGACAGATATATCTTCCATTAGTTCTGTCCCTCTAGAGAACCCTGGCTAATACAGAGCAAACAATGAAAAGAGGTTACTTTAAGATTTTTAACATCTAAACTAAACTGATGACATGTTCTATGAATTACCATAAGGGAGGGGAAAATATTATGGTTCTTAAGGAATCCATAATATTTGTGGCTTGTCTCTCACTTGAGGCATAGAGTATGGGAAGAAGATATGGTGGGAAGGCAGCTTCTTTAAGACAGCATATGCTATCACTGCTCCAGAGTTCCACATCAGACTCCTGCTGGCAGCCAGAGCTCCCTGAAGACAAAGGGTGGTTTTTCTTAGAGAGTGTTTCACCCTTTCAGTCCTGGATTCAAATCTGAGACAGGCTCGTTGCTGCCATTGTCCATGGTTCTGATCCACCTGGACACAAAAGCCAGGCTGTGTCAGAGGCTGAGGAGGAGTGAAGGTACCAACTGTCATGCTTCCCTCCAGCCTCATCTCTACTTGTTCCAGGTGCTGACTCCTGTTTGGGTTCCATGTCTTCTATGACTGTCAGAACCCCAAAATATTATGTGATGTTGACCACCTACAATTCCTCACAATTGACTGCACTGACCAACACTTCTTATACTTACTGAAGAGACAGACATACTGCAAATTCAGTGTATTTAAGAATGTTGTGGAATACTCACACCCTTCTCCTTCAGTGTTCTGATTTTTTTTAATTGAAAACTCTTTGTTTTAGTACGACAAACTTTTCAAAGTGATCATTGATATATAACTTAAATCCCCCTGCCCTTTAAAAAAATGATTCCAGCTACCCTATAATATGCACTGCTTCTCCTGACATTTTGTACCCATGACAGTCTTAAGGGTTACTGTCATCTCCCCACTCACCTTTTGCACACCTATCTCCTCCCAGAACATCTAACCTCACTTGCAGTGGCTTTGCTTGAAAATGGCCTTCCCATCAAAGAAGTTGCAGAAGCAAGAGTTTTAGTTTATCTCCTGCTAAATAAAGTCACTGTGACCTGAGTTGCTCAAACGAATTTTAGCAACAGAGAAATTCATTTAGAAAGATGACTTGTCTTCATTCTACCAACAAGATTATACAAATGGCTAAAGCTAACCCTTTATCCATACATTCCAATGAAAAAACAACACTTTAGTGAGTGTGGCATTTTTTCTACACAATATGTATTGTCTTTAAAGATACGTTTCAATCTTATTTCCATTATCAGCTTCTAATACGTGTGAGTGTATGTGTGTTTGTGTGTGTGTGTGTGTGTGTGTGTGTGTGTAATGACTACTATGGTAAGTCATTTTCAAGACAGCATTTTAGTTGAGTGGTTGAGCACTTATATGCTGGTATCAGACCTGGTTCTAATTCAGCCTTGGTAAGTGACCAGCTGTTGACTTTGGGGCAAGTTACCCAATGCGTTTGAACCTGTTAAGTGGAAATAAAAATACAAAAGTCAGAGATTTATTGTGAGGATTACAAGAGGTAATGAATTATTAACTTTTTTTGTTTTGTTTTGTTTTGTTTTAGAAGGAGTCTCGCTCTGTTGCCGGGCTGGAGTGCAGTGGTGCGATCTCGGCTCACTGCAACCTCTGACTCCCTGGTTCAAGCTATTCTCCTGCCTCAGCCTCCTGAGTAGCTGGGATTACAGGCACCCACCACTGTGCCCAGATAATGTTGTATTTTTAGTAGAGATGGGGTTTCACCATGTTAGCCAGGATGGTCTTGATCTCCTGACCTCGTGATCCACCCACCTCAGCCTCCCAAAGTGCTGAGATTACCGGCTTGAGCCACCACGCCCAGCCCTAATATTTTTGTATAACCCTAATCTACTTGTTTGATAAGTTGGCATTTTTATACCTTATATTTGGTTAAGTGAATATGCCCCTGCTAGATGTTTTCTCACATCACTTACTTGGAGTTGGTGAGGTTGTTGAGGGCTTTTAGTTTAGACAGCATCTATCCTATTTTCTCGAATATTTACACAACCCCAAATTTCTATCAACAGTTTGGAGATTATGCCAAATATTAAGGATATTGATTTTATTAAAGCCACCTCAGCCACATTTAATCTCCACACTAACTGCACGTGCTAAACTCTGTCTGTGGTTCTTCATGAAACAAGTATAAAACTACTGCTGTGGTTATCTGCTTCCTGCAACACCATTTCTTCTGTCCTGTCAGATTTCTCTTCTTTGGAATATAATTGACTCCATGAACCACACAGCCATAAAATAAACAAACTTATCACCAAGCCTCCCCACCAAAAAAAAAAAAAAAAAAAGCAACACTTTCATTATGCAGGAAGAAGTTAAACTGAAACTAAAATATTCAGTAAGAGGTCATTTTCCACACACTTGGGATATTCTAAAGGAAATGCCACTCTAACCTTAGCTGTCAACACATCAACAAAACTGTTCCCAAACTCTAAGATAGTTTTTTCTGGCCCTCTGGAGAACATTTAGAAATCAAACTTTGTTTCGTGTCAGTTTCCTTGCACCCCTTGCCCCATATTTAGGATTTCTGTGTTTGACACTCTGATGGTTTGTCTCTTTCAATTGGGATCTTCATCTCTTGGCTTACATCTCTCTACCCCAAACATAAAGTCCAGAAGTTTTCCCCTAACTACAGCCAACATCCTCAGTCCTTGTTTCCTTGTCCCAGGTTGAGCTCATCTTTTTCTTTAGGATTTGAAACAGTAAACTTCTGATTTAGAAGTGGACAAATAAAACACAAGTTTTGAAGCAGGGTTCAGATTACTGACCTGATAATAATGACAATAAGATTAACCAATAATAAAGTTTAATTGACTAAACACCTAATGTGCCACCAGGTACTTCAGAGAGATGAGATTTAAGAGCCACAGCAACCCACTAAGTCAAGACATTGGGGCTCAGAGGGATTACTAACCTTCCCAAGATCCCACAGGTAGTAAGCAACAGGTCAGCATTCCAAGTCAGGACTGTCTGATTCAAGAGCCTGTATTTTTAAATTATGCATCACCACACTTGGTTTCTCAGACTTATTAGGAAAACTAGGGCTTCCCACAGGACAAACTAACAAGACAAGTCAAGTAACAACTCACATACCCAATCTTTAGTTTATGAAACAAGAAATGAGAGACAATGTCAAACTGGGGCCCTTTTACTTGAGGTCAGTGAACTCTATCCTAGAATCTCATTCTCTTCATACATATTACAGCCCTTGCTACAGTGTCTGGTAACTGCAGACTTTGTTCTATATGTCTCCTCCTCCCAACCAGTTTGTGAGCTCCTCAAGGGCAAGAACCATTCTGAATTTTCTGTGCACCTGAGCACTCTGTGGACCTTAGCAGAAGTTCTAATACACATTTATTGATTAATCCAAACTGAGTCTAGGATTTGGGATTATGACATCTCTTTCCTGATTCCTCTCTGACTCTTATCTGCTCATCTTACTTCTTTATGTTTCTATTCTTTTTTCCCTCCATTGTGTATCTTTTTTTCAGTTATTCTTATCAGTTGGGATAAGATAAAAGCAATCCAAGAAAAGTAGTCCCTTTCCACTAAAAAAAGGAATCTGAATCATGAAACCAGAGGCCTCCAGCTTCAAGACTGTACAAATAAAGAATCCCTCCTTCAGATCTAAGGATATATAGAGAATTAAAGGAAAAATTGAAAACACTTCAAACTATGCACTCAATTTCAATAATAAAATTTCAAAATGTAGAAACCCAGGGATGAGGGGATAAAGAAAGGTTTCAGCTCAAGCACCAGCATTCTGTAATTAGTGCCTGCTGAGTGGTTTGAGTTGAGAAAGACTCTGAGGCTAATCTAGAGCCAGTGAGAAACAATGCTAAGATTGATTAGAAGATGGGCGATGGACCAACAGATGTCTTCTATTGGCTATTCTTGGGGTAACATATAGTAAAATAATATAAGCTAACTCTTGTGCAATTTCAGATTTTTTAAGTATTGGTCAAAAGGAAATAATCAGGATTATAGACATGCCTGTGTGTACAGAGAGACGTTACAATCCATCACTTTCTACTGTTGTTTGATTGCTGCATTCCGCTGTATGTAACTATATTTTATGTTCTTCATTGTTTGTAATCAAAATCAAAAATCCAGAAATAATGGGTGTGGAGAAACACAGAATTTCTAGAAGCGACCATTTAGTTGATAGTCACAATCAATATGAAAGGCAGCTAGTATTCCAAATCATCAGAAGGGACCCATAATAGGAGAAGGCAGCTGAGGGTAGAGCAGCTCCCTGACTAGGAGCAATGAAAACTAGAACGCATGGGAGGATACTCACATTTCTAGCAAATGGCCATAGTAATAGCAGTAACAATAAATAGTAGCTGCTTTTACTTTTGACTACCTACATTATTCCAGGCCTTGATGGAGGCACTTCACCTACCTTATCACCATAAAAATATTCCTAAAAGTTGAGGCAAAGAAACTTGCCCAAGGTTAAAGAACCAGCTACATTTCAAAACAAAGTCTATTTAACACACCACACTGCATTTTGTACCAAATTATTTAATGGCTGACATAGAAAGGGTCAAATCATGAAAACGACCTGGAACAACCTGTGGATATGCGTAATTAAATGACATAAATAAAAGTCGATTCTTTGTTGTGATTTTAAGTGACCTTAGTACTTAGAAGTCTTTAAAAGTATTTTCTATTTTCTCATGACTTATGTTTTTTTGAATTTACCAGTTCTATTCTTGGCTATTAAAATCTACTGATAAGCATTTTTGGAGTAGATGGGTCCTTCATGCTGTTTGTTGACTACCATACTGAGCATATCAGATAGGATTCTGGTAGCAAGTGACCAAACATCCCATTCAAACAACCTTAAGCAAGAAAAGATGGTTTATTGGCTGATATAACAAAGAAGACCAGCTCATATTGCTTGATTCGGGTTTCAAACAATGTCATCGGGAACAGTTTCTCACTTTTCATTCCCCAGCGCTGCACCCTTGGCGTTGGCTTTGGATTCAGCCTCCAAGTAGATGGAAGACATCCACAGTAGTTCTCCCTCTTCTCTTCACAAAGTCAGGCTTCAGGAGGAGAGCATCTGTGTGTCTCCCAGGAGCTCCATGAAAGGTCTTATAGAGTTCATTGACTCTTTTAGGATCACATGCTGTCCTTGACGCAACCCTTGTGGCTGAGGGGCTGTGAAGAGTTGACCGACTTAGGTGTAGGACCTACGCTCAAGTGGGGCCAGCACCACTTAAGCTGCACAGGCAAGCAGAGGGCAAAGGATGACTGCCCAGAGGGAATTTGTGGCAGTGCAGGTACAGAAGAAAAGTTTACAGATAGCAGAAGTCAGGATCTATGTGATAAAACCAACAAAGAGGAGTCCCAACAATCTCTTCACGGCAGTTCTCACAAGTAAAGTCATAGTAGTACCTAGGAGGAATTTCAATGTCTCCCCAGTACACCCACAGAAACTTCATGGTAGGAACATCATGATTAAAATCAGTGTATGTTGTCTCACTGAGATGTACTCCCCAGGATCCCACCAGGAAAGTAGAATTTCTCCTTAAATGAACATGAATTACAGGTCTCAGAAATGTGCTGCAATTTCAGAGAGAAGCTCTAATCCCAAAATGAAGAACTCTGTTGTTTTAGGCCAGCGGGAGGAAACTGGACACTGGGAGTTATCGCTGAAATATGCATTGTGGCCCTAGTGAGCCAGTCACATGAACTTTTATGCTGTCTTCTCACTAAAAAACAAAACAAAACATAAAAACAGAAATCTGTTGAAACAATTTCCAGGAGAGAAAAAAATGCAGCCGGAAACTCAGGAGGCAAGGTTTAGGGAAAGGTTCATTAATCCTAAACCTGAAAGCAAAAAGTCACAATTCTCTTCTACTGAAGTCTGCTGTTGTCATAAATGACAACAGAAGTGGGTGGGAGATTTTCCCTATTAAGGGAAAAATAGTCTAAGATAGCAATGAATAGAGCTGGTGATCCTAACGGTCACCAATTTAACCAATTTGGAAAAGTTTTATAAAATACCTATCAGTTCCCTTGATATAAAAGGGAGGTTATAATTTTAAGAAATAGACATTCCTGTGATCCTCACATGGGCTATTGGTCACTTACTAAAGAAAACAGCAGGGCCAGGCATGGTGGCTCATACCTATAATCCCAGCACTTTGGGGGGTCGAGGCAGGTGGATCACCTGAGGTTAGGAGTTTGAGACCAGCCTAACCAACATGGTGAAACCCTGCCTCTACTAAAAAATATAAAAATTAGCCAGGCATGGTGGTGGATGCCTGTAATCCCAGCTACTCGGGAGGCTGAGGTAGGAGAATTGCTTGAACCTGGGAGTTGGAGGTTGCAGTGAGTCGAGAACATCCCATTGCACTCCAGCCTGGGCAACAGAGCAAGACTCCTCAAAAAGAAAGAAAAGAAAAGAAAAAAGAAAACAAAAGAAAGAGAAGAGAAGGGAAGGAAGGAAGGAAGGAAGGAAGGAAGGAAGGAAGGAAGGAAGGAAGGAAGGAAGGAAAAGAAAAAGAAAGAAAGAAAGAAAGAAAGAAAGAAAGAAAGAAAGAAAGAAAGAAAGAAAGAAAGAAAGAAAGAAAGAAAGAAAGAAAGAAAGAAAGGAAGGAAGGAAGGAAGGAAGGAAGGAAGGAAGGAAGGAAGGAAGGAGAGAGAGAGAAAGAAAGAAAAGAAAAGAAAAGAAAAAAGAAAGGAAGGAAGGAAACGGGAAAAAGCAGCAGAACAGCATGGGTGCAATGATCTCTGAATGGGACACGAGTGCTTAACAGGCTAAGATTTAAAGGTAAGGGCAGAGAAATTCCTATGGATGAGGTAGGAAGGAAGGGAACCAGAAGCAATTGCAGTTCTTAAGACAGGAAAATATCCATAGGTGAAAAAGCAAAAGGTTTCGTTTTTCTTCTATTGAGATCCTAGGAGAAAAGAAACACAAAAGAAAATTCAACAGCTATATCTCTAATCACCTTAGGCAAACAACTGATCTATCCAAATCTCAATTGTTTCATCCATTTAAAGTAGATTCAAACTTTCTTCTGAGAAGGAAGCCCTGCATCTTTTATGATTGAAAAATCTTGAGTTACAAGTCTATTTGTCATCCACATTACTCAAATGATTTTGGTCAGATTTGGGAGACACTTACAAGATATTTGTTTTTCTAGTAATCCTTTTATGTTTAATAATAAATACTTGATTATGAGATTTTGAAGTTTGTTTCTGAAACTAAGGGAAAGATGAGGATAAGGAAGGCAGTAGAAATAACACCAAGGAAAGAAACTAATAAACATTCTGACACTTGTTTTGTAACCCCAGAAATGTTGGAGCTTTTGTTTACCAGATGACTGTCAGGAGAATCCAATAAAAACATTTGCAAATAAATCTGTACCCTAGAACAGTATTAATAGAAACACAAGCTGTGCACACTGCCATAAAGCAAATCATATCAGCAGGGCCTCATGGGTCTTGTACCAGAGACAGAGGAATCCGGTCCACTCACGTTGCTTATCAGGAGATGCTGGGGCTCTCTCTACACCTAGGGGGCGTCTCGCTACATTTTGTTGCAGAAAACAAAGTTCAAAAGACTCTAGAGGCAACAAAAATAACAGCTGAACAATTAAACTAAAGTCGTGAATGCATCTTCTCTTCAATGAAGAGAACAGATAATTCATTTGAATTACCAAATTTTAACAAGATGTTCTTTGCCATGGTTGAGGAGGCAATCTGACTTTAAAATCATTATAGGTCTTTAAAGAAATACAGTGTTATTCTCCAGAATATGGATAAAATGAAAGCAAATTATGTATCATAATGGGAATTGGCAATCTTGCCAAAGTCAGGGGGAAAGTCTCTCTCCAGCTCCCTGAGGGTGGGAGAGTGCTTCCCAGCATGAGGGAGGGGACAGGCTTCAGCTACCTTCATACCCTGTTGAGTGGCTGCTATTTTAGCCAAGTGGGACTCCAATGCTGCTGTGGGAGAAATGCCCCAATCTCCAGCTCTGGTATGTCTTATGTACACGAAGCAGGCATTTCCACACCTTCTGTATGGCCCTGACCAAGTGTGGAATCCTCCAACTCAAAGGGCCTTGAGCTGCACTAACAAAAGAAAGGAATAATTCATTGGTGCCTTTAGTGTTGGTATTCAGAGCCCAAAGCACACTCCAAAATCAATTTTTTTGGTCATCCTATTAAGCAGAAAGAATACACCTCACCTTGCTTAGGATAACAGTGTGCCTAACAGATATATTTTTAATACTCAGACTTGACACCTTCTGGTTTACAAACGAGTGGACTCTGGATAAATGAAGTTTAACATAATCAGTGAAGGTGCTCATATTATCTAAATGCCTGACTTACAAGAAGTTACATAGAATTAAAATACTATCAGTGGTAATATGTAAGAGATGCTATAGCTACTCATTGATGAAATATTAAGGATTTTTAAAGTCCTCATGTTTATAAAAAAGTAAATTCAGTTTTGAAGAGATTTTGATCAAATGATAACAATTCTGAAACTGTAATTAGAGCTCTCAGGTAGAAGATTGGGGGTAAATGTATCACATTCAGACCTGATTTTCAGGGTAACTAAAATGAGCACTGAACACAGAACCCTGCCAGGCACATCACCCACAGACCCATCCCTGGTAGCATTTTATACCAAAGCAACCAACACAAATCACCCTAGCCAGACATGTCAGCATCTTTGTTTCTCAGAAATGAATTTTTTATCAGTCTAACAAAAGCACCTTTTACATTATAGATGGACTTCAAAAGGAAAATATGAAAGTTTATTGAACTTTATTCATGCACATTCATCCAACAAATATTTATTGAAGCTCTTAGATCCTTTTGTGGCAGGGGACGGGGGGACACAAAGCTACATGAGACAATGCCTATATGCCAGGAGCTCACAATATTGAAGGGCAGGGATACATGTGTGCTAGCCCCCTCCCCTCCGCTCTCCATCCTCCCTCCTCACTTAGATCAATGTCCCAGGTCACTCAGTCTTCCCTAGGGCTCTGTGGGACAGGCACAGGATGGACAAAGTATACTTTGGTGGGAAGGATGAAGGGATTACTATGCGAGCTCCTTCTTTTCTCCTTTGTCCCATTTGGGGTTTGATGGTTCATCTCTATGGAAGTTACCTTTACCTACAAGGGACTAAGAGTACCTTTGCCTGCTCAGGCCATGGAAGAGAACAATGTCTTCATGAAAGCAGGTAAAACCCTCCATAACCTGTGGCCCCAATCCCATCTCTCCAGCCTTAAATCTTACTCCATTTCCATTATATCCACTCACTCCTTTCTGAATGTACTAGTTTGCTTTCATTCAAGCTATGTCCTACTGATCCATTCCTACTTGTCTAAGTCTCATTCATCTTTTCAAGGGTCATCTTCAATGCTTCTTCTTCCATCAAATGTTTCTTGATCTTTGTCCCTGACCTCACCCACTCTAATATACATTTTCCCTCCTGTGAGTCCTCATAACTGAGTTTATGTCAACCCCAAAGAATTTATTATGCTTCAACTTATATTAAACAATTTAGGGACTTCTTATTCACTCATTCTCATGAGACTGCAAAATGCTTGAGAGCAAGTCTGTGTTTAATTTGCTTTTCCCTCACGGGACAAATCGGAGACAAGGTTGGCCTGTGTTTTAAAATTTATTTATTTAACTAACATTTATTAAGCATAAACTATGTGCCAGACATTGGGCTAGAGATTCAATGGTGAGTATAAATCATTTCTCCACCACCAAGGAATTTATACTATAGTGACCAAATAGTCAATGATTAACAAATACCTGATAAGTTAATCAAAAGAGCACCCCTTATACCCATAAATATCTGTCTTTCTTAACCCTATTCTTTCTCCTCCTCCATATGCTCTTTTAAATTCGTTGCCCTAAACAATAACTAAAGGCTTCCTACCTAAGGATAGACTGAAAATGAAGACAAAGATTTAAGAAAAGAGATATGTTATACTCTGAGCATTTCAACTGGTGGTTAAGGAGAATGCTTATATCTTATAGTTGACATTTACGAGCCCTTACAGGCAAGGAAGGTATCCTCCCCAGTGCCTTGTAAAATGGTAAGACTTTGTCTGAACAAATGGTACCATCTTTATAATGAAAATAATAGTAATAATAAACGAGTAGCCTTTGTTGGAGATTTTCCCATCAATAAAAAATACTGAGAAGTTGAAAATTTTGAAACTTCTAATGTCTGACAATGACCAAATAGGTGTTAAAGACAGAGAGGTGAAAGGTAAGAGAAAGGAAGATGTCTTCAAAGATGAATAAACATCCTTCCTGCTCCTTCTTAGCATGGTTCTTCTTCTAAGACCAGCCCCCAATTAAGTGGCAATGCTCATTAGGGTTGCATGCCAGTTTTTGTGAGTTATTTTATGCCATCTTATGGCTGCAACTATCAACCAAAGACTCCTAAATCTGTATCTTCAGACCTCACTCTTTCTGAGTTCCAGATTCATATATCCAACTGATGCTGGCATTTCTACCTGGAAGTCCATGGCCCCAGCAAGCACTAAAACTGAAATGTATTTTTATTCCTCTTTCTCTCACTCTGCTTCTCCTCAACTGGTCTCTGTATTAGCAGGATCCTTTGCTGGGACTGCTCTCTGAAGTTGCCACCCCACCTTCAGCACTAGGAAACATCCTACAATTCTCCCAGTCTCAGCTATAGCAGAGCTTTTTTTAGGAAGGACACCCTCAGCCAGCTAGCAGAATTAGGTGGTCCTTCTCTCTTTTGGTGGGGTACCATGTCCCTATTTCTGTTAGAGCTCATATTACACTGTTTTGTAACTTTGTGTTGACTGACTAGATCATGATCCTTTAGAGCAGTGGTTCTCAGTCCTGGTCACACACTGGAATCACCTGGGAAATTTTAAAATTACTAATGCCTGGAACCCACCCCACCCCCAACTCTACCCCTGAACGTAATTTAATTCATATGTGGCACAGCCTAGCTACTGGAAGTTTAAAAAAATCTCTCCAGATGATTTTTATGCACAGTTAAAATTGAGAACTTCTGGACTTGAGAAGAGTAATTGCATCTTGATTATCTTTGTGTGTTACACATGTCAGGTATTGAATGAATAAACAATTACAACACCTATCCAGACACCTAAGTGAGAAGCCATAGAGCCCCAAACCCCATTCATCACCAATACCTGTCAACTGTACTTCTGAGAAGTCTCGTTTATCTACCCTCCCATTTATACATAGAATAATTACTTTATTTTTGGCACTCATTTTTCTGCCAGATTATTACATTTTCCTCCTCATTGTCTTCTTATCTTAGAGTTCCCCCCAAGTTTCCCTCTAAACTACCACTAGAGTTATCTTGCTAATAGTCTAACCATGTCCCCTTCCTGATTAAAATGGATTTATGTTGCCTATACAATACACTCTAAACTTTGCCAGATGAGATACTTAATTTTCCTCCTTCTCTGCCTGGCTACTTCTATTTCTGCTTCGTGACTCATCTCAAACATCAACTCTTCTACCAGGCTAACTCTTCCCCCACTCCACTTCTCCCAGGAAAATTTATCATGTCCCTTCTTTGCCTCCACAGCACTTGGTATATGTCCCTCTTACAGCCTTTTCTGGTGTATGTTGACATTATTTGCTTAAATATCTATGCCTCGTACATGAACTCTTTGAGGGCAGAAACTTGCCCTGTTATCTTTGCATCCTGATTGCATAGCAATCCGGTACTTCACTAAATATATATTGGATGAGAGGATAGATTAATGAGAGGAAAAAAGAGAAAGACAAATAATGGTGTTTCCATTTAGAGGAAGGAATAGCCCAAAAGGGTGAGGAGAGAGAAGGCAAACTCCTGGAGGAAAGCTAGATGCCTACTCTACAGGAATCTGTCCTCAGACACAGAAGCCCTGAGCAGTGGTGTCAGAGGCTGGAACACCTGGGTCAGGCTTAAGTAGTTGTTTGTCCCTACAGCCTTTGACCACAGCCTCCTTGTCGACCCAGTGCTCCTTACGCAAAATGACCCCAATCTGAGTGTATCTACCATTAGACATGACTCTGAACCATTTGATATTCCTGGGGAAAGCTTTTGGCCTTCCTTTTCCAATATGATGTCTACACATTTAAAATTAATTTGTCACTCTAAAGAAACAAGAATTTACAACTTGGATTCTTTTTTTCTCACTTCAAAATTGGCCATATGTCCTATGATTTGCTGTATTAATGTTGCACTGTAGGAATGCTCTCTTCCCAGAGAACCACCAGAGATGACTATTCTTTAAGCCCTGAAATAGTCACGATCAGTCTGAATGCTTGCAGATGCATGTTTTATTAGTGGGGAATGAAAGGAGTTAATAATCTTTTTCTCTAGACCAAGGAAGGGTGGACCAACTTGCCTATGGCATTGGCAACTGGTCTACACAACATGACTCTTTTCATTGTTACACTTCCTGCCCAGGTTAGTCAGGAGGCTAATTATGAAACCAGTGTCTGTGATGATTACACGTTAGGTGTGAACTATACAGTCAGTGATAATTACAGTTATTGAAGTGACCATTTGTGTTTGATTGACAGAACACATGCATCTCTGTGGACAGCATAGTATTACTTACCCCCTATCATTAGATACTCTACATAAGAATGTACTGCATTTCTGAGGAAACATAAGAAAGTATTCACGAGAAAAGTTCTGTGTTTCTGAGGATAAGAGGGGATCCTTTCATAAGGACCCTCCTGAGGCAGGTGATTTAGAGATGGGAGTGGTGAAGCCATCCTCACATGGTGAACAAGAATTCAGGACAGAAATATAGTTATAATTAAGTATTAATCAGGCTTCACTTTGACCTACTTCCCTGTAACTAAAATTCACTAGATGTTGACAATTTACATCACCATTGTTCCTATAGATGGGACTTCTGACATTAGAATCATAAGGCTTTTGTTTAAGAATTGCTTAATGTATTTTTCACATCCCAAATTCCAGTGAAACAGCTGACACCAACCAGTTTGAAGATCCCCACAGAAGAACAGAATCAGCATGAGAATACAGTTTCATTTCCCTGTCCCATGGCTTCACCCTGTACTCTTTGACTTTAACCATCTCTACACTTAGGCCCACTCCAAAACCTTCAAAAACCCTATCCCTAAACTCCTTGGGAAGATGAATTTGAGGTTTCCTTCTATTTCCTCCTTCAGCAGCTCTATGATTAAACCTCTTTATCTTCTGCAACCTGCTGTCTCGGTGTATTGACTTGCCAGGTATATCAGGCAACAGACCTATTGTGGTTACAGTGGTGGGGCAGTGGAGGAGTTTGGAAAACCAAAAGTGACCATGTGTTTAAAGCCCAGCAGTGCCTAATTCACCCAGACCTGCTCTAAGTCTGCTCAAGCCTTAGACAGAGATGAAAATACATTCTATACTTGGAATACTGCTTTAAGAAAGGGATGTAAAGGACCTCTTCAAGGAGAACTACAAACCACTGCTCAGTGAAATCAAAGAGGACACAAACAAATGGAAGAACATACCATGCTCATGGATAGGAAGAATCAATATCATGAAAATGGCCATACTGCCCAAGGTTATTTATAGATTCAATGCCATCCCCATCAACCTACCAACGAGTTTCTTCACAGAATTGGAAAAAAACTGCTTTAAAGTTCATATGGAACCAAAAAAGAGCCCGCATCTCCAAGACAATCCTAAGTCAAAAGAACAAAGCTGGAGGCATCACGCTACCTGACTTCAAACTATACTACAAGGCTACAGTAACCAAAACAGCATGGTACTGGTACCAAAACAGAGATATAGACCAATGGAACAGAACAGAGTCCTCAGAAATAATACCACACATCTACAGCCGTCTGATCTTTGACAAACCTGAGAGAAACAAGAAATGGGGAAAGGATTCCCTATTTAATAAATGGTGCTGGGAAAATTGGCTAGCCATAAGTAGAAAGCTGAAACTGGATCCTTTCCTTACTCCTTATACGAAAATTAATTCAAGATGGATTAGAGACTTAAATGTTAGACCTAATACCATAAAAACCCTAGAGGAAAACCTAGGTAGTACCATTCAGGACATAGGCATGGGCAAAGACTTCATGTCTAAAACACCAAAAGCAACGGCAGCAAAAGCCAAAATTGACAAATGGGATCTCATTAAACTAAAGAGCTTCTGCACAGCAAAAGAAACTACCATCAGAGTGAACAGGCAACCTACAGAATGGGAGAACATTTTTGCAATCTACTCATCTGACAAAGGGCTAATACCCAGAACCTACAAAGAACTCAAACAAATTTATGAGAAAAAAACAAACAACCCCATCAAAAAGTGGGCAAAAGATATGAACAGACATTTCTCAAAAGAAGACATTCATACAGCCAACAGACACATGAAAAAATGCTCATCATCACTGGCCATCAGAGAAATGCAAATCAAAACCACAATGAGATACCATCTCACACCAGTTAGAATGGCGATCATTAAAAAGTCAGGAAACAACAGGTGCTGGAGAGGATGTGGAGAAATAGGAACACTTTTACACTGTTGGTGGGATTGTAAACTAGTTCAACCATTATGGAAAACAGTATGGCAAGTCCTCAAGGATCTAGAACTAGATGTACCATATGACCCAGTCATTCCATTACTGGGTATATACCCAAAGGATTATAAATCATGCTGCTATAAAGACACATGCACACATACGTTTATTGCGGCACTATTCACAATAGCAAAGACTTGGAATCAACCCAAATGTCCATCAGTGACAGACTGGATTAAGAAAATGTGGCACATATACACCATGGAATACTATGCAGCCATAAAAAAGGATGAGTTTGTGTCCTTTGTAGGGACATGGATGCAGCTGCAAACCATCATTCTTAGCAAACTATCACAAGAACAGAAAACCAAACACCGCATGTTCTCACTCATAGGTGGGAACTGAACAATGAGATCACTTGGACTCGGGAAGGGGAACATCACACACCGGGGCCTATCATGGGGAGGGGGGAGGGGGGAGGGATTGCATTGGGAGTTATACCTGATGTAAATGACGAGTTGATGGGTGCTGACGAGTTGATGGGTGCAGCACAGCAACATGGCACAAGTATACATAAGTAACAAACCTGCAGGTTATGCACATGTACCCTAAAACTTAAAGTATAATAATAATAAAAAATAAATTAAAAAAAAAAAAAAGAAACCTGTTGTTGTCCTCTGAACATGACTAAGAAGTATTAGGAGTCCATTTATTTAGCATTATCAAGAATTAATTATTGAATACAACAGAATTATTGCCCTTACATCATCAAATATTCATTAGATACTATTCAGACCTATAGTTATACACACAAACATACACACACAGAGTGCTTTGTTCAACCTCACAAATGGCTATTTCCCAATAGTCTTCAAAGTAATAAGAAAAATTAGCATTGTCATTGGCAGGTAGGGTTACTGTCTCTGGGGCTGGCTCCACAATGAATGCCAATATGAAGAGGAAAAATGTCCCAGTGGAATATAGAGTTCTCTGTGCAGGTGTTTTCTGGAGGGACAACTTGAGTACTCTGTTTAAACTGTTAACAGTTGACAGTTTCCAATTCCAACCTTCTCCATCATTTCTGAAGAACAACCTTAAATGTCACTAAATGGTTCTAACATGACTTCGTTGTTTTCTAATTTTAATCTAAAACTAATAAGTAAGCATTAGCACAGGTCTTGCATAGATTACGGTTCTGTAATAGTGCTGCATAAGCCAGAATTATCCCAAAACTACTTTAGAAGTTTGCACACTGCTCTGCATTACAAGTCAGCATTACTTGGCTAAATGTTCTGATATTCACATGGAAGGAAAAAATCTTGTTCATTGGTGGTTAGCAGTTCTTATTAAAATTTGCCACTGATTCATGAAGCAAGGGCTTAGTAGATCAAAAAGGACAACATTCTTCATATATTATACAACTACTAAACTTGCACCTACTAATCAGTAACTTAAAACAATATTCTTGCCAAAAGGTGTGTGAAAAGTAGGAAATTATACATGATAAGACAAAACTTAAGCTGTAAAAATGGAACACCTTGTTAAAATTAAGGGGGAAGCCTAAAGGCCAAAGTTCAAGCCTTCCCCCCAATCCAGGCAGGGCCCAGATCACCATAAGCAGCATCACCAACTTTATTTTTCTCCAAAATTTTCAAACATTATCCCACAAATGAATGTCTCATTCTCACTTTTCACTCTATGGTCCACTTTGGGCCACAGAGACAAGGAATGACTGTTGTATACCCAGACACGTGCATTTCGAGGCACCCATTAACCAAAGTCACAGCTAAGGATTCAAAGATCTAGAACTCCGTTGGTAGGCTATTAATTATTGCCTCAATATCAGAGCCTGCTATTGGTCTATTCAGGGATGCAACTTCTTCCTGGTTTAGTCTTGGAAGAGTGTAAGTGTCCAGAAAATTATCCATTTCTTCTAGATTTTCTAGTTTATTTGCGTAGAGGTGTTTATAGTATTCTCTGATGGTAGTTTGTATTTCTGTGGGGTCGGTGGTGATATCCCCTTTATCATTTTTTATTGCATCTATTTCATTCTTCTCTCTTTTCTTCTTTATTAGTCTTGCTAGCGGTCTGTCAATTTTGTTGATCTTTTCAAAAAACCAACTCCTGGAATCATTGATTTTTTGGAGGGTTTTTTGTGTCTCCATCTCCTTCAGTTCTGCTCTGATCTTAGTTATTTCTTGCCTTCTGCTAGCTTTTGAATGCGTTTGCTCTTGCTTGTCTAGTTCTTTTAATTGTGATGTTAGAGTGTCAATTTTAGATCTTTCCTGCTTTCTCTTGTGGGCATTTAGTGCGATAAATTTCCCTCTACACACTGCTTTAAATGTGTCCCAGAGATTCTGGTATGTTGTATCTTTGTTCTCATTGGTTTTTTTTTTTGTTTTTTTTTTTTTGTTTTTTTTTTTAATTTATTTATTATTATTAAACTTCAAGTTGTAGGGTACATGTGCACAACGTGCAGGTTTGCTACATATGTATACTTGTGCCATGTTGGTGTGCTGCACCCATCAACTCGTCATTTACATCAGGTATAACTCCCAATGCAATCCCTCCCCCCCACCCCCCATGATAGGCCCCGGTGTGTGATGTTCCCCTTCCCGAGTCCAAGTGATCTCATTGTTCAGTTCCCACCTACATTGGTTTCAAAGAACATATTTATTTCTGCCTTCATTTCGTTATGTACCCAGTAGTCATTCAGGAGCAGGTTGTTCAGTTTCCATGTAGTTGAACGGTTTTGATTGAGTTTCTTAGTCCTGAGTTCTAGTTTGATTGCACTGTGATTCACAGCTGAATTCTACCAGAGGTACAAGGAGGAGCTGGTACCATTCCTCCTGAAACTATCCCAATCAATAGAAAAAGAGGGAATCCTCCCTAACTCATTTTATGAGGCCAACATCATCCTGATACCAAAGCCTGGCAGAGACACAACAAAAAAAGAGAATTTTAGACCAATATCCCTGATGAACATTGATGCAAAAATACTCAATAAAATACTGGCAAACCGGATTCAGCAGCACATCAAAAAGCTTATCCACCATGATCAAGTGGGCTTCATCCCTGGGATGCAAGGCTGGTTCAACATTCGCAAATCAATAAACATAATCCAGCATATAAACAGAACCAAAGACAAGAACCACATGATTATATCAATAGATGCAGAAAAGGCTTTTGACAAAATTCAACAGCCCTTCATGCTAAAAACTCTCAATAAATTCGATATTGATGGAACGTACCTCAAAATAATAAGAGCTATTTATGACAAACCCACAGCCAATATCATACTGAATGGGCAAAAACTGGAAAAATTCCCTTTGAAAACTGGCACAAGACAGGGATGCCCTCTCTCACCACTCCTATTCAACATAGTGTTGGAAGTTCTGGCTAGGGCAATCAGGCAAGAGAAAGAAAGCAAGGGGATTCAGTTAGGAAAAGAAGAAGTCAAATTGTCCCTGTTTGCAGATGACATGATTGTATATTTAGAAAATCCCATTGTCTCAGCCCAAAATCTCCTTAAGCTGATCAGCAACTTCAGCAAAGTCTCAGGATACAAAATTAATGTGCAAAAATCACAAGCATTCGTATACACCAGTAACAGACAAACAGAGAGCCAAATCAGGAATGAACTTCCATTCACAATTGCTTCAAAGAGAATAAAATACCTAGGAATCCAACTTACAAGGGATGTAAAGGACCTCTTCAAGGAGAACTACAAACCACTGCTGAGTGAAATAAAAGAGGACACAAACAAATGGAAGAACATACCATGCTCATGGATAGGAAGAATCAATATCGTGAAAATGGCCATACTGCCCAAGGTTATTTATAGATTCAATGCCATCCCCATCAACCTACCAACGAGTTTCTTCACAGAATTGGAAAAAAACTGCTTTAAAGTTCATATGGAACCAAAAAAGAGCCCGCATCTCCAAGACAATCCTAAGTCAAAAGAACAAAGCTGGAGGCATCACGCTACCTGACTTCAAACTATACTACAAGGCTACAGTAACCAAAACAGCATGGTACTGGTACCAAAACAGAGATATAGACCAATGGAACAGAACAGAGTCCTCAGAAATAATACCACACATCTACAGCCGTCTGATCTTTGACAAACCTGAGAGAAACAAGAAATGGGGAAAGGATTCCCTATTTAATAAATGGTGCTGGGAAAATTGGCTAGCCATAAGTAGAAAGCTGAAACTGGATCCTTTCCTTACTCCTTATACGAAAATTAATTCAAGATGGATTAGAGACTTAAATGTTAGACCTAATACCATAAAAACCCTAGAGGAAAACCTAGGTAGTACCATTCAGGACATAGGCATGGGCAAAGACTTCATGTCTAAAACACCAAAAGCAACGGCAGCAAAAGCCAAAATTGACAAATGGGATCTCATTAAACTAAAGAGCTTCTGCACAGCAAAAGAAACTACCATCAGAGTGAACAGGCAACCTACAGAATGGGAGAACATTTTTGCAATCTACTCATCTGACAAAGGGCTAATACCCAGAACCTACAAAGAACTCAAACAAATTTATGAGAAAAAAACAAACAACCCCATCAAAAAGTGGGCAAAAGATATGAACAGACATTTCTCAAAAGAAGACATTCATACAGCCAACAGACACATGAAAAAATGCTCATCATCACTGGCCATCAGAGAAATGCAAATCAAAACCACAATGAGATACCATCTCACACCAGTTAGAATGGCGATCATTAAAAAGTCAGGAAACAACAGGTGCTGGAGAGGATGTGGAGAAATAGGAACACTTTTACACTGTTGGTGGGATTGTAAACTAGTTCAACCATTATGGAAAACAGTATGGCAAGTCCTCAAGGATCTAGAACTAGATGTACCATATGACCCAGTCATTCCATTACTGGGTATATACCCAAAGGATTATAAATCATGCTGCTATAAAGACACATGCACACATACGTTTATTGCGGCACTATTCACAATAGCAAAGACTTGGAATCAACCCAAATGTCCATCAGTGACAGACTGGATTAAGAAAATGTGGCACATATACACTATGGAATACTATGCAGCCATAAAAAAGGATGAGTTTGTGTCCTTTGTAGGGACATGGATGCAGCTGCAAACCATCATTCTTAGCAAACTATCACAAGAACAGAAAACCAAACACCGCATGTTCTCACTCATAGGTAGGAACTGAACAATGAGATCACTTGGACTCGGGAAGGGGAACATCACACACTGGTGCCTATCATGGGGAGGGGGGAGGGGGGAGGGATTGCATTGGGAGTTATACCTGATGTAAATGACGAGTTGATGGGTGCTGACGAGTTGATGGGTGCAGCACAGCAACATGGCACAAGTATACATATGTAACAAACCTGCACGTTATGCACATGTACCCTAGAACTTAAAGTATAATAAAAAAAAATAAAAATTAAAATTAAAATTAAAAAAAAAAAACAAAAAAAACAAAGATCTAGAACTCCATGATCTGGGGGACATATTTGAAGGTACTTCAGATATTCTTGGCAATTGCTTATACTCAAGACTTTCAGTAGGCATCCTGAGAATGCAAAATAGAAGTCTGACCCCTAAAACCTAGGGTGCTCTCTGGTGATGGTGCAAATACACTTAATATTAGAACCAGGAAGATAAACCATTAATAAAACAAGTCCATCCAACATAAAAGGAAACAGCCTCACCATCCAGTTAATTTCATGTCAAATCATACGTGAAATAATATTTTAAGAAGACATTTTGAAAGCAAATGCAATTCTAAATTTGCTAGAATTCTAGGATGCCAAACTTATCTGCCAAAAATAATATCTTCATCAATGTAGACTTATGTCTTAGAAAGCTTTCTACACCTTACTAATAAATGCAGATTCCCCATGTTGACAGCAGTAGTAAGTAGATTCTTACATTTGCTAAAAGCAGATTATTAGCTACTCCTCTTTTTTCTATTTTGTAAATTTCCAGTTGGTATAAAATATTTTACAACAACTGTTCCAGTTGTCCTGACATTGTCAATTACTTTTTAGGCTAGATTTTTCTAACACAGACTGAAGAAAAAATGGGAAACTTTTTATTAAATGCAACTTCTCATTCACTCCTCTGACATCCATATCCAAGCCTGATTTTATTTCTAAAATGTCACAGACTTTTTCAGCTCATCTCATTCCTTATAGAAATGCCCACTCCATAAAAGGAAAAGTAAGACAGCAGCAAAATTCCAAAAGATAATTTGGGCATAGTGGTTTCTGAACAGAAGCCAATGTGATGATGTGATGAACACCAACTGGACTTTTCCAACACTCCCTCATTCTGGAAGTCTATTTATTCTGCACTGACTGGAAACCATTCAGCAGTGTTGGATCTGTGACCTTCTCCTACACCTCTCCAATGCAGGAGGACATTAAAACACAAGCTGCAAATCCATCGAGAGGGAAACTGCTGCCCCGGACTTGAGGCCTCTTTCATATTCAAAGATTGACTTCAGTTGAGTGGGGGTCCACATAAATAATATATTTCTAAACCAAAAGAGCTTCCCTGAGCAATTATTCTCATCAGAAAAGTTTCTATGAGGTGCCAAGAGAATTATTTTAAGAAATGTTTTTAGAAGTTTCTTGACCTCAGAATTTTTTCAAGGTGTCAACTTGGGCTGATCCCCAATAACAACAATCCATAGCTTAGTCAGATTTCAGGTTTTAAAGTATGTGGCATTTTTAAGAAGTCTCCTCCCTGCTTTCCTTCAAATATAGGCCAAAAGTAAACACAAGTTCAAGCCCATTGTTGTGTTTTTCAACCACAAATTTTCTCTCTCCTTCCTCCACCATCACCTCAAAATTCAATCATCAGAAGGTAGAAATGACTAGGAACGGTCCAACATTATGGGACGCCACTCAAAGGTTTCCTTTCCTCAGCTTTGCAAGTATTTCAGATCCTTGATTGTCCTTAAAATTTACAGTTTGATGTGGCAGTGCTCTCTGAGTAAATCCAAAAAAGAAAATGCCACTCTTCTAAAATGATGAAAAATAATCTCTTCAAAAATAGAAAGGGTCAATCTTAGAGATCCACAGGAAACTGTTTTCTCTAGCCAATTGAGGACCCACTTGGTTCCAGATGTAAAACCAAGGCAGAACAGAAAATAATGGGAATAAGTGGTTATATTCTGCAGGATGAACCAATTCTGGCATAATATAAACTTCCTGAGAAAACATGAGTATAAGTGTCACTTTGCTAGAAATAGGTTAGGCTTACAGGGTAGGAAAATAGCCGGAGGTGGCAAAAATGCAATAACTTCATCTCTGCTTATGAAATTCAGTGCCATCTTTAAATAGCTATTTTTTTCTGACTCCTAATCAATAAACAAGATCCAAAATATTCTTTGAAATTTACAATGAAATGAGGAATAAATGATTCCTAAATCACCATTATCTCATTTTATTTATTAAATCAGTATTAAAAATAATCCATTATATATAAAGCATTAAGCTATATGCATAATGTCTCTACCAATTTAAATTCTTTCTGAGAGTGTACAAGGGTTCCCTTTCCTCTACATTCACTCCAACTCATTTTTCTTATGCTTTCTTTTAGTAGTTTTATGGTTTCAGTTCTTATGTGTTAAGTCTTTAATCTATTTTGAGTTAATTTTGTGTATGGTGTAAGACAAGGGTCCAACTTTAATATTTTGAATGTGGATATCCAATTTTCCCAACATCATTTATTGAAGAAACTTTCTCTCTCCCCATGTATATTCTTGGCACTCTTGTCAAAGATTAGTTGATTATGTATGTGTGGGTTTATTTTTGGGTTCTCTATTCTGTTCTATTGGTCTATGTGTCTGTTTTTAATGCCAGTGCTGTATTGTTTTGATTATTATAGCTTTGAAATATAGTTTAAAATCAGGGAGTGTGATACCTCTTATTTTGTTATCTCTTAAAATCTCTCTATTTACTTGTAATCTTTTGTGGTTTCATGCAGATTTTAGGGGTTTTGTTATTACTTAGAAAAGGGTTTTTTTAATACTTTAAGTTCTGGGATACATGTGCAAAATGTCAGGTTTGTTACATAGGTATACATGTGCCATGGTGGCTTGTTGCAACCATCAACCCAACATCTATATTAGGTATGTCTCCTAATACTATCCCCCTCTTTGCCCCCCACCCCTGACAGGCCCTGAGTGTGATGTTCCCCTTCTTGTGCCCATATGTTCTCATTGTTCAACCCCCATTTATTAGTGAGAACATGTGGTGTTTGGTTTTCTGTTCCTGTGTTAGTTTGCTGAGAATGATGGTTTCCAGCTTCATCCATGTCCCTGCAAAGGACATGAACTCATCCTTTTCATGGCTGCATAGTATTCCAAGGTGTATATGTGCCACATTTTCTTTATCCAATCTATTATTGACAGACATTTGAGTTGGTTTAAAGTCTTTGTTATTGTGAATAGTGCCACAATAAACATACATGTTCATGTGTCTTTATAGTAGAGTGATTTATAATCCTTTGGGTATATACCCAGTATGGGATTGCTGGGTCAAAGGGTATTTCTAGTTCTAGATCCTTGAGGAATCGCCACACTGTCTTCCACAATGGTTGAACTAATTTACACTCTCACCAACAGTGTAAAAGTATTCCTATTTCTCCACATCCTCTCCAGCATCTGTTGTTTCCTGACATTTTAATGACTGCCATTCTAACTGGTGTGAGATGGTATCACATTGTGGTTTGATTTGCATTTCTCTAATGACCAGTGTTGATGAGCGTTTTTTCATACGTCTGTTGGCTGCATAAATATCTTCTTTTCAGAAGTAGCTGTTCATATCCTTTGCTCTCTTTTTGATAGAGTTGTTTGTGTTTTTTTTGTAAATTTGTTTAAGTTCCCTGTAGATGCTGGATATTAGCCCTTTGTCAGATGGATAGATTGCAAAAAATTTCTTCCATTCTGTAGGCTACCTGTCCACTCTGATGATCATTTCTATTGCTGTGCAGAAGTTCTTTAGTTTAATTAGATCCCATTTATCAATTTTGGCTTTTGTTGCCATTGCTTTTGGTGTTTTTGTCATGAAGTCTTTGCACATGCCTATGTCCTGAATGGCATTGCCTAGGTTTTCTTCTAGGGTTTTATGGTTTTAGGTCTTACATTTATGTTTTTAATCCATCTTGAATTAATTTTTGTATAAGGTGTAAGGAAGGGGTTCAGTTTCCATTTTCTGCATATGGCTAGCCAGTTTTCCCAACACCATTTATTAAATAGGGGATCCTTTCCCAATTGCTTGTTTTTGACAGGTTTGTCAAAGATCAGATGGTTGTAGATGTGTGGTGCTATATCTGAGGCCTCTGTTCTGTCCCATTGATCTATATATCTGTTTTGGTACCAGTACCATGCTGTTTTGGTTACTGTAGTCTTGCAGTATGGTTTGAATTCAGCTAGTGTGATGTATCCAACTTTGTTCTTTTTGCTTAAGATAGTCTTGGTTACATGGGCTCTTTTTTTGCTCCATATGAAATTTAAGGTAATTTTTTCTAGTTCTGTGAAGAAAGTCAATAGTAGCTTAATGGGAATAGCATTGAATCTATAAATTACTTTGGGCAATATGGCCATTTTCGTGATATTGATTCTTCCTATCCATGGGCATGAAATGTTTTTCCATTTGTTTGTGTCCTCTCTTAGTTCCTTGTGCAGTGGTTTGTAGCTGTCCTTCAAGAGGTCCTTTACGTCTCTTGAAAGTTGTAGTTGTCTGGGGGGCGGAGCAAGATGGCCGAATAGGAACAGCTCCAGTCTCCAACTCCCAGCGCGAGCGACACAGAAGACCGGCGATTTCTGCATTTTCAACTGAGGTACTGGGTTCATCTCACTGGGGAGTGCCAGACGATGGGTGCTGGTCAGCTGCTGCAGCCCGACCAGCGAGAGCTGAAGCAGGGCGAGGCATTGCCTCACCTGGAAAGCGCAAGGGGGAAGGGAATCCCTTTTCCTAGCCAGGGGAACTGAGACACACAACACCGGGAAAATCAGGTAACTCCCACCCCAATACTGCGCTTTAAGCAAACAGGCACACCAGGAGATCATATCCCACACCTGGCCGGGAGTGTCCCACACCTACGGAGCCTCCCTCATTGCTAGCACAGCAGTCTGTGATCTACCGGCAAGGCAGCAGCGAGGCTGGGGGAGGGGCGCCCACCATTGCTGAGGCTTAAGTAGGTAAACAAAGCTGCTGGGAAGCTCGAACTGGGTGGAGCTCACAGCAGCTCAAGGAAACCTGCCTGTCTCTGTAGACTCCACCTCTGGGGACAGGGCACAGTAAATAATAACAAACGCAGCAGCTCTGCAGACGCAAACGACTCTGTCTGACAGCTTTGAAGAGAGCAGTGGATCTCCCAACACGGAGGTTGAGATCTGAGAAGGGACAGACTCCCTGCTCAAGTGGGTCCCTGACCCCTGAGTAGCCTAACTGGGAGACATCCCCCACTAGGGGCAGTCTGACACCCCACACCTCACAGGGTGGAGTACACCCCTGAGAGGAAGATTCCAAAGCAAGAATCAGACAGGTACACTCGCTGTTCAGAAATATTCTATCTTCTGCAGCCTCTGCTGCTGATACCCAGGCAAACAGGGTCTGGAGTGGACCTCAAGCAATCTCCTACAGCTACAACCTACAGCTGAGGATCCTGACTGTTAGAAGGAAAGCTATCAAACAGGAAGGACACCTACACCAAAACCCCATCAGTACATCACCATCATCAAAGACCAGAGGCAGATAAAACCACAAAGATGGGGAAAAAGCAGGGCAGAAAAGCTGGAAATTCAAAAAATAAGAGCGCATCTCCCCCGGCAAAGGAGCGCAGCTCATCACCAGCAACGGATCAAAGCTGGACGGAGAATGACTTCGACGAGATGAGAGAAGAAGGCTTCAGTCCATCAAATTTCTCAGAGCTAAAGGAGGAATTACGTACCCAGTGCAAAGAAACTAAAAATCTTGAAAATAAAGTGGAAGAATTGATGGCTAGAGTAATTAATGCAGAGAAGCTCACAAACGAAATGAAAGAGACGAAAACCATGGCACGAGAAATACGTGACAAATGCACAAGCTTCAGTAACCGTCTCGATCAACTGGAAGAAAGAATGTCAGCGATGGAGGATCAAATGAATGAAATGAAGCAAGAAGAGAAACCAAAAGAAAAAAGAAGAAAAAGAAATGAACAAAGCCTGCAAGAAGTATGGGATTATGTAAAAAGACCAAATCTACGTCTGATTGGGGTGCCTGAAAGTGACGGGGAAAATGGAACCAAGTTGGAAAACACTCTTCAGGATATCATCCAGGAGAACTTCCCCAACCTAGTAGGGCAGGCCAACATTCAAATCCAGGAAATACAGAGAACGCCACAAAGATACTCCTCGAGAAGTGCAACTCCAAGACACATAATTGCCGGATTCACCAAAGTTGAAATGAAGGAAAAAATCTTAAGGGCAGCCAGAGAGAAAGGTCGGGTTACCCACAAAGGGAAGCCCATCAGACTAACAGCAGATCTCTCGGCAGAAACTCTTCAAGCCAGAAGAGAGTGGGGGCCAATATTCAACATTCTTAAAGAAAAGAATTTAAACCCAGAATTTTATATCCAGCCAAACTAAGTTTCATAAGTGAAGGAGAAATAAAATCCTTTACAGATGAGCAAATGCTTAGAGATTTTGTCACCACTAGGCCTGCCTTACAAGAGACCCTGAAGGAAGCACTAAACATGGAAAGGAACAACCGGTACCAGCCATTGCAAAAACATGCCAAAATGTAAAGACCATCAAGGCTAGGAAGAAACTGCATCAACTAACGAGCAAAATAACCAGTTAATATCATAATGGCAGGATCAAGTTCACACATAACAATCTTAACCTTAAATGTAAATGGACTAAATGCTCCAATTAAAAGACACAGACTGGCAAACTGGATAAAGAGTCAAGACCCATCAGTCTGCTGTATTCAGGAGACCCATCTCACACGCAGAGACATACATAGGCTCAAAATAAAGGGATGGAGGAAGATTTACCAAGCAAATGGAGAACACAAAAAAGCGGGGGTTGCAATACTAGTCTCTGATAAAACAGACTTTAAACCATCAAAGATCAAAAGAGACAAAGAAGGACATTACATAATGGTAAAGGGATCAATTCAACAGGAAGAGCTAACTATCCTAAATATATATGCACCCAATACAGGAGCACCCAGATTCATAAAGCAAGTCCTTAGAGACTTACAAAGAGACTTAGACTCCCATACAATAATAATGGGAGACTTCAACACTCTACTGTCAACATTAGACAGATCAACGAGACAGAAAGTTAACAAGGATATCCAGGAATTGAACTCATCTCTGCAGCAAGCAGACCTAATCGACATCTATAGAACTCTCCACCCCAAATCAACAGAATATACATTCTTCTCAGCACCACATCGTACTTACTCCAAAATTGACCACGTAATCGGAAGTAAAGCACTGCTCAGCAAATGTACAAGAACAGAAATTATAACAAACTGTCTCTCAGACCACAGTGCAATCAAATTAGAACTCAGGGCTAAGAAACTCAATCAAAGCCGCTCAACTACATGGAAACTGAACAACCTGCTCCTGAATGACTACTGGGTACATAACGAAATGAAGGCAGAAATAAAGATGTTCTTTGAAACCAATGAGAACAAAGATACAACATACCAGAATCTCTGGGACACATTTAAAGCAGTGTGTAGAGGGAAATTTATAGCACTAAATGCCCACAAGAGAAAGCAGGAAAGATCTAAAATTGACACTCTAACATCGCAATTAAAAGAACTAGAGAAGCAAGAGCAAACACATTCGAAAGCTAGCAGAAGGCAAGAAATAACTAAGATCAGAGCAGAACTGAAGGAGATAGAGACACAAAAAACCCTCCAAAAAATCAATGAATCCAGGAGTTGGTTTTTTGAAAAGATCAACAAAATTGACAGACCACTAGCAAGACTAATAAAGAAGAAAAGAGAGAAGAATCAAATCGATGCAATTAAAAATGATAAAGGGGATATCACCACCGACCCCACAGAAATACAAACTACCATCAGAGAATACTATAAACACCTCTACGCAAATAAACTGGAAAATCTAGAAGAAATGGATAATTTCCTGGACACTTACACTCTTCCAAGACTAAACCAGGAAGAAGTTGAATCCCTGAATAGACCAATAGTAGGCTCTGAAATTGAGGCAATAATTAATAGCCTACCAACCAAAAAAAGTCCAGGACCAGATGGATTCACAGCTGAATTCTACCAGAGGTACAAGGAGGAGCTGGTACCATTCCTTCTGAAACTATTCCAATCAATAGAAAAAGAGGGAATCCTCCCTAACTCATTTTATGAGGCCAACATCATCCTGATACCAAAGCCTGGCAGAGACACAACAAAAAAAGAGAATTTTAGACCAATATCCCTGATGAACATCGATGCAAAAATCCTCAATAAAATACTGGCAAACCGGATTCAGCAGCACATTAAAAAGCTTATCCACCATGATCAAGTGGGCTTCATCCCTGGGATGCAAGGCTGGTTCAACATTCGCAAATCAATAAACATAATCCAGCATATAAACAGAACCAAAGACAAGAACTACATCATTATCTCAATAGATGCAGAAAAGGCTTTTGACAAAATTCAACAGCCCTTCATGCTAAAAACGCTCAATAAATTCGGTATTGATGGAACGTACCTCAAAATCATAAGAGCTATTTATGACAAACCCACAGCCAATATCATACTGAATGGGCAAAAACTGGAAAAATTCCCTTTGAAAACTGGCACAAGACAGGGATGCCCTCTCTCACCACTCCTATTCAACGTAGTGTTGGAAGTTCTGGCTAGGGCAATCAGGCAAGAGAAAGAAAGCAAGGGGATTCAGTTAGGAAAAGAAGAAGTCAAATTGTCCCTGTTTGCAGACGACATGATTGTATATTTAGAAAACCCCATTGTCTCAGCCCAAAATCTCCTTAAGCTGATCAGCAACTTCAGCAAAGTCTCAGGATACAAAATTAATGTGCAAAAATCACAAGCATTCTTATACACCAGTGACAGTCAAACAGAGAGCCAAATCAGGAATGAACTTCCATTCACAATTGCTTCAAAGAGAATAAAATACCTAGGAATCCAACTTACAAGGGATGTAAAGGACCTCTTCAAGGAGAACTACAAACCACTGCTCAGTGAAATCAAAGAGGACACAAACAAATGGAAGAACATACCATGCTCATGGATAGGAAGAATCAATATCGTGAAAATGGCCATACTGCCCAAGGTAATTTATAGATTCAATGCCATCCCCATCAAGCTACCAACGAGTTTCTTCACAGAATTGGAAAAAACTGCTTTAAAGTTCATATGGAACCAAAAAAGAGCCCGCATCTCCAAGACAATCCTAAGTCAAAAGAACAAAGCTGGAGGCATCACGCTACCTGACTTCAAACTATACTACAAGGCTACAGTAACCAAAACAGCATGGTACTGGTACCAAAACAGAGATATAGACCAATGGAACAGAACAGAGTCCTCAGAAATAATACCACACATCTACAGCCATCTGATCTTTGACAAACCTGAGAGAAACAAGAAATGGGGAAAGGATTCCCTATTTAATAAATGGTGCTGGGAAAACTGGCTAGCCATAAGTAGAAAGCTGAAACTGGATCCTTTCCTTACTCCTTATACGAAAATTAATTCAAGATGGATTAGAGATTTAAATGTTAGACCTAATACCATAAAAATCCTAGAGGAAAACCTAGGTAGTACCATTCAGGACATAGGCATGGGCAAAGACTTCATGTCTAAAACACCAAAAGCAACGGCAGCAAAAGCCAAAATTGACAAATGGGATCTCATCAAACTAAAGAGCTTCTGCACAGCAAAAGAAACTACCATCAGAGTGAGCAGGCAACCTACAGAATGGGAGAAAATTTTTGCAATCTACTCATCTGACAAAGGGCTAATATCCAGAACCTACAAAGAACTCAAACAAATTTACAAGAAAAAAACAAACAACCCCATCCAAAAGTGGGCAAAGGATATGAACAGACATTTCTCAAAAGAAGACATTCATACAGCCAACAGACACATGAAAAAATGCTCATCATCACTGGCCATCAGAGAAATGCAAATCAAAACCACAATGAGATACCATCTCACACCAGTTAGAATGGCGATCATTCAAAAGTCAGGAAACAACAGGTGCTGGAGAGGATGTGGAGAAATAGGAACACTTTTACACTGTTGGTGGGAGTGTAAACTAGTTCAACCATTATGGAAAACAGTATGGCGATTCCTCAAGGATCTAGAACTAGATGTACTATATGACCCAGCCATCCCATTACTGGGTATATACCCAAAGGATTATAAATTATGCTGCTATAAGGACACATGCACACGTATGTTTATTGCAGCACTATTCACAATAGCAAAGACTTGGAATCAACCCAAATGTCCATCAGTGACAGATTGGATTAAGAAAATGTGGCACATATACACCATGGAATACTATGCAGCCATAAAAAAGGATGAGTTTGTGTCCTTTGTAGGGACATGGATGCAGCTGGAAACCATCATTCTCAGCAAACTATCACAAGAACAGAAAACCAAACACCGCATGTTCTCACTCGTAGGTGGGAACTGAACAATGAGATCACTTGGACTCGGGAAGGGGAACATCACACACCGGGGCCTATCATGGGGAGGGGGGAGGGGGGAGGGATTGCATTGGGAGTTATACCTGATGTAAATGACGAGTTGATGGGTGCAGCACACCAACATGGCACAAGTATACATATGTAGCAAACCTGCACGTTGTGCACATGTACCCTACAACTTGAAGTTTAATAATAATAAATAAATAAAAAAAAAAAAAAAAGAAAGTTGTAGTTGTCAGTATTTTATTCTCTTTGTAAGAATTGCGAATGGGAGGTCACTCATGATTTGGCTCTCTGCTTGTCTATTATTGGTGCATAGGAATGCTTGTGATTTTTGAACATTAATTTTGTATCCTGAGACTTTGCTGAAGTTGCTTAAGGTGTTTTGGTGCTGAGACGATGGGTTTTCTAAATATGCAATCATGTCATCTGCAAACAGAGACAATTTGACGTCCTCTCTTCCTATATTAATACTCTGTATTTCTTTCTCTTGCCTGATTGCCCTGGCCAGAACTTCCCATACTATGTTGAATAAAAGTGGTGAGAGGGGGCATCCTTGTCTTGTGCCAGTTTTCAAAGGGAATGCTTCCAGCTATTGCCCATTCAGTATGATATTGGCTGTGGGTTTTTCATAAATAGCTCTTATTATTTTGAGATACATTCTGTCCATCAATACCTAGTTTATTGACTGTTTTTAGCATGAAGGGGTGTTGAATTTTATCAAAAGGCCTTTTCTGCATCTATTGAGATAATCATGTGGTTCTGTTTATACTATGGATTACATTTATTTATTTGCATATGTTGAAACCGCCTTACATCCCAGGGATGAAGCTGACTTGATCATAGTGTATACGCTTTTTAATGTGCTGCTGGATTTGGTTTGCCAGTGTTTTATTGAGGATTTTCACATTGATGTTCATCATGGATATTGGCCTGAAATTTTTTTTTGTTGTGTCTCTGCCAGGTTTTGGTATCAGGATGATGCTGGCATCATAAAATGAGTTAGGGAGGAGTCCCTTTTTTTAACATTGTTTGGAGTAGTTTCAGAAGGAATGGTATCAGCTCCTCTTTGTACCTCTGGTAGAATGAGGCTGTGAATCCGTCCGGTCCTGGGCTTTTTTTTTTTTTTTTTTGGTTGGTAGGGTATTAATTAGTGCCTCAACTTCAGAACTTGTTATTGGTCTATTCAGGGATTCAATTTCTTCCTGTTTTGTCTTGGGAGGGTGTATGTGTCCAGAAATTTATCCATTTCTTCTAGATTTTCTATCTTATTTGCATAGAGGTGTTTATAGTATTCTCTCATGATAGTTGGTATTTCTGTGGGATCAGAAGTGATACCCCTTTATCATTTTTTATGGTGTCTATTTTATTCTTCTCTCTTTTTTTCTTTATTAGTCTGGTTAGCAATCTATTTATTTTGTTAATCTTTTCAAAAAACCAGCTCCTGGATTCATTAATTTTTTGAAGGATTTTCTTGTCTTTATCTCCCTTAGTTCTGCTCTGTTCTTAGTTATTTCTTATCATCTGCTAACTTTTGAATTTGTTTGCTCTTGCTTCTCTAGTTCTTTTAATTGTGATGGTAGGGTATCCATTTTAGATCTTTCCCACTTTCTCACGTGGGCATTTAGTGCTGCGAATTTCCCTCTACACACTGCTTTAGCTGTGTCCCAGAGATTCTGGTACATTGTCTCTTTGTTCTCATCGGTTTCAAAGATCTTGTTTATTTCTACCTTAATTTCATTATTTACTCAGTAGCCATTCAGGAGCAGGTTGTTCAGTTTCCATGTTGTTGTGCGGTTTTGAGCGAGTTTCTTAATCCTGGGTTCTAATTTGATAGCACTGTGGTCTGACAGACTGTTTGTTATGATTTCTGTTCTTTTGCATTTGCTGAGGTGTGTTTTACTATTAACTATGTGGTCAATTTTAGAATAAGTTGTATGTGGTTCTAAGAAGAAGCTTCTCTAAGTGACAGAAAGCTTCTCTAAGTGACAGAAAAAAATTAAGTGTTAATTCTTTATAATTAAAAAGACAATCACATCAGCTTTGCTGACAGCTATGTCAGAAAAGTTGACAAAAAGAGCAAATAGATTGCTGAAATATAATTACATTTTAGTATAGTTACTATCAATTCTTAATTATTAAAATGTTAGCTTTAGATATTTATTAAGATGTGATACTTTATTCACATCCTAATTTTACAAAGTTGTATTATAAAATTTCTGTTACTACTTATTCTCCTTGTTTTGTGCTTAAAGACAAAAAGCCAACTTTGGCTGTTTTTATTAGTAACCGTCACCGAGCATCATTTACATCCTCAATTATTTAGGTAGCCATCAAAGGCATCAGTGCTTAGCAACAATATTCTTTATACACAGGAAAAGTTATCCTTGAGTAAGAAATGTGCTCATAGATAGCAGATCTGAACATGTATCATGAAAGTTTGCATGCCTAGAGCCTATAATATCTGAGCCAACCAGACCCTTGGCCACAATGGTGCTCACATCTTCCTAAACACAGTGGAAATCACCTCCTATATGGCATGCTTCTAGATATGTGTCAGGAAACACTTTAAAGTGATTAAAAGAATTTGCACTAGATGATTCTTTATTAAGAATGTCATTAGAGAAACGGTTTTGAACTTTAAATAGTAACAGACCTTCAAATTTTCCTTTGGAATTGAAGTATATAGCAGCTTTATACCTTTAACATTAAGGATTTTTAATATCCAAAACCTAACCAATTTGTAGCTGGAGTTCAAGTCAGCCTGACCATACAAAATAGATATTTCCAGAAAAGACTCCAAAAAGTAATTGCTTTACTACAATAAAATGCAGTTAGGTACTTTTTATAACCACAAATAGTAATGTAACCTCAACTCTTTTAAGGCTCTCACCACAAGTGTATACTAATCGCATTTCACTGTCCCATATATGTAGCATAATATCTTTTAGGGAGAAAGGTTACTGTTTCCGACTCTATAGAAGCAGTTCTTGGAGAATATATTAGCAAAACACATTATGTGATAAAAGATTTGTATTCAAAATATGCAATGAACTCATAACACTCAACAAAAAGATAATAAACAACCCAATTAATAAGGACCGAAGATCTGAAAACCTCCCCAGAGAAAACCCAAACCCTTTATGGGTTGTACATAAGCATATGAAAAGATGTTCAACATTACATGTTATTAAGGAATTGCAAATTAAAGTAACAATGGGGTATCACTACCTCACTATTAGAATGGCTAAAATACAAACACAATACTGGCAATACCAAATGCTGGTGAGGCTGCAGAACAATAGAAATTCTCAATCATTTATTGCTGGTGGACATGCAAAATGGTGCAGCCACTTTGGAAGACAGTTCAAAAGTTTCTTACAAAGCTAAGCATGCTCTTATCATAAGATTTGGCGATAGTTCCTCTAGGTATGCACTTGATTGAGCTGAAAACTTATGTCCTCACAAAACTAAATGTAGTCTCACCATAGGATCTAGCCATTATACTCATTGGTATTTACCCAAATGAGTTGAAGAAGTTATGTCCACACACACACACACAAAACTGCATATGAATGTTTTGGCAGTTCTATTCATAATTGCCAAAATTTGGAAGCAACACAGATGTCCTTCAATAGGTCAACAGACAAACAAACTGTGGTATGTTCTTATAGTGGAATATTAATCAACTATAAAAAGAAATGAGCTATCAAGCCATACAAAGGCATAGAAGAAACTTAAATGCCAATTGCTAAGTAAAAGAGGTCAGTCTGAAAAGGCTACATGCTGTCTGATTTCAACTACATAGCATTCTAGAAAAGGCAAACCTATAGAGACAGTAAAAAAGGTCAGCTGTTGCCAAGAGTTTGGAAGAAGTGGAGATGAATAGGTGAGCACAGGGGATTTGTAGGGTAGTGAAACTATTCTGTACGATACTTTAATGATGGGTTCATGAGATTACATGTTTGAGAAAATTCATAAAACAATGCAAAACAAAGAATTATAATTTAATGTAAACTATGGACTTTAAGTAATAGTAATTGATATGGTTTGGCTCTGTGTCCTCACCCAAATCTCACGTTGAATTGTAATCCCTAGTGTTGGAGGAGGGGTCTGGTGGGAGGTCACTGAATTATGGAGGCAGACTTCCCCCTTTTTGTTCTCGTGATAGACTTCTCATGAGATGTGGTTGTTTGAAAGTGTGTAGCATCTTGCCCTTTTCTCTCTGTCTCTCTCCTGCCAGCCAAGAGAAGACATGTTTGCTTCCCCTTCACCTTCCGCCATGATTGTAAGTTCCATGAGGCATCCCCCAGCCATGCCTCCTAAACAGCCTGCAGAACTGTGAGTCAATTAAATCTCTTTTCTTCTTAAATTACCTAGATTCAGGTAGTTCTTTAAATCAGTGTGAGAATAGACTAATACAGTAATATGCCAATATTCATCATTCATTAGTTGGAATAAGGGTACCACAAGAGTGCAAAATATTGTAGGTGTGCAGGGGAAGATAGCATATGGGAACTCTGTACTATCTACTCAGTTTTTATGTCTAAAAAATAAAGTCTAAGAATTAGGGAGGAAAAGCAAGTCAAGTGGTCTGGATTTGAATTTAGCCAGTTACTCTCTGATGAGAGGCTTTACAGTTGGTCTGACCCTTTGCTCTATGGAGAAAAAAGTTTATTCTGTACAATGGCTGGGATTGGGTGTTAAGGCATCTGGAAGCCATTCACTGACATGTATCATGTTAGCTTAATAATCTACACATCAATTCTGCTTGATCAACCTGCATGCCTGAGCACACATCAGGAACAAAGGGCAGGAGAAGAGACTGGAAGAGTTAGTATTTGCGTTACCCAGGACCTTCAGGAATATTTGCACAGAATCAATTGCAGCAACTGTTAGTGATCACAGGTTACCCTGGAGGACTGATCTGCTTTATAGAGTAGGGTGTCAGTGAAGATATTCATAGCAGTAAACACAATGGCAGATGTTTTCATAGCTAGCACTAGTCACCAAGGCAGGGAACAACCAGGCCTGGAGAGTCAGGGAAGGGATTTACAAGTGCCTCTGTATTTCAGGAAGCTCTCTCATGGTCTGCAAATGACTTTCTCTCACACCAAGAAAGTCGGGGCTTATTTGGTGTGCAAAATTATCAACAAGGGTCCTTTTGCCAAAGTAATAGAAGGGCTGGGTCTTTACATGGGTGAAAAGGCAAGTACACATTGACAAATAGATCCAATTCTCATGCCCATCCATTATCTGATACGATATTAAGTAGAAAATGATAATTTTTCTATTTCATAGCTTGCTCTACAACCTAGATTTTCTGGGAAGACTCAAATCATTTTAAATTAATAAAAATCTTGAAGTTTTGATTATCTGTTAGTTCAGAAACATGCGTGTTCCAGCTAAGTGTGTTTACATATATTATTTCCACAGCAGATACAAATAAATTCAAAGAAATAAGATTTTAAAAATCACATTGTGGCTTCTGTTTTATTTTCCTATCGAAATAAAATGCTCCTTTATCTGTTCTTGCTGAAAACAAAGGGAAAAAGTCTTGCTTTAAACTAACAACTATCAAAAGCAAAATTAATAGAAAATTCTAATGAGCTTTCCTAGAATCCATTAAAGCTAATTTTATTGGCATATAGAACTTCTTTCCATATTTAATCATTTTTATTTCTGATCCAACTACTTTTTTGCTTGCAGTTGAAATATGTTCCAAGATGTAATATATTTGCTATTCTTATTAATAAATATGTTCTTTATAATTAAAAAGACAATCACACCAGCTTTGCTGACAGCTATGTCAGAAAAGTTGACAAAAAGAGCGAATAGATTGCTGAAATATAATTACATTTTAGTATAGTTACTATCAGTTCTTAATTATTAAAATGTTAGCTTTAGATACTTATTAAGATGTGATACTTTATTCACATCCTAATTTTACAAAGTTGTATTATAAAATTTCTGTTACTACTTATTCTCCTTGTTTTGTGCTTAAAGACAAAAAGCCAACTTTGGCTGTTTTTATTAGTAACCTTCACCGAGCATCATTTACATCCTCAATTATTTAGGTAACCATCAAAGGCATCAGCAAGAAGAAAGCCAAGCAAGACTCCTATGTTCTAAAGAGTATAAAGTGTGGATCTTGGATCCAGTAAATTGTTAAATACCCTAACGTTGCCCAGCTACAAACCCTGGAGACTAAGAACTCCTATTACATGATGATGGAGCGATGCCTCAGTGGCAAACTCCTGGACAGGATCTGGGATCAAAAGAAACTAAGTGAAACAGAAGTGAAGATGATCTTCAGGCAGATGTTGTCTGCAGTGGAGCATCTGCACTGGCATGGAATGGTACACAGGATTATGTTTTTTTTTTTTTCTTCTCAGGCAGGAAAAGCCACCAAAGCCCCCATGTTTATGAAACCCTTGACATGTCAATCACTGACAGTGAGCCCAGCACAGGCTCTATAGCTAAATGCAAACTAAGGGAAGATCAGTGTTCTTAAGAAGTTTCTCACTGAGTATGCTAGCCAGGGGAAAGGAAGCACCAGCTCACAGGGCTCACAGAGCTCACTTCAGAGTCTCTCCTTACAATGTTTAGGTAGAAACTTACGTTTTTGTGAAAACTCTGACTACAGTTTAGAGGAAGACTTTAATTTTCTTATAAACAAAATATATAAAAGTTATAAAATGTGGCACTGATAAGTGTGGAAGGGATTTCTGCAAATTTTTGTGGGTATAATGATTTGGAGGAAACTCTGATTGAGGCCAGCTTATGGTATTAGCTGGTTTGCAATGTGTCTGTTCTTCCCATGCATCCAGATTTTTTAAATGCCTTATAAAATGTGTTATGATTTGGGAAAGATCATAGATACTAATTCCCAAGATCCCTCATACACTAAACTATACATAGCTCATTCCACAACATTGTCTTCTGTCTCCCTTTTCACTTCAGTAGAACTCCAGAGGCCAGAAAAGGATTTCAAGTCATTCTGTAACCTAGTGCTAGAGTTTTTCTTCCCTAGTCATCCTTGCATTCTTATCATATGTGACCCCTTTCCACAGCACACAAAAAATACTTATATGTTTCCTTGAATGGGAGAAACTCCAGAAAAGGAGAATAGTGAACTTAATATCAGAGACACACTAAAGATACATATCCAAATGAGTCTTGTAAGGGAAATGATTTCTGACAAACTTCTAGTTATTGTTTAAACAAATGACTTGTTCACATGTTCAATTGCTTAATGATGTCAAGCTTACAATCACTACACATGGGTGTGTATGTAACACATCCATGGCTAGAGAAGGTGCAAGTCCCTGCTGTTTTTCACAGTGAGGTCCAAGAATAAGAAGGCAGAAAACTCCACTCAGGGGGCTTCCCATGATTGCTTCACACAGTTCGGAAGGCCCCACTCTCTGCCTACCTTCTGCATGACCATGCCTTCTCCTCCTTGGAAAAGCCTGCACACCAAAGGACAGAAGACAACTTCCGTAAAATGCTCGGTGGAGGCAAGGAGCAAACTGCATCTGAAAACCTAATCTTGATTCTAGTGTTATGCTTTCATTCTTTGTTTCAAGCCCACCCTGACTGCCTCTTCTGCTTATAGTTAAAATATACAGAGATCACTTACTGCACACATTATCTTTGTATGTAGTGATACATATGCAAATATATTATGTTATTTAATGCTTGTGACACTCCAGTGAAGCGTTGGTAATCTTCATTCCCACAGATATTTGGATGCCATCATCAATACGTCTGAGGCCTCACACATTAGGGGTCCTTCTCAGGGACCATGCTTAGGGGACTCTGCCCTACTCCCACTGTGAGAATCACACAAGTGGGTGACTGAGAGAAAAACTTAGAAGACTACCATTTTATTTTTTTCAATTAGTTCATTCTTTAAAAGACAACAAAACATATAATAACTCATATTCACATAATATTTGATGATAATACTCCTATCTTCTCCTACACAGTCTCCTGAGGAGGTCCTTCTCAGATATTTAGGGTATTGGTTCAGTTGAGCCAAATTTTGTCTGCCTAAAATGCTGGACAGAAGAAAAGTGCTTGCGTGATTTATCCTGAGTCCCAAGTCCCTGACAGACAATCCTGAAAATGATGCTATCTTTATACAAGATTCCGCCTGGTTGCCCAGGAGTTATTTAGTGATTTCAACTGCATTCGTTCCAACTACGGCTTGATTAGAAAAAGAGAAACTCCATTTGTTTGGTTAATTTCCTAATGATTCATATAAAGACTCCTTATTCATTTCTTCTACTAAGAAATGAATAAGGAGATTTATATAATTTTATTTTGTAAATAAATATATTTTAATATTTTATTTATTTTTAGTTTTAAATGTTTTATTTTTTACTTTTGTAGGTACACAGTAGGTATATATATTTATGGGGTACATAAGATGTTTTGATACAAGCATGCAATGTGAAATAATCACATCATGGAAAATGGGGTATCTGTCCCTGTTTATCCTTTGTGCTACAAACAATCCAATTATACTCTCTTCATTATTTTTAAATGTACAATTAAATTATTGGCTATAGTCACCCTGTTGTACTATCAAATAGTTCTTATTCACTCTTTCTATTTTTTTTAATCCATTAATCATTCCCACCTTCTCTCTAAACCACACCTTCCCACTCAGTCCCCACTACTCTTCCCAGCCTCTGAGGTCTCATATTTTAATACAAGATGATTCCCAAATGAGTGGTCTGCCCTTGTCAAGTCAAAACTATGAACAGAAAGCTGAAAGAATATTGTCTCCTCTGCTGGTGCTTTTTTTTTCTGGAAACTTGAGTAATTTAATCCATTATCAATTTTAAGGCTGAAGTCAAGAAAGGATCCTCTTTAGCATAAAGTGTGATATTCTAAAACAGCAGTCCCCAACCTGTTTGGCAGCAGGGGCCAGTTTTGTGGAAGGCAATTCTTCCAGGGACCAGAAGTCAGGCATGGGTGGTTTCAGGATGATTCAATCATGTTACATTTATCATTAGATTATCATAAGAAGCACACAACCTAGATCCCTCACATGCACAGTTCACAATAGGGTTTGTGCTGCATTAGATTCTCACTGATCTGACAGGAGACAGAGCTCAACTTTGGTCACTCACTGCTCACCTTCTGCTATATGGCCCGGTTCCTAAGAGGGGATAGGGACTCCTGTTCTAAAACACAAAACACTAATATTGGTATATAAAGTTTACTTTTCTCGATGTCTTTAGGGGCTTGAAGATTGAAAATTTTCTTGTGGATGTACACAATATCAAAATTGTTCATAAATATAAATGTTTTTGTCTATTTCATTAATTCAGCAGATTAATGAAATAATTGATTAGTTAATTATTTAATTAATGAAATTTTAAATTCTTTGAAACACAGGCCTAAAGCATCTCAGGAGGCAGCATTAAGAGTCATATTATTTTATCTGGGTAGAGTGATACTATTTCAAAAAGCGGTGGAAACATAACAGTTGAAGCATAGATAAAAATGTACGATGCATACATAGTCTAATATCATGTTAAGCTATCAAGTAACAAATTACTTAAAATGATGTTTCATTTAAAATATTGTATGATTAAGTAAAAATCCAAATTTAGCATTTTATAAGCATAATTATATATGACATAAATATATATTCTGTTGCCTGTAAAACCATTCCATGGTTTTTCTCAAAATGTTCTTCTATTCCAAATAATCTTGGCAAAAATAATCTTAAGAAGTTCCTTATACTTAAACATTTCTGTTGCTTTTCAAGAATTGCTAAGTGAACTCTGAGCAATTCTCACTGAAGTAATAAAATCCTGAAAATAACCTGCATCCTTGAAGCTTAGAGGTCTGCAGTGAGGCTTTCAGAGGAGCCTGGAGACTGCCTGTCAATCTTGCTGTGTGAATTCTTGAGAATTTACAGCTTTCATGACATGGACCCCGCTTTGAGTCCTTCCAGGCCAGTCATGCTCATGAGGGGTGATTTTATATAGTCCAAGATCCAAGACCCCAGATACTGAAGCTCTGTTGTTTCTGGTTACCATTGTCACTGGGGAAGCTTTGCAGGCCCTCAGTTGAGGACCATAGGGCCTCTCCTTTCCGCTTCCTTCCCTGGACCCTTGACTATCCAGGTGGACCTGCAGACAGCTTTTTCCTGCTGAACCATGATTGCACAAAGCAGGGGCTGTCCTCTCCCCTTACATGTAATGATCAGCAAAGGCTGTTCTACTTACTTACTTTGTAGAAATAGATAAATTGTGCAAGAAAAATAACAAGAACAATAATGATAACTGATATCTAATGGAGCACTTATGATGTGTTCCAAACCTTTAACCTATATTAGCATGTTAATCCATATAAAAACCTGTGAGGTAGATATCAATATTTCCCCATTTTACAGATGAGGAAATTGAGTCACACAGCAGTGTAACTGTGATTCCAACCCTAAAAGAGTCAGGCAAAAAGCAAAAATGAGTAAAGTAAACCCAAGTTTCCGAGGTAATAGAGAGTAGTGAGTGGTGACCCAAGAGTGATGTCTGGACTAACAGGCCAGATCTGATGTGCCCTCATCAAGACCTACAGACAGGTAAGAAATGTTACAACATAGTGGAATACAAATGGCCAGTTACGTTATACCACACCTAACCTAAAGAAAACATTTCTAGAGAGCTGGCAAAAAATAAAAATAAATAAAAATAAAAGCCCAAGAATGTGAAGCAATAAAATAAATGATTTTTAAAAAGAACAGTGCTTCACCCTGTTTTCTTGCACCCTTATTCTCATCAGAATTGTTGCTATAAAATACTTTCTACTGAATTATTTTATCAAGTTATTCATAGACCCTCTTTATCCAAGTGCTGCTAAGAAGTATTCAATTTCTCGGCTGGAGGCAAGCTTCTTGGTCTGCCCATTTGTAAATCTTTCAGGCTTTTGATTGAGTAATACTGAGAAGTTGGAGGGTCTTTCTCAGGAGCAGTTAACTACTCAGGGTGGAAGTCCCACCTATGCGGCCCCTGAACTGCTTGCTCATCAGAAATATGGCCCCAAAGTGGATGTCTGGTTCATGTAAGTAAATCACCAACCTCCTGTGTTAGGTTAGGAACTCTGTGTGATAATCCCTTCGGCTTTAGAGCTGTGTGAAACCTGGCAGTGAGGGGGAGAGAGTGTTACGGAAAGCATTTTTCCTCACTGTAAGTTTCAGAAATTACACATACACATCAACTACATCTTAGCAAAACTGCTGCACAGTTATAACACTGAAAACGTGGGGAATCCATAAAGATGTGAAGATTCTGTGACCTGGTGGTCAGCATTTTATCTCACTTTCAAATTCAAAGCAACACAAGCATTTGAAAGGAACACATTTTGGAGTTCCCCTGATCAATTCTTCAAAACCCAGCCTGATATCACCTCCATGAAACCATCTCAGACACTTCTGAGGCCCAACACCAAGCTGGTTTGGTGGTGTGCTCAAGAACTCCAGTGTGTTTTGTTTTTCACTGTGGTGAAACCACCCTGTCATGTCATTATCCTTTGGCTATGGGTCTCCCTCATTAGACACCACTCTGTCATCATCCCTGAAGAGCTAGCACCTAGCACACTGTTGAGGGCTTAACAGGGCTTACTGATTGTTTATTGGATGAACTTTCAAATTATCTATAAATGTTAATGAACCATTCATTCTCCATCTGTCATTAGGTATTTAAGCAGAACACTGTAATGACAGAGCTCAGGTTTAACATGTGCCAAACTTGTGCTAAAATATACTAATGCTAACAAATGGTGTCCAAGAAGTCAAACGGGATCACTTTAAGAAAGAAGAGCATGTGATAATTAATGTGCCAGTGTTCTACAAGCATTTTATCATTTTATTGTCCAGTAAGATTCAATTGTCCATAGAAGCATAGAGTTAATGAAGAAAAGTCTGCAAAAGGATTTTATCTTAATGAATTTTAAGACTCCCCTTGGAAATCATATTTGCACTCTTTATTCTTGTAACAAACCTTTTTCTTCATAAATGCTGCAAAGAACATGTCAGAATTACTGTGTCCAAAATACCACAATGTCTAATCTAGAAAAGTCTAAATTGATATTTTATTGCATGAAGAAAGATAGTGGGATGAAATATCATTTTAATGTAAATTAGTAAGGAAAGGAGAAAAAAGGAAAAGCTAATAGATGTGGCCTAAAGACTTTTTCCTCCCACATCTTCTTCAGCCACATTTAGATTCTGCTGCATTTCAGCCTTACACTAGAAGAGTTTGTGAAAGGATACATTTTTAACCCTAAATTCTCACATTTAAAAAAAGGCTAAGTTAGCAGGCCTCCTCATTTTTTCATCTTTGATTAAGTACCTTTTCTCTCTAATTTCTAAGGATAAACATAATCAAAATATAGTGAGGTTTGGGTTTGTTGGTTTGTTTGTTTTGTAGAGCTAACTGCATTAGCTCTAACTTCCATTCAACGCATTCAACACCAAATCTTTTAAGGATACACCAATGGTCACTATACTTGGTTTTTATTTTTGTGCATCTAATCTTAAGATTCTTTGGAGGGCTGAGACATGATTACACTTGACATAAGTTCACTAAATTAACAAACCAGCTGTTGTCTTTAAAGCATGTCAGAGATTTCAGTGGAGTGTAAGAGTTGCCTTCTGTTACAGCTAATAAATTTTCAAGTTCACATATTGCCGGGTTTCAGTTAAAATTAAATATCAAATTCACAATTGTTGGACTAAAGAGTTTGTATATCACCTTTTGAACCACTGCCTGTATAAGTCTAACCCAGCTGGTTTTTGGTCTCTAGTGTTTGTTCTTTGTAACATTCATATTCTGGTAAGTGCGTGGGAAGCACAGGAGACCTGTGTTCCACTCACCACAACATGATTTGTGCATTCAGCAGATAACAGTGTGGAAGGCCAAGGCAGCACCTAAACCACTGAAATGAACACTTTGTTTTCCCAGCACAGATTTCCCAGACATCCCCCACCATGCAGGATCTCCCTGCCTGATCGCTTAAACCCCAGCACCAACCAAAAAACATGACCTCAGGCTTATGCAGGCAATCTGGTCCAAAACGCTGCTTCGCTCAAATAGTAACACCCACTACCTCCACCTAAAAACAGCTTTTTGGCACAACTTGGCTGGAAAAACAGCTGAAAAATATTTAAATCCAGTATTTAAGTAGCTTAGAGGATTACTAGTGGGATAAAGAGTTTTTCGACTCTAGGTGTCTGATTCAGTGACAAATTTGGTTGATAGTGAGTGGAAATCCTGGTTGATGGTGAGTGTGAAAGTCATTATTACTTCTTTACGGGTCTTCTCTGGCCTGATCATTCCCCGTGGCTTCTGGCTCCTTCCCTAGGTCCCTTTACAAGAAGTCTCACAACTACGAGATAATAAAAATATCTCTAAAGAACATTTGAATGTTGGTCACAAATTCCACATGAATTTTATTCTGCTTTCTCGTTAGTCTCTGTAGTTTTTGTACGTTTCTAAACTCTCTGGCCCAGCCAGGTTTAAATGCTTGAAATCCCAAGATTCCTACCAAAGGAATGGCTTCTCCATTTATTTTGTGGCCTGGACACATACAGGCCACTCACAGTCAAAGACATACATTTAGTGGCTAAAAACTTGGAGGCTGAAATCAGACTCTTTGAGTTCAAACCCAATCTTAGCTGTTTCCTGTGTGCCCTTGACAACCTGCTTCATCCACTTTCTAAGAGGCGGGGCACATACCTTCTGACAGTGTTCCAAGGGGACCGCAATGTTTATTGAGAAACACCTCTAGTGGAGAAACAACAGGCCCTGTCCATCCCCCTTCATTCTGGTATAGATAATTGTCAGCGATAAACAGAGCTAAAACATTGTGAAGTAGCCTACATTTGTCTTTTATACCTACCCACCTCTCCGATTCCCTCCACTCTTCAAAAATCTCTTTCCTTTTCCTCACTTCAAATCTCCAACTTGAAAATATCAGATTCTAGGCTGGGCACAATGGCTCACGCCTGTAATCCCAGTACTTTGAGAGGCAGAGGCAAACAGATCGCTTGAGCCTAGGAATTCAAGACCAGCCTGGGCAACATGGCAAAACCCGTCTCCATAAAAAATTAGCCGAGCATTGTGGCACGCGCCTGTGGCCCTAGCACCTCAGGAAGCTGAGGAAAGAGAATCGCTCGAGCCCAGGAGGCAAAGGCTGTAGTAAGCTGAGATTGCGCCACTGCATTCCCACCTGAGCCACAGAGTGAGACCCTGTCACAAGAAAGAAAAAAAGAAAATAAAATAAAAAAGAAAAGAAAAGAGAAAAGAAAGGGGAGGGAAGGGGAGGGGAAGGGAGAGGAGAGGAGAGGAGAGGGACAGAAAAGAAAAGGGAAGGGAAGAGGAGGAGAGGGGAGAGAAGGGGAGGAGAGGGGAGGGGAGGGAAGGGGGGGGAAGGGAAGGGAGACCAGATTCCTAAAAACCAGATTTGTCATTCATAATTTAGTATAAAAACAGGCTTAACATTTCCAGGATGTATTTGATTTGTAAATGAGGAGCTTCTTAATCAAATAAGTAACTTAACTGCTAAGTTCAAACTCTTGATTGTATTAGCCAGGATCCTAACAGACAGCAGCAAATATGTTCAAATTAAGATAATTCAAGGAGAGATCATTTACAAAGGGACTGATTACAAAGTCATGAGTGGACAAAAGGGAATCACAAGAATAATGCAGGGGCCTGGAGCTAACAGCAGCAGATCTGCCCGACCCCTAGGCCCAAAGGGACAAAGGAGGGAAGAAGGTACCAGAACCTAGAAGTCAAGTTCCTTAGCATTGGCTTTCTTGAAAGGAAAAATAACTTTAGTCAAGGTGAACAACCAGTCCAAGACATCTTGAGGAGGCCAAGGAACAGAAACCTTGACCTCACTGTTTGCATTCCTTCCAATCTACTGCCAGAGATCCCCACTGGCTGAGCCCAAAGGTAGCCAGAAGGCAGCAAAGCCCATCATTGCAGTCCATGCAGATGGCCCTGGGGTAGAAAACAGTCTGGAGAAATGTGGAGAGTAGAAACAGAAGATAAAATGGAATATATCTAACAGAAGGGCTAGGAGACACTGTGGGCAAGACAGTTCCCTTCATCTGCTCCCATTGCAATCGCCTCTGCTCTTATCATTGCCTCCAATAGGTTCCAAAGTCACCAACTTGGCAGAGGATTTCTGGAGTTTTTATGTTTGCAAAAAAGTAAAACACTAAATATCCTCTTCACCCCACCCCACTCCCCCCCACTACTCCCATCACCTTCCTCAAAGTTTAAAAACAAAAAATCTGGTTTCAACCATCAGATGAGTAAAGTAACTGAGAAAGGCACTACTCCTTTGATACATACACGTAGCTTAAAACCAGCATCTCTCCTGGAAAGGCATTTCTTGAGTAGTTATATAACTCCAGGCTTTTGGGTGGAAGCAAGGAAAAAAGCAGAACATAAATTTAACAGAGAAAATGAACCTGAGAGTCCTATTGAAATCTCAGGAAAAGGGCGCTTTGTATGGAATCGGAGACTGTGACTCACACTTCAGGCAGGATATGGAAGTAGAGAAAGAGACCCAACCTAAGCATACACACCATGTAAATCCTACTTTACTGTCAGTTCACATCTGAAGGTCAGTTCCAAATGCATTTTGCAAGTAGCATAAAGTGAAAAAAAAAAGAAAAGAAAAGAAAAGAAGGCAAAAAATAAAAAGAGTTGGCAGTGTGCTTATTGGAGTAGTCAGTGTTATCTGTAAGCAAATGGGTCAGCAGGGTATCCAAGAATTACCAATGCACTAAGGCAGATATAAGCAGCCAGCTCACCCTTGTACTGGGTGAAGGTAATTTTCTAGGACATGGACAATATACCCTTAGTTCTGCTCTTAGCTGAACATGCAGAGGGGTGAGACTGGGTTTGGAAAAAATGTACTAAATTGGCTCTCCTATGGCTTCAAGACTGACCATCTATGAGACACAATGAAAACTCATTTGTAAACCCGGAGAACTGTTTTTTTAGGATGTATTTTTGGATTTCAGCTTGTCTAACTCTGAATGGAAAACACAAAATTACATTAAGATAACATAAACACACAGGAAATAGAACCATCCCTGTTAAGAATTTGTGATCAACATTCAGATTCTCCTCTGAGACATTTAAAACATGTTTATGCTGCAAGACATAGTTCTACAAAGGGACATGCATAGTCAGAGATACAAGTCTCACGGAGTCTTTCACTGCCGAAACGAAAACTCCATCATTCTTTTCAAGAAATTTGACATTGGTTCTTCTTTTTGCTGAGGCAGAGCAGGACACTAACTTGAAAAGAATCACATATCTTATGCTGCTGTTGAAAGATTACAATAGCCTCTCTGTCCAAGAGCAAAATTTCTTTTCAGGTGGTTCCTCTTCTTCCCCTTGATAGAGGGGTAAGTTCCTGATGCTGACTGGCACCTTACCATTCACACTGGAGATATTCAGTATTGAGCAACTCTATCAGAAGATGGTGATTGGTGTAATCAACAGTGTCTTATCTGAAATCTCCTTCGGTAACTTACTGTGGTCTCTGAGTTTGGTAGCAAAGCTCAAGAACAACAAAATGGCCAGCTTCCAAGAGCACACAGCATGTTGGGTTACTTTGGGGACTTCTCCATTCTTTTTTTTTTAAATAACACAATATGAATCTTATCCAGGAAAATCTGTATCCCAATATGGTAGCAATAGCAACCCACAATATTCATTTGAGATCTTTTGAGGTAACAGCACCAAGGGTTTTATAAAACACTAGTGCTATTGAGCTAACCAGTGGCTTCAACTACCAGTCTTATTGGTGTACAGGCTGAAGATAACTGTGTTACAGTCAGGAAGCATTGCTGATATTGCTGTTGCTGTTGTTTTTTATTAGAATTTATTCAGACAGCGCAAACTGAGAATGAGGCAATCCTGATCACCACTATCCATACTGTCTCTGAAAGGCTGCCATTTTTACTTAAAGGTCTTCACGTTCAACTTTCTGACCAAATAAGAATGCACAAGACAGGTGACAAAAGTTACCTAAGAATTCACTAGCCCAAATTCTCTCTCACAGAAGAATGAGCAAATGAAATGGAAAATTGAGAGGCACATGAACAGTGGAATAAGTAATCTGTGGAGCTCTTTTATGATTGCTCTTGTGTGAGAGCTTTATAATATTGGCCAAAACTATTCTGTCTTTCTCCCTCCCTTCGTCTCCTCACTCATTCATTTGTGATCTTTCCAGAACAGAGAAAAAGTCTTTTAAAATTTAAGTGTCTAAAATAGACACTCACCCTTTCACAAGATATGACTAAGTTTTGTTTGAATATAAGTGGTCAACTAAGTGCCAAAGATAGAAATTGTATAATGGGCAAAGTTTTGTTTCAACAGGAAAAAAAAAAAAAAAAAATGCCCTTGAGGGAATCTAAGATCAATGTTCTAAAAAAGGGACAAAACCTCAGTGTTTTTTTCCTCAAATTTTTAGTCTGGATTTCCCTAGAGAATGCACAAAACCTCAGGGTTTTTTCCTCAAATTTTTAACCTGGATTTTCCCTTAGAAGCTGAGTTTCATGCATTCCTTATTGAGCCTGACCTGCACAGCCTGCTACAGAGGAAGCAATGAGAGACAAATGGCTGAACAAAGGCAGTAATAGGAAACAACTGAGTTCTCTTATGTTACAAAAACAGGTAATTAACTCTCTCTTTTTCTATCTCTTATTAACCATGACTTGTGCACTAACTTTGTTTTAGTTTCTCAGTACCACAGGGATAGATTTTAGCCAAACTGGAAATATCTATCTTAATAAAGGTCTACCATAGGCTTATTGAAAGCTGGTCTGTTTTTAATATTGAAAATACAAGCTGTATTTTCATAGAGATGTCCACATGGACAAATTTCCTGTTCTTGATTACACCGTGTGGTTTGGGTTCTACACTAAGCCTAGATTAAGAGATTTAATCGTTTTTGTTTTTAGAAGAAGAGAAGAAAAGAACAAAATTCCACTTCTCTTCCTACCTAGATTTAAGATCATAGTACACTTAAGACATTTACAATCCAGCCCTGTATTCCATAAAATTTAGTCAAAGGTCAATACTTTAATAATCCACAATACTGTCCAGAAAAAATTTATCCTTGGAATTTTCTTACATTTATAAAAGATTATTGATTTTATCTTATGTCTTGGGTTAAAAAAGAGAGAAAAATACTTTAGGAGATATCTCTCTCTTGCACGGGTGTGTACATTTTTAAATCTACCAAAAAAACTTCCAATGTATTATCAACAATAACATCATTTGCTTATTATAATGACATTCCTTTCAAGAAAAGCCCTGAAATGACTTGACTAAAATTTTGAAAATGGTGGAGGGTAAAGAAGACCCTTTTACTTTTGTTTCAGACATTTTCAACCATAATAGGCTAAAACTTTGAAGATTTTAAAGTACAATTAGTCTCCAACTTGCAAACACTAGGTGAAGAGTGATCCAGCTCCCACCCCTCTCCTTGCCACCCATTTTGGAAATCTTGAAACTTTTAGAGAAACTCTGGGATCATACAAAAAAGAAACCATGCAGTGCAGAAGGAGTTCTGCGTAGGGTTTCTCAGATGCTGCCTCTGCAGGATCCAGAAGAGCAGAGACTGCAGACTGGTCCCCAGTGGGGTCTGCTGGCATAACCTGGAGTGACCCACGGCAAGCAGGAAATGTTATTGAACTCCAGTGCTCTATTAAACGAGTCTGCATTCTATAACTCATACTTCTGTAATTGTCTTACCATAAAGAAAATTGACACTCCAGGAAGACACACCACATCTTCTATCCAGGTTGATGAATAGGTGCCCTGTTTTAGAAGCAAGATTTCGATACTTGCTCTGAAGACCAGGCTGCTATTTCTTATGAAGTACTTCTCCTTTCCAAAAGGTACTAACTTCCTCCCCAGTTTTGTGTAAATGTATCATTTCATTTTCTTAAACTGTCTAGAATTCTGCTAATTAAACATTAATTTGACCCCCTTTTCAATTCTACCACTGGAAAAATTAAGGACTACTAATCATTGATATGGTCATGTGTAGAAATTCCATCAAATTATTTGCCTGCTAATATCTAGAGGGAAACAGCTGCTGATAGGATACTCAATGCTAAACTTGTGGTTTCAGGGAAAGGAAAACTATGTAATTGTTGCAGTCCAAAAGCCCCAAGGATAACAGAGCTGGGGAATAAGCAAAGGTGCACCAAAGGTGGTAGGGAAGTGACAACTCCAGAAAGCACATCCATTTGGAAGTTCCAGTGGAGGTAATCTTGTACTCTGCGAAGGATGAAGAAATCTTCTATCTCCATCACTTCCTCCTGCACCATATGTCCCCCATTTCCATAACCTAGAACACATGGTAGTATAATAGGTATTTTGAGTCTACTAATAGCTAGCATTACGTATGTTTGATTGGGTTTGTCTAAAAACTGCTATGACATTTATAGCGTTATATGGAGAAATTAGCAAAAGTTCCAGACAACTCATTTATACATGAACTTTTGGAACACAATTTATTTCATGAGGTAGATTCTGTCCAAGTAAATCAAACTGTTCTACAACCATTTATGAAACCCCATAAACAGCTAACAAATGTCTGAGCTGACTGGATTCTGGAAAGAAAAAAAAGAATTAAATTGAGGAGCTATATACTTCCTTCAAATTCCAGTACTTTTCCTCCGTGGAAAATAACCAGTGAATGGCAAGGTTCACAAGAGAGGAATGGGGTATCAGACAGATGTAGAAGTCATCAACTAAGTGAACGTCAAGAAAACCCAAAGGGTCTTATAAACCCGCACTCCCATCACCAGTGTTAGGTCCAATAGGACCTTAAACTATCACAGAATAATAGGAAGGTTAGCTCATTTATAAAGCTTGTCAGTGGAGAGTTCATCATCTTCTTCAACAATTCATGCAACTATCAAGATGTACGTTTCCAGCTCACCCATTTTAACTGGAAATAAATGATAGTTAATAATTATGGAGTGTTTCCCATGTATTGGGCACTGTGCTAAAGTATCATCCATATACATACAGTGCTGTAGATGCTCATTCATCAGCTAGATTAATCCCAGAATCCTCTGGAATTCCAACAAAGCAGTAATTAAGACTGAGAAATTCAGTAAAATAGTCACACAGGTAGTAAACTGAGATAGAGTTCCAGTCTCAAACAATCTGAGTCCAGATTTTGTGTTCTTAACCACTCATTTGAGCTGCCCAGAACCAAAAGGAGAAACCAGATTGCTGGCTCCCTGAGTGTTCCTCCCTTCCCACATGCCATGTGTGGCCATCATCATGTGAAACTCCATAGACTGGTCCCAAGGCTCTTAATGTTCCATGAGTTATGGCTACAGGCATACTGCCTCAGATTAGTGCTGCAGAGGGCTTTGTGGGGCTGACTGGATTCTACTCAGGGCAACAGGTCAGGATCAAATAGCCCAAGAGGACAGTTGGGCACATTACTGTCGCTTATCTCTCTACACATACAGGCACATCTCCAAATATGAAGCTTTTGCAAATACACTTTATATTCCCAGTATACTTGCCAAAGTTAAAAGATACAACTTGCCACAGTAACCAGCTACAACTAATACCAAGAATGTTTTTATTTAACTTAAGCCCTCTTTCTTCATTACAAGTCCTAACTATAGATACCTCTACTCAGTGGAAATGAACCAGCAATGCATACTTTTCTATTACTTCTCAGTACAGATCCTTTACATTCAAGGATTTTATTTTCAAATACATTTAAAAGTTGCCATACATTAAAAAGACTTAAAGAAAAGATACACTGAGAGTGCCTTCGGCCTTCAGCATATTGTGGGAACACGGTGATGAACCACTGTTTCCAAGTAATGAACTTCTCTAGTGCATGCCCAGTAACCCACATAAGAATCACCATGGAGCTTGAGGCCACTCAGATGTCCCCAGCAAACACTGCAACTCTGATGGTGACATATTTTAGAATATGTTTCCGGGTTGTCATTTTCTTTTCAGTGTCAATAATCATATTGCTAAAAGAAAAGTCCTTTATTCTAGGAATTGTCTATCTCAGTAAGATTTTTAAAAAGTATAAAACTTTTTGCAGAAAAATTTTACACCACACTGAACAACTTTAAAAAGAAGCATAGAAAACTAGCTTATTTGAATCATGAATTTACTTTCACGTGCTCAGATAAAGTTATTTTCCTTGGCATTTCAGACTCCAGCCTTTGAACTTCATTGCAAACACCATGGAATTTGGTCTTTCAGAAATTGCCAGTGTCCTGGTGAATAACCAGCCTTCTTCTATCACAGATTTGTACAGCTATTTTAAAAATTAGTTATATATCAAAAGGAACACAAAAACTTGAAGGTAAATTGTCATCTTAGAATTGCATTTTGAACTTTGGAAGCAGTAAAAGGCTTGACAATTAAAATGTCAGAGTGGTCTCATGAAAAAATATCTTATATCTTCAGATATTATTTCTTTCCTTTTTTATTTTTCATCGAATCAAATGGAGACCTAGTCACATACACAGACAGGCAGGCACACACCCACACATATGCAGTTCATTAAATGAAATGCGATAATATGGAAATTGGGTCTAGTTTCATTTAGCTCATATTCATATTTAGCTTTATTTAGCTTTATAAATGTGAAATTTGGACTAGGACTTCCCCAGACTAGGAGGTTTTAACGTGGTTTATTGTGCCAGTATTGGAAGGTTTACTGTGAGTGATGTGTTTGGTGAATGTAAAGACATTCAGCAACATATATGATGGGAAATTGTAATATTTAGAATCAGAAAATTTAGTTAGGAACTCAGCTCCACCACAGAAGTGACACTTTAAAAAAAAATTATTTCTTTTTTTGAGACTCAATTGCTCATCTGTTAAATGAGAGAGTCAAAGTATAGTTGACTCTCATTATTCATCATCATTGCGTCTTGTAAAGACTCCATGAGCACTGAATTAATAAATACTAAAATATTGTTCCTTGGGGAAATACAAGGTTAAGTTCCAACAAATCACCAGTCACATTTTTATCAACTAATCAGTTCATAACCTTATTTGGTGTGTGTTTCTGCTTAAAACTACATTATCTAACATTCATTGTTGATTTGTTAACATTGAACTCATGACAACAGCACTATAACTCAGGCTCGAATGAAGCTATGTAGCACACATATTTTCTCCATGAGGCACGTGACTGCTTTCTTGCCGTTAGGAACGTAAGACAGCACTTCAGCATTACTCTTGGAGGCCATTTTTTTATTTCTAATTTTTGTGGGTACATAATAGATGTATATATTATAGCATACATGAGATATTTTGATACAGACATGCAATGTGAAATAAGCACATCATGGAAAAGAGGGTATCCATCTCCTCAAGCATTTATTCTTTGGAATTACAAACAAATCAATTACATTCTTTAAGTTATTCTAAAATGTACAATTAAAGTATTATTGATTATAGTCACCCTATTGTACTATCAAGGGTTTATTCATTCTTTCTAACTATTATTTTGTTTACCCGTTAATCACCCCCACCTTTCCCCCAGCCCCTCACTACCCTTGTCATTCTCTGGTAACCATCCTTCTACTCCATGTCTATGAGTTCAATTGGTTTGCTTTTTAGATACAAGTGAGAAAATGTGAAGTTTGTCTTTCTGTGCCTGGCTTATTTCACTTAATGATCTCCAGTTCCACCCATGTTGTTACAAGTGACTAGATCTCATTCTTTTTTATGGCAGTGTAGTACTCCACTGTGTATATGTACCATATTTTCTTTATCCACTCATCTGTTGATGGACACTTAAGTTACTTCCAAATCTTAGCTATTGTAAACAATGCGGCAACACACATAGGAGTGCAGCATCTTCCAAATATTGATTTCCCTTCTTTTGTGCATGTACACAGCAGTGGGATTGCTGGATCATATGATAGCTCAATTTTCAATTTTTTTGAGGAACCTCCAAACTCTTCTCCATAGTGGTTGTACTAAAACACATTTCCACCAATAGCATACAAGGGTTCTTTTTTCTCCACATCCTTGCCAGCATTTGTTATTGCCTGTCATTTGGATATAAGCGATTTTAACTGGGGTGAGATGGCATCTCATTGTACTTCTGATTTACATTTCTCTTTTTTTTTTTTTTTTTTTTTTGAAACCGAGTCTTGCTCTGTCACCCAGGCTGGAATGCAGTGGTGCGATCTCGGCTCACTGCAACCTCCACCTCCCAGGTTTAAGCGATTCTCCTGCCTCAGCCTCCTGAGTAGCTGGGACTACAGGCGCGTGCCACCATGCCCAGATAATTTTTTTGTATTTTTAGTAGAGATGGGGTTTCACTGTGTTAGCCAGGATGGCCTCGATTTCCTGACCTTGTGATCCACCTTCCTTGGCCTCCCAAACTGCTGGGATTACAGGTGTGAGCCACCACGCCCAGTCTGATTTGCATTTCTCCAAGGATCAATGATGTTGAGCACCTTTTCATATAGCTGCTTGCCATTTGCGTGTCTTCCTTGGAGAAATGTCTATTCAAATCTTTTGCCCATTTTTTGATCAGATTATTAGATGTTTTTCCTATAGAGTTGTTTGAGTTCCTTATATATTCTGGTTATTAATCCTTTGTCAGATGGGTAGTTTGCAAATATTTTCTCCCATTCTGTGGGTTGTCTCTTCACTTTGTTGATTGTTTCCTTTGCTATGCAGAAGGCTTTTAACTTGTTGTGATCCCATTTGCCCATTTTTGTTTGGGTTGCCTGTGCTTGTGCAATATTGCTCAAGAAATTTTTGCCCAGACCGATATCTTGGAGATTTTCCCCAATGTTTTCTTGTAATAGTTTCATAGCTTGAGGTCTTATTTTTAAGTCTTTAATTGATTTTTATTTGATATTTGTGTATGGTGAGAGAGAGAAATCTGGTTTCACTCTTTTGCAAATGAACATCCAGTTTTCCCAGCATTGTTTATTAAAAGAGATTGTCATTTCCCCAATATATATTTTTGGCGCCTTGGTCAAAAATAAGTTCACTGTAGATGTATGAATTTATCTCTGGGTTCGCTATTCTGTCATGTGTCTGTTATGTGTCTGTTTTTATGCCAGTGCCATGCTGTTTTGGTTACTGTAGCTCTGTAGTATAATTTGTAGTCAGATAATGTGATTCCTCCATTTTTGTTTTTTGGCTTAGGATAGCTTTAGCCATTCTGGGTCTTTTGTGGTTCCATGTACATTTTAGGATTCTTTTTCTATTTCCGTGAAGAATGTCATTGGTATTTTGATAGGGATTACATTAAATCTAATAGCTTTTTGGTTGAGTCTTTAGATTTTTCCAAATATAAGATTATATTGCTTGCAAACAAGGATAATTTGACTTCTTCCTTTCCAGTTTGGATGTCCTTTATATCTTTCTCTTGTCTGATTGTTCCGGCTAGGACTTCCAGTATTATGTTGAATAACAGTGGCGAAAGTGGGCATCCTTGTTGTGTTCCAGATCTTAGAGGAAAGGCTTTCAGTTTTTCCCCATTCAGTATGATACTAGCTGTGACTCTGTCACATATGCCTTTTTATATGTTGAGGTACGTTCCTTCTATCCCGTTTCTTTTTTTTTTTTTTTTTTTTTTTTTTTTAGTTATTATCGTGAATTTTATCAAATGCATTTTCAGCATCAATTGAAATGGTCACATGGTTTTTATCCTTCATTCTATTGATATGATGTATCACACTGATTGACTTGCATATGTTTAGTCATCGTTAGATCACAAGGATAAATCCCAATTGGTCATAATAAATGATCTTTCTAAAGTATTGTTGAATTCAGCTTACTAGTGTTTTGTTAAGGATTTTTGCATCAATACTTATCAGATATATTGTTCTGTAGTTTTCTCTCTTTTTTGATGTGTGTTTGTCTGGTTTTGGTATCAGGGTACTAGTGGCCTCACAGAATGCATTTGGAAGCATTCTCTCCTCCTCTGTTTTTTGAAATAGTTTAAGTAGGATTGGTATTCGTTATTGTTTAAATGTTTGATGGAATTCAGCAGTGAAGCCATCAGGTCCTGGGCCTTTCTTTACTGGGAGACTTTTTATTACAGCTTCAATCTCACTACTTGTTTTGGCCTGTTCAGATTTTGGATTTCTTCCTGGTTCAATCTTATTGGGTTGTATCTATGAATTTGTCTATTTCTTCTATATTTTCCAATTTATTGGCATATAATTACTCATAATGATCCTGTGAATCATTATGATCCTTTGAATTTGTACAGTATCAGTTGTAATACCTTCTTTTTCATTTCTGATTTGATTTGGATCTTCCTTCTTTTTTTCTTAATTAGTCTGGCTAAAAGTTTGTCAATTTTGTTTAACTTTTTTAAAAACCCAAACTTTCATTTCATTGGTCTTTTGTATTTTTTTCATTTCAATTTCATTTATTTATCCTCTGATGTTTATTCTTTTCTTCTACTAGTTTTGGGTTTGGTTTGCTCTTGCTTTTCTAATTCTTTAAGATACATTGTTAGATTGTTCATTTGAAAATGTTCCTCTTTTTTATTGTGGGCACTTACAGCTACAAAGCTCCTTCTTAATATTGCTTTTGCTGTATCCCATAGGTTTTGGTATGTTGTTTTTCCATTACCATTTATTTCAAGGAATTTTTAAATTTTATCTTAATTTCTTCATTGACCCACTGGTCATTCAGGAGCATATTGTTTAAGTTCCATGTATTTGTATAGTTTCCAAAATTCCCTTTGTTATTAATTTCTAGTTTTATTCCCTTGTGGTCAGAGAAGATGCTTGATATTATTTCAATCTTTTTGAATGTTTTAAGATTTGTTTGTGACCTAACATATGGTCCATCCTTGAGAATGTGCTGGGGAAAAAAATTAGTATTCCGCAGCTTTTGGATGAAATGTTCTGTAAATAGCTATTAGATCCATCTGGTCTATAGTGCAGATTAAGTCTGACATTTCTTTGTTGATTTTCTCTGTCTAGAAGATTTGTCCAGTGCTGAAAGTGGGGTGTTGAAGTTGGTAGTTATTATTGTATTGGGGCCTATCTCTCTCTTTAGCTCTAATAATATTTCCTTTATATATCTGGGTGCCTCAGTGTTGGGTGAATATATATTTATAATTCTTATATCCTCATGTTGAATTGACCCCTTCATCATTATGTAGTGACCTTCATTATATCTTCTTATAGCTTTGGTCTTGAAATCTATTTTACTTGATATAAGTGTATCGATTCCTGTTCTTTCTTGGATTCCATTGGCCTGGAATTATCTTTTTCCATTCCTTTATTTTCAGACTATGTGTGTCTTTATAGGTGAAGTATGTTACTTGTAAGAAACAAATCAAAGGGTCTTTTTTCTTTTTTTTTTTTTTTTTTTTTTTGGTATTCATTCAGCCACTCTATGTCTTTTGATTGGAGATGTTACTTGTAAGAAACAGATCAAAGGGTCGTTTTCTTGTATTCATTCAGCCACTCTATGTCTTTTGATTAGAAAGATTAGTCCATTTACATTCAATATTATTATTGATAAGTAAGGATTTACTCCTGCCCTGCCATTTTGTCATTTGTTTTCTGATTGTTTTATGATGTTCTCTTTCTTCTTTCTTTCTTTCTTGTCTTCTTCTAGTGAAGGTGATTTTCTCTGATAATAAAATTTAGTTTCTTGCTTTTTAATTTTTGTGGATCCATTGTAAGTTTTTTGTTTTGAGGTTACCATGAGGTTTGCAAATACTATCATCTTCTAACCCATTATTTTAACCTGATAACAACTTAACACTATTTGCATAAACAAACAAGCAAAAAGAAAACTAATAAAAACTTATGCCTTAACTATGTCCCCCTGCTTTTTAACTTTTTGTTGTTTCTGTTTATATCATATTGCACTATGTCTTGAAAAGTTATTGTAGTTGTTACCTTTGATTGGTTCTTCATTTAGTCTTTCTATTTAGGATGAGTAGTTTATACACTGCAGTTAGAGTATTATAATATTTTGTTTTTCTCTGTACTTACTATTACAAGCAAGTTTTCTACCATTGGGTGATTATTTATTGTTCATTAAATCATTTTCTTTCTAATTGAAGTACCCCCCCCCTTTACCATTCTTTTTTTTATTATTATTATACTTTAAGCTCTGGGGTACATGTGCACAACATGCAGGTTTGTTACATATGTATACTTGTGCCATGTTGGTGTGCTGCACCCATCAACTCATCAGCACCCATCAACTCATCATTTACATCATGTATAACTCCCAATGCCATCACTCCCCCCTCCCTCCTCCCCACAATAGGCTCCGGTGTGTGATGTCCCCCTTCACGAGTCCAAGTGATCACATTGTTCAGTTCCCACCTATGAGTGAGAACATGCAGTGTTTGGTTTTCTGTTCTTGTGATACTTTGCTGAGAATAATGGTTTCCAGCTCATCCATGTCCCTACAAAGGACATGAACTCATTCTTTTTTATGGCTGTATAGTATTCCATGGTGTATATGTGCCACATTTTCTTAATCCAGTCTGTCACTGATGGACATTTGGGTTGATTCCAAGTCTTTGCTATTGTGAATAGTGCCGCAATAAACATACGTGTGCATGTGTCTTTATAGCAGCATGATTTATAATCCTTTGGGTATATACCCAGTAATGGGATGGCTGGGTCATATGGTACATCTAGTTCTAGATCCTTGAGGACTCACCATACTGTTTTCCATAATGGTTGAACTAGTTTACAATCCCACCAACAGTGTAAAAGTGTTCCTGTTTCTCCACATCCTCTCCAGCACCTGTTGTTTCCTGACTTTTTAATGATTGCCATTCTAACTGGTGTGAGATGGCATCTCATTGTGGTTTTGATTTGCATTTCTCTGATGGCCAGTGATGATAATAATTTTTTCATGTGTCTGCTGGCTGTATGCATGTCTTCTTTTGAGAAATGTCTGTTCATATCCTTTGCCCCCTTTTGATGGGGTTGCTTGTTTTTTTTCTTGTAATTGTGTTTGAGTTCTTTGTAGGTTCTGGATATTAGCCCTTTGTCAGATGAGTAGATTGCAAAAATTTTCTCCCATTCTGTAGGTTGCCTGTTCACTCTGATGGTAGTTTCTTTTGCTGTGCAGAAGCTCTTTAGTTTAATGAGATCCCATTTGTCAATTTTGGCTTTTGCTACCATTGCTTTCGGTGTTTTAGACATGAAGTTCTTGCCCATGCCTATGTCCTCAATGGTATTACCTAGGTTTTCTTCTAGGGTTTTTATGGCATTAGGTCTAACATTTAAGTCTCTAATCCATCTTGAATTAATTTTTGTATAAGGAGTAAGGAAAGGATCTAGTTTCAGCTTTCTACATATGGCTAGCCAATTTTCCCAGCACCATTTATTAAATAGGGAATCCTTTCCCCATTTCGTGTTTCTCTCAGGTTTGTCAAAGATCAGATGGCTGTAGATGTGTGGTATTATTTCTGAGGACTCTGTTCTGTACCATTGGTCTATATCTCTGTTTTGGTACCAGTACCATGCTGTGTTAGTTACTGTAGCTTTGTAGTATAGTTTGAAGTCAGGTAGCATGATGCCTCCAGGTTTGATCTTTTTACTTAGGATTGTCTTGGCAATGTGGGCTCTTTTTAGATTCCATATGAACTTTAAAGCAGTTTTTTCCAATTCTGTGAAGAAAGTCATTGGTAGCTTGATGGGGATGGCATTGAATCTATAAATTACCTTGGGCAGTATGGCCATTTTCACAATATTGATTCTTCCTATCCATGAGCATGGTATGTTCTTCCATTTGTTTGTGTCCTCTTTGATTTCACTGAGCAGTGGTTTGTAGTTCTCCTTGAAGAGGTCCTTTACATCCCTTAAGTTGGATTTCTAGGTGTTTTATTCTCTTTGAAGCAATTGTGAATAGAAGTTCATTCATGATTTGGCTCTCTGTTTTCTCTGTTTATCATAAGAATGCTTGTGATTTTTGTACATTAATTTTGTATCCTGAGACTTTGCTGAAGTTGCTTATCAGCTGAAGGAGATTTGGGGCTGAGATGATGGGGTTTTCTAAATATACAATCATGTCATCTGCAAACAGGGATAATTTGACTTCTTCTTTTCCTCACTGAATACTCTTGATTTCTTTCTCTTGACTGATTGCCCTAGCCAGAACTTCCAACACTATGTTGAATAGGAGTGGTGAGAGAAGGCATCCCTGTCTTGTGCCAGTTTTCAAAGGGAATGCTTCCAGTTTTTGCCCATTCAGTATGATATTGGCTGTGGGTTTGTCATAAATAGCTCTTATTATTTTGAGATACGTTCCATCAGTACCTAGTTTATTGAGAGTTTTTAGCATGAAGAGCTGTTGAATTTTATCAAAGACCTTTTCTGCATCTATTGAGATAATCATGTGGTTTCTGTGTTTGGTTCTGTTTATATGCTGGATTACGTTTATTGATTTGCGTATGTTGAACGACTTTTGCATCCCAGGGATGAAGCCCACTTGATCATAGTGAATATGCTTTTTGATATGCTGCTGGATTCGGTTTGTCAGTATTTTACTGAGAATTTTTGCATCGATGTTCAACAGGGATATTGGTCTAAAATTCTCTTTTTTTGTTGTGTCTCTGCCAGGCTTTGGTATCAGGATGATGTTGCCTCATAAAATGAGTTAGGGAGGATTCCCTCTTTTTCTATTGATTGGAAGAGTTTCAGAAGCAATGGTACCAGCTCCTCCTTGTACCTCTGGTAGAATTCAGCTGTGAATCCATCTAGTCCAGGACTTTTATCGGTTGGTAGGCTATTAATTATTGCCTTAATTTCAGAGCCTGCTATTGGTCTATCAGGGATTCAACTTCTTCCTAGTTTAGTCTTGGGAGAGTGTAGGTGTCCAGGAAATTGTCCATTTCTTCTAGATTTTCTAAGTTATTTGCATAGACGTGTTTATAGTATTCTCTGATGGTAGTTTGTATTTCTGTGGGATCAGTGGTGATATCCCCTTTATCATTTTTTATTGCATCTATTTGATTCTTCTCTCTTTTCATCTTTATTAGTCTTGCCAGTGGTCTAGCAGTTTTGTTGATCTTTTCAAAAAACCAACTCCTGGATTCATTGATTTTTTGGAGAGTTTTTTGTGTCTCTATCTCCTTCAGTTCTGCTCTGATCTTAGTTATTTCTTGCTTTCTCCTGGCTTTTGAATGTGTTTGCTCTTGCTTCTCTAGTTCTTTTAATTGTGATGTTAAAGTGTCTATTTTAGATCTTTCCAGCTTTCTCCTGTGGGCATTCAGTGCTATAAATTTCCCTCTACACACTGCTTTAAATGTGTCCCAGAGATTCTGGTGTGTTGTCTCTTTGTTCTCATTGATTTCAAAGAACATATTTATTTCTGCCTTCATTTCGTTATATACCCAGTAGTCATTCAGGAGCAGGTTGTTCAGTTTCCATGTAGTTGAGCGGTTTTGATTGAGTTTCTTAGTCCTGAGTTCTAGTTTGATTGCACTGTGGTCTGAGAGACAGTTTGTTATAATTTCTGTTCTTGTACATTTGCTGAGGATTGCTTTATTCCAATTATGTGGTCAATTTTGGAATAAGTGCGATGTGGTGCTGAGAAGAATGTATATTCTGTTGATTTGGGGTGGAGAGTTCTGTAGATGTCTATTAGGTCCACTTGGTGCAAAGTTGAGTTCAATTCCTGGATATCCTTGTCAACTTTCTGTCTCATTGATCTGTCTAATGTTGACAATGGGGTGTTGAAGTCTCCCATTATTATTGTATGGGAGTCTAAGTCTCTTTGTAAGTCTCTAAGGATTTGTTTTATGAATCTGGGTGCTCCTGTATTGGGTGCATATATATTTAGGATAGTTAGCACTTCCTCTTGAATTGATCCCTTTACCATTATGTAATGGCCTTCTTTGTCTCTTTTGATCTTTGATGGTTTAAAGTCTGTTTTATCAGAGACTAGGATTGCAACCCCTGCTTTTTTTTGTTCTCCATTTGCTTGGTAGATCTTCCTCCATCTCTTTATTTTGAGCCTATGTGTGTCTCTGCATGTGAGATGGGTCTCCTGAATACGGCAAACTGATGGGTCTTGACTCTTTATCCAATTTGCCAGTCTGTGTCTTTTAATTGGACCATTTAGTCCATTTACATTTAAGGTTAATATTGTTATGTGTGAACTTGATCCTATCATTATGATATTAGCTGGTTATTTTGCACATTAGTTGATGCAGTTTCTTCCTAGCATCAATGTTCTTTACATTTTGGCATGTTTTTGCAATGGCTGGTACTGGTTGTTCCTTTCCATGTTTAGTGCTTCCTTCAGGGTCTCTTGTAGGGCAGGCCTGGTGGTGACAAAATCTCTTAGTATTTGCTTGTCTGTAAAGGATTTTATATCTCCTTCACTTAGGAAACTTAGTTTGGCTGGATATGAAATTCTGGGTTGAAAATTATTTTCTTTAAGAATGTTGAATATTGGCCCCCACTCTCTTCTGGCTAGTAGAGTTTCTGCCGAGAGATCTGCTGTTAGTCTGATGGGCTTCCCTTTGTGGGTAACCCGACCTTTGTCTCTGGCTGCCCTTAACAGTTTTTCCTTCATTTCAACTTTGGTGAATCTGACAATTACGTGTCTTGGAGTTGCTCTTCTCGAGGAGTATCTTTGTGGTGTTCTCTGTATTTCCTGGATTTGAATGTTGGCCTGCCTTACTAGGTTGGGGAAGTTCACCTGGATGATATCCTGAAGAGTGTTTTCCAACTTGGTTCCATTTTCCCCCTCACTTTCAGGCACCCCAATCAGACGTAGATTTGGTCTTTTCATATAATCCCATACTTCTTGAAGACTTTGTTCATTACTTTTTCCTCTTTTTTCTTTAGACTTCTCTTCTCACTTCATTTCATTCATTTGATCCTCAATCTCTGATACTCTTTCTTCCAGTTGATCGAGTCGGTTATAAAGCTTGTGCATTTGTCACGTATTTCTCGTGTCATGGTTTTTATCTCTGTCAGTTCGTTTACGGCCTTCTCTGCACTGATTTTTCTAGTTATCCATTTGTCCTTTCTTTTTTCAAGATTTTTAGTTTCTTTGCACTGGGTACGTAATTCCTCCTTTAGCTCTGAGAAGTTTGATGGACTGAAGCCATCTTCTCTCAACTCGTCAAAGTCATTCTCTGTCCAGCTTTAATCTGTTGCTAGCGATGAGCTGCATTTCTTTGAAGGGGTAGATGAGCTCTTATTTTTTGAATTTCCAGCTTTTCTGCCCTGCTTTTTCCCCATCTTTGTGGTTTTATCTGCCTTTGGTCTTTGATGATGGCGACGTACTGATGGGGTTTTGGTGTGGGTGTCCTTCCTGTTTGTTAGTTTTCCTTCTAACAGTCAGGACCCTCAGCTGTAGGTCTGTTGGAGATTGCTTGAGGTCCATTCCAGACCCTGTTTGCCTGGGTATCAGCAGCAGAGGCTGCAGAAGATAGAGTATTGCTGAACAGCAAGTGTACCTGTCTGATTCTTGCTTTGGAAGCTTTATCTCAGGGGTGTACCCCGCTATGTGAGGTGTGGGGTGTTGTTCTGCACCTACTGGGGATGTCTCCCAGTTAGCCTACTCAGGGGTCAGGGACCCACCTGCGCAGGCAGTCTGTCCATTCTCAGATCTCAACCTCTGTGTTGGGAGATCCACTGCTCTCTTCAAAGCTGTCAGACAGGGTCGTTTGCATCTCCAGAGGTTTCTGCTGCTTTTTGTTTAGCTGTGCCCTGTCCCCAAAGGTGGAGTCTACAGAGACAGGCAGGCCTCCTTGAGCTGCTGTGGGTTCCACCCAGTTCGAGCTTCTGGGAGGCTTTGTTTACCTACTTAAGCCTCAGCAATGGCGGGTGCCCCTCCCCCAGCCTTGCTGCTGCCTTGCCGTTAGATCACAGACTGCTGTGCTAGCAATGAGGGAGGTTCTGTGGGCATGGAACCCTCCTGGCCAGGTGTAGGATATAATCTCCTGGTGTGCCATTTGCTAAGACCCTTGGTAAAGCGCAGTATTGGGGTGGGAGTTACCCAATTTTCCAGGTGTTGTGTGTCTCAGTTTCCCTGGCTAGGAAAAGGGATTCCCTTCACCCTTGTGCTTCCCAGGTGAGGCAATGCCTTACCCTGCTTCAGCTCTCGCTGGTTAGGCTGCAGCAGCTGACCAGCACCAATTGTCCAGCACTCCCTAGTGAGATGAACCTGGTACCTCAGTTGAAAATGCAGAAATCACCTGTCTTCTGTGTTGTTCACGCTGGGAGCTGGAGACTGGAGCTGTTCCTATTTGGCCATCTTGCTCCCCCACCCCCCCCCCGCCCCCGCCCTTTACCATTCTTGTAGAGCAGGTCTGGTGTTACTGAAGTCCCTCAGCTTTTGTTTGTCTGGGAAAGTCTTTATTTCCTCTTCATATTTGAAGGATATTTTTGCCAGATATATCATTCTAGGGTAAAGTTTTTTTCCTTCAGCACTTTAAAAATGCCTTGCTACTCTCTGCTGCCCTATAATGTTTCCATTGAAAAGTCTGCTGCCAGTTGTATTGGAGTTCCATTATAATGTTATTTGTTGTTTTTTTTTTTTCTCTCTCTTGCTGCTTTTAGGATCCTTTCTTTATCCTTGACCTTTGGGAGTTTTATTATTAAATGCCTGGAGGTAGGCTTTTTTGGCTTAAATCTCCTTGGTGTTCTATAACCTTCTCATACTAGGATACTGATATAATTCTCTAGGTTTGGGAAGTTCTCTGTTATTATCTCTTTGAAGAAACTTTCTACCCCTATCTCTTTCTCTACCTCCTCTTTAAGACCAGTAACTCTTAGATTTGTCCTTTTGGTGCTATTTTCTAGATCTTCTAGGTATGTTTCAGGGTGGTTGTTGTTATTTGTCTCCTCTGACTGTGTATTTCTAACTAGACTGTCTTCAAGCTCACCAATTATTCATTCCGCTTGACCAATTCAGCTACTAAAGGACACTGATGCATCTTTTGTATGACAATTGCATTTTTCAGCTGCAGAATTTCTGCTTGATTCTTTTTAATTATTTCAATCTTTGTTAAATTTATCTGATATAATTCTGAATTCCTTCTCTGTGTTATCTTGAATTTCTTTGAGTATCTTCAACACAGCTATTTCGAATTCTCTATCTGAAATGTCACATATGTCTACTTCTCCAGGATTGCTCCCTAGTGCCTTATTTAGTTCTTTTGGTGAGGTCATGTTTTACTGGATGGTGTTGTTGTTAGTAGATATTCTTCAATGTCTGGTCATTGAAGAGTTAGGTATTTATTGTAGGTTTCACTGTCTGGACTTATTTGTAGCCATCCTTCTTGGGAAGGCTTTCCAGATATTTGAAAGGACTTGAGTATTGTGATCTAAGCTGTACCTGCTTTAGGGGGCACCCCAAGCCCAGTAACTCTGTTCTTGCAGACTCATAGAGGTACCACCTTGACAGTCTTGCACAAGATCCAGGAGAATTCTCTGGATTACCAGGGAGAATATTCTTTTCCCTTACTTTCTCCCAAACATACACAGTATCTCTCTCTCTCTCTCTCCCCCTCCCTCCTCCTCCCTCCCTCCCTCCCCCACCCCTCTCTTTTCTGAGCCACCTAAAGCTGGCGGTGGAGTGAAACAAGCACCCCTGTGGCCACCACCACATCAGTGTGTGGGTCAGAACTGAAGCTAGCACAGGACTGGGTCTCTCCCAAGGACTGCTGTAACTACTTCCTGGCTATTGTCTCTCTTTGTTCAAGAACCTGGGGTTTTACAACAAGCAGCCAGGCAATGCCAGCCAGGCCTGTGTCCTTCCCTTCAGGGCAGTGAGGTCCCTTAATACCTGGGTGGTTCCAGAAGTGTTGTCCAGGACTCGGGGACTAGAGTCAAAAACCTGAGAAGTCTACCTGATGTTCTACTGTATTGCAGCTGAGCTGGCACTTAAATCACATGATACAATCCTTCCCACTTTTCCTTACCTTTTCCAAAGGCTGAGGAGCCTCACCCTATAGCCACCACCACCCCAGGCCATGAAGAGTACTTCCAGACTACCTTTGATGTTCCCTAAAGGTATTGTTCCATCTTTATATCCATATGTACCCTATGCTTAGCTTCTACTTGTAAGTGACACTCAAATTTTTCACTGCTCTGTGCATTCACATGTCCATGAATGACCATGAAAGCACCACAAGCATTGATTTGAGTGTTACAAATAAATTTTAGGAAATGGGAAAATTTGCTAATATGGGATCCACAAATAATGAGCAACAATTGTATATCAATTAGTTGATTACTGATTAAGTTAGCTAATGGTTAATGTATAAGAAAATTCCTTGATAAACAATAAAACGTTAGAAAATTGTCTAAGCCCCTTGACTCTGCTAGTCATCTTCAATTCTTTCAACATTAGCAAAATGACTGCAATATCATAGACTCTCAATAAACAATTGTTGAGTGAATGAATAATACATGTGACTTATGCCTCAAGCTTCTGAGGGTCTCCATAGGGAAGCATCGCAAAAACACATGGGAAGTCACACAGAGTTAGGGGATAATACAAGGCAGCAATTGAAGACATTCTGAGCCCAATTTCTCATTTCAGATACTAAATTATGAATTACTTGTTTCTTTCCATTCTTGGATCATGGTTGTACAGTCTGGAGTACCTAAAAGGAAGTATTGTCACCTGATTTGTCTAGGTGGCACGGATACTTCAGTAAGCTAAAAGTGAAGGCCACATCTTCACCTCTAGCAGGAACCAGAGAAAAGCATATTCACGAGAAGGCCCCGAGCCCCTTTAGCACCACACTCACTTTGTAGCCCTCCCCATACATCACTTCCTCTGTCTCAAAAATTTCCCCAATTCTTTTACCAGCTGCAAACTGCCAAAAACAGAAATGTCAGGGTTCTTTTCTACAGACTCCTAGGTTAAAATAACTTTCCCTTCCTCACTCACTCTTTGCTTAGCAAATCTTCTTACTGGTTTTCAATCTTTTCTTTCAAAACCATCATAACTGGAGCTTCTCTAAAGCTTGATAGTTAAAATCAGGCAGGCAGCAAATTGTCAGACAAAGAAAGGGTTTTATAACATCCAAGGCACATGTACAAGAAGAACTTCTCAAATTGGGAAAGAACAGAGACTAAAATTTGACCCACAGCTGATTTGTTCCCTAGAGAATTTTCTTATTCTCTTATATAGAACTGCTTTTCCAACTACAGAATTTAGTCTCCTTCCACCCTAACCTTGCCCCTAAAGTGAAATTCTGCAGGTTTTGTTTCTTTGACTCTTGGGACACTCCTTTAAAATTTGAAAACTGAAAAGTTGATACCATTCTTTGTACTAAAAGTCTAAGGTAGAATCTTTGTCTCATTTGTTTAATGTGTCCTTGTTAAAAATTACATTGACAGAACAATAACTTTTGATTTTACTTATTTATAAGATTCAGATTAATTATAGATTTATTTATTCCTCCTCCTCTTTTTTGACTTTTCTAGTCTGTATCATCAAAAGTGAAAGAAACAAAATCACCAGCTACCATGTTAACTATCATCATTTGATCCTCTAAATTCAGAACTCCAGAGCAATAAAAGGCTATGTGTTCTTAAGTTTAGTATGAACAAATACCAATGCTCACCTGTTCCTCTCCATGAAACCTTCTCTTTAAGAATTATTTTGTCATTATTTAAGAAAGAAGCAGGAGAAGGAGGAGGAAAAGTAGAAGAAAGAAGAAGAGTTTGAGAAGCAGCAGGAGGAACAGGTGGAATAAGACAGACAAAAATATGAAAGTCCAGGTGTACTGACTCATACCTGTAATCACAACACTTTGGGAGGCCAAGGTAGGAGGATCTCTTGAGGCCAGGAGTTCAAGATCAGCCTTGGCAACATAAAGGGATTCCATCCATGTCTACAAAAAAAAAAAAAAAAAAAAAACATATATATATATATATATACACACACACACACACACACATACACATATATAAATCAACCATGCATGGTGTCACATGCCTATAATCCTAGCTACTCAGGAGACTGAGACAGGAAGATCACTTAAACCTAGAGGTTTGAGGCTACAGTGAATTATGATTGATCCACTGCACTCCAGCCTGGGTGACAGAGTGAGACCTCCATCTTTAAAAATAAATAAATAAAAATATGGAATTAACAAAGCAGATGCATGTTAGATAATTGACCTGGAAAGGGTCTAAGGCAGATAGAATATCTCCGACTTCATCGAATTTATAGTGTAGAACACCCTGAAGTCTCAAGAATTGAAGATATCAGATATTTCTAGAAGGTGACATAAGGAGTGAGAGACACAAATGGGAGAACTGGCTGAATGTCTATTCAGAACGTGATTAACGCCCTTCTCCTTCCTCATGTCAGCAATAGACTGAAGCTTTATTTTCTGAAGAAGGTAAAACAGAAGTTTCTGCACTAGGAACACCAGATACAATTAAGAGCAGGTAATGCTGAAAGGAAACAGGGAGAATAAGAAAAACCTTATATACTGAGTGCTGAAACTCCCAACTCTCTGTTGCTATTTGGCTCTCATGATACTGGCAACCACCATATAGACTCTAGACTGAAGACTGATACACACTTCCTGGGAAACGAAGCCATCTCAAGGGAAAAGACTTCAAGATACTAATATTAGGGTTTCCCAAGGAAACAATCCAGATAGTCACTCTGCAGTATAACCTTCAACAAGATCCCTCAAAACTTAAAGTTTCCAATGAGCCTTTCAGGGCCCCACTGTTATATATCACTAGGCAGACAGATCAACCAACAACTGGAGAACGCCTCTAGCTTTAGAGCTCAAAACAAACACATAGGACAAAAGCAACTAGGAGGAAAAGAAACATTCAGAGAATAAGAAAAGAGCTCTTGGAAATTAACAGTATAGTGGTATAAATGAAAAACTCAATAAAAGGCTTGGTAGGAAAATTTGATAAAAATAGCTCAGAAAGTATATCCAAAAAATTAGAAGAGGGAAAATAGCAACTAAAAGATAAAATAATTTGAAGACTTTCCTAGGAAATCCTACATCCAAATAATAGCAGTTTCAGGAGAAAAGAGAAGGAGTGAAATCATTGAAGAAAGTTTCCCAGAACAGAAAGACAGGAGTTTCCACTTTCCACATGCCTATCACAATGGATGAAAAAGTCTACCAAGGTAAATCATAAAATGTCAGAACCCTGTGATCAATGGGAATAACTGATAAACTTCTAGTTAATACAGGTTTCCTACAAAACATAAAGAAAGGAATTGTATCAGAATTCTATGTTACATCACTAGCAGATTGAAGGCATTTGAGCAATGCTTTCAAAATCTGAGAAAAAAAATATTTCCAACCTAAAATTCTATACCCAATCAAATAGAATCAGGCATGAGAGTAAATAACAGCTTTGGACATGCAAAGTGTCAGCATACTTACCTACCACGTACCCTTTCTCAGGAAAACTTCTTAAAGAGAGAAATTACAAATAAATTATGTTACATTTATATGGAGAAATGTTATATGTCAATGAAAGTGAAGACATTTTAGCTATAAGCAACAGCATGGAAGAATCAAAGGAATATGATATAGGTAGAAAATAAAAGTCACAGTACAAAATTGCAGTTATGTTTGCTTCACTATAGTAATCATTTCACTGCTTATATGTATCCCAAAACGTCATGTTGTACATCTTAAATATATAACATTTTATTAAAAATAAGAAAATAAAATTAAAACCAAGAAACAGAAGAATATATACAATATGACTCATTCATATAACATTCTAGAATAAGACAAAATAAATGTATTGTTCAGGCACACAGAACGTGGCAAAACTATAATGAAAAGCAAAGACTGAAAAACTCACAGTTTAAATCATGTTCACCGTGGACATGGAAGGGAAAGCAATAAGATGAGAAAGCAGCATACAGAAAACTTCAAAGGCAAGAGCAATGTGCTTATATATAAACTGGGTAGACAAATGCTCCTATTTCAGCTCAGATAAACACATACAACTCCTCTGAATTCTTATAGTGCAACTGGCCAATGCTTTCTTCTTTTTACAGAACAAGAGTAGAGGGCTTGGATGGACAAAGAATTATGGGAAAGTTAAGTATATGTGGGAGGTTTTCTTCTGTTAGGGCAAACATGTAATCTTCATGACAGCTGGCACGAGTGGTTCAGTGTTGAAGCTGTAATGCATTCAAGAAGCAGTTCAATAGCCAAAAATAATTTAAAAGGAATTCCACACTTCATTGTATTCCTAGAAAACCATAAGGAGGATCCCAATTCTTAGTCGTCAATAACACTCGCTAAATCTGCATGTCTCTCCGGGCCTCTTCCTGTAGCCACTCCCACACAAACTACTGGGTAACTGTAAGACTTCTTTTGTCAGATTGGGGCTAGTCTGCTCAAAAAATACAATGTTATCACTTTTTTTACCATCATAAATTAATACAGAGATTGCATGAAATGTGACAACAACATTTAAGGTGTTGAGAAACATAGGTATGAAATTAGTCATGGGTGTCCTTATTAAATCTCATCTTCTCATCTGGAATTTAACAACTTGAGAGAATTAGAAAAAGACAAAGATTAAGACACCGAGGCCCACTCTTATCTAAGGTTATGAAATAATACATTTAGGGAGAATTTATGGTAAGAAGAAAGTACATAAGAGTAATAGATATGTTTTTTGTTTTGTTTTGTTTTGAGACGGAGACTCACTTTGTCTCCCAGGCTGGAGTGCAGTGGTGTGATCTCAGCTCACTGAAACCTCCACCTCCCAGGTTCAAGCAATTCTCCTGTCTCAGCCTCCTGAGTAGCTGGGACTACAGGCGCCTGTCACCACACTTGGTTAATTTTTTATTTTTTAATTTATTTTATTTATTTATTTATTTATGCATATGTTTGTTTATTTATTTATTTATTTATTCATTCATTTATTTATTTATTTATTGTATTTTTTTAGTAGAGACGAGTTTTCACCGTGTTAGCCAGGATCCTCTAGATCTCCTGACCTCGTGATCCGCCCCCCTTGGCCTCCCAGAGTGCTGGAATTACAGGCGTGAGCCACTGCACCTGGCTAGTAACAGATATGTTTTAAGTGAGAATGAAAACTTCAGACCCACAACTCAGTAAGAAATGCGCACTTTTAATGCCAAATTATAACCAAGAAACTGTTTTCATATTCCAAACGAGTGCACTGCAATTTCTTCAGCCAACGTATTAGTATTCTTGTCTTCTCTATAGTGAAAAAAGAAGTGCCTGATTACAATTCACTCTCCAAATTTTTACTGCTAGAACTTGAAGAAAACAGAGCTTCTGCCAAAATAGCTTCCTGCCCAGGTGCTGAACCAATTAACTTTTAAGCAACCAGGCAGTAAAACCAGTAATGGTGAGTTTTCTGAAGTGCTATATGTAAGGAGACAGCTTGGGAAAATAAAGATGAAAATTTGTTTTCATAAAAAGAAGTGCTTAAAATCCTGAGAGACTGTTTGAATTCCTTGCTGAAATATATGTGGCACTGCAAATTCCCAAATGATCAGATAAAGTTCTATACAGTCAACATGGACACTTTTTCTTAAATATAGAAAAAACTATTTTATTATAATGTGCAACTTGTCCATCAAAAGCCCAGTGAATAGATTCATTTTTGAGAGAAAGGTTATTTAAATGTAATGTTGGCTGTTAAAATATATCATTCAGAGCAAATAGATTTTTTGGAGAAAATGTTACAATCAATTTTCTTAGATTAGAGAGAGGTCTTTTGTAAATGTAAAAGTTCTACAAAATGTGAAAATATGAATTTTCAAATCATATTATATAATGATAATTTCTTTAAAGAAATTCATTTTTCAAGATTATTATTCAGGGGAAGAAAATTAAATAAGGAGTTGTTATGGACAAGTTTTGTTTGAAGATGGAGAGCAAAGAAATTCACAGCTTGGAAGGAAATACTAATGTGTAAGTGGTTTTCTCTCAGTGGTAGGGTTATGGGAGATTTTTTTCTTTTTTTTTTTTTTTGTACTTTTTAAACATTATAGAATCAAGAAATGATGTGCATAATTGCATTCAAAAATAACAGACATAAGAAAAATTTCACAATATACTCAAGCAGGGCACAAAATTGAATCTATAGCATAATCTCAACTTGGTAAAAAAGAAAAATTAGATGCAAGCACATAAAGCTGGAAGACAATAGTCAGCTAGCATAGTGTTATCTCTGCGTGATGGGATTCACAGGGCTATTTTCTTACTTGAACATTTCTGCGATCTCCAAATTGTTTTAATGGGCATATTGTTTTATTTTATTTTGAGAAAGTGTCTCACTCTGTCACCCAAGCTGGAGTGCAGTGACATAATCATAGCTCACTGCAGCTTCAAATTGGCATACTGTATTTTTATAAAGAAAAAACAGCCCAGGGGTGGTGGCTCACGCCTGTAATCCCAGCACTTTGGGAGGCCAAGGCAGGTGGATCACGAGGTCAAGAGATCGAGACCATCCTGGCCAACATGGTGAAAGCCCATCTCTATTGAAAATACAAAAAATTAACTGGGCGTGGTGGTGGTATGCGCCTGTAGTCCCAGCTGCTCAAGAGGCTAAGGCAGGAGAACTGCTGGGAGGCAGAGGCTGCGGTGAGCCAAGATCGTGCCACTGCACTCCAGCCTGGTGACAGAATGAGATTCCATCTCAAAACAAAAAAGAAAGAAAGAAAGAAAGAAAAAATATGTTTACATTTATTGTCATTACCAACTGGAGGTCAAGTGGCAGTTAAAATCACCTCAAATTATAAATCAATAGAAAATATTAATATACCTAAATTCTAATTTATAAAATGTTCAGCTTTATGTCCATTAAGTTAGGTAAAAGTAGCTCTCATATAACATGGAAAAAGGCTTTAATAAATATTGCTGATAATCAAATCTTAGTATAAGAAATCATGTATTATTATATTTCCAATATCAAATTTAGGATTTCAGCTTCTAAATGTAAACAAAATATCTCTAAGATTGCAAATACATGCAAATATAGAAAATAGGTCTGTGCATATGTATATATGCACACACATGAGGATACGTGAAATTCAGTGGTGGTGGGATTCCAGTAAACTACACTTTTTTATTTATAATTTTCTAGACTGTTTAATTTTCTATATTAAATACTGCTCTAGCCACCTATGAGATTGGGAATGCCTCCTCGCTCCTTGATTAGTTTGTTTACAATAAAATAGAAATTGCAGGATACCAAGAGAAAAAAATATATATTTTATATATATATATAATCCAACTATCTGCATCAAAATAAGCATTGTAGTTACAGCTTTCATTTACAGAATGAAAAAGTAAGAAACTTGCAGTTAACTCACAGCATTTTTGTAAGTCAGCTACAAAATATAACATGTAACACTGTATTATTTTAATAACTTCACAATGACATCATATTTACATGAAAAAAATCATCATGAAATATGATGGTATGAAGCATATGACTCCAGAATCAAGTTTCAAGTCTGCAAAAATAAAGCATCCAGATCTGCCAGTCTCAGGAAACATTGCAAAAACATCTTTCCCTCTGGACAAAGCCCAGGTTTGGTAGAAAGGAAGATAAAATTGCTATTACTTTGGAAAACTCAGGTACCGAATAAGAGTCTAGATTTGTTTCTTCCTTAGTAGGTTCTTAACGATAAATAGGGGACATTTAAGGCCCCAGATAACACACTAACCTGGGAATTGGAATGTCTACTGGTTTTGTGGGCTTTGCTAGTAATTGACTTCATAGCCTAAAATAGCTACTTGCTCTGTTTAGGCATTGTGGCATCTATAATAAGGTGTTAAAAATCCATGTCTTTTTTCCCAGGGGACTCTAACAATAGGTTTTGTCATTTACTATGTATGCATGGTTCTTATTGGATAGAAAATATAATGAAAATGTTGTTCCAATAAACATCTAAAGTCCAAAAGAAAAGAGTCTGACGAATGATTAAGCAAAAGGAAAAATATCTGGAAACTTATGAGTCATCTCCCACTCTAATGTTCACATCTTCAAGGGAATAAAAACAGTAGTATAAAAATCAGTAAGGGAAGTGATGTTTGCAAATAGTTGTTTTAATGGAAGAATTAAAATGACAGGCTTGTGGGAGAGCAGGCAGCAAGGCAGCAGAAGGCTTGAAGAAGAGAAAACCAAAAAAGACACAAGGGAAGAGGCTTTCTTTATGTGTGAGTGGCCACTATTCAACTCCATTCACAAAACATTTATGCAGCACTCACTCAGCCTTGGGCTCCGTATTAGGGTTGGCTAAGACACATTTCCTGCTTTGGAAAACTAAAAATATAGTTAAGAGAACAACATTCAGGAAAACAAGCTACCCAAAAGTTTTTGATAAGTGTTGTTTCAGAGATAGTTAAAAAAATGCCACAGGATTTTTTTAGAGGGAATCATGGTGGACAAGAGGCAGGATTAGATTGCAGCTCTGGACAGGGCAGCCTATGGAGGCTTGCACTGTGAATTTTAGCTCCACATTGACTGCAAGAACAAACCAGCAATCCTGAGAGGGCCCACAGACCCTTTGAAGGAAGCAGACTGCTGCTGCCGGACCTGGGAGACATTCCAAATACTGTGAGTGCCCCAACTGCAGAAGTGGGAAAGGGAGACCCTCCTCTCCTGAACACACACCCCAATGGAGAAGCTGAAGGTCTTTTTGTGGGAGAAGTTCCCAACTTTATCTGGATCTGAGTCAAGTTAGAGAACCAAGCAAAATACAGGAGGAGAGGAAGCAGCAGAAAGGCCCTGGGAGCTTGCTGGGTCCCCAAGGAGCCCGTTCCTGCCTGATACCACATGGATCCCCCAGCAGGGTGGCCAGAGGAGCAGGGGGTAAAATTTCACAGGGAGAAGGAATTCTCTAGCTGAACTTTGTAACAATTTTAACCAGGTGAGAAGCCGTCTGGCCAGAACTCTGGGAGGGCATGAATCAGGCATGCAGACTCTACAGGCAGGGGAAGAACTAAAGCTCTTTTCTCTTACAGCTGGGAGGTGGATAGCCTTGGACAAGTTTTCAAGCCAGTTTCACCCTCCGCCTGGAAACAGACTTGGGGCTGTGGGGGAAAGCATGGTGGGAGTGAGACCAGCCCTTCAGTTTGTGTGGGAGCTGGGTGAGGCCTGTGACTGTCGGTTTTCCCACACTTTCCTGACAACCTGCATGACTCAGCAGAGGCAGCCATAATCCTCCTAAGTACACAACTCCAGTGACCTGAGAATCTCACCACCATCCCCCACAGCAGCCATAGCAAGACCCGTCCAAGGAGAGTCTGAGCTCAAACATGCCTAGCCCTGCCCCCACTTGATGGTCCTTCCCTATTCACCCCTATAGTGGAAGACAAAGGGTATATAATCTTGAGAGTTCTAGGGCCCCACCCACTGCCAGTCCCGTTCCACACTAATACAGCTGATGCCTTCTGGAAATCACCACCTCCTGGCAGGAGGCCAACCAGCACAAAAATAGAGCATTAGACCACCAAAGCTAAGAACCCTTAGAGCCCATTGCACCCTCCACCACTTCCACTGGAACAGGGACTGGTATCCATGGCTGAGAGACTCATGGATGGTTCATATCACAGGACTCTACAGACAACCCCCAGTGCCAGCCCAGAGCTGGGTAGAGTCACTGGAGGCTAAACCCAGAACAGAGACAACAATCACTGTAGTTCGGCTCACAGGAAGTTACATCCATAGGAAAAGGGGGAGCGTACTATATCAAGGGAACACACCGTGGGACAAACGAATCTGAACAATAGCCTTGAGCCTGCCCAACTGAGAAGGAACCAGAAAACCAACCCTGGCAATATGACAAAACAAGGCACTTCAACATCCCCCCCAAAATCACACTAGTTCACTAAGAAGAAATCACTTGTTTACCCGAAAGAGAATTCAGAAGGCCAGGTATTAAGCTAATTAGGGAAAGACCAGAGAAAGGTGAAGCCCGATGCAAGGAAATCCAAAAAATTATATACAACGTGAAGGGAGAATTATTCATGGAAATAGATAGCTTAAAGAAAAAAAACAATAAAAAATTCAGGAAACTTTGGATGCATCTTTAGAAATGCAAAATGCTCTGGAAAGTCTCAGCAATATAACTGAACAAGTAGAAGAAAGAAATTCAGAACTCAGACACAAAGTCTTTGAATTAACCCAATTCAACAAAGAGAAAGAAAAAATAATTTAAAAAATATGAACAAAGCCTCCAAGAAGTCTGGGATTATGTTAAATGACCAAACCTAAGAATAATCAGTGTACCTTAGAAAGAAGAGAATTGTAAAAGCCTGGAAATCATATTTGGGGGAATAATCAAGGAAAACTTCCCCAGTCTTGTGAGCAACCTAGACATCCAAATACAAGAAGCACAAAGAACACCTGGGAAATTTATCACAAAAAGATCTTCTCCTAGGCACATTGTCATCAGGTTATCAAAAGTTAAGACAAAGGAAAGAATCTTAAGAGCTGTGAGACAGAAGCATCAGGCAAGCTAAAAAGGAAAACCTATCAGATTAAGAGCAGATTTCTCTGCAGAAATCCTACAAGCTAGAAGGGATTGGGGATCTATCTTCAGCCTCTTCATACAAAACAATTATCAGCCAAGAATTTTGTATCCAGTGAAACTAAGCATCATATATGATAGAAAGATACACTCATTTTCAGACAAACAAATGCTGAGAGAATTCGCCATTACCAAGCCACCACTATAAGGACTGCTAAAAGGAGCTCTAAATCTTGAAACAAATCCTGGAAACACATCAAAATAGAACCACCTTAAAGCATAAATCACACAGGACCTATAAAACAAAAATACAAGGTAAAAAGCAAAAGCAAAAAACAAAACCAAAAAAGTATGTAGGCAACAAAGAGCATGAGGAAAGCAACGGTACCTCACATTTCAATAGTAACAATAAATGTAAATGGACTAAATGCTCCACTTAAAAGATACAGAACTGAGGAGTGGATATGAACTCACCAACCAACTATCTACTGCCTTCAGGAGACTCACCTAACACATAAGGAATCACATAAACTTAAAGTAAAGGGTATATATGTATGATGGAACACTATGCTGCCATAAAAAGGAATGAATTAACAGCATTTGCAGTGACACCTGCCTGAGACTGGAGACTATTACTCTAAGTGAAGTAACTCAGGAATGGAAAACCAAACATTGTATGTTCTCAGTGATATGTGGGAGCTAAGCTAGGAGGACACAAAGGCATAAGAATGACACAATGGACTTTGGGGACTTAAGAGCAAGAGTGGGAGGGGAGCAAGGGATAAAAGACTACAAATATGGTACTATGTATACTGCTCGGGTGATGGGTGCACCAAAATCTCATAATTACCACTAAAGAACTTACTCATGTAACTAAATACCACCTGTACCCCAATAACTTATGGAAAATTTTAAAAATGCCATGGGAGCAAAGAGAAAAGATTAATAATCTATTTTCAGTGGTTAGTAGAGGTCATGAGACTAAATTACAAACAGGCAAACTTATAATTTTGTTAGAACCACAAGATTAAGTTTTAAACTCATCATTATTTTCATATATCTCACATTTTCTACATAATGCAGAAAGCTGTCCTAGACTCTAAATTTGAGCTTCAGGTGATGCAAATTAATTCTTTCACTCTACCTGGTTAGCTATCAAAGAAGACTCTGCCTTTTCATTAGTTCATTGCTCCTACTTTAGAAGCTACTAAAGAATTGATTTTTTTAATGAACCTGAAGATATTGAACACATACAAGAAAACCTTTAATATTAATGCCAGCCCATTTGGTTTTTCATTCATAAGAAGGAGAAAATGGGGGCTGAACCCTCTCTTTTATAACAGGATCAATCCCACTCATGAGCACTCAACCACCTCTAATTTCCCACGTCTTAACATTGTCACAATGGTAACTAGATTTCAACACAAGTTTTGGAGGGAACAAACATTCAAACCATAGCAGACAGAAAGCAGAATCAGGAACCTGATCTAGAAGTGACTTCTGTCTGCACTTCCTCCAAGGTTCCTGTGCAATGCTAAGATACATAATAAAGACTGTCACACACTCTTAGAATATTTGGGAAAACTAATAATCTTAGAATTCTCTGCTTTTTCTGCCTCACTTGGACATCAGTCTGCCTCAGCATGCTGTAGCCCAAACTCTCTTCAGTTTCCCACTTACCTTCTTTCCAGGACTGTCTACTCTTAGTGTGATGTATAACTCCAACATGCTAGGGTAAGATGGGGGTGGGAGCAAAATCAAAGGGGTGAGAAAGAGATACGAAAGGTGACATGTGATGTACAATAGAAATTGTTTTTCCTGGGTAACTACATGGGCTTAAGTTTGTAGATATAATTTTGTTTATTATGAATAGCAAAGAAGAATAAAAATACTTGCTTAATCTTTGCTGCATTTTGGACATATTTTAGGCATTGATGCCTCAGCTTATAATGTAAAATGAATTTGTAGATAATTTCCACACAACAATGATACAAATTTTATTTTTCGTCTACTAAGACGAAATTTTTTCAAGGGAATAACCTTGGCATGTCCCAGGCTCAGATTGAATTTCAAAGTGGACTATTAGTAAGTCAACAACTTCCTGAGCATGTGCTGTGTATAGAGATGGGCCTGTACCAGCAATATTTATATAATTAAAAGAAATAGCTAAAGAGCTTGGGGCCAAATAAAAAAGGAGATCAAAAGCAAATTTGCAGCATCTACAAAAGTAAAAATGAGCAAAACTTAAATGTATATATGTATCAACATATTTGTTCAACTTTTATTATTTTCCACACATTTACACATAACAGTCTCAGTTACACATAGAAATAAGTGATAATTATAGTGTGGGGGGGGGGAGTAGTAATTAAAGTGACCTCTAAGCATCTTCTTACCTAGTAATTCTCCCTTACCTCTGATATAAGAATCTAATAGAATAATTCACTGTTTAAATACTATGCATTGGTTAAGATCATACTTTTATAATGAAATGGCATATACTAAATGCTCAATAAATGTTAGATTCTCTACCACAAATATTTGTTGTAGATTCTTTCTGTTTTAATTGATATTACTGGATAGCATCCAGAATGCTTGGAATGTTCACACCACTCCTACATTCTAGACATGAAAAACAAAGGATCTCTGGTTCCAAGGATAGACACTATGGATAGAGTTTTTTCTTCCATGAAACTATAATCATTTTAGTACAGAAAAATAGAGTCTTTGGCTAGAGTTACAAATGAATCCTGACCTAAATTTATTGCATTGAGAAATGAGCCTTCCTGGTTATTTTGCCCATGAAGAGAGAAACAATCAAAACAAAATAAGATGAAACTACTTGGTGGAGGCAAGACCCCTGGAATAGCAGAGTCGGGACCTCCATAAATCCATTCTTCTATGAAAGTCATGAAAATACTGGCAAAACTATCAAAAACAACTTTTTTGATCTCTGGAAATTGATCAAAGGCTTACAACATCTGAAGAACTGAAAAACTGCTGAACTTGATAAGAAGACCAGGAACAATAAAGTTTTTACTTGGGTTACTCCCATCTACCCTCTCCTCAGTTTCATGGCAGGCCTTGAAATCTACCAGCCTAACAGCCACCAGAGAGGCAGACAGGGTTTGGAGCTCCTGAAAAATTCCTATTGCCAAACCACGGTTACTTTTTGACCTGACTCACAGTTCCCCAGAGTAGCCTCATCCACAGAGTATTGTCTATTTGACCAGACTCAGAGCTCAGCTCCACAGGAAAAGTTTTGACCCCAGGGCTTTGAGGAAACTAATCAGCTTCAATTTTTTAATCTTCCATTTGACAAAGGATATTTTACCAGTTGGAGCAAATAAAAGCCTGGAAAAAAAAATGTATATGGAAGATCTAGAGAATAAGATTTCTATAGATGACTTTGAAAAGTTCTGACATATTCCTAGGGATCTAGAAGACCATGCACATATGCAGACCATGCTCCTGTCCAAAGAAATAATAGAAGCATGAAACAGAGACATTCAAGGCAGAAAAGGTTGGGGTCCCTGGCAAGGGGCCAACCCTCAAGCCTGGAACTGCAGCCAGAAGTGAGAACTTTACATCTCCATTTTTCCTGCCAGAATGTTGCCTTTTCCAAACCACCTCTAGCCTGATCCACCCCCATCCTGTAACCATAAAAACAGCAGGCTCCACTGATAGAGAGCAGAGAAGGGAAGAAGAGAATAATAGCTGAATGTCAGAGAGAAGCAGTTTGGTTTCAGAGGGATGACTTGATGGCAGGACTTTGGAGAAAAGTCCAGCAGGAGACAGCCAGACTTCAGGGAAAGAATACATTTCTGCTCTATCCCCTTTCCAGCTCCCCTTCCTGCTGACAGTTACTTCTGATGGCAATAAAATCCCTTGCATTAACCATCCTTCAATTAGTTCGTGTGACCTGATTTTTCCTGAACACTGAACAAGAGCTTGGGCGCCACAGGTGCAGATGCTAAAGACTGTCACACTGACCCTCTGCTCTCACTGGTAGAGAGTAACCACCTCATATGAAAAGGCAGAAGGCTCACTAAGCTGTTTAACATTATCATCATCCATGGATGGCAAAGTTAAAAGGGCACTGTATGCCCTCTGGGGCTTCAGGAGTTGTGGGTACTCCCCGCTAGATGCTGCCATGGGGCCTGCACAGAGTATTGCTCCTGCCAGCACCCAGAAGCATTCATCCCAGCTTCTCTACCTGCTCACCTGCGTGCTCCCACTCCCACGAGTGATTGAGAGCTGTGGGCTGAGTGAGCGAAGTACCCCTATCATGAGGCCCGTGAAGGGGTCAGGGAAAATTTCCTGTTTCAGAAAGACCAGAAAGGGCTCCCATCACTCACTCTAACAGGAAGTAAAGGCTAACACAGACTCATAAACTACTTGAGAGTTGAAGGTCTGCCCCCAACACACACACACAAACACACCAGCTCCTCATCAAAAGTAGGAATATTTAACTGGTTCAAGGCATTTAAGGAAATATTTGACCAATCAGTTGCTGACCACTAAGCTGTGGTGATAAGCTGTGGTGACCCAGATTCAACAGCTAGGAAGCAAGGCTTAAAAATAAAACAAGAATTTTAAAAAATAAGTTAATAAAAAACAAAACAAAACAAAATCAGCACAGACTTTGGTGGTTATATACTGCAAGAAATACAAATGCTAAAAAAGTTGTCCAGAAAAGTCATCAAGCAAACAGACAACAACAAAACAGCAACAACAGCAAACCCAGAAAGCAGGGGTGTTAGACATCTTATTCCAGAGTTGCCACATTGTAGCATCTAAAATCTCCAGTTTTTACATCTAGTCTTTCTAGATGTTTAGAAGCATACAAAGTAGGTTAAAAGTAAAGGTAGTAAATAAGACATTTTGTAGCTTTCCTTTTGTTAAGAGTCATAGAAAAAAAGTTTTCTGGAAATTGATCACACCACTTCTCTGAGCAGTGCACAGTATTCTAATTGTGCTGGGTCATGGAGGAAGAAGAAAGAACAAAGGACTTTATACCAATGGTGAGGCACAATTGACCATTGTCCCTTACATCTGTACATTTACTTTGCTAGTATATAGTGTATATAAAAGACAAACAAGTCCTAATTTGCAACGTCTAGTATTTCTACATGTTAAAGAGGTTGCCAGTATGTGACAAAAGTAGAGTTAGTAAACTAATATATTGAGTACACGTTATGTTAAAATTCTAGGAAAGACTGTTCTTAAAAACACCATCTTTCTTGTGGAAATGAAATTGTTAAAATCTCTAAACATTACAGATGCTTATAACTGTTCACTGAGTTGATAGAGGTAGGAAGGGGAAGGGTTCTAGATCAGACTCTTTCTTGTTTAGAAGACACTTTCAAATTATATTTTTTGCCATATATGTGTACCATTTATTCAATGCTACTGTGTATATCGTGGAAAATTTATGTCCTATTTGAAACATCTAGTCTTTCTAGATGTTTAAAAGCATACAAAGAACAAAGCTGGAGGCATCATGCTACCTGACTTCAAACTATACTACAAGGCTACAGTAACCAAAACAGCATGGTACTGGTACCCAAACAGAGAGAGAGACCAATGGAACAGAACAGAGCCCTCAGAAATAATACCACATATCTGTAACCATCTGATCTTTGACAAACCTGACAAAAACAAGAATTGGGGAAAGGATTCCCTATTTAATAAATGGTGCTGGGAAAACTGGCTAGCCATAAGTAGAAAGCTGAAACTGGATCCCTTCCTTACACTTTATACAAAAATTAATTCAAGATGGATTAGAGACTTAAATGTTAGACCTAAAACCATAAAAATCCTAGAAGAAAACCTAAGCAATACCATTCAGGACATACGCATGGGCAAGGACTTTATGTCTAAAACACCAAAAGCAATGGCAACAAAAGCCAAAATTGACAAATGGGATCTAATTATACTAAAGAGCTTCTGCACAGCAAAAAAAAATTACCAGGCAACCTACAGAATGGGAGAAAATTTTTGCTATCTACTAATCTGACAAAGGGCTAATATCCAGAACCTACAAAGAACTCAAACAAATTTATAAGAAAAAAAAAAACCCCATCCAAAAGTGGGCAAAGGATATGAACAGACATTTCTCAAAAGAAGACATTTATGCAACCAACAGACACATGAAAAAATGCTCATCATCACTGGCCATCAGAGAAATGCAAATCAAAACCACAATGAGATACCATCTCACACCAGTTAGAAGGGCAATCGTTAAAAAGTCAGGAAATAACAGGTGCTGGAGAGGATGTGGAGAAATAGGAACACTTTTACACTGTTGGTGGGATTGTAAACTAGTTCAACCATTGTGGAAGATAGTGTGGCGATTCCTTAAGGATCTAGAACTAGAAATACCATTTGATTCAGTCATCCCATTACTGGGGATATACCCAAAGGATTATAAATCATGCTGCTATAAAGCCACATGCACATGTATGTTTATTGCAGCACTATTCACAACAGCAAAGACTTGGAATCAACCCAAATGTCCATCAATGACAGACTGGATTAGAAAATGTGGCACATGTACACCATGGAATACTATGCAGCCATAAAAAAGGATGAGTTCATGTCCTTTGTAGGGACATGGATGCAGCTGGAAACCATCATTCTCTGCAAACTATTGCAAGAACAGAAAACCAAACACCGCATGATCTCACTCATAGATGGGAAGTGAACAATGAGAACCCTTGGACACAGGAAGGGGAACATCACATACCAGGGCCTGTTGTGGAGTGGGGGGATGCAGGAGGGATAGTATTAGGACATATACCTAATGTAAATGATGAGTTAATGAGTGCAGCACACCAACATGGCACATGTATACATATGTAACAAACCTGCACATTGTACGCATGTACCCTAGAACATAAAGTATAATTTAAAAAATAAATAAATAATAAAAATTTAAAAATAATAAAAGCATACAACATATGTTAAAAGTAAAAGACTGAAGTATTTTTTGTTATTTCATACAATCAGTCAGATTTGGAAATAGCACTGTTAAACTTGAAGTCTTGGAGAGTATGCTGACTGTTTACTAAGCAGTAGCAGGTAGTGAAAGAGAAGGGTTCTGTGCCTGTAAGTTAGATTAGTTCAGGTGGACTAACCACTGTTCTGTGTGTGCATTTTAATTAATATTGTGTATTAAAGGGTAAACAAGTCCTAATGCTCAAAGTATGTTAAAATTATAGATAGTGAAATAATACCTTTATAAATATTCTTTTGTTAGTTTTTAGGAAGGGCTGTCGTGTGGGAGTGGATCTTTATTAATTCACCTCTTGTAGCTAGATGTAACTCTGTATTTAGTCACTGGAATGGTGGAAGAGGAAAAAGAGGAAGGGTAAAGGGAAGGACTGTTTGCTTGTATCTCCATATCTAGAAGATGGTTTTAGATTACAACTGCAGGTCTCTATGTGCATTTCTACTAAAGTGCCTGTGTTTATTATGGACAAAGTTCATTATCTTGCAACATTTAACCTTTATAGATGTCCTTAGGTAACAAGTATAATAAAAAATAGAGCTAGTGAATTGGCCAATTTATAACCATCTTTTTGCTATACTTTATAGAAAAGATGAATCTTGAACATGAAATTGATAAACCACCTCTGACCAGTGTATGTCAGAACTTGTTAATTAGGTTAGCAGCAGAGGGGAAGGAGGAAGTATAATGGCAGGGACATATGTAGAGGTGTTTATATTTACATTTTGACAATAGCCATCCATGTATGCACATCTCTTTTGGCTGTACTGCAGGAATACATTAAGTAATTCAATGGAAACATACCTTCTTGTTAATATTTTAATGTTATAGATCTGATCACGAATTCTCTTAGAAACAATATACTTAGTGTACTCTGCTGCTTTCTGTTTAATTTTAAATTGAGCATTAAGGGAAGGCTGGTTTGAGGTAACTCTGCCAATACTTTTATCTAGAGACATGTTGTGATTTTTGTCTTCTATGAAATTTTTGTCCCAGGAATGATGGGATTGCATTTTTTTCTAACAAATTGAGTTGGTATAGTATACTTTTGATTATCAAAACACTCTCATATCTTTGGAATTTTGAATTAGCAAATATTCACAATGTTTGAAAAAGTATGATATATACTGCACAATTTCAATCTCATAAAATTTGGATGTTGTATCTATAAACACACAGGACCTAGAAGGATACCTCAAACTGTAAACCGCTTGTGACTGTGAATAATTTTGTTCTTTGATTCTGATGCCTTTCAGTTTCCTATACTGAACATATTAACTTTTAAAAAGTTAAGGATTTTTAAAATAAATAATAAATACAAGAAAATTCCAATTTTCAGGGAAGAAAAAGAAAAATACATGCAAAGAAACAGGGAAGTATGACCCATACATGAAGGGAGATGGTAACAGAAATTAGCTATGAGGGGTCGCAGATGTTGATTGACTAGACAAAAACTTTAAAGTAGCTATTATAAATATGTTTAAAGAATTAAAGAAAAAAATGTTTCAGGAATTAGAGGAAAGCATCACAACTATGTCTTATCAAATAAATAATATCAATAAAGAGGTAGAAATCATAAAAATGAAATGAATACAGAAATCATTACAGGGTGTCAACAACAGACTTGAGCTATTAGAGCAAATAATTCATAAACTTGAAGATAGGTTAACAAAGATTACCTAGTCTAAGAAACAGAAGAAAAATAAATGAATAAAAGCAAACAGAGCCTCAGAAACCTGTGAAATACCATTAATGTAACAATATATGCATAATAGATGTTTGAAAGAGAGGGCGAAACAGGCAAGCATAAACAAGTATTTGATGAAATAGTGATTTAAAATTTCCCAATTTTTAAGAAAAACCTTAATTCACACACGCAAGAAGCCCAACAAAATTTCAGTAGAATAGGTTCAAAGAGATTCTCACCTAGATATATCATAGTCAAACTTTCAAAAGTCAAAAACAAAGAGAAAAACTTTCTCAGAATTCCTTCAAACAATCTCTCCTCACTGGCCAGAACTAGACACATTCTAATAAGAGTAGCACCAAAATTGGCTTGGGCCACTTTTAGTTTACCTCTTGGGTTTGCCAATAAGCTTGACCTCCTCAGAAACTCATGCAAGAAGGAATGATACCTGAATAAGCCCAGGATTCTGCTAGGAAGGAACAAAGTTGGGTGGCTCTGAGGTAGGTAGCCAATAGTGTCTGCCATTGAGAAGTTTATTGAATTTTATTTGGATTCTCATTAGATGTTTTTTTTATCTTCAAAGTCTTTCTCTTTTTCTCTTACTCTTTTCCCACATTCTGTTCTATCTCCTCACCTGCCCACCACTACAGCCAAATAAATTTTAACTATTTTTAGTTACAAATATCAGGCTGATGTCTCTTTGTGCAAAGGCCTGCTGCAGCTCTGACTTAATTTGTATCACAACCATCACAAAACTGTGGACTTCAAAACTCTATTGACTGCTTCTTACTGCTTTCCACCTACTTGTTCTCTTTCTCAGTAACACAAGGGTTCAGACTGTATATTTAAGCCAAACTAAACTTACTGACCACTCTCTTTACAAATTTCTGGCTACCATTTCCGAGATTTTATATAGCTAAGTCATTCTCCCCGTGGCACCTTTCAAATCACAGATACATAATAAATGCGTATGTGCAGAAAGAAATGGAAACTGAGGTAACTGGACTTACCAACTGCTCAAATTCCGTACTTCGTGCATTCGAGTACAAAAGGCCCTGGAGATAAAATAGTGAGAAAGCAGACCTGGTTCTTATATTCCTGTGTCCCTGCAGGCAGAGAGAGGAGGTGAGGGAGAGGCATCAAAGTTGAATAACTTTTGGGACAACATGGATCAATCTGGAGGATGTTATGCTAAGTGAAATAAGCCAGATACAGAAAGACAAGTACTGTATGACCTCACACATATGTAAAAATCTTGAAAAGTTGAGCTCAGAGGAAAGAGTAAAATGGTGATTACCAGAGGCAAGTGAGGAGTAGGGGGTGAGGAATGGGAAGATGATGGCCAAATGGACACAGAGTTCCGGTTAGACAGAGGAATAAGTTTTAGAGATCTATTGCATAGCATGGTAACCATAGTTAATAATAATGTACTGAATATTTTAAAATTGCTAGAAGAATATATTTCAAATGTTCTCACTATAAAAATATATAAGTAGGTGAGGAGAACTAGAGAAGCAAGAGCAAACAAATTCAAAAGTTAGCAGAAGAAACGAAATAACTAAAATCAGAGCAGAACTGAAGGAGATACAGACATGAAAAACCCTTCAAAAAATCGATGAACTAAGAAGCTGTTTTTTAAAAACAGATTAATGAAATAGAGAGATCACTGGCCAGACTAATAAAGAAGAAAAGAGAGAAGAATCAAATAGACACAATAAAAAGTGATAAAGAGGATATCACCACTGATCACACAGAAATACAAACTACCATCAGAGAATATTATAAACACCTCTATGCTAGTAAACTAGAAAATCTAGAAGAAATGGATAAATTCCTGGACACATATACCCTCTCAAAACTCAACCTGATCCCTGAATAGACCAATAACAAGTTCTGAAATTGAGGCAGTAACTAATAGTCTACCAACCAAAAAACAGTCCAGGTCCAGACAGATTCATAGTCGAATTCTACCAGAGGCGCAAAGAGGAGCTAGTGCCATTCCTTTTGAAACTATTCCAAACAATATAAAAAGAGGGACTCCTCCCTAACTCATTTTATGAGGCCAGCATCATCCTGATACCAAAACCTGGCAGAGACACAACAAAAAAGAAAATTTCAGGTCAATAACCCTGATGAACATTGATGCAAAAATCCCCAATAAAATGCTGGAAAACTGAGTGCACTAGCATTTCAAAAAGCTTGTCCACCACGATCAAGTCTGCTTTATCCCTGGGATGCAAAGCTGGTTCAGTATATGCAAAACAATAAACATAATCCATCACATAAACAGAACCAATGACAAAAACAACATGATTATTTCAATAGATGCAGAAAAGGCCTTCGATAAAATTCAACAACACTTTATACTAAAAACTCTAAATAAACTAGGTGTTAATGAAAGGTATCCCAAAATAATAAGAGCTATTTATGACAAACTCATAGTCAACATCATACTGGATTGGCAAATGCTGGAAGCATTCCCTTTGAAAACCAGCACAAGACAAGGATGCCCTCTCTCATCACTCCTGTTCAACACAGTATTGGAATTTTGGCCAAAGCAATCAGGCAAGAGAAAGAAATAAAAGTATTAAAATAGAAAGAGAGGAAGTCAAATTGTCTCTGTTTGCAGATGATATGATTGTATGTTTAGAAAACCCCATCATCTCAGCTCAAAACCTCCTTAAGCTGATAAGCAACTTCAGCAAAGTCTCAGGATACAAAATCAAAGTGCAAAAGTCACAAGCATTTCTATACACAAATAATAGACAAGCAGAGAGACAAATTATGCATGAACTCTCATTAGCAATTTCTACAAAGAGAATAAAATACCTAGGAATACAACATACAAGGGATGTGAAGGACCTCTTCAAGAAGAATAATAAACCTCTGCTTATGGATATAAGAGAGGACACAAACAAATGAAAAAATATTTCATGCTCATGGATAGGAAGAATCAATATCATGAAAATGGCCATACTGCCCAAAGTAATTTATAGATTCACTGCTATTCCATCAAGCTACCACTGATGTTCTTCACAGAACAAGAGAAAACTACCTTAAATTACATATGGAACCAAAAAAGAGCCCGTAGAGCCAAGACAATCCTAAACAAAAAGAACAAAGCTGTAGACATCACGCTACCTGACTTTAAACTATACTACAAGGTTACAGTAACCAAAACAGCATAGTACTAATACCAAAACAAATATATAAACCAATGGAACAGAACAGAGGCCTCAGAAATAATGCCACACATCTGCAACCGTCTAATCTTTGATAAACCTGACAAAAACAAGCAATGGGGAGAATATTTCCTATTTCATAAATGGTGATGGAAAACTGGCTAGCCATATGCAGAAAACTGAAACTGGACTCCTTCCTTACACCTTACACAAAAATTAACTCAAGTTATATTAAAGACTTAAATATAAGACCTAAAACCATAAAATCCCTAGAAGAAAACCTAGGCAATACCATTCAGAACATAGGGATGGGCAAAGACTTCATGACTAAAACACTAAAAACAATTTCAACAAAGCTAAAATTGACAAATGGGATCTAATTTTACTAAAGAGATTCTGCAAAGCAAAAGAAACTATCATCAGAGTGAACAGGCAACCTACAGAATGGGAGAAAATTTTTGCAATCTATCCATCTGACAAAGGGCTAGTATCCAGAATCTACAAAGAACTCAAACAAATTTACAAGAAAAAAAACAAACAGCTCCATCAAAAAGTGGGCAAAAGTTATGAACAGACACTTCTCAAAAGAAGACATTTATGCAGCCAACAAACATAAGAAAGAAAGCTAATCATCACTGGTCATTAGAGAATGGCAGATCAAAACCATAATGAGATATCATCTCACGTCAATTAGAATGGTGATCATTAAAAAGTCAGGAAACAACAGATGCTGGAGAGGATGTGGAGAAATAGGAACACTTTTACACTATTGGTGGGAGTGTAAATTAGTTCAACCACTATGGAAGACAGTGTGGTGATTCCTCAAGGGTCTAGAACCAGAAACACTATTTGACCCAGCAATGCCCTTATTGGGTATAAACCCAAAGGATTATCTATCATTCTACTATAAAGACACATACACACATATGTTTACTGCAGCACTATTCACAATAGCAAAGACTTGGAACCAACCCAAATGTCCATCAATGATAGACTGGATAAAGAAAAGTGGCAGGTATCTACCATGGAATACTATGCAGCCATAAAAAGGATGAGTTTATGTCCTTCGCAGGGACTTGGATGAAGCTGGAAACCATCATTCTTAGCAAATTAACACAGTAACAAAAAAACAAACACTGTATGTTCTCACTCATAAGTGGGAGTTGAACAATGAGAACATATGGGCACGGGAAGGGGAACATCACACACTGGGGCCTGTCTGGGGGTGGAGAGCAAGGGGAGGGATAGCATGAGGAGAAATACCTAATGTAGATGACAGGTTGATGGGTGCAGCAAACCACCATGGCACATATATGCTTATGTAACAAACCTGCATGTTCTGCACATGTATCCCAGAACTTAAAGTATAAAAAAAGAAAGAAAAGAAATATTTATGCTAAAAAACCAATGCTTCTTACTTAGGTTCCCTATATTTACAATCACATTTATTTTGAAAAACATTCTAGATCTAATGTTATATTTATAATTCTTCAATAAAATCAATGATGGCTTCAATAAAACAATGGCACTATAATTTATGTGTAAAATTAAGACTCTAATAAGCATCCTGTTGATTAGTCTTTAAGAAAACAGGGTAATGTATGTTATTTTTTTAAGTCTAAAAATATATATGGTTAAAATAAAAAAGAGAATAAAAGAAAAGGAGAAGGAAGAGTAAACGGGACTTTGTCTTGCATCTTAGGTACCAGCTAGGCCACAGTGGGGTAGAGCCCTAAGTATGTTCTTCCAGGCCTTGGCTCTTGGACAGGATGTCTTGAACTGCCCTGGGTCAGATAAGAGCCCACTTTCCTGAAGGCAGAATCAGAATCCCAGGACTAGCAGCATTCACCACAGGCTGACTAAAGAGTCTTTGGGCCTTGAGTGAACATCAGCAGTAGCCAGGCAGTTCTCTCTATGGACCTGGGATGTCAGTGGCTATGGGGACACTCCTCTACTTGTGAAAAGTAGAAGGAAGAGTGGGATTCATTCTTGTGGTTTGGGTGCCAACTCAGCTGCAGTAGAAGAGAGCACCAAGTAGATCCCTAAGATTTCTGACTCCAGGCACTGGCTCCCACATGGCCTCTCTGGACCCATTAGGGGCCAGGATTAATTTGCTACCCTGAGTGGAAGAACACAAGCCTGACTGGCCTCACCACCCACTGATTGTGGAGCCCTAGGACCTTGAGCAAACGAAGAGGTCACATGAGCATTGGGCAAGACCCACTGTTCTGCTGGCTTCAGGTCTGAGCCAGCACACTCCCAGCGGTGGTGGTCATAGGGTTGATTGTGTTAGCCCTATCCAAGCTCCAGGCAGCTTGGCACTGATAGAGACTCCATTTGTTTGGGAGAAAGCAAGGGAAGAGAACAAGAGTAACTGCCTGGTAAACCAGGGAATTCTTCTCTGTCTTATCCAAGATCACCAAGGTGGCACCTCTACACATCTGCAAGAGCCAAAGGTTTGCTGGGCTTAATGTGCCCCATAATGCAGATATGGCTGCAGTTACCAAATACTTAAATCACAGCACCAAATTTCCTTCAAACACCTGGAAAGCCTTCCCAAGAAGGATGAGTACAAAAAAAGCCCAGACTGAAAAGACTACAATAAATGCCTAATGCTTCAATGCTCAGACACCAATGAACATCTACAAGTGTGGTGACTAACCAGGAAACATGACCTCACAAAATTAAATAAGGCACAAGGGAACAATCCTGGAGAAATTGAGATCTGTGACCTTTCAGACAGAGCATTCAAAATAGCTATTTTGAGAAAACCCAACAAAATTCAAGATAACACAGAGAAGAAATTCAGAATCCTATCAGATAAATTAAACAGATATTTAAACAATTAAAAAGAATCAAGCAGAAATTCTGGAGCTGAAAACTGCAGCTGACAAACTGAAGACTGCATTAGAGTTGCTTGACAGCAGAATTTATCAAGCAGAGGAAGGAATTAGTGAGCCTGAAGACAGGCTAATTGAAAATGCACAGTCAGAGGAGAAAAAAGAAAATAAAAGAGAAAAGAATGGAGCATACTTAGAAGACCTAGAAAATAACCTCAAAGTGGGCAAATCTAAGAGTTATTGGCCATAAAGAGGAGGTAGGGTGAAATCAGGATAGAAAGTTCATTTGAAGCAATAATAACAGAACTTCACAAACCTAGAGAATGATATCAATATTCAAGTAAAAGAAAGTTGTAGACCAGCAAGCAGATTTAGCCCAAAGAAGACTACCTAAAAGCATTTAATAATCAAACTTCCAAAGACCAAAGACAAAGGAAGAATCTTAAAAGCAGAAAGAGAGAAAAAGTAATGTACAATTGAGCTCGAGTATGTCTGGCAGCAGACTTCTCAATGAAAACCTTATAGGCCAAGAGGGACTGGCGTGACATATTTAAAGTGTTGAAGGAAAAAACTTTTATCCTAAAATAGTGTATCCAATGAAAATATCCTTCAAACATGAAGAAGAAATAAAGATTTTCTCAGACAAATAAAAACTGAGGGATTTCATCAACACCAAACCCATCCTCCAAGAAATGTTAAAAGAAGTTTTTCAATATGAAAGTAAAGGATGTTAATGAGCAAAATGAAATCATCTGAAGGTACACAACTCATGGGTAATAGTAAGTACATAGAAAAATATAGAATATTATAACACTGTAATTGTGGTGTGTAAACTTCTCATATCTTGAGTAAAAAGACTAAAAGGTGAACTGATAAACAAAAATAAAATAACTACAGGCCGGGTGCAGTGGCTCACGCCTGTAATCCCAGCATTTTGGGAAGCTAAGGAGGGCGGATCATGAGGTCAGGAGATTGACACTATCCTGGCTAACATGGTGAAACCCCGTCTCTACTAAAAATACAAAAAATTAGCCGGCATGGTGGCAGGCACCTGTAGTCCCAGCTACTTGGGAGGCTGAGACAGGAGAATAGCATGAATCTGGGAGGCAGAGCTTGCAGTGAGCCGAGATCACGCCACTGCACTCCAGCCTGGGTGACAGAGCGAGACTCTGTCTCAAAAAAAAATAATAATAACTACAACAACTTTTTAAGACATATTTAGTACAATAAGGTACAAATAGAAACAACAAAAAGTTAAAATATGGGGGGATGAAGTTAAAGTGTAAACATCTTGTTAGCTTTCTTCTTGTTAAGATTGTTTATGCAATCTGTGCTAAGTTGCCATCAGTTTAAAATAATGGGTTATAAAATAGTATCTGCAAGCCTCATGGTAACCTCAAATCAAAGCACATACAACAAATACATAAAAAATAAAAAGCAAGAAATTGAAATATACCCCCAGAGAAAATCACCCTCATTAAGAAGAAGACAAGAACAAAGGAAAAAAGAAAGAGAAGAGTACATAGCAACCAGAAAACAAATACAAAAATGGCAGGAGTAAGTCCTTACTTATCAACAATAACATGGAATGTAAATGGATTAACCTCTCCAATGAAAAGACACAGAGTGGATGAATGGATTAAAAAAAAAAAATTCATTTGTTGCCTATGAAAAAACCACTTCACCTGTAAAGACACACAGAGACTAAAAATAAAGGGAGGGAGAAAGATATTCCATGCGAATGGTAACTAAAAATAAGCAGGAATAGCTATACTCATATCAAACAAAATAGATATCAAGACAAAAAGCTATAAAAAGACACAAAGAAGGTCATTACATAATGACAAGTGTCAATTCAGCAAGAGTATATAACAATTGTAAATATATATGCACCCAACACTGAAGCACTCAGATATATAAAGCAAATATTATTAGAGCTAAAGAAGGAAGAAGGAAATAGACCCTGTTAAATTTATGACTGGAGACTTTAAGACCCCACTTTGGGCATTGAACAGATCATTTAGACAGAAAATCAATAAGGAAACATAAAATTTAATCTGCACTATAGACCAAATGTACATACTAGATATTTGCATAACATTTCATATAACAGCTGCAGAAAACACATTTGTCTCCTTAGCACTTGGATTATTCTCAAGACGATATGTTAGATCACAAAACAAGTCTTATAAAATTCAGAACATTAAAATAATGTCAAGCATCTTCTCTGAACATATGTAATAAAACTAGAAATCAATAACAACAGGAATTTTTAAAACTATACAAACACATGGATATTAAACAACATGCTTTCAAATGACCAGTGAGTCAATAAAGAAATTAAGAAGAAATTTTAAAAATTTATTGAAGAAAATAAAAATGGAAACACAACATATCAGAACCTATAGGATACAGTGAAAACAGTACTAAGAGAGAAGTTTATAGCAATAAGCACCTACATCAAAAAAGTCAAAAACGTTTAAATAAACAACACAACAATGCATCTTTTTTTTTAATTTTTTTTTATTATTATACTTTAAGTTCTAGGGTACATGTGCATAACGTGCAGGTTTGTTACGTATGTATACTTGTGCCATGTTGCTGTGCTGCACCCATCAACTCGTCAGCACCCATCAACTCGTCATTTACATCAGGTATAACTCCCAATGCAATCCCTCCCCCCTTCCCCCTCCCCATGATAGGCCCCGGTGTGTGATGTTCTCCTTCCCGAGTACAAGTGATCTCATTGTTCAGTTCCCACCTATGAGTGAGAACATGCAGTGTTTGGTTTTCTGTTCTTGTGATAGTTTGCTAAGAATGATGGTTTCCAGCTGCATCCATGTCCCTAAAAGGACACAAACTCATCCTTTAACTAGAAGAGCAAGAGCAAACCACACCCAAAACTAGTAAAACAAATACATAATAAACATCAGAGCAGAAATAAATAAAATTGAAACAAAAAAATACAATAAATCAATAAAATGAGAAGTTGTTTTTTAAAAAGATAAACAAAATTGACAAATATTTAGCCAGACTAAGTAAGAAAAAAAAAGGAGTCCCAAATAAATAAAAACAGAGGTGGAAAAGGAGATATTACAACAGATATTACACAATTCAAAGGATCATTAGAGGCTAGTATCAGTAACTATATGCCAATAACCAGATAACCTAGGAGAAATGGATGCATTTCTGGACATTTACAACCTACCATGATTGAACCAGGAAGAAACTCAAAACATGAACAGATCAATAACTAGTGATGAGATTAAAGCCATAATAAAAACATTCCAGCAAGAAAGAGCCTGGGACCTGATGGCTTCACTGCTGAATTTTACCAAACATTTTTTAAAAATTAATACTAATCCTATTCAAATTATTCAAAAAATAGAGGAGGAGGGAACACTTCCAAACTCATTCTACAAGGCCATTATTACTCTGAAACCAAAACCAAAGATACATCAAAAAAGAAAAACCACAGGTCAATACCTCTGATAAATATTGATGCAAAAATTATCAACAAAATACTAGCAAATCAAATCCAACAATAAATTAGAAAGATCATTCATTATGACCAAGTGAGATTTATCCCAGGGATGCAAAAATGGTTCAGCATACACTAATCAATGTGACAACTGCATCAACAGAATGAAGGATAAAAATCATATGATCATTTTGACTGATGCTGGAAAACATTTCACAAAATTCAACATCTCTTTATGATTTAAAAAATGGGTGTAGAAGGAACATACCCCAACATAATAAAAGCCATATATAACAGACCCACATCTAGTATCATACTGAATGGGGAAAACTGAAAGCCTTTCCTCTAACAACTGGAACATGACAAGGATGCCCACGTTCACCACTGTTAATTCAACATAGTACTGGAGATCCTAGCTAGAGTACTCAGACAAGATAAAGAAATAAAAGCCACCTAAATTGGAAAGAGAGGAGTCAAATTATCCTTGAGAAAACTGCATATCCATATGCTGAAGAATGAAATTAGACCCCTATCTCTCATCATATACAAAAATCAAATAAAAATGCATTAAAGTCCTAAATCTAAGACCTCAAACTATGAAACTACTAAAAGAAAACATTGGGGAAACTCCCCCAGACATTGGGCTAGGCAAAGATTTCTTGAGTAATACCCCACAAGCATAGGCAACCAAAGCAAAAATGAACAATTGGGATCAGGTCAAGTTGACAACTTCTGCACCATGAAGGAAACAATCCACAAAATGAAGAGACAATTCACAGAATGTGAGAAAATTTTTGCAAACTATCCATCTGACAAGGGATTAATAATCAGCATATATAAGCAGCTCAAACAATTCTACAGGAAAAAAAAATCCAATAATCCAATTTAAAAATGGGCAAAAGGTCTGAATAGACATTTTTTAAAAGAAGACATACAATGACAAACAGATATATGAAAAGGGGCTCAATGTCATTGATCATCAAAGAAAGGCACAACAAAGCTACAATGAGATATTTTCTCACCACAGTTAAAATGTCTTTTATTCAAAAGACAGGCAAAAATAAATGCTGGTAAAGATGTGGAGAAAAAGGAACCCTCGTACACTATTGGTGGGAATGTCAATTAGTACAACTGCTGTGGAGCACATTATGGAGGTTCCTCAAAAATCTAGAAATAAAACTGCCATACCATCCAGCAATCTCACTGCTAGGTATCTATCCAAAAGAAAGGACATCAGCATATTGAAGAGATATCTTCACCCCCGTGTTTATTGCAGCTCTGTTCACAATAGCCAAGACGTGGAGACAAACTAAGTGTTCATCATAGACAAATGGATAAAGAAAATGTGGTATATATACACAATGAATACTATTCAGCCATAAAAACGAATGAGATCCTGTCATTTGCAATAACATGTGGATGGAACTGGAGGTCACTATGTTAAGTGAAATAAGTCAAGCACAGAAAGATAAATTTTGCATGTTCTCACTTATCCTTGAGAGCTAAAAGTTAAAACAATTAAATTCGTGGAGATAGAGAGTAAAGTGATGGTTACAAGAGGCCTCAGATGTTAGTGGCAGGGGTGGAGGGATGAGTAGTGGGAAACGTTAAAGAGTACAAAAATAGATAGCATGAATAAGATCTAGTATTTAATAGCATAACAGGGTGACTACAGTCAAAAATAATGTATTTTACATTTTAGAATAACCAAAAGAATATAACTGGAATGCTTGTAGCACAAAGAAATTATTAATGCCTTGAGGTGATAGATGTCCCATTTACCCTTACGAGATTATTACACACTGTATGCCAGTACCAAAATATCTCATGTACCGTATAAACATACGTAACTCCTGTGTACCTGCGAAAAATGAAAATTAAGAATAGAAAAGTTAGAGGACCTGAGACAGCCTCAGAAATAGTGCTTGCTGGGGCTGCTGGTATAAGCTTTTCTGATTCTCATAAAAACCCTCTGAGAGCCAAACTTTCCATTCTTCCATAGTAGCAGGAAGAGAGACCCTAGAATAATAAAACAGGATGGCATCTCTGTCATCAATGTCATAATTGGAACTTAATACCTTTCGGAGAAGCTAGACATTCTGGTTCCTGGAAAAGGATGGTTACATAGCCAAGAAGAAAAATGAAATATTTCTTACTTCCTTTGCTCAGTTTCCCTCTGGATATAAGAAAGGTTGCTTCTGGACCCTTGATAAGTAGACATATTGCATCTTAGATTCCCTTTGTGTCCTTTTTTGAGACTCTTTCTCAGCAATGCCCCCAGCCTCTATTCCCTATCCCTCAACTTTGGGTTGGACCAAGACAAGTGTCTAACAATCTCCTTCCCAGTACCAATTCCCTCTATTGAACTTTTATCCCCTGAGGATATGGTATCAAAGGTGATCACTTGCTATTCTATCAACCCAACCAATGTTGTTAGTCTAATGGAAGAAGATCACTTCTCTCCCAGCTAGGGCCCTCAGCCCCTGAAGAGTTAGCACTTGTGTATTTTCCCGTAGTCCTTGTATTGTGTCAACAAAGAGAACGCTGTACTGAAGGGACCCTCAATCCCAAGGCAAAAGTCTAGATCATGTAAATAAGCCTATAGGGCATTTTTCTAAAGGTTAAACCTAAAATCAAAGCAAAGAACTTTATTGTCCTCTATAGCCTACCTCTAATACAATTCAAATCAATAAAAGATTGTTGCCCAGTGTGCTTATGATTAGGGTCAGCCCTGAAAGGGATTGCTGTGCTCACAGTACCACAGGCTTCTAAAGAGTAGGGTGATTGTCAAAACAATCTACAGATTCAATGCAATCCCCATCAAAATTGCAAAGGCTTTTTTTCACAGAAATAGAAAAAAAATCCTGAAATTCATATGGAACCACAATAGACATCTAATAGCCAAGGAATTCTTGAGAAAGAAGAACAAAGGTGGAGACTTCATACATTCTGATTTTAAATTATATTACAAAGCTTTAGTAATCAAAACAGCATGGCACTGGAATTTAAAAAGACATATAGATCAATGGAGCAGAATAGAGACCTCAAAAATAAACCTACACACATACTGTCAAATAATTTTTGACAAGAGCAGCAAGAACATGCAACAAAGGAAGGATAGTCTCTTCAATAAATGGTGTTGGAAAAACTGGATATCCACATACAAAATAATGAAATTGGAGCCTCGTCTTACACCAGTCACAAATAAAACAGTTCAAAATTGATTAAAGATTTAAACATAAGACCTGAAACATAAGACTCCTAGAAGGAAACATAAAGTCTTCTCGATATTGGTCTTGGCAATTTTTGGGTGGGATTTGACATCAAAAGCACAGGCATAAAAAGCAAAAATAAATAAGTGGAACTATATCAAGTGAAAAAACTTCTGTGCAACAAAAGAAACAACAAAATAAAAAGGCAACCATGGAATAAGAAAAAATATTTGCAAACCATATATCTGATAAAGGATTGATATCCAAATTACATAAGAATCTCCTACAACTCAATATTATTTTTTTAAAAAACAATTCATTTAAAAATGAGCAAAGAAAATGAATAGGCACTTTTCCGAAGACTTACAAATGGCCAACAAATCCATAAAAAGGTACTTGACATCACTAATCATCAGGAAAATGCATATTAAAACTACAATGAGATATCACTTTATAGCTGTTAGAATGGCCATTACCAAAAGACAAGAGAGCAAGCATTGGTGAGGGTGTGAAGAAAAGGGAACTCTGGTACACATTTGATGGGAATGTAAATTGGTATAGCTATTATGGAAAACAGTCTGCAGATTGCTCATGGGAATTAAAAATAGAACAACCAAATGATCCAGTAATCCCATTTCTGAGGACATAACCTAAGGGAATGAAATCTGTATGTGAAAGAGTGTCTACACTCCCTTGTTCATTGCTGTATTATTCACAATAGCCAAGATATGAAAACAATCTTAGTGTCCATCAATTGATGAATAGATAAAGAAAATGTGATATACATATACAATTGAATATTATTCAGCTTTTAAAAAGAAGAAAGTCTTGTCAATTGTGACAACCTAGATGAACCTGGAGGACACTACACTAAGTAAAATAAGCTAGACACAAAGGGACAAATAATACATGATACTACTGATATGAGGAATCTAAAACAGTCCAACTCATAGAAACAGAGTAGAATAGTGGTAGATAGGAGGCAGAGAACAGGGAGGTATTAGTTGAAAGGTATGAAGTTTCAATTACACAGGGTGAACAAGTTCGAGAGATCTAATGCATAGCATAGGGACTGTATTTTTTTCACCCTGCTATGAAGAAATACCTGCAACTGGGTAATTTATAAAGGAAAGAGTTTAATTGACTTCACAACTCATATGGCTGGGGAAGTCTCAGGATACTTAACAGTCATGGCAGAAGGGGAAGCAAACATGTCCTTCTTCACGTGGAGGCAGGAGAGAAAAAAGTACAGAGTGAAGAGGGAAAAAATCTCTTATAAAACCATCAGATCTTGTGAGAACTCATTCATTATCATGAGAACAGCATGGCAGAAACCACCTCCATGATTCAATTACATCCCACTGGGTCCCTCCATGACACATGGGGATTGTGGCAACTACAATTCAAAATGAGATTTGGGTGGGGACACAAAGCCTAACTCTATCAGGGACTATAATTAATAATACTGTATTTTATACCTGAAATTTGCTAAAGGAGTAGATTTTAACTGGTTTCACCACACATACAAAAAAAGGTAGCTATGTGAAGAAATGGATATATTAATTAGCTAACTATAGTAATGTTCACTGTATATATACATATCAAAACATCCCATTGTACATCCTAAATACATGTAATTTTTATAAAACTTAAATAAAAGTGGGGTGGCTGTGAGGCTGGTTTCTCTGAGAAGTTCCAGCTGTCCCTGGGTAATTATTGGTAGTGCACGCTTTCCACTGTCTTACTCTCCCAGCTCAGGCAATTGTCTGTATGGGCACACTACTAAAAAACTAATGGTTCTGGAGGGTCCTTAGGACTTGCCTTTCTCTATGCTCTTTCACTCCTATCCAAAGCCATCTTGAGAGGACCCATCCTACCATTGCCATTTGTCCCCATTAATATATCTATTGCCTCCTAGCACCCTTAAGGCTGTCAACTCTCCAGGTGTCAAACAGTGCTGTATTTCTGGGGTCTTCTATGTGCCAAAGCCACACTGTATTCCTTGAAAAACTAAAGAAAGCCTCCCTTTCTTTCCCTAACTGTATTAGTCCATTTTCATGATGCTGAACATACCCGAGACTGGGCAATTTACGAAAGAAAGAGGTTTAATGGACTTCCAGTTCCTTATGGCTGGAGAGGCCTCACAATCATGGTGGAAGGCAAGGAGGAGCAAGTCACATCTTACATTGATGGCAGTTGGCAAAGAGAGCTTGTGCAGGAGAACTCCTCTGTGTAAAACCACTAGATCTCATGAGACTTGTTCACTGTCATGAGAACAGCATGGGAAAGACCTGTCCCCATCATTCAATTAACTCCCACTGGGTCTGTCTTACAACACGTGGGAATTCAAGATGAGACCTAGGTGGGAACACAGCCAAACAATATTATTCTACTTCTGGTTCCTCCCAAATCTCATTTCCTTACAATTTAAAACCAATCATGCCTTCCCAACAGTTCCCCAACGTCTTAACTCATTTCAACATGAACTCAAAAGTCCACAGTCCAACCTCTCATCTGAGACAAGGCAAGCCCCTTCCACCTATGAGCCTGTAAAATCAAAAACAAATTAGTTACTTCCTAGATACAATGGGGGTATAGGCATTGGATAAATACACCCATTCCAAATGGGAGGAATTGGCCAAAATGATTCCATGTCTCCCATATGTGCCATGCTGATGCAAGAGGTAGGTTCCTAGGGCCTTGGACAGCTCTGCTCCTGTGGTTTTGCAGGGTACAGCCACCCTCCTGGCTGCTTTCATGGGGTGGTGTTGAATGTGGCTTTTCCAGGTGCACAGTGCAAGCTGTCAATGGATCTACCATTCTGGGGTCTAGAGGATGGTGGCGCTCTTCTCACAGGGAGCACCCCAGTGGGGACTCTGGGTGGGGGCTCCCACCCCACATTTCCCTTCCACACTCCCCTAGCAGAGGTTCTTCATGAGTTCCCTGCTCCTGCAGCAAACTTCTGCCTGGACATCCAGGCATCTCCATACATCCTCTAAAACCTAGGCGGAGGTTCCCAAACCTTAATTCTTGACTTCTGTGCACCTGCAGGCTCAGCACCACGTGGAAACTGCCAAGGCTTAAGGCTTCCACTCTCTGAACCACAGCCTGAGATGTACCTCGGCCCCCTTTTAGTCATGGCTTGCGATGCAGGGCACCAAGTCCCTAGACTACCTACAGCACACCTTGACCCAGCCAATGAAACAATTTTTTTCCTTTTATGTCTCTGGACCTGTGATGGGAGGAGCTGCCACAAAGTTCTCTGACATGCTCTGGAGACGTTTTCTCCACAGTCTTGGTGATTAACATTTGGACCCTCATTACTTATGCAAAAACTGTAGCCAGCTTGAGTTTCTTCTCAGAAAATGGGATTTTCTTTCGTATTGCATTTTCAGGCAGCAAAACTGAATGTCTTTAACAGCACACAAGTAACCTCTTGAATGTTTTACTGCTTAGAAATTTCTTCTGCCAGATACCCTAAATCATCTCTCTCAAGTTTAAAGTTCCATACATCTCTACGGTAAGGGCAAAATACCACCAGTCTCCTTGCTAAAATATAACAAGAGTCACCTTTGATCCAGTTCCCAACAAGTTCCTCATCTCCATCTGAGACCACCTCAACTTGGATAATGTCTGTATCATTATCAGCATTTTGGTCGAAGCCATTCAATAAGTCTCTAGGAAGTTTCAAACCTTCCCACATTTTCCTGTCTTCTGAACCCTCTGAACTGTTCCAACCTCTGCCTGTCACCCAGTTCCAAAGTTGCTTCCCCATTTTCAGGTATCTTTTCAGTAGCATCCCACTCTACTGGTACCAATTTACTGTATTAGTCTGTTTTCATGCTGCTGATAAAGATATACTCGAGTCTGGACAATTTACAAAAGAAAGAAGTTTAAAGGACTTACAGTTCAACATGACTGGAGAAGCATCATGATCATGGCAGAAGGCAAGGAAGAGCAAGTCATGTCTTACATGGATGGCAGTACATGAAGAAAGAGAGCTTGTGCAGGGTAATTCCTCTTTTTAAAACCATCAGATCTCATGAGACTTGTTCACTATCATAAGAACAGCATGGGAAAGACCTACCCCCATGATTCAATTACTTCCCACCAGGTCCCTCCTAGAACAAGTGGGAATTAAAGATGAAATTTGGGTGGGACACAGCCAAATCATATCACTATCTGAATCACTTGGGCACCAAAGCAGCTCTTGGCCTTAGTCTGCAACTTCCAGAGTTCCCTGACAATACAGCCTTCCACCCTCTGCAGGCCTCAGGCCTGTTTTCTTGGAGTAAACCAGAGGATATACTAGACCTCATACTGACCCTGTCCTTCTGGCTTCCCTTCCTCTCCTTCCCAGGCTCCTGCCCCCACCCCCATGCCAATCAGCTAGTTTAGTTAGATCTCATTGTAGCCTCTGCCCCACCAGCATTTCAGACCCAAATACTTGTTGCTATGTGTTGAATTGTGTCATCCAAATAGATGCATTGAAATCCTAATCCATGGTACCTGTGAACAGGACCTTATTTGGAAATAGGGCCTTTGCAGGTGGAATCAAATTCAAATAAAATCATTAAGGTGGGCCCTAGTCCATTATGGCTTGGTGTCCTTATAAGAAAAGCAGAAAACAAATGCATGAAGACAGAAACACAGGGAGAATGCCATATGATGACAAAGGCAGAGACTGGAGTGATGCAGCTGCCATCCAAAAAATACTAAGGATTTTTAGCCACCATTAGAAGCTGGGAATAGATGAGGAAGGATTCTATAAAGAGTCTCAGACAGAGCATGTTGCTGCTGCCACTATGATTCTGAAATTCCTGCCTTCAGAACTGGAAAGGATTGATTTGTTGTTTTAAGTCACCACGTTTTTGGTAATTTGTTACAACCACCCTTAGAAACTAATATACTGACCTTGACTAGAGCCAGGACCCTCCACCACACCTGCTCTGAGATGGTGAAAATCCACTCCATCTCATTATGCTTCCTTTCTGTGACCTTGTGTTTTCTAATCACAGAAAGTTAAATAGCAAAGCAGAAAATCCTGCTCACTCTAAGGGTAAAGGCGTGGGCCAAGAAACAGACTTATTTTCTGTTATTTTTTCAAAACCCGCCAACATCTCAGATGATGTTACCATTGATGCTCAGCAGCCTCATTATTCTAGGAGATAAAAAGAATTGAGTTTGGGTGTAGGCATGGGGCAGGACCAGACACGAAGAGGGAATTGCCCACTCTGACACCTTTGGAGTGATGTGTTCCAATATTGTTTTAATATCAAATCCAGATAAGCTGGGAGGTCTCATCCTCCTTGCAATGTGTGCGCAGAGAAGCACGCATTTTTCATTAAGTGCCAGGTCACCCACAAGTGCTTTGGCAGGGCTGTGTGGAGAAGTTGTATAGCACCTGCCTACATATGTTTGGCACAGTGCCCTCTCCTTGCTTCCTCTCTGATCAGAAGCACATTTATCTGCAACTTTTCTAAAGTCAGGAAAACAAAGAATCTCTCCTAGACTGTTAAAATTTTTAAAACCAATTCCAGACCATACACAATATTTTGGTTGAATTTCAATGATGATATCCTATTGAATTTATTTTGTTCAAGTGAACACAAAGGGAAATTTGTGATAGATAGCTATAAATATCTGTTGCTCCAAAACTGAACTATTTTCTTCTTTCACTCCACTTAACTCACATTTTCTAAGGGAAGAGAAAAATACCCCTGTGTAAATTCTTTGTTTTCCTTTTCTTCCTCTTCCAAGTTTTTCTCTTTGCTACTTTAAGCTCTGTCTTCTTTCAGGTTTAACCCTTCCCCAGGATCTGCTTTGTCTCCCTCCTTGACTCACTTAATCCCTCCCTTCTCCAACTCCTTGCACCGCAATGACCAACCATCATAGCCAGCCTAAGGTAAATCATGAAAGGAAAATTTGCTCTTCAGCATATCGTGTTCTTTGATGCACCTTTTATCCCCTCACTTCACCACAGTTGGTACCCAACAAGGTGTGACAGGGCCTGATAAATATCTAATTCCTCATATGCCAGTAGTCACATAATCTTGAACAAGTTATTTAATCTTTCTGTGCCTTTGTTTATACAAAAAGACTTGTTCTTTAATACAAGTGCTCATCCTTGCATTCAATCTCGTGGTTTCCTGAAATTATAGCTGCCTTCTGGTTGAAATTGATATTAGATGTAGCCTCATTCCTGAGATCCTGGGCAGCCATTATATCCCTAGAGTCAAGGAGGATTTAGTTGGCTATGGAAGTGCATGAAGTCATTTAACAAAAAAAAAAAAAAAAAAAAAGAGAGAGAGAGAGAGATAGAGAGAGAAAAACAAAATTCTGTTTTCATGGGAGTTGTTGCATAAATTCAAATGAACAAGGAGTGCCTAAAACTGAGTACACTCTGTAACCATTACCTCTTTCCTGCATCTCACCCCTCCTGGTGCTCTGCTTCCTCCACACTCTCCATCCCAGGTCCGATACTGGCCATTCAACTATATTGAGATTTTAAATCAAGGTGGAACTTCTTTCAACAGTGGTTGTTTTAGGGCTTATTTCTAACAGAAAAACAGAAGTCCTTAACAACCTGATCAAGGCATTTCAACCCTGATGGGTGAGAATTTGGGGAAGGGGTAAATAAAAGAAAGAGAGGTACCTCCTCTGCCCAGGGAAAATGCCAGCCAAGCTAGCATTGACTTCACAACCCACCCTGCTTCCTTCATGTTGAGTTTCCATCTCGTGAAAGAGAGAAACAGAGACAGAGATGGAGAAGCAAAGACAGGCACAAAGAGGGCCACAGTCCAGTTATCTCAGTGTCCACTATCTACTCTGACTTTGTCCTCTGCACCCTACTATCCCCAGGATTCGGTGGTCAAAGATGTTCCTGTTTGGTAACTTTACTCAAGTGTATCCTAACTTGAGCTCCAAAGAATAAACAATTGAAAACTTCAGTGCCTCTCCTTGCCAAGTTTAAGCCTATTGGTGGAGTGAAGGGCTTCACACGTGATTGCTGCAACAGTTAATGAAGCATCATATTGCTTTAGTCAGATTGACCTGTGTGCTCCAGATAACATCATCTCAGGCTTTCCTAACCCTCAAAAACCTACATGCACTTGACCTGATCTCTTAATGCCATGGATAGCGACAGCCCAAACCCTCCCATGGTTTCTAAAGTCCTTTGACACTTGCTTCCAGAAGGCCCTTCCTCATTCTGCCTTCAGTGTTGAACAAACTCTGTTTTACTCCTCACTAATCCAGTCAGAAACTCAACCTCTTCTCTACTTGATACAAACAAATCTATTCTTACAAAATGACTTACTGTCCTTCCTCTACAACTTCTCAACTGCCCACAAATTTCTCTTTCTGCTTCCCATAGAGTAACTTCAGTCCCTTCTTTGAAACCTTGATACCAGCCAGCACCAGAGCCCCAAAAGAGTGAGTCTCTGCCCAAGAGAAATAATAGTTGACAATTGCTAAGAGAGCAAACATTCTCCTAAGACACAAATACAGGATAAAGCAACATAGATATTTTTATGTAAGAGAAGAGGGAAAAAACAGGTCTTTAGCATCTAGAGCTGAAGTTCATGGGTCTGTCATAGACATTGGCTCAGAGCATGACCTGATCACCTGAGAAAGTGCAGTTAAACAAGGAGGAAGAAAGTCAATGAAGGAGAGAAAGGTGGAAAGGACTGTGGTGATCTACAGTTTGCTAAAGGCTCATAGAACTCAGGCAAGACATATGTCATCCCTCTGTCCTCATTTTCTTACCTGCAAACTGTTATGCTCAGGACACACTGAGTCTTCATTCTCACGTCCTTGAAAGATACCAAGGGTTCAGAATGGATTCAGCTCCTTTGAGGCAGAGGTACTTTGTATACTGCATTTGATATTTTGAAAGGGGCATTAGGGAGGGCCAAGATGGCCGAATAGAAAAGAGCATCAACATTTTTACTATACTAGGGCACTAATTAGTCAATCTCAACTGGACTAATGTGCCAAATAGTATCCCAGAGAGTGAATTTCAGAGTAATCTGCATATAGCATTGGCCACCCTGTTGATGGTTCAGATTGATCCAGTCAGTCAGGCTGGCTTCATATATGAGGGAAAGATGGCAATTCCTCCAGGTAGAGGGGGCATTGTGCTGATGGTAAGCTTAGGAATAGCTGTGTTTGCTGATCAGAATCTCCCAAGTTGCTCTTGTAGTCTGTAGGGAGAAAAAAATACACATTTATCTTGGAGTCGAGGTGTTTTCCAAAATCCGTGGGCCCAAGTTGTTAATTCTTACATGCCTCTCTTCTGCCACTTCCCTTTTCTAATAAAGCCACTCCAGTCTTTCCACTATGGTTACCAGAAGCTGGGAGCCATGTTAGGGTAAAGGGCAAAGGTGGGGAAGGAGACCTATCTCACACACACACATACACCTGTTTCATTATCACTTCTATAATTCTGACTTCTGCTAAACATTTACAGAATGCTAAGAATCAAATCAGTGAATGTTTCTGCTGTTATGGATTAACAGTCTGTTTCGGATTAACAGTCTGTTTCAGATTAGCACAAATCAAAGGAATAAAATCAAAAAACAAATTGGAATTGACAAAAAAAAATAAAAGAGAGCACTTCATGTCATGTTGATATGAAGTCTAAAGAAGGCCAGAAGCATCATTCCTGGAGGCCTTCAAGTCCATGGCTTTCTTGGGAAGTGAAATCTTTACAGGTTTCTTTTTAGCTCTTCCAAATGAATTATGAGATGATAAAGCACAGGTTGAGCCAAGATCCTTCTCCATGTTCCTTTTGATAAAATGTTAACCAAGGGACCCATGTTGTAAATGGGAACACATCACATGTAATCTAAAACATCCTTCTCAGGAGTCCAAGTCATTGGCATGACCATAAACCCTCTCTGTTGTTACAGAAGGAGCAGGTGGGAGGGAGAGATGAAGAGAAAAAGATGGAAAGAAAGATGGAGGGGAAAGGAGGAAGTTTGAAAAGAAATCATTAGGTTTCCTACAGTGAGGCTCTAAAAAAACACCTTATTGAAGTATGATTGACATACAAAAAGCTGTACATATTTATTGTATACAACTTGATGAGTTTGGAGATACATATGCACCTACTACAGAAAAAAAGTAGAAAAGAGAAAAAAAGAATAAAGCACACCTACGAGATCTAGAAAATAGCCTTAAAAGGGAAAATCTAAAAATTATGGGCCCTAAAGCAGAATTAGATAGAAAGATTTGGGTAGAAAGTTTAATCAAAGAACTAATAACAGAAAACTTTTCAAAACAAGAGAAACATATAAATGTCCTTTCATATCTATGAAGCCAACACCACTTCCATCATGCCACATACATATCCATTATCTCCAAAAGTTTCCTCCCATCTTCATTTATTATTTTTGGGTGTGTGATAAAAACACTTAACATAAGACCTACTCTCTTAGCAAATTTTAAGTATACATTACAATATTGTTAACTACAGGCACCATGCTGTACAGTAGATCTCTAGGATTTATTCATCTTGCATAACTGAAACATGGTACCCTTTGATGAATACCTCCCCAGTGAGGTTTTTTATAAGTGAATTTTCAATGTGGATTATCTTTGAACACTTACTTGACTAAAATACTGCCTCAGAGAGTAAGAAAATAAAGGACAAGGAGAGAGAAAATTCCAAATGTCAATTTCAAATGAGTGATTATTTATTTTTAATTTATTCCTAAAATACATAGACATGCCACTAATACAGACAATCTAGTGCTAACTTAAAAACAAAAACAGACATAAGACCAGTTCTTGGAACTTTGATCTGAAAGAAAGGGTGTTGAGTGAGAAATCTTTCTCCAGTCAAAAAATGTAAGCAATGTCTGAGACGAGCCACAAGAAGTCTAGAACCACTCAGCTCCAGAAGACTCCTTCAGGAGCACCATCCAAAGTATCTAGGTTGAAAAACATGCCTGAGTTCCTACCAACTGCACCCAAGTTGGAGGGTGAGAGGAAGAAGATGGAATGACACATATGGATTGTTGCCAGTTTCCAGGCAGGGGTTGCCAAGAGCAAACACACTCAAATAACCAGAACATTTTATTCTGCTGGAGAGCTGGGTGATTTGATGGCAGAATGCACTCACTTTTCAGGGACTCTGTTAATAAAGACAGAGCAATTCATGACCATCAGTAATGTGTGTGCCCTCATGTCGATCACAACAGCAGGTCTGACTTTTGTAAGCTTATTTGCACTTGGTCCTAATGATGGGAGATTTTTTGAGTCTCTTTATAGCAAGAGTCAGAAAACTTTATCTGTAAAAGATTAGAGAGTAAATATTTGATGCTTTGCAGGCCATACTCTCCATAACAATTATTCAACTCTGCTGTTGTAGTGTAAAAACAGCACATACCATATATATGACTGACCATTGCTGTGTTTCAATAAACCTGTATTTACAAGAACAGACAGCGGGCCAGATTTAGCTCACAGGCTGTAGTTTGCCAACTCTTGCGTTAGACAATCAGCTTGTAACTCCAACATGCCCCTAGAATGGCTGATCCATAGTTCACAGCAGGGCATGAATAGTGATGAGGACTTCTGAATTAGTGTCATGCTCATCCACTCACTCACTCATATTTACCCTCAACATAACACCCTGTGTTGGTTTCAAGTTGGCTTCAAGTTCTCTGAAACACTTCCCATGAAAAGGTGAAATACAGCCTCTTCTCTTGAATGGAGATGGTCTCTGTAACCACTTGAACAATAAAATACAGCAAAAGTGATGCTGTGCTTGTTTCCAGGCCTAGGCTCTAAAATACTGGCAGTTTCTACTTCCTATTTTTTGAACATTTGCTCATGTAATATAGCTGCCATGCCGTGAAGAGGACCAAACAGTCCTACAGAGAGTCTCAAATGGAAAGGAATCAAGGTTCCTGGCCAACATTCCACTTGAGCTCCCAGCCTGGGCCCTAAAACACTTCCTGCAGGGTCCATCACATACTCTATTGTCTGTCGGTCACAGGCAGAGGATCCGGTGGAATGCTCTTGGGTGCTGAGGAATGGCAAAGCCACTACATGAAAGAGCCTGGGTCCCTGAGGACTGAATAAAGCAGAGGTACCTCTCCAACCTGCACCCCTATTCACACCGCCAACCTCCAAGGACATCAGCCTGCATTGGACTGTGATGTAAGTGAGAACCTTGATTAAGTCATTGGGATTTCAGGCATTGTTACATATCCCCCAAAGTTGGCATACCTTAAAAAAGAGGGAAACAAGGAAAGTGGGCCACTCTTGACAAATGTTACCACAGGACAGCAAGATTTGAGGGAAAAAAAAAAAAAAAAAGAATGTGCAGAATTTTCAAGGACAAATCAGCAGAGCTTCATGATTGACTCACATTATGAATCAGAGCCTTCTGTGCTCTAAAACATAAATGATACATGTGGACTGTTTACACAGCAGTGCCTACTCAACAGTTGGGCTTTCATAGAGCTGGGCAAATGTACTTGAAAAATGGATCTTTTTCCAGAGCTGGTCTTAAGGAAGGAAGATGGACAGGCAGTCAACTCTGAGCTGTGATTGCAAGCTTCCCCCATATCTCTACACACAATACCTGAAATTGCTAATTACTCTGTTAAAGCAATCTAATGTACAGGTAAATATAGAAAAATTAACTGAGAGGACTCACACTTTAGACCCGGAGTCAACAAACTATGGGCCATGGCCAAATCCAACCTGCAGACTATTTTTGTTTGGTCAGTGAGCTAAGAATGGTTTTCACATTTGTAAATAGCTGAAAAATTCAAGAGAAGAATAATATTCTGTGGCAAGTGGAAATTACAAAATTTACATTTCAATAACCATGGTTTATTGGAACACAGCAATGTACATTTCTTTAATTTTGTCTATGGCTACTTATTCAGTACTACAACAGAATTCAGTAGTTGCAATAAAGACTGTATGGCCCACAAAGCCTAAAATACTTACTACAAGCCCTTTACAGAAAATGTTTGCCAACCCTTGCTTTAGACCACGATGGTCCATTAACCCTTTATCCTGAATTAATAGACTGGCCCCCTCTCCTAACAAGCTCTGAGAACACAGTCCATTGTTCTGGCAGTGTCATAATGGGGTGAGAGGTGAGATGTGGCTGAGAATCCAAGAGCTCAGGAGCATGACACACTGCCCAGGGAGCAAGTGACAATGGAGGGTCTCAGAGTGTCGGGATGAGTATAGGCACTTAGGAGAGGATGTCTGACCCACAGAAGCAGTCGGGGGAAAAGGGGAAGGAGAAAAAATAGAAAACAAAATTTTAAATATTCTCCCAGTTAGTCCCAGTTCCCGCAACCTATAAATATATCCAGTGGTTTTAATGCTTTGTTAAAGAAAAATAAACTGATTAAAAGAGTCATGTGTAAAGAAATTTCAAAAACAAAGTTTGACAAGGAAACACAAAGGGCAAACATCTTATATAACACAGGGCAATGTTTTCCAGTTTTGTGGAAATCAGTAATTCAGCTCAATGCTAATACAACTTCAGATGACTCTGTTCCCAAACCTGCCCTCCCAGTGATGGGCTTAGTTGGTTATGCCTGAGTTTCTAGAGGGTCTCTCTTCTAAACTGCTGCTTCTTGTGGAGCCAGAGTCTCATCTTAAACCTTCACGGAGTGGAAACAAGAGGATAAAAAAACAGGAAACTTCAAAGGATTCCTCACTCCAGCCAGCCTTAGAGCCATATCCCCTAAGACCGCCTTGAATTTGGCTTTAGCAGGGCCCAGAAGGGCCCATAAGAGATTGGGGAAAACAGAACTCTTTGTTCGTATTCCCATGTTCAACTTGCCATCAGCCCAAAGCTACAGCCTGCTCAGCTGGCACAGGTTGGCACTTGGACCCAGGTAGACTAATTTCTAGGAGATTTGTTCGCAGTAATCTTTCTTTCAAAAGGTTGGGAAAAGCTTCAAAGTAATAAATATAATGCACAAACTTTTTCTAAGTAAAATAATAATACAGATTTGACATCTGTGCAGTTTTCAACTCCAAGCAGAGACAAGGAAAGAAACTTCAAATGAAACTCTCCCACTCCTACCTCCTTTCATACACATCTTGTTCTTTCAGGGAACCTCCACTCCTCACTAATTCGCTCACTCCTTTAAAGTTCCCCTGGCCTCCAACTGCTTCCTTGAGATCACTCAGTAACCAGTCCCTCCTAAGGTGTCCTGACAAGACTGAAGAAGCATGATGTTTTCCAAAAATTAATAATCTTTTAAATATCACCAGTGAGTTTACCATGGAAAATGAGAAGTACTGCCCTAAATGCCATGGACATTTAAGACGCTATAAATGCTGGTCCTGAGCTCCATGAGGCGATCATCTAACACAAAAACAAAGTTGTAAAATATGGTAATGAACAAAACCATAGCCTCTTAGGACTGCAGAGAGCCTGAGGTATAATCTAGCTCAACCAGGTCATTTTCCAGATGCAGTAAGTAGTAGCGCCATCTTCAAGTTTTTTCCCCAATTCTCAGCCCAGAGCCATCTTGAATACTCCCTGTTGCCTCTAGGTATTCTTTCTGCCATCCTCAGCCTCCCTAGATCAGCTGTCTTCAGAAGGATAGAAACTAACCAAGCATTCACCTACTAATCATAGTAAACACCTTTATGACTCTTTTGTTATTTTATGTAAAAATGTATGAAAGTTTCTTGTGGATTGCCACATGATGTTTCTTGTGGAATAGAATCAATAAGCTATTGTATTCTTCTGAGTCCGTGTGACCCACCTTAAATACCTAAGTAAAACTGTATTTGTAAAGAAAATCTATGATAATTAAAGAAGTGCCTCTACCTCATAGGGAACCAAGTAATCACCTGAGACTATAACCTAATACAAAGATACAGGATTAATCACAGAGCCAACTTAACGCTGCACAGAAACCCATTCCAATTTTACCCACGAAACAGGGTTTGCATTAACTTTAACCTATAAGTGGGCATGTACATTTGGCTTAAAAGAAATGGGGATGTGGCATGGGAAAGAATTATGTATAGATATGGTTTGGATATTTCAGATTGTACAATTATACACTATGAAAAATATACACCAAATTTTAATTTGCATATCACTGACTGACAGGAACCAAGTAAACCATAAAATAATTCAAAGCATCAAAGAGAAGTTAACTGGGCCCTAATCAGTAGCCAGTGTGGTCTAGTCCAGTTAATTTTGGTAGTTGAAGTAACAGTTTACAAACAATGTAGACAGACTGAAAAATGTGAACCATTACTGGTTCGTATCCAATATTACAAGAATAATACTAGACCTATTCCAAAAATGTCTTCTAGTTGGAAAGTCTGTGACAAGGGAAGAAAAACTGAGTTGGGCTTTGACCAAGTCCAGCATGTAACTGTTTCCTAGTCCTTGGAAAATATCAAGCTCCCTCTGTCTCCATGGTTTTCAACCCTGACTGCACAACTACTGCCCAAAGAAAATTTTTTTTTTCTTTTTTGAGACAGAGTCTCCCTTTGTCACCCAGGCTGGAGTGCAGTGGTGCAATCTCGGCTCACTGCAAGCTCTGCCTCCTGGGTTCACGCCATTCTCCTGCCTCAGCCTCCTGAGTAGCTGGGACTACAGGCGCCCGCAACCACGTCCGGCTAATTTTTTGTATTTTTATTAGAGACGGGGTTTCACCATGTTAGCCAGGATGGTCTAGATCTCCTGACCACGTGATCCACCCGCCTCAGCCTCCCAAAGTGCTGGGATTACAGGCGTGAGCCACCACGCCAGGCCAAGAAAATTTTTAAAATACATATAAGCAGACCCCTACCCAGATAAATTAAATCAAATATCTGTGAGTGGGTCTTGGTATCTTCATTTTTTTTTTTAAAGAGCTGTTTGGGAGGTTCTAACATGTAACCAGGGTTTAGAACCACTGCATCTCCTCTGGAGACACTCCAATGTCCAAAATCCCCAGACAGAAGAAAATACCAAGATAGGTTACATGGTAATTGGAGGCAGCAGCCCCAGCAGTTATGGAAACAACTTCTGTCTTCTTTTCTGCAGCAACCAGCATTTCCAGGGAAGACATGCTAAGTTGCCACCCTCTCCAACTCTGAATCTATAGGCAAGATTCTTCCCAGCTCTATGCCCCTGTAGGTTCTGCTAAGAAGACCATCACCCTACATGAGAAGAGATACTGTGTGATACGGAATTAAGAGCCATCAGAACTCGGCCGGGCGCGGTGGCTCAAGCCTGTAATCCCAGCACTTTGGGAGGCCGAGACGGGCGGATCACGAGGTCAGGAGATCGAGACCATCCTGGCTAACACGGTGAAACCCCGTCTCTACTAAAAACACAAAAAACTAGCCGGGCGAGGTGGCGGGCGCCTGTAGTCCCCGCTACTCGGGAGGCTGAGGCAGGAGAATGGCGTAAACCCGGGAGGCGGAGCTTGCAGTGAGCTGAGATCCGGCCACTGCACTCCAGCCCGGGCGACAGAGCAAGACTCCGTCTCAAAAAAAAAAAAAAAAAAAAAAAAAAAAAAAAGAGCCATCAGAACTCAACAATTCTGACTCCACAATTATTAATGCACACTCTTCTGCCTACCTAGTGCATAGGCTGGGGGATATTCAAAGAGGTCCTTAGGTTGTTGTCCTTAGCGGTCCTCCAGGCACTATAAAGATTGATGAAATTTTTTTCTTAGAATATTTCTATGAGAGTTTTCATAAGTAAAGTCTGGGAGCCTCATTTCTAATGTTTTCCTTTCTACAGTTGAATTCATGAAAAAGCGGAATTCAAAATTATATTCGTTAAATATACAATATTTTCAGTCTTTTAGACATATTGAAGATCTGTTAACCACCAACAGATGTATTATAGAGTGGTTTTCTTTGGACAAAATTAAAGCTATTCATCCCCAGAATCCCTCTAGCTGCTTCAAGGTGTGTTGAGCCCAAAGCATAGTTAATTTAGTGTTTGCTCCACTGTGGCTAATTAAAATATGCTTTAGGTGGTTCAGCTATTTTCCCAAGCAACTTGTCCCCCTGAGTTGATCTAGTTCTTTCCTTCCTTCCTTTTATTTCTGTGATTCATCCAACAATCATGTTATTTCAGAAACCACAGTGCAGAGAATAATCATTAGCCAACTTTAGTTGAAATGCAACATTAATCCTTAATTTATTCTTCTGAGGAAAGTCATGCTCAAGCATTCTTTCACTCATTTTCCATGAAAAGCTAAGCTTTCAGCCCAAATTGTGTCAATGGTAGCTTCCCAAATGAAATTCCAGCATACTTTCAGACTCAGGCACCACAGGGATGCAGGTGGATGAGAAAAAGCTCAATTTAAATTGAGTTAGAAACTTCTGGACATTACTTTCACTAAATAACCTTGTAGTAAACCCATCTAATGAAAATCAGATCTCATTCAGAGCAGGGAAATTTGCTTTCCTGGAAGAAACTAAATTGGTCCCATAAGATCTATTACCCCAAGAGCTAAAGGTCCTGTCTACACAGCACTAAATAAAGTGGTCAATGAATTTAGCCAAAATCCCTAAAAAATAACAAAATATTCTCTTAAAATTTAAATCCTTTTAGGGAACATATTGAATAGGTTGACTCATGTTTGTTAATGGGTTTCAGACACACTTGTTCCTTGATCAAATAAATGTACTGTTAATGAAGAGATACGTTTGAGTGTTTTCTGTGTGTTCAGTCAGAACTGTATTGAGTCAGAAAGAGATCTGCTAGGTTTATAATTCTGATGCAGTAAAAAACAAGAGGTTTACATGACTTCTGCTATTCATTATATGTTATGATGCAATATAACACATATATGTTTGGAAATTTGGATTTTTTTCTCTTTTGATGCAAAAAACAAATCTAAGTCATTTCCATTTTAGTTACCAGACCAAGCATAATAAATAGTGCATAGTAAGTTCTTAAAGAGTGTGTGTGGCATGAATAAACAAGTGAATAAATGAATGAATATTTTTCAGGCATATGGGGTCCATTAAGCTGAGAGTTCATAGTAACAAAAACACTTTGTCAAGTAGTATTACACCTGGTACTAGAGATTGCTCCATTTTCACCAAAATCCATGTTTTCTTCTCCTTGAGCATACAGGTAAATCTCCTTTTTGCAGCCTCCCTTGCATTGGATGTGGCCCTATGATGAGATCTAGCCAATGGAACATGAGTGAAAGAGGTATGAGCCACTTCCAGATCTCACTCTTAAAACTGTCCATGCTCCTCCCCTTCGAGCTAATTGGAATTGAGACGAGCACAGTGAACTTGAAGTTCACACATATGTGATGGCAGAGCCTCATCAACCTGAAACCCTGAATGGCAGTGGAGACTTCTCACTATCCCAGAAGATATGTTTATTATTATCCGAAATTTACCAGTGAGAAAACTCAGTCACAGAAGTTAATCATAGATAATAAGGGGCAGTAAGGGATCTAAACTGGGGCCACTTCTGCCTCAGTCATCATATTCTTCTTCAAAAATACTCAGAAGCTTTAAAGGAACTTCTGAATCATTGGCCTATAACCTCTCCCAGGTGACCATTCCCATAGCCTGGAATAAAATAATGATTTTTTTCAATATGCCATTTTCCATCTGTCCCCCTTCACTTATTCCCTCCCTTCTAACAGATCTATCATTCCGGCAAGTGCATATAATGATGGCACACCCACTTAGTGAGACTCCCCCAGACCTGCCATAACTTCTGTTTTATCCTAGTTATTGTGTCTACCTCTCAAACAATGCCATCCTGGCTGTTCATTAACAGATTATTCACAGTGACATAGAATAGAGCTTATGCATTCTGTAAGGTTTTCTCCATTTAAAACAAAACAAAAAGCATGATTAAATATTGCACAAGGTTGGGCAAAAAAATCTAAAAGTTTTTATATTTTGCCACAAAAACATTCACATTAAATTATTCAGAAACAGGTAGATGATAACCATAGAATTCATTTAAAGGTTATGTATAGTAATGTTCAAATATGTATATAACATACAATAATACCTAATATAAAAGGCATGACTTAGAAATCTGAATATTCTCTTTAACTGATATGGCCAATTAGCTGAGAATTAATTCATTTATCCAATAAAACTCCCCAAGGCAGAGATGCATTTAAGATGGGGACATGGAACTGAGCTCCGGGGGTGCCCACACAAATAGGCAGAACTTTAAAATGGCCTTGTACAAAAGGAATGTTATCTCCAATGACCTTAATAACAGTCCACCTAGAAGAGAAATAAATATCTTGCCCCTGAAATTTATTACATGCAGAGCAGAAAAACTCACATACATGGCGCAGTTCATGAAGAGTGTTGTATATATCACAAGTCAAATGGAATTTAGAACCTGAGACTCGGCTGAGCATGGTGGCTCGTGCCTGTAGTCTCTGCATTTTGAGAGACTGAGGTGGAAGGATTACTTGAGCCCAAGAGTTAGAGGCTTTAGTGAGCCATGATCATGCCACTGCACTCCAGCCTAGATGACAGAGTGACACTCTGTTTTAAAAAAATAAAATAAAATATGAGACTGTAGCTGACTCAGAAGCAAAAGAGTAAGAAAACTGACCACAGGTTCCAGTTCCTACTTGTGTGTCTTGATGACCAAAATCAATATACAAAATCTTTTCAGTAACTTCATAAGCATTATATTTCCTCTAAATATCAGAGCTGATACCCAGCCATTTGGACAAGTATTATATTCCCATATTCTACCCTTGACTTCCATCTTCCCCAGGATATCCGCTGCTCTAGAGTCACAATACTAATGGCACAGAAATGTTTTGGAGTCAAGCAAATCTTCTAAATGAAATTGGGTGTGCTTAGGTTTCATAAATGGTGTTTTTAAAAGTTTATTTAGAGACAGGGTCTTGCTATGTTGCCCAGGCTGGACTCAGACTCTTGGGTTCAAGTGATCCTCCTGCCTCAACTTCCCAAGTAGCTAGGATTATAGGTGTGCAGACAATGTTAACTGCTGAAAATATTGATATTTCTTATATTATTGTTTTATAAAAGTCTTTAGACAAAACAAAAAAGTCCCTCCAAAAAAATGGATGGAGTTGTGGCACACGTAACCCCAAAGTAAATTTGATTCAGCCCTGGAACATACTTTCTACTTGAACCTCAACTATATGCAATAATACAAACAGACAAATGGTCAGGGTACAGACTTTTAATTTTAAAATTATTTTATTTGCCATTGTAATGTATTATTGCATACTATCTGGGGCCTTTTCCAGAATAAGTAAGGAAGAGATATTAGAAAGGACCAACCGAGAGAAGGATGGATGGAGCTCATCAATTCACCCTTAGAAAACTACTAGTGCATGTCAGTTTTCACTGATAGATGGAAAAATTATAATTAGGAAAATGCAGTGAGACTTTCATAAAGTTAAATGTATTCAATTCAAAAAACTATAATTTTAAGATTATATCATTTCTATTCTTCAGTATTCAAGTGTGCTTTCTTTAATGAAATGATATAACTATATGGGATAGTTGTTAGTATTTGCCCATAATTGGCAAAATTAAAAAGTTATCAATTCTATTCTATACCCAAAGGTATTTCCTGAGATTCTACTGGTCCACGGAATCCAACATCTAGAAGTCACTAAACTAGTTCACTGTCTTTCTCATAAATTAAAGTTTAAATATGGCAATAGATGATGAATACAGGGTTTCTTTGATAAGTCTCCAGATGATTTACCCATGGACTGGAGTGTTGAAGACTAGAAGTGTTTTGCTGGTATTTTCTGTGTACTCAGTAGAGATCTAAGAATCCCCACTGGAGGGGGAAATCCCTGGTTGGTCCTTTTCAACAAAGAGTTTACAACCACCTAAATGAACTAGAAAGAAAACACACACACACACACACACACACAGATACGCGAGCGCGCACACACACACACACACACACAGCTTTCTGAATAGACACAAAAGCATTAAAAAGAAATCACGGTGAGAGTGCATATTGATGTGGAGGAAAGCAAAGTGACAGACTCAGCTACCATGAATTGGTAGAGAAGTGAGAGGAACTGGGCACAGAGGAACTTCTTGACAGAAGGCTTTAAACAACATGCCCAGAATTTAGTCAGAAGTTCATGGCAGACTAATGCTCATCATACTCAACCCAAGTATCAGGTTCAATCAGGAATGAAGAGGCAAGGAAATGTCTGAGGACCCCAAAATTCACTCTCTCCTTTCAGTCACAAGCTAAAAATAAGCCTCCAGTAACGTTATTTTAGATCAACTTAAAAGTTTTGCATGAAGCCCAGTTATGAGTCTAGCAGCATAATTTATGTGAGACATGAGTCAACTGTGGTCTAGTTCACTCATTCTCATTAGAGAGAAAATTGGTTTATGGTGGGGCATGAAAAATATCTTAGATATTACAGTGGTTTATGTTCTTCCAAAGCTTCATCCTACCTGAAAAAATATTATTTCTCAATGTTTAATTTCTCTTACTAGGGAAAAAATAATTTTAATTAAATTAACTAATTCACAGACATAAATTTTAATTTTATTCCATTTCTCTTCTTAGAGAGGCAACAATGAATAGAGTTTGAGGAACATTGGTCTGGATCTAGAAATAGAATGAGATGTAGCTTTACTAATGACATTTCTTTTTTGCATTTTTTAATGAAGACTGTCCTTAGTGTCTCAGTTCCCATTTCAGCATTCTTTTCTCTTCCTGAGGAGTCCCTGGTCCCAAGTTCTGACACACAATTCTTTTCGTACTCAGGAAAATATTTGCCATATCAATCATCTATACATTAGGAAAAATTTAAGACAAGTTTTCTCCTTTTGGCATATTGGAATTATAAGGCTTTTATCACACTATGGAATAAAAGGATTACTCCATTGTTAACCTTAATAATTATCACATCACATCACATCACAGGGACACACACTTGCTGGATTTAAAACTGTTTTTGTACTGATTAGCAGACATTCTTCCAGATGTGCCAGGTAGTCATTGTCCTTACTATAATACTTAGACTTCATTGCCCAAATGTGTCAAGACCCAGGACTCAAAAGGTATGAACAACAAGGAGTGGGCATATGGTAGTAGCTAAAGCTTATTAAGCTCTTACTATGTACTAGGCCCTGTTCACATCACTATATGTGCCCAACTCTATGAAGCTCCAAACAACTAAAACAGCTACTAATAATAGCATCTCCTCTATTTTAGAGATGAAGAAACGAAAAAGAGAAAAGTTAAGATCTATGCCAGGTTACATGCCCAGAAAGTACCAGAGCAAAGGTTTATACTCTGCTAATTTTACACCAGAGCTTGCTTCCTGAAGCACTTCACAATACTGCCTTGGAAACTGGTTCAGAGAAAGAACTCTTGGGCCTGGTAGATCAGCATTCAAATCCTATCTCTACCATTTCCTACCTGTGTGACTTTGAACTAATTACCTACTTTATCTGACCCTGTATTTGCAGTTTGCTCACCTCATAGGAATATTGTAAGGCATAAATGAGACTGTGCCTAGCCGAACAAAGCAGGACTTAAATAATAATCAAGATCAATATTGTTAAGGTGTCAATTCTTTCCAAATTGATCTATAGATTCAATGCAGTACAGTCAAAATATCAGCAAGTTATTTTGTGGATACCAACAAACTGATTCTAAAAGTGTATATGGAGAGGCGAAAGACACAATAGCCAACAGAATATTGAAGGACAAGAGCCAAAATAGAAGAATAACACTAATCAACTTTGTTTATTTTTATTTTTTATGTTTTTTTTCCTTTAACCTTTAGTTTAGATTTAGGGTGTACATGTGCAGGTTTGTTACATGAGTATATTGCATGATGCTGAGGCTTGAGGTATGGATCCCCTCATCCAGGTAGTGAGCATAGTAACCAAAAGGTAGTCTTTCAACCCATCCCCCTTCCCTCCCTTCCCCCTCCAGTACTCCCCAGTGTCTATTGTTCCCATCTTTGTGTCTATATGTACTCAGCGTTTAGCTCCCACTTACAAGTGAGAACATGTGGTATTTGGTTTTCCGTTTGTGCATTAATTTGCTTATGATAATGGCCTCCAGCTGCATCCATGTTGCTGCAAAAGACATGATTTCATTCTTTTTTATGGCTGCATAGTATACCATGGTGTGTATGGACTACATTTTTTTAATCCAGTCCATTATTGATGGGCATTTAGGTTGATTCCATGTCTTTGCTGTTTTGACCAGTGCTGTAATGAATATATGCATGCATGTTTCTTTATGGTAGAATGATTTAATTTCTTTTGGGTATGTAGCCAGTAATGGGATTGGTGGATTGAATGATAGCTCTGTTTTAAGTTCTTTGAGAAACGTTCAAACTGCTTTCCACAGTGGCTGAACTAATTAGCATTCCCACCAACACTGTATAAACATTCCCTTTTCTCTGCAGCCTCACCAGCATCTGTTATTTTTTTACTTTTTAATTAGAGCCATTCTGATTGGTGTGCAATCATATCTCATTGTGGCTTTGATTTGCATTTCTCTGATGATTAGTGATGAACTTTTTTTGTATGTTTTTTGGCCACTTGTATGTCTTCCCTTGCAAAGTATCTGCTCATGTCCTCTGCCCATTTTTTGACGGGGTTATTTGGTTTTTGTTTGTTGATTTAAGTTCCTTACAGATTATGGATATTAGACCTTTGTCAGATGCATAGTTTGCAAATATTTTCTCCCGTTCTGTAGGTTGTCTGTTTACTCTGTTAATAGTTTCTTTTGTTTGCAGAAGCTCTTTAATTAGGCTCCACTTGTCAATTTTTTGTTGCAATTGCTTTTGGAAAATTAACCAAGAATTCCTTGCCAAGGCCAATATCAAGAAGGGTATTTCCTAGGTTTTCTTCTAGAGTTTTTATAGTTACAGGTCTTACATTTAGAATTTTAACAAATCTTGAGTTAATTCTGTATATGATGAAAGGTAGTAAGGTAGGGGTCCAGTTTCGTTCTTCTGCATATGGCTAACCAGTTATCCCTGCACCACTTATTGAATAGGGAGTCCTTTCCCATTTGCTTGTTTCTGTTGGCCTTGTCAAAGACCAGATGGCTGTGATGTGTGGATTTATTTCTGGGTTCTCTATTCTGTTCCATTGGTCTATGTGTCTGTTTTTACACCAGTACCATGTTGTTTTGGTTACTATATCCTTGTAGTATAGTTTGAAGTTTGGTAGTGTGATGCCTCTGACTTTGTCCTTTTTGCTTAGGATTGCTTTGCCTATTCAGGTTCATTCTGGGGGTGCATATATTCAGGACACTTTTTCTAATTCTGTGAAAAACTATGTTGGTAGTTTGAAAGAAATAGTATTGAATCTGTACATTGCTTTGGGCAATATGGCCATTTTAATGATATTGACTATTCCAATCCATGAGCATGGAATGCTTTTTTCATTTATTTCTATCTTCTCTGATTTCTTTCAGCAGTGTTTAGCAGTTCTCTTTATAGAGATCTTTTACCTCCTTGGTTAGCCATATTCCCTGATATTTCACTTTTTTTGTGTGGTAAATGAAAGTATGTTCTTAATTTTACTCTCAGCATGAATGTTATTGATGTATAGAAATGCCACTGATTTTTGTACATTGATTTTTGGATCTTGAAACTTTGAGAAAGTCATTGATCAGTTCTAGAAGCCTTTAGGGTTTTGTAGGTACAGAATCAGATTGTCAGAAAAGACAGATAGTTCGATGTCTTTTCCTATTTGGATGCCTTCCATTTCTATCTCTTGCCTGATTGCTCTGACTAGGACTTCCATTACTATGCTGAATAGTAGTGATAAGAGTGGGCATCATTATCTTGTTCCAGTTCTCAGGAGGAATCGTTCCAGCTTTTGTCTGTTCAGTATAATGTTGGCTGTGGGTTTGTCATAGATGGCTGTTATTATTTTTAGGTGTGTTTTTTCAATGCCTAGTCTGTTGAAGGTTTTTATCATAAAGGGATGTTAGATTTTATCAAAAGTTTTTTTCTGCAAATATCGAGATGATCATATGATTTTTGCTTTTAATTCCATTTATGTGATGAATCACATTTACTGACTTGCAAATGCTGAACCACGCTTACATTCTAGAAATAAAGCCTACCTGATCATGGTGTGTTAACTTTTCTTCTCTTTTTTTTTTTTTTTTTTTTTTTTTTTTTTGAGAGGGAGTCTCACTCTGTTACCCAGGATGGAGTACAGTGACACAGTCTCAGCTCACTGCGGTCTCCACCTCCCAGGATCAAGCAATTCTCCTGCCTCAGCCTCTTGAGTAGCTGGGATTACAGGTGCACACCACCACACCCAGCTAACTTTTGTATTTTTAGTAGAGACAGGGTTTCACCATGTTGGCCAGGCTGGTCTCAAACTCTTGACCTCATGAGATCTGCCCTCCTTATCTTCCCAAAGTGCTGGGATTATAGGCATGAGCCACCACACCAGGCTGGTGTGTTAACTTTTTGATATGCTGCTGTACTTGGTTTGCTAGTACTTTGTTGAGAATTTTCGTGTCTATATTCCTCAGGGATATTGGCCTGAAGTTTTCTTTTTTCACTGTGTCTCTTCCAGATTTTGGTATCAGGCTGATACTGTCTTCACAGAATGAGTTAGAGAGGAGCCTCTCCTCAATTTTTTGGAATCATTTCAGTGGTACCACTTCATCTTTGTACCTCTGATAGAATTCAACTGTAGACCCATCTGGTCCAGGGCTTTTTTGGGTCAGTAAGTTTTTATTAATGATTCCATTTTGGAACTTGTTATTGGTCTGTTCAAGTATTCACTTTCTTTATGGTTCAATCTTGGGAGGTTGTGTGTTTCCAGGAATTGTTTTCATTTCCTCTATATTTTCAAATTTATTTGCATAGAGTTGTTCATTATAGTCCACGAGGACCTTTTGTATTTTTGTGGGATTAGTTGTAATGTCAACTTTGTCATTTCTGGTTGTACTTAGTTGGATCTTCTTTGCTTTTCTTTGTTAATCTAGCTAGCAACTACCGAACTTTAACACTTACTATAAAGCTACAGTAATCAAGACAGTGTCTTACTAGCAAAAGAATAAACACATATATCAATGGAACAGAATGGACAGCCCAGAAATAGATCCACACAGATATAGTCAACTGATCTTTGACAAAGAAGCAAAGGCAATACAAAGAACAAATGATAGTTATACAGGGAATCTGCACCTCCCATTCAATGTTGCTGTAAACCTAAAACTCTTCTAAAGAATAGTCTATTTAAAAAAGGAAAAATCATCAGGATAGGCAAAAGATCAAGACTAGGAAGACAGAGAAAGAAGAGTCTTCTCGGCTTACAATCTTCTGAGCCCAAGGTATCTAGGATAACACTTAGGGAGGTAACAATGAAAAGATAAGTGCAGAATCTTCAGATAGCAAGAGAATTCAGTCAGGCACATGGTCAGCCAGATTGCTAGGGGCCACTCAGACAAGGATAGAGAAAAGAACTGAGTATCTGTGTTGACAGATATGTGTTGGTGACCAAAGTACTCCTGAGATGTCTCCTTCCTAGCTCCAGATCCCATCCCAGAACAAGCCCTTCTCCAGAGGCAAAGTTTCCACCTATCCCACTCATCTATAGCTTCTTGAACGTATCAAACAAAGATGTAAAGGGTGTACTAGTTAAGCTCTTGTTGAATTCCTATAACAATATTGGAAAGAATATGCAACACTTCAATGCAGACAAATGATGACAAACCACTGAGAGGGCTATGGGAATGAATGTTCTAAAAGAGCCAGGAATCAGGAAGCTCTGCTCCCTGGAATCAAATATAAGCCAAAAAGCATTCTCACCTGGTAGCCTCAAACATATCACATAGTTAGAAGGTGCTGCCAAAAACTGAGATCAAAAAGAATGGAGAGAAGAGGGGAGAAGAGAGACCCAACATTTTCCCCCAGGACCAAGGTAAAGACACTTAATAGTGTGACCCACACTATGGCACCTTAGAAACAAAAGGTCACCGTCCAAGTGCAAACAAACTTCTTTCCCTGCTGTGACTGCATTTCATAACTTTTGTTGCACTTCCTAATGTGGAGCCGCTCCATCCATGAGGTCATTTGTTTTCCTGGGAACTCAGTTACAGGGCTTGCCAATCATTCAGATCATAGCTCTGGCCAGGAAAGCTTTGTGAGGAAAGAAATGCATTAAACTCTTTACTGCTCTCTGTTAGGTCAGTCAAAGCATTTGAATCCCATACGATTGTCTTTAAAAAAAAAAAAAAAAAAAGTTATGCATACAAAGATAACAAGTTCCAAATGTTGTCTTTTTCTAAAGGTACGTTTGCTTCAAATCATATGTTTTTAATCTATGACACAACAGTCTCAGTTATAATTATTCCAATGCCACATATTATCCAAAAGCCAAGAGATAACATGCAGAAGTGATGAATGCGTTATTGGTGCTACAGAATCAATCTGTTGATTCAAAACAACAGAATCACACAGAAAAAGAAGAAATAGTAAGCAACAGATCCAAGTTTCATTATGCCTGCTCACAGAACAGAACAGTTTCAGGCCTTCCAGGCCAGTAGCAAAGGATCCTTACTTTGAGGAAGGACTCTGGTGTTATCATTTGCACTTTAATGTGAATTTGAATTACTCAAACCCCACACTCTATTTGCATTTGAACTTTTACCTATTATTGGAAAACAAAAAAGGTTTTCTCTGGTTATTAAAGGAATTTGGAACCTTGATGAATATATAAAATAGATACAGAAAGAGAGACAGGGAAATCCACAATATGTTTAAGAAAAGAGACTTTACCAAGAGTGTTTTTAATTGCACACTGCTGAAACATTAGCTTTAGTGCCTCTTTAGCCTTATAATCACAGAATCTAGTACAAGATTTCTTTTTTTTCTTTTTTCTTTTTTCTTTTCTTTCTTTTTTTTTTTTTTTTTTTTTTTTTTTTTTTTTTTTTTTTTTTTGTCACATCCCATCAAGCATCAGGCTCCAAAAAGTGTTTTTTGTTTGTTTGTTTGTTTTGCTCTGGGTAAATATTACCCATTATTCAACGCATATCTCAAAATGGAGAAACTAAACAATGATTGAGAAGACCTATATTTTCCTGTCTTCACCACTGTAGTTTATGTCATTTGACTAATTGATAGACGTAAAGCTTTAGACATATATAAACTATAGGATTTAGTGAAGCACTTTGAACAATGTAGACTGTCTTATAAATATGATACAATCCACTGAAATTCATATTTTAGAGATTTCAAAAAAGAAAGACCCAAAACATTGTCTAGATGGAACTTTGGAATCTTAGAGATCTCCTCCTTTCCCAGCAATGATGCTGTTACTGAACTAGACCTGTTTTGCCCATGATGCAGTATGCCAATCACCAAGACAATGAGATTTGCAGCAGAGAAAGCATTTATTTATGTGGCAGCCAAACCAAGAGATGGGAAAGCAGGTCTCAAACCCACCTCCCCAAAGATGGGGACTGGGAATCCTTTTGGAATAGTGGAGCAGAGTGGTGTGAGGCAGAGAAAAGTGAGTGGGGGTAAGGAAAAGTGTGGTAATCTATGTTCTGTGCAAGAATTAGTCAAGATTCATGGCTCTTCATAGGATGTATGTTTGCAAAATGGCAATATTAGCATGATCTGAGGGTGGAGCTCATGGCCCTCTGATGTCGAAAGGCCACCCACTAGACATTTACACAGGCCCAGTTGAAGAGTCAGTGGTCTCGAGTGACTCAAACTGAACAAGAGTAGACTCTAAGTTTCTGAAAATCAGTTTAGGCAATCTTTATCATTGTGAAACTGAAGTCTCCCTAAATTGAAGACTCCCTTCAGTTTCAGGATGGTCATTTGAAAACCATTTAGGCAACCATTACCATAGAGAAAATGAAGGGAGTCTTGTGATATATTGCTTAGCTAAGTGATATTCAGGGTAAGTAATTTTTTAAAATAGCTAAATCAACTAAAAGCAAGTGAAGCAGGATAAAGGTTGATAAACCCAGTCAGGTTTGCCCTTAGCTTCCATGCTTTCCCTTAATCATGAACCTCTACCTCCAGCCAAATTAGACCACACTGACCATGCTGAAATCACTTCAGATTCATTTCTGAAAAGGCATCTTTTTATCCAAAGAAAGGAAACAGAGCTGGTCAAATTAGGAAAAAATTTAAAAAAACAGACAAAAACAACAAAACCCCTTGGTCAAGACCAATGGGCAATATCATACTGAATGGAAGTGAGAAATTCATTTAATTCAAGCAAGTCTGAATTTCACTCTGTGCAACGAATAATCTGGCATTTCCCTATTTACAAGTGAGCTTCTGACAGGCACCCTAGCACAAGGTTGTCCCTTTTCTTCATTTTGTAATGAAAGCCTACACCACAGTTGTGGAAAGTGAAAGTAATTGTTAGTTAAAAACCCCTTTTAAGAATTAATTTTATTTAAAGACTGTTACAAATCTGTGTATTTCAGATTAAACTTAAAGCATACCATATCTCACATAATTTTGTGGAGGAAATGAAATAAATGAATATTTCTTGATATGAAACCCAGATCCTCCATGAGAAAAGAAACCTGACCTGTGTTGCTCCTGGATATAGTAATCTCAGCCTGACAGAAATCAAATTTCCTAGGAACTCAATCCATAATGAATTATTCTATTACCTGGGAAAGAAAGGGAAATAATCTATAGATATACATTTCAGAAGAAAAGCATACCATTAACTGACATGAGATATCTTCCCATCCTGATATGAGGTGATTAAAGTAAACACAAAATCTAATATCTGTATCAAATAATGAACCAATTTTAGAAATTATTACAAAAATTTTATTTGGTTCTTGTAGGCATACTAGAAATATTTGTTGAGTATCTACAATATCCAAAATACCATCCCAGAGAAAGTCACATTTAAAAGGGACATAAGATAAAGTCCTTTCTAGTTAGTCTCAGCATGTGCACACACACACACATTCACACAAATAAAAATTATCAAAACCCCCAAGTAACTTTGACATATCAGAGAGAGATGTTTTCTGAATTCAGTATAATTTTTTCTTCTGTAGAATATACTTACACAAATAAAATTTGAAGGCTAAGTTCTGTGGTGGATGCATTGAGTTAAATGTTATTTAATAGACATTCTGCATTTGCAAACAGATTTCAATAACTTGTAAAGTGCCCAGAGTGTCTACCTGTTAGCTTTAGTTTACATGGAATTAAATCATGTGCATGTAAAAGAGTTCCTAAAATGGTGGGAAAAAAAAACAGCTCTCTTAAGTAGGTACATATTTTCTTCTAAGAATTTCTGTAATTTTATTTAGGTAAGAATATCTCATTCTCATAGCTCAGAAGTAAATATAAGCTTATATATAATTATAAGTTTTAAATGACTGAAACCCTGTTCAATAAACTGCAATTTGCATGAAAATCATATTCAGGAGTGACTATCAAAATAAAAATAACAGATAACCTTCTTTCAGTGCTTATGTGCTGACCCCTATGCTTATATGTATGCTGATCTCATTTAGTCATCAAAACAACCTCTTCAAGAAGGTATTCTATTTATCCCCATGTTTAACAAGTGGGAACTAGTAGTCTGAGTGCTTACAAATTATAAGATACTTCCTGCCTTCCAACCAAGAAATGCAAATTAATATAATATGTCATTTTTAGGCACAACCTCAGCACATTTAAATAAAAAGTAGGTGTTCATTAAAAAAACATTCTGGCATTTTTTTGCTGGTACATATAAGTAAAATCTTAGTTTAAATAATACCACCACCACATCCTATTCTATTTTAAAATTTCCATTCCATGATCAACCTAGAAACACATGTCCCTGGAAACAGTGTGACTACAAACAACTTTATTCCTGACAATGGCAGTCCCATCTTTTTTTTTTTTTTTTTGAGACGGAGTCTCGCTGTGTTGCCCAGGCTGGAGTGCAGTGGCCGAATCTCAGCTCACTGCAAGCTCCGCCTCCCGGGTTCACGCTATTCTCCTGCCTCAGCCTCCCGCGTAGCTGGGACAACAGGCAGTCCCATCTGTCTAGTCTCCCAGCCTTAGGGAGCCTTCCTGCCTAGTCTCCTGGTATTTTTTTCTTACCTCCTATTGCTTGTCATCAACCTGGTTCATGCAGTCACAACCCTGTGGCCAGATTATCCCAGCAGTACACAGCTTTCACTGCATTTTCTTCTAATTACTGTTTCTTTCCCCAGATCTTAACTACCAAGCTTTATAAAGGTAATCCACACGGTTTTCTCCTATTTACTTCCTGCTCCCTGCACTCTGGTTCCTGCCCTCATCTTCATTCTTTCGCAGACTCCTTTAGGGTTGCTCTTCCTTCTCCTACCTTTAAGTGCTTCCCAAGACCCATCTTGAACCCGCTCTCTCCCTGCTCCACACCCTCCTTGACACATATGCCAGTATGCCAGTAATGCTACAGTATCTCTCTCAACCCTGATCTCTCCCTTGAGCTTCCAACTTACATCCAACCTCTACAGGACACTCCCTCTGTATGTTGCACAGGCTCCTCGCACTCATGATTTTCTCCCAAGCTGACCCTGCCTCTTCTCCTGCACTTCCTTCTCATGAGTCCAAATCACCCATACCACCCTTGATCTCCAGTCAGAAAATTCACCAGATTTTTCTCCCAAATAGTTCATGAATCCACCCCATCCTCTCTAAATGTACTAAGCTATAGGTCCCAACAACCACCCTCACCTGGACTATTATGATAGCCTCCTAATGATTTCCCTGACTCAGTCCTGCCCCTAGGGACTCCATTCTCCACAACGCCATTGGATTTTTCCTAACACGTAAAATCTGCTTATTCCAACCCCTTGCCCAATTGCTACTGATGGCTCCCATCACCTGCCTGTCTCAGCAACATCCCCACTATTTCCCATGATACATTTTATATTTTCACAGGAAAATATATTTTATATATTTTACATTATATTTTATAATTCACATAGGCCCTCTGTGCTCTCTAGTCCATTCATTTTCTGTGATATTCTTTCTGCATGAAATTCCCTTCCCATTCTTTGCCCAGTAATCCTAGAGGTTAGAAATGGGTCCAGGGAAAGCTTCCTGGAGAGGAAAGACACCTTTCTAACAAAAGAAGCATGAAATGGAATACCACACACAAAGTCCTGGGCCCCCAGCCTATGTCAGCTTGAGCTAATAGTCCCTGAAGAATTATGGTTTCAACTGACCCTTTGCATAAACTATCTTGCTCTGAAAACCACCTTTTTATGTCCCCATTTTATTGCCACATTTCTAAATTCCCTGGGGGCAGACCATGTTTTAAGCCATTTCACATTCCTGCTGTCCACCACAGTACAGCACTTTATACATGGTAAATATCAAATAATTTCCCAATGATGTAACTGGACAACATCTATTAGACATCACCTTTATGAGGAGAACAATGTGTGTTTGGCTTTGCATAGAAGGCAAGGTTTGATGGTTAAGATTTCACATCCTGGCCTGACTTCACATACTTTAACTCATTGTGTCCCCATAGCAACCCTCTGAGATAGGTTTATCTTTGCCACCTCATGGAACAGGATGCTGATGCACACAGTGGGCCTGAGGAAACTCATCAAGAAAAAAGCTAGGCTGTGGAATCAAGTAACCTGACTCCAGAACCTCTGCACTACTCAGGGCTCAAGGGCCTGCCATGCAGGAACCAGGGTAACAGTTGCCACCTGCTAGACACTTGCAATATTACTTGACAGTTTTAGCCTAAAGTCCACTAGTTATAAAGCCCTTTAACTCTACCCCCCTCCAAAATATACCTTCATCTCAAAAGAACAACATATATGACAAATGTGTACAATTAAAATTGTTTTATTTAAGTGTAGTTTCTGATGAAGGACTTAAGAATTTATTTATTCTCTTTCACATCTGACTGGTCATAGTTACTGACTCTATCAAGCAGGGAAGGATATAGAAATATTAAGAGAAAAACATTGATTGAACCCTTCAGTAGACTGCAGGAATAAGTTTTCATTACAGTGAGATTTAGAAGCAACAAAACATTTAATGCTCCATCGGGCTTATAAAAATGAATAGTTTCATATATATGGAAGGACAGTGATTTGAAGAATTTACAATACACAGCCTCTATCTCCTACACACCCATGTTCCCCAGGGTGCCTGCTACCAGCCCAGGCAGCTGGGATACTCCAGCTTCATGCCTGCAGAGTCAAGCTGTTACTGCAGAAATGCAAAATGTCACTACTCATGTTGGTTTTCTTAAATATTTCACACATGGAACATTATATATATATATAATGTCTCTATAAGCCATAAGAGGGTTATAATAAAATAAACTGCAATATGCCCAACCCAAAACTGGTCCAAGCTCAGTTTTGAGGTTCAAAATACAATTTTCAATCTTTGAAAGAGACAATAGCCTTGTGAAGAAGGCTTTCAAGCTGTGATTGCATTGTTTGGGTCCTAGCTTAAACAATAAGAACAGAAGCAAGCAATGTGGTTATAATAAGTTTGTTGGGAATCCTTCTCGCTCTTCCTTTCCAACTTAGGCCTGGCAGCATGGCTCCCACAATAAAGGGTGGTGAGAAGAAGGGCTCTTCTTCCATCAAGAGGTGGTGACCCAAGACTACCCCATCAATGACATTCACAAGCGCATCAGTGGAGTGGGCTTCAAGAAGCATGCCCCTTAGGCACTCCAAGAGAACCAGAAATTTGCCATGAAGGAGATGGATACTCCAGATGTGTCCATTAATGCCAAGCTCAACAAAGCTGTCTGGGCCAAAGAAATAAGGAATGTCCAATACCATATCTGTGTTGTCCAGAAAACATAATGAGGATGAAGATTCACTAAACAAGCTCTATACGTTGGTCACCTCTGTACCTGTTACCACTTTCAAAAACCTACAGCCAATGTGAATAATAACCAGTTGCTGATCATCAAATACATCAAATAAAGTTTTAAAACTACCAAAAAAACAAAAGGTTTTTGCCCAGACTCAATAAAGATTCCATAAGACAAAGGAATCTTTGGAGAAGACTTATCAGGGCAGCAAGAATAAGATATAAAGGCACCTTTTTAGACAGCACCTTTGATGCTGTGTCCCCGTGCCCTTTGTTCCAGTGAGTGGGGCTATCGAATGCCCCAGTAAGTCTGCAGGCCCATAAGTTCCTGTGTGGAACCCTGAAAAATGGCACGATTGCCTGGGACAAGAAAAAGAGACATAAGGAAAGCCTCAAGTATACTGGGTTGTAACCTAAAATTATCATGTTTGCCAGACATTTTCTAAGATTTTATTTTCTAATGTGGATGGCAAACAGAGATAAGATGAAGTCAGAAAAATAAAGACAGTTCTGAATGTGACTAAGACATTTGCACTTATAACATTTTGAGTAGAAAAAAGACACAGACTGTTTTTCCTCTGCTCTCACACCATAACAATCATCACAGACCACTTCTGTGACCAAATGTGTGAAGGTTTTTCCACACACAACAAGCAAGCAATCATTCCTGCAGTGGCCACAGCTGGTTATCCTCTAACTGTTCAATTCTGACACTATCTACCTGAAGATAGTGTCAGATCCCACAAGCTGAGGGCTCAGTCCCCAAGACTGCCCCCCACTTTTTAGATGCCAATCACAAGAGGTTGTTTTATCTGTAATTCTGATCAATTGGCTATAAATTAGAGGTGACACAACCCTCTCCTTGGATGTATTAATTTGCTAGCATGATTGACAGAACCCAGAGAGATATACTTACATTTACCAATTTGTTATAAAGGCTTTTACCAACAATGCTAATGAAGAAATGCATAGGATAAGGTATGGAGCAAGGGGCCAGGAGTTTCCATGTCCTTCTTCGGTGCACTCCCTTCCAGGAACCTCCACATGTTCAGCTGTTCTGGAAGCTCTCCAAAACCTGTCCTTCTGGGTTTTTATGGAGGGTTCATTGCATAGACATAATTGATTACATCACTGGCCATTGGTGATCGCCTTAAACTTGAGCCCTTCTCCCCTCCCTGGAGGTTGAGTAGAGGGGCTGAAAGTCCCGAACCTCCAATCCTGCCTTCCTTTCTGTGACTAGAAGCCATCCTGAAGCTACCTAGAGACTGCCAGCCATCAGTCAACTTATTAGCATACAAAAATACATCACTTTGTAGATTCTAAGGATTTTAAGACTTGTATATCAAGAAATGGGGACTAAGACCAAATATACATTTTATATTATAAATATAGGTTGGAAAATTTTTTTGAATTTCACTATAGTGGCATATACAAACCCCTAGGGAATAGTATATCAAGTAGTATATGTAATGGATCCAGCTAATGGAGCAAATCGATCTAAATATCTCCACTTTTGTTAATGCAAAGCATTTATCTGGAAAAGGAGTTAAGAGTTGGTTTGTTAATTGATTTGTGAGCACTACAAATAAGGAAAGTTGGGATTACCTACTCTTCAACTTTTGCAAAGAAAAACTTTTGCAAAAACAACTTTTTCAAAAAAATTTTGTGAATAAACTTTTGCAAATAAAAAAATGAGGATCATCTTTGAAGTGTTGCTATCCTCTGCTCAGGAGAGGAATTAAGCATCTTGGGTAGATTAACTGAGGCCAGTTAGTGGTATTTACTCCTGACAGCTATCAGAAGAAAGATGTCAAACCTTCCTCCATTCCAAACATTGTGGGATCTCTGTTGCCCCTTTTGAACCAATATTATTCTTTCCACTTTGAAGACCATTTAAGATTCCCATCTTCTTACAAAACCATGAAAAACACAAAAGGGGAAGCACAGATTCTAAGCTTTCTAGCCAACCCACCTCTACACAAAGATCACGCACACAACGTGAAGCTTCAGATACTGAATGGTCAACTATTACACGATTTTGGCCTCCGATAGATGATTTCTAGAGCCCTCAGATACCAACCAGTTTCTCTTTTAAAAAAAGGATGTTATTATGTACAATTGTGTAGATACTATGTGCACGTTTAAATGCATTATCATTACAGATTTCTGAATCTCAGGCCCTCGTGGCTTCACTTTGTAATTCAAGTGTGGCAAAGGATGAAGAACTTGTGGGTTTTGGAATCAGAAAAATTGGAACTGAAATCTGAGGAAGCCACTAAATTTCTGTGTTGTCTGGCAGGGAAGTAGGGCTGAGAGTGCCTGTTAAGGATTGCTTGTTTTTAATGATGACAGGCAATGTTCGGAAAGCTCCTATAATGTATTACTATGTAAATTATATGATTATTCAGTTATTACAGCCCTTGTTTTGAACAAACCACTTTTACATTCATTGGTACTTCTCAGTCTTTTCCACACAAAGACTGATAATGGGAGAGGAAAGTAAATATCCCCCTCAAGAAACAAGAGAAATTTTCCATAAAAGATTTCTTTGTAATCTTATGGTTGACCTTATATATTTGTATTAATGTGATATTTAACTCCATTCCCTTCTACTATTGAAGAACACTGAGGTCTACAGAGGCTTGTTAACTTGCTCAGGGTTACATACTACATGATAATCTGACAGTGAAGCCACCTTCACATATCATCTTACATCTTTTTATTAATATTTGACTCATTTTAATTGAAATAAATTAAAATTTATCAGGAAATTGCATATCACAACAATAAAGAAAAACCAGTATCCCTTGCCATAAATAGAAAATGGCCAAAAAATAAGCTCTATGAAAAACAAACAATATTATGACATTCTGGGTGGATACAGTTGTCTGTTAAAGACTCTAAGCCCCAAAGTCAATTAAAATAAAGCCTTAGCAAAGTTAGGGACACATTAATAACATGTTAGAACCAAGTAAGAATTTCCTCTTGTCATTATCAGAAGAATTGGAAAAAAATTATAAAGAAGAATAACATTCTTATATGCAATTAACTGAGTGCTGGGTCCATGCACCAGCTAAATCCCTGCACCAGCTAAAGTTGTCTGCAAACATTACAGTTTGAGAAAGATACTTCTTTGCTATCCGATGCTTCAGGACAGGATATACATAGATGAATAGATGAATGAGACCCAGCCATTGCCCTAGAGAAGCTTACACTTTAGAAAGGATGACAGATGTACAACACAAAATTTCAATACAGTGTTGTGAGTGCTTTGACAGACATAAACACATGATATTATGAGAGCAGAAGCAGAGTTGTTGGCGGTGGGGGGGGTGACAAGAACTAACCCTTGCAGGGAAGATGCCTGAGCCAAGTTTTAAAAGAGAAATAGAAGCCTGCCAGGCAAAGAAAAGCACTCATTAACTGCTCAACAAGGAAGATCAGTTACTCCATCCACATGGCTACACAGAAAAACACACATCATCAATCCCTGTGAAACCAGCATGAGAATCAATCCTGAAGGAGCGTGTCTCTGGCGCTTTTGATGAAAAGTGGAGCAGAGATCTCAGGGGGAAAGATGAAAGATCAGAGAGACCTCTAGGTATAAGAACCTTGTCTCTCCACACCATTCATCCACTCAAACTATTTTTATTGGACACAACTGAAAGAAATATTGTTGGCAAATAAAATATCTACCAGAACGTTCTGGACTTCTTCGTGCTGCATACATGCTCGATCTTTGTCCGTACAGCACAAATCCATATTTGAGTGGTTAAGGGGCCTTATAAGACGAGCTCTTGTTATGAATGAAACTTTGGTGATTACATCAGCTGCACTAACCCAGAACAGCTGACAACCACTGCCAATATCATGCGTTCAGCAATCAGCAACATCTTTGGTACAGATGTCAGGGAAACCATACTGCCAATTATGCTGTAATGAAGAGAGTAGAGAATCTGGCTAGGGAATACTCATTTCATGTCTTCTTTGAAAAAGCAAATCTTAAAAGAGGGCAATATACAATATATACTGTGCATCCTGTCACGCTTTTTGGCTTGAGCTGTGCTCCTTTTGACTCTGTGGATCGTCGAACTTTCTGATCTTAGCACTGGGATGGTATAAGCTAAAGGGTTTTGGCACACACAAAACCCACTACATTCTTGAATGCTCAAGACAGCTTTACAGTGTCTTAAGCTACATCTGAGCAAACCTGTTTCTTACTAATACTGTCAGTGTTTTTCAACATTTTCTCTATAAAACACAAAATTTAAAAAAATATTTCGTTAAGGCTCAGTTCATCAGAACCCATCTAAACTTAACACTCAATTGAATGATCCTTTTTGTGTTCCACTTTTTACAAAATAATTTAGAAAATAAAGAGTAAAAGACAATCTTTTATAGAAAAATAGGCAATGTATCCCTGGGGTCGATGAAGACTTAAGTCCTTCTCTCTCATTTCTGGAATGGTAGTACTGTGCAATTCATTCATTGTTTTTCCAGTAAATATTTACTGAGCATCTATTGTATGCAAGGAACTATTCCCAATGACAGTCAATGTTCAAAACTGTAAGCCTCGGGTACAACAGCATTCTCAATCATTAGAGAAAAGTTACATTATGCTTACTATATTGAACTTATTAAGGTTTAAAAAATTACAAAGATTTTCATCAGTAAGGTAGGAAATAAAATAGATTTATTGTCCAATCTTTGTTATTCAGATAATTCCATTACAATCACCTCTCTCCTCCCCCAACTATACCATTTAGTAACCCTTTTGGTAGTTTCAAGATTTTTTAAAATTTGAATAACTCTATGGATCAAAGGGCATTAGAGTAAGCAAAAAATTTTAGTTTCTGGCCAAAATATGTAAGTGCAAAACTATAGAAGAATGAAGAAGAAGGAATTGCTACAAGGCAGATCTTTGGATCATGAAGGTGATGCACCTTCAAGGGGCTGTGTAAATTTAGATCTCAAGTACACTATTGCTTCCAGAAACTGCTTCCAATAGAAAATTTTATAGGCAATTTAAAGCCTCATGGGTGAGTACCTGAAAATATCACAGTTGGTCAAAAAACATATGTGTTTCAACTTTTTCTAACTTGCTTTGGTGTTAGCTTATAAAAACTCATAGGTGTATATTGGACTCATTAAATTGAGGAACTTGTAAGCACCAGCTCGATCAAGGCAGGGTGCTGACAGGCATTATACATTATGCAAGCTTCCCCACACCACTCTGCCAATGTGCTTCCATTTTAATCCAAAACATTCCCAGCTTGTCAAATACTAGGCCTCCCTGGAACACATAAAACCAATCATGCCACCTCATGCGGAGGTTCTCTGATGTGGACAGATTTCCACTAGAGACTGTAAGGAACCTCAACCACATTTTCACATGTTACTTCAAATCAATCCGAACTTCTCTCTTCAAAGCTAGTATAATCACACTGGTGACTCCAGGAAAAGTAGGTAGAAGAAGAGTCCAAATCATGCTGGCTTAACAGTAGTCAAATACTAGATTTATTCATCATTGAATAAAATCAGTGAATATTCATGAATCAGCTAAAGGCATTTCTTTTAAGAATGCATTGGGGGTATATATAAATATATATACACACACACACATAAACACTTCTCAAAATTAGAATCTTCTAGGACTGTTAAGATCAGAGTTAAGATGAATACAAAAAGATACTTTCAAATATCCAAATTTTCTAAAGGGGCCACAGAGAGGGCTCACATAATATATTTCACAATTTCATATTGACAAATTGGTATGTCAAGAAAATCAGCATCTTTGTAGCAAGATAGTGGACAGATGCATAGAAGAATCATGACTAATTGTTCTACTAAGTCAATAAGTCTGAGCCTTTCTAACAGAGCTAATATGTCAAGGAAGAGAGAAATAAGAATTGGAAACCTTATGGAAAACAGCCAGGCAGGAAATACAAAGGGAAGCATGTTAAATTATAATTGAAAATCATATGAGTCACCTTTGTTCTAAAACATATGTGGTGCTGGAAGCAAGACACCCAGGAAGAGTGATTGTGAGCTATAAATAAAAGATTTATGACAACCTGAACTATAGAAGACTAGTAGGGTAGTGAATTCCTCATGATGGAAAGGGAACTGTATCTAAACCTGGTGAGAAGAAGTCAGGGGAAGAGTTCTGAATTCAGCAGAGGACCCGAAAGAGTGATAAAGTGGAAAAAGTAATCATGTGCTTCCTTCAATAAAAATAAAAGAGAAAAATGCTACAAAAAATAAAATCAATTTTACTAATATCTTGAAGAAGTTCAGAGGGTATTTAATAGTCACCCTATATCTGAAAACATGCTCATTTTTGCCACTTTTTATGTGTGTTTAGTGTAGATGAGTCTTTAGGTTAGGGAGCCTAAGAGATAGATACATTAATGGAAGGTTATGTAAAATGCTTGTGTTGTCCAGCGGAAGAATTATACAGGTCAGATTTACTGATACAAAATTCTGAAATCCAAAATGCTCCAAAATCTGAAAATTTTAAGCACCAACATGACACCACAGTGGAAAATTTTACACCTAATGTATAAGTCTGTTCTCACACTGCTAATAAAGACATACTGGAGACTGGGAAATTATTAAGGAAAGAGATTTCATGGACTCACAGTTCCCCATGGCTGGGGAGGCCTCACAATCACAGCAAAAGGCAAAGAAGAAGTAAAGGCACATCTTACATGGCAGCAGTCAAGAGAGCTGGTGCAGGAGAATTCCCACTTATAAAACCATCAGATCTCTTGAGACTTATTCTCTACCACAAGAACAGTATGGGGGAAAGCACACCCGTGATTCAATTATCTCCACTTAGCCCTGCCCTTGATATGTGGGGATTATTACAGTTCAAGGTGAGATTTGGGTGAGGACACAGTCAAACCATATCACCTGACCTCGTGTGATTAAAACATATACAATTATTTAAAATATTATATAGAATTACATTTGGACTATATGTGTAAGGTGTATATGAAACAAAAATGAATTTCTTGTTTAGACTTGGGCCTCATATCCGAGATATCTCATTATGTACATGCAAATATTTTAAAATCTGGGAAAAATGCAATATTTAAACATTTCTGGTCCCAAGCATTTCAGATAAGGGATACTTAACTTGTACTAGGCCAGGTCAATTTCAGTGTCTTCAACAGACGGATCACGCTGAAAGGGGAAAAAACAATAATTCCAAGGAATCTGATTTCCCCAAATCTAAAATCTTATCAATAAATAAAAAATATAGGGTCTAGATCCTGTTTCTCATGTCTAAGTACACATCAACTAGAATGTGAGACCCAAAATTTGGTTATAATCAGTGCCAATATAAGGGATGTCATTGAATGAGATGGTTGGCATTTATTAGTGGCTTTATCACCAGCTTAGCCAACAGGATGTAGCACAATGTCGCTGGAATGCTCAGCAACAAACTGGGCAGAAAAGGACCACTATAAAAAAGGGGAACAGAATTTAGTGATCTCAGTATATTGGACTAAAATCAGAATGATGTTCTTTAGGAATGATTATGGTCAATGCCATTAGTCATTAAAGAAATGCAAACTAAAATCACAATGAGGTGGCAGTACATACTGATTAGAATGTGTAAAATTAGAAAAACTGATCACAGCAGGTGTTTGTAAAGACATAGGTGAGATGGAGCCTCAAACACTGCTAGTGGGGGCACAAAATGCTATATCTACTTTGGGAAACAATTTAGCAATTTCTTTAAAAGTTAAACATACATCTACATATTGTCGGAGGCATTTGAACCAGAGCCACTCCATTTTGAATTAGGGCCAGGTAAAATAAGGCTGAGACATGCTGGGCTGCATTCCCAGTAGGCATTCTGAGTCACAGGATAAAACAGTAGGTCTGCACAAGGTACAGGTCGCAAAGACCTTCCTGATAAAAGAATGTAGTAAAGAAGCAGGCCAAAACCCACCAAAACCAAGATGGCGAGGAAAGTGACCTCTGGCCATCCTCACTGCTCATTGTGTGCTAATTATAACACATTAGCATCCTGAAAGATACTCCCAACAGCAGCACGACAGTTTACAAATGAAACGGCAACATTCAGAAGTTACCCTATATGCTCTAAAAAAGGGAGAAACCCTCAATTGCCCACCCCTTTCCCAGAAAATTCATCAATAACTCACCCCTTGTTTAACTTATAATAGTATAATCAGTTGAGCAGACCACGCCACTACTCTGCCTATAGAGTAACCATTGTTTTATTCCTTTACTTTCTGAATAAACTTGCTTTCAATTTACCCTAAGGACATGCCCAAAATTATTTATTATGCAAGGTTCAAGAACTTTCTCTTGGGGTCTAGATTGGGACCCCTTTCCAGTAACAACATGATCCATCCATTCTACTTCCTACAGATTTACCCAAGAAAAATAAAAGCATACGTTCATACAAAGATTTGTACACAAAAGTCTATAGCAACTTTATTCGTAACAGACAAAAACTGTAAACAACCCAACTATCCATTAACAGGTGAATGAATAAATAAATTGTGGTATATACATACAATGGAACACTATTTAGCAATATAAAAGAGTGGACCATTGATACAAACTACAACTCTGATGAACTGCAAAATAATTCTAAGTGAAAGGAGCCAGAAAAAGAAAGGAATTCATATTGAATAATTCCATTTACATAAAATTCTAGGAAATGTAAACTAATTCAAAAAATGACAGGGAGCATATCAGAAGTTGCCCGAGGATTTCAGGGTTGGGGGAGTGAGGGCATGAGGAGGATAGGAAGAGGCAGTAGGAGAAAGAGATATAAAAGGAAATGATGATCCTAGCTAACACGGTGAAACCCCGTCTCTACTAAAAAATACAAAAAACTAGCCGGGCGAGGCGGCGGGCGCCTGTAGTCCCAGCTACTCAGGAGGCTGAGGCAGGAGAATGGCGTGAACCCGGGAGGCGGAGCTTGCAGTGAGCTGAGATCCAGCCACTGCACTCCAGCCTGGGCGACAGAGCGAGACTCCGTCTCAAAAAAAAAAAGAAAAGAAAAAAAAGGAAACGAGGTCCCAGGCATGGTGTCTCATGCCTATAATCCCAACACCTTGGGAGGCCAAGGCTAGAGGATTACTTGAACTGAGGCGTTCAAGAAGAGCCTAGACAACATAGTGAGACCTCGTCTCTACAAAAAATTAGCTGGGTATGGTGTTGCATACCTGCAGTCTCAGCTACTCAGGAGAATGACTTGAGCTCAAGGAGGTCGAGGCTGCAGTGAGCCATGATCATGCCACGGCACTTCAGCCTGAGCAACAGAGCAAGACCCTGTCTCAAAAAAAATAATAAAAATAAAATAAGTAAATAAAGATAAAAGAACATGAGGACACTTTTGGGAGTGGTGGCTATGTTCACTATCTTGAATGTGTTGATGGTTTCATTGTTTCATACATATGTTGAAACTTATAAAACCATACATACTGAATATATATAATTTATTATATGTTGATTATACCTCAATAAAACTATAAAAGCACTTGCACAAAATAGAACTTAAAAAGAAAATTACAAATAATGTAAAGAATGGGCATGATAATGGATAGCATAGCACATCTATACATCATCTCTTTAAAGGCACTGTTAGAAAGGCAACATGATATTGTTGTGCAGGAGCTGCAAGTAATCTTTCCATTATAACAGTCCTGGTCTTACCTTTACTCAAGTACAGAGGTTAGTCCAGGATTCATATCTGGAAAATGATATAATGAAATTGAATAGAGAATCTATTCATTGCATATGTTGGTTTCCCTAAGAAGTACAAGCATGGAATCATTTTAATTGTCTAAATAATGGTTACTAATTTCACCCTTTCAAAATACCCTTTCTTCTGGGTAGCCACCTCCCTTAACAAAATCTCAATTTGAGTCCCATTCTTTTTTTCATCTTCTTTGGTGATTAAAGCCATCTTATGCCCTGTGCAAAGCTTTCTTTCTCTTTTTTCTTCACCTTTAGCTGAGCCGTTGGTTCAAACTGCCTGGGTTGGGAAGATGGGAAGAGGTCTGCTCTCCCACTCTGCCCTCTTACTCCCTCCTTTCGCTCTTCTTTACCACCCCCCAACACACATATGCTCCTCACAAAAGTTTCAGTGGTGAGCAGTGGGTGAGAGATGGCATCTTCTTGCTTCAGTAGCCATAAGTCATGGGTGGCAAGTCTATTCTCCCTTTGTCTGTTCTTTGTTGCTGTACCTCTCCCTGTGGCAGGAACCTAAATGCTGCCTTTCTTAAGGGGATACATTTGCTGCCTTCCAGAGGATGCTCATGTATTAGTTCGTTTTCACACTGCTGATAAAGACTTATCTGAGACTGGGTAATTTACAAAAGAAAGAGGTTTAATGGACTTACAGTTCCATGTGGCTGGGGAGGCCTCACAGTCATGGTGGAAGGGGAAAGGCATGTCTCACATGGCAGAGGACAAGAGAAGAGAGCTCGTGCAGGGAAATTCCCCTTTTTGAAACCATCAGATCTTATGAGACTTATTATCACGAAAACAGCACGGGAAAGACCTGCCTCCATGATTCAGTTACCTCTCACCAGGTCCCTCCCACAACACGTGGGAATTCAAGATGAGATTTGGGTGGGGACACAGCCAAACCATATCACTCAGGGACCTCTTCCTGCATGGTACACGCCACATGGAAAGTTACTGAGGTTCAGAGGCCCTGCCTCTTCCTCACCACCCTTATCCACTAAAAACCCTTATCCACTAAAACGATGGCCCATCCACACGTTTTTATGGCTTAGGTTCCCTCACCCAAAGAGACATCACTCTTAGAAGCTCCTAGCAAGATAACTTAAGCCCTGCCCCCGTTGGCAGTCTTTCCTTGACCACAGGGAACACCCTATCCCTTGGGTTTCAAACAGTGCGAAAGCACACTGCCTCCTGCCCCACACCAGCACCCTCTTACTTCTGCCGTCTCTCTCTAACTCCTTCCCCTCACATGCAGTGCTGCACATTCTGATGGTTTCAGGTTTAGGAGCACAGTAACTTTCAGAGAATAAACTGTGTTTCTAACTACAGAGAGAATAGACTAAACCCCTCAATCTTGTAGAAAGTAGAGGGAACAAAACAAATACCTTCTCTTCCCCAAGGCAAAACAAGGAAGAAGATACCATTGCCACTGGACAAACTGCATTTCCCCCAAAGTCAGCTTCTTCCCCCACTCAACCTGGTAGACCTTTTCTTAATAAAGGCCTTAATTGTTGTGCTACTCTCAATGGGGTAGGGTAGGGGACACACATTGGGAGGTAAGCCCTCTTTGGATTTGGCCCTAGAGAATTCCACAATTGTTCTCAACAGGGTGGGCTCTCCTATAACCCCTTAGCCACAGCAGGATGGCCTCCAGGGTAGATCACCAAAAGGCCCTACACACACCCTGCATAAACCTATTCCTTACATAGCCCTCTGTGGCATGCTGCAAAGAATTCCTGTGTGCATGGGTGTACAGTCTGACAGGGAATACCAGACAAGTCACTGAATAACCATAATAGAAAAAAATAGAAGAAATTCCATAAGGAAGTCAGACACAAAGAACAAAGTTAGATTGTCCTGTACCAAGTGCTGCTCAGTCACCACTTTCTCAAACTCAAAATAGAGGATGAGATTTCCCCAGCTGTGGGATCATGAAAACACTGGCATTTGTTCTGAGCCTTGGAAAGAATGAAGAGTTTAAACTTGTAGACTTAGGTGGGGAGGCAATTAGAAGTGACACACTTTTTGGAGACAGTAAATCACAAGGGGTAACTTGTTAACTATTGTTAAATACAGTCTTTCTCAACTTCCCTGATTATATAAATCGCTAGGGGTGCTTGTTAAAAATACAGATTCCTAGCTCCACCCTAGATCTCTGGATCAGATCCAGAGGAGACAGGGAATCTGAATTTTTAACACACACCTCCTATCTGATTCTTATAATGAGGTAATTTCATTAGTAAGAAATACTAATAAAAGATCTAAAGTCTTCAAGTAAGAAAATTATTACCTATCTCACTGGACAAAAAAAAAAAAAGGAAGAAAAACGGACTATCATTTATGTAACAGTTTGGTGTGGAATAAGAAAGACTCTAATTAAAGGTTTCTGAACACTGGAATAGGGTTTTATGAGAGTTGGAATCCCCATCCCTGAAAAGCTTTTAAAATGGAGGAGATCACCATTTGCCCTGGAGGGGCTGGCACTAGGTGGTGAGCAGAGAACTGAACTATTTGGGGATCATTTCGGGAGTGTGAGAAACTGAAACCCACTCAAGCCAGCATGAACAAAAAGAGTACATCATGAAGACACACACAAAGGAATCTCAAAGAGGCCAAACAGAGGAACCAGAGCTGGTCTTAGGGAACCCAGAAAGTCACCAGGTACCTTTGCCCTTCCTTTCCCTCTCTCTCTCTGGGACCAAGTGTGCTCTTATGACTGCTTCTCTCTGCACATATACTTAATTCTCTTCTCTCCATAGACCAGCTTCTCAACTTAGTCATTCATATACTAAGGGCAATATGATGCCTTAGATACTCAGAATGAACTGATACAGTCTCCATGCCCGGGTTCCGTATTCCTCCAGGTGACAAGATCTGATTGGTCCATCTTAAGTCTCTTGCCCACCCCAAACTAATCACCTGTGGACAGGAGGACTCTTTCCTGGCTGTGCATGTTCCAGGCACTAAGAAGAGGGTATCACTGGGAGAAAATGGAGAACCTCTCATATAAGAATAGATCAAATTATTCTTCTTAATTTGAAGAATTTTATATTTTACTTCAAAATATAAAGTTGTCTCAATTTTATATTTTACTTCAAAAACAATAATGTTTTTAGTTCCAAAATGTATTTTCTTAAGAATTGCCCATCTTGGTTTTGTTTTGAAACTCTTATGAAAGGAACACTCTTTTAATGCCACTGAGAAAGGCTTGTAAACAATGAATGATCAGATGCAGAATCTTCTGAGTCATCTAAACTCTTACCTAAAGAATTTCTGTGTCTACAAACTCAACCCCAGGAGCATTTGCTGAACTTCCTCAAACTCATGATAACCAATCTCCGTCATCTTAAAACCCATGAACTTCAAGATAAATTCAATGTGTGCTTTTGATTAACTATTACTTAGCTTATCTGAATATTGACTAGTTATCTGAAGTCTAGAGAGCTGTTTAAAAAAGCTATTGCAGTCCTTTCTCCTTGAACAAGAAGATTGATTTTTACCCTTGGTACATAGAACTTGACTCTAGTAGCTCCTCCACTTGAGCTTGTTTTGTCAATCTGGGTCCCCCAGGGATTCAACACTAAGTTTATTCATAAAGTCAGTTTTTCTTGTCTTAAGTAGGAAAACTACTGTCCTTGCTTCCTGAGGGTAAGAGACATGAACAAAGAACCAGATTATCAAAATGAAGAATACTTCTATCTAGAGGCTCTTGTAGCATCATCAATAGAAGCAGAAGAGCAGTAATCCTAAGTATGTCTTGCCTCACCATGCATGCAAAATCTCCAGGCTGTAAACACCCATCCTCATTTCTTTTTCTCTGCTTCTAATGGGCCCACTTGACTCCCTGCTCATTCACTCCATCCTCCTCTGCTGCCTCCTCTCAGTCATGGGTCTCTTCCTAGTCAGGGGCTCCCACTCCCAGAATATGAATTACAATTGCCCAATGACTACTGGATTTATAGGGTTATCTACTTTTACCGATAGGATCATTTTAGCATCTTCTAATACTTTGAGGCTTTAATACAGAAACAGGCAGGAGGAAAATACTTTCCTTTATTAGAACATTTCACAGAGAAAAGTCAGCGAAAGAAATTTCATAAAAGACCAGAAGCAAAGGAGGTATTCAGTTTGTTTGTTTTGGTTATTGTTTTGTTCTGTTTTCATTTTTGAGATGCAGTCTCACTCTGTTGCCCAGAGTGTAGTGCAGTGGCACGATCTCAGCTCACTGCAAGCTCCACCTCCCGGGTTCACTCCATTCTCCCGTCTCAACCTCCCGAGTAGCTGGGACTACAGGCGCCCGCCACCACACCTGGCTAATTTTGTTTTTGTATTTTTAGTAGAGACGGGGTTTCACCATGTTAGCCAGGATGGTCTCAGATGGATCTCCTGACCTCGTGATCCGCCCGCCTCAGACTCCCGAAGTGCTGGGATGACAGGCATGAGCCACCGCGCCCAGCCAGTTTGTTTGTTTTTTAAAGCTCCACTTGTTGCACCCTGACCTCCAAAGCTTTGAAAAGCTAACGAAGTATTCATCTCGAGCTACCAATTTTCCAGAGTTCCTCTCACCTGCAATCAGAGTTAGTCTTGAGCATAGATTCTGAAAAGGGTATATCTGTCACTAAGAAAAAGAGGCAAATTGAGAGATGCTGTGGATGTATAAATTTCTGGAGGAGAATATAAGAAGATAGGCTAAATATCAACTGTACATAGTTCAAGGGCCTGAAACGGATCATTTAGATAGAATGTGAAGAATAAGCCTCTCTGGGCTGGCACAGAAGGAAAGACACACACCCAAACAAAAATAGGACACCTCTAAAAAATCAAACAACATACATCTTTAAAAAAAAAAGTGTTTAGATTAAATTCATGTAACATACAATTAACCATTTTAAAGTACACAATTCAGTGACATTTAGTGCACTTGTAATGTTATACAACCACTCCCTCTCTCTAGCTTGAGAACTTTTTCATCACCCCAGAAAAACATACCATATCATTCTCCCTTTCCCCCATCCCCAAGGAGCCACTAATCTGCTCTCTGACTCCGTAGATATGCCTATTCCAGATTTATCATATAAAATGAATTACACAGTATGTGATCTTTTGTGTCTGGCTTCTTTCATATCTTTTTTTAATAATATTTTAATGTGTTAGCATCATGTTTTCAAGAGTCATCCAAATTGTGTGATGTATCCATGTATCCGTACTTCACTCCTTTTTTTTTTTTTGAGTCGGAGTTTTGCCCTTGTTGCCCAGGCTGGAGTGCAATGGCACGATCTCGGCTCACTGCAACTTCTGCCTCCCAGGTTCAAGCAATTCACCTGCCTCAGCCTCCCAAGTAGCTGAGATTACAAGCAAGCACCAACATGACTGGCTAATTTTGTATTTTTAGTAGAATTGGGGTTTCTCCAGTTGGTCAGGCTGGTCTCAAATTCCCAACCTCAGGTGATCTGCCTGCCTCGGCCTCCCAAAGTGCTGGGATTACAGGCATGAGCCACCACGCCCACCCTTCACTCCTTTTTATGACTAGATCATTATTCCATTGTATATATGTACTAACATTTTGTTTATTCATTTATCTATTGATGGACACAGGTTGTTGAATAATGCTGCTGTAAACACTGTATACTAGTTTCTGAGAAGAATACCATTTATTGTGATCCTTAAAAGAAAGGAAAACACATTTTTAAGACAGCAACTCAGCACCCATTCTTCTACAAGTTGTAGCATGTGCAGTGGTACAAACTTAAAAGATGGCCCAAACACAGTTCGGAAGAAAACCTGAATGGTTTCTTAGCCATATACAAAATTAGAAAACTCTAGGAGATGATATTCACACCTCAGCACACTTAAAGGGGAGCCCATTTGCCCAGATAAAATCAGTGGGGATGAAACTGACCACACTTCTACCAAGAAGCAGAAAACTGTTGTGACCAGCTTCAGACATGATTGAAAAGGGGTATTTCCAATGATCGATAAATTAACACCACTGAGACGTGAGCTTTTCTGATGGCGTGCCCAGAGGCAGGCATAGAGTGCCTGTGGGAAGAGGAATTTAGAAACACTGTCCTTTTTTCTAAGACTTTTTGTTGTTGTTGTTTTGGGTTTTGTTTTTTTTTAAGAACTGCACAGCTGCAGAAATTGTGTGAGCATTTTGGGACTGTCAAACTCCCATCTAACTTTGTACAGAATTCTTCTGAGTGGATTTTATTGGTTTCAGCTGGAGAATCCACCCCACCCCACCCCCACCCCCACTAGCAGAAAGCCACATGCCCACCAAGCGCCTCCCTTCTCCTGCCCTGAAGTGATCAGAAAGCAAGAGTTCACCATGGGAGAAAACACGTGGAGTCAATTTGTGCCTCAAGTTAGTCCACAGCTTTCCACAATCTACAAGGTGATAAGGTGGAGTTGGCAACATCCCAATAGGAAGAGCAGCCCAGAACACTTCTCCTTTGCTAAGGGCATTTGTGCCTCTTTTTCTTTTTGGCAGGCAATGGGTTTGACTTTTCTAAATGTTCAGTAGAAGACTGTTCAGATTTTTCTTTCTAAAACTTTCTGGAGCTTCAGCAGCACTAACTGAATTCTGTATCAACATGCACAATGGAAAAATATTACTGGCAACAAATACGTAAATAAGGACTATTTAGGGAAAGGGGTGGGGTGGGAGGTTGCTGGGAACATCTGCTCCTGCTCACAACATTCAAGCCGGCCCACCTCGAAGCGCCCCCCAACCCTGCTAGATCTTGATGCTCTGATGTTCACAAAGCAGCTCAGCTCTCCTCCGAGTCACCATGTCAACAATGGGGATCCAACCAAGTGTTGAAAAGCAGTGTGGAGACCTCCTTCAGGCATAGTTTGTGAACAGCGGGAGCAATCACTTCAGCTTTCTTTGCTCGGACACCAAATGTGAGTCTTTGCCAACTCCTTGGCTTTGAGGATAAGCTTTAAGGAAGACCATTGCTGGATAACATTTCCCATGTTGGAGAGAAACTCTAAATTCTTCCAGGCCATCATGAAGGAAAAATTCCTGACGATAAATAAATCCAGCCAAACAATCTTCATGTTAGGAACACTATGACAACTTCCTCGCCATTAAAATGCACTTAAAAGGGGGCATTTCTACAGTGATTCCCCAGAAACCGTGTGTGTGTGTGTGTGTGTTCTGGAGTAGGGAGTCAGTTCATGTAGACCTCAAGATAAATATGACTTAAAATTTCAGTGTACCTCTTTGTATTACGAGTATTTTCACTGAGATGCCAAAAAAAAGGAAGACCACTGGGGTCCCTGACTTTTTAATTTGGTAAAAACACATAACATAAAATTTACCATGTTAACCATTTTTAAGTAAACAGTACAGTAGTGGTAACTATATGCACATTGTTGCTCAACAGATTGCTAGAACTTTTTCATCTTGCAAAACTAAAACTCTACACCCACTAACAACTTTCCTTTCACGCCCCCATTTCCCAGTTCCCAGGGAACCACCATTCTACTTTCTGCTTCTAATGGTTTGGAGTCCCTGGCTTTTAAAACTGAAAGAACTTAAAAGCCATCTAATAAACTTTCTGCTCTCAGCTAAGTAACTTGAGCTGTGGAACATTTAAGTGACTGGTTCAAGATTGGTCAGTGAGTCATGGAGCCAGGATTCAGGCCTCTGCTCCCCAAACCCAGCTCTGTCCTCTGTGTAGCATTATATCAGTAATAATATTGTAGTTTTAGTTGTCTCCCATCATCCAAATCGATGTTCATTTACATGCAAAGAAATCATTTTGCAGTAATTAATATTATAAGTATCAAATTGCAATTCCAGAAATACTTTGTAAATTCAGTAAGACAGTCAAAGAAAATTTATGTCTATCACATAATCCTCCCCACTCTGCTTAGGTTTGAGGTAACAGTATACAATTCTCATAGAGAGTCTGGAATAAGCTCTGTGTTAGAATTTAGATTTAATTTAAATGTTAGGCATTGCACCTAGAGAATTGAAAATTCTGGAGAGAGTTCAAGTACATAAAAGGTGGGAAAGGGTTTTTTACTTGCAATGGAGTCACAGTAAGTACAAGAGGAAAACAATGTGCTGATCACAGGGTGGTTAAATATAAGAATGGATGACCCAATAATGCCATGAACTCACCTTTTCTGAAGGCCATTAAAATCTGTTTCCAGATTCTCATCAATGTGACACCACTGAAGGAAACCCTGGTATTTCCTTGCCAGGCTTCAATTCTATGACACTAAACCACCAGGATTTTCATAGGCTATCCTAGAGGTCCAGGGATGGGCTGAAAAATACATCAGAGGGACCATCTGCAGCCTGGTGGGAGCTTCATCTCTTGGGCAGAAAAGAGATTCTGAAAATATCCTGTATTGAATTTCACCTTTGTCTCAAGATCCTCATAGTCTACCTGGGTGACATCCCTAGAAGGCAACAGAAGGTTGAGTCCAAAGCTTTGACACCAGGAAGGCTTAACTTGCTTTTGTAAAATCACAAGCTTGAGCTGACACTGAAACTCCAAAAATGAGTCTCCCAGTTCTGTGAGTACAGTAAATGAACGTGGGACAGAGAAGCCACTGAGGCATACCAAAGCCATTGAGGGCAGCCATGAGATTCATGGGGAGGAGTTTAGACTGTGGAAACAGGATGTCTGGTTTTGAGTCCTGCCTTTGGCTTTATGCCTCTGGGCAACTCATCAAACCTCTCTCTGACTCAGTTTTCTTTTTTTTTTTTAGATTCAGGGGAACATGTGCAGGTTTGTTGTATACCTAAATGGCATGCCATGGAGGTTTCAGGTACAGATTGTTTCAACACCCACACAATAAGTATGGTACCCAATAGGTAGTTTTTCAGTTCTCACCCTCCTCCCAACCTCCACCCTCATGTAGGCCCTGGTGTCTGTTGTTTGCTCTTTGTGTCCATATGTACTCAATGTTTAACTGCCACTTATAAGTGATAATATGTGGTATTTGGTTTTCTCTTCCTGCATTATTTCACTTAGGATAATGGCTACATCATGTTGCTGCAAAGGACATGATCTTGTTTTTTGTTTATGGCTGCATAGTATTCCATGGTATATATGCACCACGATTTTTTTGTCCATTCTACCATTGATGGGTGTTTAAGTTGACTCTACATCTTTGCTATTGTGAATAGTACTGTGATGAACATATGTGTGCATATGTCTTTATGATAAAATGATTTATATTCCTTTGGGTATATAGCCAGTAATGGAATTGATGCGTCAAATGATAACTGTGCTTTGAGTTCTTTGAGAAACCCTCAAACTGCTTTGCATGATGGTTGAACTAATTTATATTCCTGCCAGCAGTATATAAGCATTCTCTTTTCTCTGCAACCTCGCCAGTATCTGTTATTTTTTGACTTTTTATTAATAGCCATTCTGACTGGTGTGAGATGGTATCTCATTGTGGCTTCAATTTGCATTTCTCTGATTAGTGATGTTGAGCATTTTTTATATGCTTGTTGGCCACGTGTGTGTCTTTTGAGAAATGTACATGTCCTCTGACCTCTTTTTTATTTTATTTTTTTTTAGATGGAGTCTCGCTCTGTTGTCCAGGCTGGAGTACAGTGGCATAATCTCGGCTCACTGCAAGCTCCACCTCCCAGGTTCACGCCATTCTTCTGCCTTAGCCTCCCGAGTAGCTGGGACTACAGGTGCCCGCCACCACGCCCGGCTAATTTTTTGTATTTTTTAGTAGAGATGGGGTTTCACCGTGTTAGCCAGGATGGTCTCCATCTCCTGACCTCATGATCTGCCTGTCTCAGCCTCCCAAAGTGCTGGGATTACAGGCATGAGCCACCATGCCCAGCACCTTTGCCCTCTTTTTAATGGGGTTGTGTTTTGTTTGTAAATTTGTTTTAGTTTCTTATAGATTCTGGATTTTAGACCTTTGTCAGATGCATAGTTTGCAAATATTTTCTCCCATTCTGTAGGTTGTCTGTTTACTCTGTTGATAGTTTCCTTCGCTGGGTAGAAGCTCTTTAGTTAGGTCCCACTGGTCAATTTTTGTTTCTGTTGCAATTGTTTTTGGAGTCCTTGTCATGAAATCTTTGCCAGGTCCTATGTCCAGAATAGTGTTGCCTAGGCTGTCTTCCAGGGTTTTTATAGTTCTCAGTTTTACATTTAAGTTTCTAATCCATCTTGAGTTGATTTTTGTATATGGTATAATGAAGGGGTCCAGTTTCAATTTTTTGCATAGTCCATCTCAGTTTTCTTACCCATAAACTGAAGATGATAATAGTAACTACCTCACAGGGTTATGCTGAAAATAAGGTGAATTAATAGATCTAATTCACTTAGCACAGTGCCTGGCTAATCATGAGCACTCGAAAAATACCAGCAGTTATTATTAATAATCCACTCCACAATGTGCACTGTGATCTTTTTACTCACTCTTTCTATCACTCTCTCCCTCTTCTTCCTTTCCTTGACACCTTCTTTCCTCTTATCATCTGCGTATGCCCCCACTCATTCCCATGGGCAAGATCAATCTTACTTTTGGCAATTTGAGGGACAGCCAAAAGGACTCTTCTGCCATAACATAAAAGTTCCTCTAAAATATAATTAGACATTCAGTCCTCCAAATAAATAATCACTTTTTAATGTAAAAGTCATGACTTTTAATAATACTTAATAGCCATTAAGTTATTAGCTTTACTCCTAATCACTCTGGCACATCCTCTTATAATTCTATCTGCCTGAAATTTTCTTGTTTACTTAGTTTAGTACAGTTCTCTGCAAGCTCTGTAAAAACAGGAGCTTTACTATCTTGTTCACCATTATATCTCCAATCCCTACAACAGAGTCCAGCACATAGTAGATGCTCAATAAATATTTATCAAGTGTTGAATGGCTGAACTACTTACTCTCTTCCAAAATTTGCCGTGCTGTTCACCCTCTGGTTCTCTCAATATGCTGTTTCCTCTGCATGGATTTCAAAATTCATTCCATATATTCAGTGACTGCCTACTGTGTATTTCCCTGGCCCACTCCTGCCAGTTCTCCAGGGCTTAGCATGAGCATTTTGTCTTCCACAGGGCCTTCTCTGACCCACTCAGGCTGGATCAGTGATCTTCCTACCAGCTGCTGCAGTGCCCTTACCTGTCCCACTCCCAGCTTTGCATTCCTGAAATCTTCAAATACCCACAAAGCCCTAAATATAATGGACTGCCTACTATAAAATTTGTACTGGAGTAGATAATAACAAAACTGAGTTCTAACATGGCTGGTGTATATGTATAGGGGTGGAGGAGGAGTCTGCAGAATGCAGTCACTTCTGTGACCCCCCCCACCTCCACCCACCATGCTCTGTCCCTCTGCAAAATTCTAAATGGCTTCATGTCAGGCCTTGAGGATAACACGAGAAGAGTCAAAACCATGAACACCAAAGGTGCGGCTGTATCTCTGTTAGGTTTCCTATGGTAATAATTCTTTGAAGAGAGAAACTGTCTTTCTCACAGTTTGCCTACACTTGGCCCAATGTTGAAAAGTGTCAGAGCCTCCACTCTGTACATGAATAAATGAATGTGCTAATTTATATCAATTTAATTACTTTCAACTATAAAATTCTGTTTTGTTTTTGGCTTTTTAATCAAATTTTTGAATCAATTTGATGATATGTTTGTCCCATCTCGATGACACAGTGTTTAAAAATAAACGAAGATTTCTTTCTAAATATTCCTTCTCCAAGATGAAATGATGCATTTAAGCCAGAAAATCCAGAAATTACATGGGATCAGAATGGAATTCCAGACACTTCATCAGGCTCAACTCTGACCTCAAATCAAGACACTAGGTGTTGCCACGTCACCACTCACACACTTAGGTCAGGCCATTGTCCTGCATTTGACATTAATTGCACCTTCTGGACATACATGCTCAGGTTAAAAAGCTCTGAATGTGTGACAGAGTGACAGAGCAACTGGCAAGCACAGGCCAACATCAACGTATTTAACCAGGGCAAGTATGGAAAAGATCTGGATGCTGGTTCTGAACTAGCTCCCTGGCCCCAACCCCAACGATAATCCAATAGTTTCTCAAGTGAAGTCAGACCCAGAGGACATTTTGAGAACCTCTATTTGTGGGAATATGCCCTCAGATACCCATGGGAATAGGTAATAAAATGGGGTAAGACAAACATACCCAGTTTTATTTCTAGACTATATCGTCAAAACAGAAATAGTCTAAAGTTGACAAATTTTCTCAACTGTACCATAGCAATGATTTATACATCCTGTAATCTTAATATTGCCTCCAAATGTGTGAAAGAAGAGACCGTACCCTTTCAAGACATTTAATTTTTGATGTCAAAATAAGTTACTCATTGTATCAATTCCAGTCAATTAGGGACCTCACCCTGATATATATCTGTACAACACATCCTCCTTTAAAATACTCTATTCCATTGCTCAAAAAGGAAAATACACTGGAATCATTTTGTGACAAATTTAGACATGTTGGGCAACAAAATATGTCGACGGCTGCTTGGTATGCAATTAAAATACCATTGGTGGGAACAACTGGCTCTGGCAATAGTAAAAGGAAATACACTTTTCCCTTCAGGAAAACAATTCCAGTTGACAGTCTCACTGAGCAAAATGAGATGGAGATCTCAGCATGGCTCCTGATAAGAGGTCCACCTGACCCCTATTCTGCACTTGGGGAGTCAGAAATACTTTTGGAAAGGAACCAAAGAGAGTTGCACACCCTTCGCACTCAGAGTTAACAGACAACACACAGCAGAGCCCCTCAACTCTGCACACTCTGTGGTGCAGCCCTATGGGAAAGAGTTGCAAGAGCTGACCTCAGATCCAAAATCACAAGCACTCCTCTCAGTGTCCTAGAGGGGAACACATTTTAGCAAAAATGAACTAGAAGTCATCAAGAACATGTCACACCACCACGAAGACCTATGGTGTAGTTTCTAGGGATATACTTGCCCTCTTCATTGTCCTTTGAAAATTCCAAAATATCAGTTAAGCTTCCCACTTAATAATTTTTTAAAAGGTCAGTTTATTCCCTGGTTTAACTAGGATGAAAGAAAGTCTTATCTCTCAGTATTCCCCTTTTTTAATAGAAAATACCAAACATGAGCAAAAATAGGGAGACAAATACAATGAACTTTTCATTTATTACCTAGCTTCAACAATTATCAAATAATGGCCAAACACATTTCTTCTCAAACCTTGCACACCCCCTCTGCCAATACTGGCTTCCCTAAGGCAAATCTCAGACATCACATAAACTCATCTGTAAATATGTCAATCTGTAAATATTTCCAACTGCATCTTTGAAGGATAAGGGCTCTTTTATAACATGGCCATTAACATATATAAAAACTGAAAAATAATTCTGCAACACCAACAGATATCCAGTCAGTAATCAAACTTCCCTGATTGTCTCATATTTTTCATTGTTTGTTCAAATCAAAATCCATGTATTGCAACTGACACGTCTCACATCTCAATCTATAGTGTTCTTTCTTCCCCTATCTCTGCCTACCGGCCCCCCCAACACACACACACACATACACAATTTGTCATTGAAGAAACCAGCCTTTTTTCCTGAATAATTGTTCACATACTGGGTTTTGCTGGCTGTATCTTCGTGGTGTCATTTAATATGTCCCTCCTTCCCTGTTTTTTCCTGAAAACTATTTGTTATGTATAGAGGCTTGATTACATTCAGGTCTGACTTTCTGACAAGATACTTCATGAGTGGTTAAACATGGGGATCAGGGGGCACTTTATATCTGGTTGTCTCTCATTTTGTGATGTTAGTAGCCATTGAAGATCTTCCTGGATTGTCTCATTAATGGTTGCAAAATGGTGATTTTCTCCATCTCTCCTTTCTTTTTCTGTTATGAATACTTATTTAAAGAGATATGTTTCATCATCAGCTATTTGATTACCCTGAGGTATGGCTTGTGAAGAAAAGAAGATAAAATTGTCAATTATTTCCCTTTATCACTTTTCAAAACAATGAGTTAGTTCCCTAGCATCCTTCAAAGGACTTTTTGTTTTTATTTCTAAGTATCATTATGACCTCATGAATTTTAAAGCATTTTGTATGATTTGATGTATTTCACTTATTAGTTTACTGTTTATTGCTGCTCAAATTGTCCAATTTTTAACCAATGACAATATCTTCAAGTTGTCTCTTTTTTTAATTATTATTATACTTTAAGTTCTAGGGTACACGTCCATAACGTGCTGATTTGTTACATATGTATACTTGTGCCATGTTGCTGTGCTGCACCCATCAACTCGTCAGCACCTATCAACTCGTCATTTACATCAGGTATAACTCCCAATGCAATCCCTCCCCCCTTCCCCCTCCCCATGATAGGCCCCGGTGTGTGATGTTCCCCTTCCCAAATCCAAGTGATCTCATTGTTCAGTTCCCACCTATGAGTGAGAACATGCGGTGTTTGGTTTTCTGTTCTTGTGATAGTTTGCTGAGAATTATGGTTTCCAGCTCATCCATGTCCCTACAAAGGACACAAGCTCATTCTTTTTTATGGCTGCATAGTATTCCATGGTGTATATGTGCCACATTTTCTTAATCCAGTCTGTCACTGATGGACATTTGGGTTGATTCCAAGTCTTTGCTATTGTGAATAGTGCCGTAATAAACATACGTGTGCATATGTCTTTATAGCAGCATGATTTATAATCCTTTGGGTATATACCCAGTAATGGGATGGCTGGGTCATATGGTACATCTAGTTCTAGATCCTTGAGGAATCGCCATACTGTTTTCCATAATGGTTGAACTAGTTTACAATCCCACCAACAGTGTAAAAGTGTTCCTATTTCTCCACATCCTCTCCAGCACCTGTTGTTTCCTGACTTTTTAATGATCACCATTCTAACTGGTGTGAGATGGTATCTCATTGTGGTTTTGATTTGCATTTCACTGATGGCCAGTGATGATGAGCATTTTTTCATGTGTCTGTTGGCTGTATGAATGTCTTCTTTTGAGAAATGTCTGTTCATATCCTTTGCCCACTTTTTCATGGGGTTGTTTGTTTTTTTCTTGTAAATTTGTTTGAGTTCTTTGCGGGTTCTGGATATTAGCCCTTTGTCAGATGAGTAGATTGCCAAAATTTTCTCCCATTCTGTAGGTTGCCTGTTCACTCTGATGGTAGTTTCTTTTGCTGTGCAGAAGCTCTTTAGTTTAATGAGATCCCATTTGTCAATTTTGGCTTTTGCTGCCGTTGCTTTTGGTGTTTTAGACATGAAGTCTTTGCCCATGCCTATGTCCTGAATGGTACTACCTAGGTTTTCCTCTAGGATTTTTATGGTATTAGGTCTAACATTTAAGTCTCTAATCCATCTTGAATTAATTTTCGTATAAGGAGTAAGGAAAGGATCCAGTTTCAGCTTTCTACTTATGGCTAGTCAATTTTCCCAGCACCATTTATTAAATAGGGAATCCTTTCCCCATTTCGTGTTTCTCTCAGGTTTGTCAAAGATCAGATGGCTGTAGATGGGTGGTATTATTTCTGAGGACTCTGTTCTGTTCCATTGGTCTATATCTCTGTTTTGGTACCAGTACCATGCTGTTTTGGTTACTGTAGCCTTGTAGTATAGTTTGAAGTCAGGTAGCGTGATGCCTCCAGCTTTGTTCTTTTGACATAGGATTGTCTTGGCAATGCGGGCTTTTTTTTGGTTCCATATGACCTTTAAAGCAGTTTTTTCCAATTCTGTGAAGAAAGTCATTGGTAGCTTGATGGGGATGGCATTGAATCTATAAATAACCTTGGGCAGTATGGCCATTTTCACGATATTGATTCTTCCTATCCATGAGCATGGTATGTTCTTCCATTTGTTTGTGTCCTCTTTTATTTCACTGAGCAGTGGTGTGTAGTTCTCCTTGAAGAGGTCCTTTACATCCCTTGTAAGTTGGATTCCTAGGTATTTTATTCTCTTTGAAGCAATTGTGAGTGGAAGTTCATTCATGATTTGGCTCTCTGTTTGTCTGTTACTGGTGTATAAGAAAGCTTGTGATTTTTGCACATTAATTTTGTATCCTGAGACTTTGCTGAAGTTGCTTATCAGCTTAAGGAGATTTTGGGATGAGACAATGGGGTTTTCTAAATATACAATCATGTCATCTGCAAAGAAGGACAATTTGACTTCTTCTTTTCCTAACTGAATCCCCTTGATTTCTTTTTTTTTTTTTTTTTTTTTTTGAGACGGAGTCTCGCTCTGTCGCCCAGGCTGGAGTGCAGTGGCGCAATTTCAGCTCACTGCAAGCTCCGCCTCCCGGGTTCACGCCATTCTCCTACCACAGCCTCCCGAGTAGCTGGGACTACAGGCACCCGCCCCTGCGCCCAGCTAATTTTTTTTTTCTATTTTTTAGTAGAGACGGGGTTTCACCATGGTCTCGATCTCCTGACCTTGTGATCCACCCGCCTCGGCCTCCCAAAGTGCTGGGATTACAGGCGTGAGCCACCGCGCCCGGCTCTCTTGATTTCTTTCTCTTGCCTGATTGCCCTAGCCAGAACTTCCAACACTATGTTGAATAGGAGTGGTGAGAGAGGACATCCCTGTCTTGTGCCAGTTTTCAAAGGGAATTTTTCCAGTTTTTGCCCATTCAGTATGATATTGGCTGTGGGTTTGTCATAAATAGCTCTTATTATTTTGAGATACGTTCCATCAATACCGAATTTATTGAGCGTTTTTAGCATGAAGGAATGTTGAATTTTGTCAAAAGCCTTTTCTGCATCTATTGAGATAATCATGTGGTTCTTGCCTTTGATTCTGTTTATATGCTGGATTATGTTTATTGATTTGCGGATGTTGAACCAGCCTTGCATCCCAGGGATGAAGCCCACTTGATCATGGTGGATAAGCTTTTTGATGTGCTGCTGAATTCGGTTTGCCAGTATTTTATTGAGTATTTTTGCATCGATGTTCATCAGGGATATTGGTCTAAAATTCTCTTTTTTGTGTGTGTCTCTGCCAGGCTTTGGTATCAGGATGATGTTGGCCTCATAAAATGAGTTAGTGAGGATTCCCTCTTTTTCTATTGATTGGAATAGTTTCAGAAGGAATGGTGCCAGCTCCTCCTTGTACCTCTGGTAGAATTCAGCTGTGAATCAATCTGGTCCTGGACTTTTTTTGGTTGGTAGGCTATTAATTATTGCCTCAATCTCAGAGCCTGCTATTGATCTATTCAGGGATTCAACTTCTTCCTGGTTTAGTCTTGGAAGAGTGTAAGTGTCCAGGAAATTATCCATTTCTTCTAGATTTTCTAGTTTATTTGCATAGACGTGTTTACAGTATTCTCTGATGGTAGTTTGTATTTCTGTGGGGTCGGTGGTGATATCCCCTTTATCATTTTTTATTGCGTCTATTTGATTCTTCTTTCTTTTCTTCTTTATTAGTCTTGCTAGCAGTCAATTTTGTTGATCTTTTCAAAAAACCAACTCCTGGATTCATTGATTTTTTGGAGGGTTTTTTGTGTATCCATCTCCTTCAGTTCTGCTCTGATCTTAGTTATTTCTTGCCTTCTGCTACCTTTTGAATGTGTTTGCTCTTGCTTCTCTAGTTCTTTTAATTGTGATGTTAGAGTGTCAATTTTAGATCTTTCCTGCTTTCTCTTGTGGGCATTTAGTGCTATAAATTTCCCTCTACACACTGGTTTAAATGTGTCCCAGAGATTCTGGTATGTTGTATCTTTGTTCTCATTGGTTTCAAAGAACATCTTTATTTCTGCCTTCATTTCATTATGTACCCAGTAGTCATGCAGGAGCAGGTTGTTCTGTTTCCATGTAGTTGAGCGGTTTTGATTGAGTTTCTTAGTCCTGAGTTCTAGTTTGATTGCACTGTGGTCTGAGAGACAGTTTGTTATAATTTCTGTTCTTGTACATTTGCTGAGGAGTGCTTTACTTCCAATTATGTGGTCAATTTTGGAATAAGTGCAATGTGGTGCTGAGAAGAATGTATATTCTGTTGATTTGGGGTGGAGAGTTCTATAGATGTCTATTAGGTCTGCCTGCTGCAGAGATGAGTTCAATTCCTGGATATCCTTGTTAACTTACTGTCTCGTTGATCTGTCTAATGTTGACAGTGGGGTGTTGAAGTCTCCCATTATTATTGTATGGGAGTCTAAGTCTCTTTGTAAGTCTCTAAGGACTTGCTTTATGAATCTGGGTGCTCCTGTATTGGGTGCATATATATTTAGGATAGTTAGCTCTTCCTGTTGAATTGATCTTTTTACCATTATGTAATGGCCTTCTTTGTCTCTTTTGATCTTTGATGGTTTAAAGTCTGTTTTATCAGAGACTAGTATTGCAACCCCTGCTTTTTTTTGTTCTCCATTTGCTTGGTAAATCTTCCTCCATCCCTTTATTTTGAGCCTATGAATGTCTCTGCATGTGAGATGGGTCTCCTGAATACAGCAGACTGATGGGTCTTGACTCTCTATCCAGTTTGCCAGTCTGTGTCTTTTAATTGGAGCATTTAGTACATTTACATTTAAAGTTAATATTGTTATGTGTGAACTTGATCCTGCCATTATGATATTAACTGGTTATTTTGCTCGTTAGTTGATGCAGTTTTTTCCTAGCCTCAATGGTCTTTACATTTTGGCATGTTTTTGCAATGGCTGGTACCGGTTGTTCCTCTCCATGTTTAGTGCTTCCTTCAGGGTCTCTTGTAAGGCAGGCCTAGTGGTCACAAAATCTCTAAGCATTTGCTTATCTGTAAAGGATTTTATTTCTCCTTCACTTATGAAACTTAGTTTGGCTGGATATGAAATTCTGGGTTTAAAATTATTTTCTTTAAGAATGTTGAATATTGGCCCCCACTCTCTTCTGGCTTGTATTCTGCCGAGAGATCTGCTGTTAGTCTGATGGGCTTCCCTTTGTGGGTAACCCGACCTTTCTCTCTGGCTGCCCTTAAGATTTTTTCCTTCATTTCAACTTTGGTGAATCTGGCAATTACATGTCTTGGAGTTGCTCTTCTCGAGGAGTATCTTTGTGGCGTTCTCTGTATTTCCTGGATTTGAATGTTGGCCTGCCCTGCTAGATTGGGGAAGTTCTCCTGGATGATATCCTGAAGAGTGTTTTCCAACTTAGTTCCATTTTCCCCCTCACTGTCAGGCACCCCAATCAGACGTAGCTTTGGTCTTTTTACATAATCCCATACTTCTTGCAGGCTTTGTTCATTTCTTTTTCTTCTTTTTTCTTTTGGTTTCTCTTCTCGCTTCATTTCATTCATTTGATCCTCAATCGCTGATACTCTTTCTTCCAGTTGATCAAGTCGGTTACTGAAGCTTGTGCATTTGTCACGTATTTCTCATGTCATAGTTTTCATCTCTTTCATTTCGTTTATGACCTTCTCTGCATTAATTACTCTAGCCATCAATTCTTCCACTTTTTTTTCAAGATTTTTAGTTTCTTTGTGCTGGGTACGTAATTCCTCCTTTAGCTCTGAGAAGTTTGATGGACTGAAGCCTTCTTCTCTCATCTCGTCAAAGTCATTCTCCGTCAAGCTTTGATCTGTTGCTGGCGATGAGCTGCGCTCCTTTGCCAGGGGAGATACGCTCTTATTTTTTGAATTTCCAGCTTTTCTACCCTGCTTTTTCCCCATCTTTGTGGTTTTATCTGCCTCTGGTCTCTGATGATGATGGTGACGTACTGATGGGGTTTTGGTGTAGGTGTCCTTCCTGTTTGATAGTTTTCCTTCTAACAGTCAGGACTCTCAGCTGTAGGTCTGTTGGAGATTGCTTGAGGTCCACTCCAGACCCTGTTTGCCTGGGTGTCAGCAGCAGAGGCTGCAGAAGATAGAATATTTCTGAACAGCGAGTGTACCTGTCTGATTCTTGCTTTGGAGGCTTCCTCTCAGGGGTGTACTCCACCCTGTGAGGTGTGGGGTGTCAGACTGCCCTTAGTAGGGGATGTCTCCCAGTTAGGCTACTCAGGGGTCAGGGACCCACTTGAGCAGGGAGTCTGTCCCTTCTCAGATCTCAACCTCCGTGTTGGAAGATCCACTGCTCTCTTCAAAGCTGTCAGAGTCGTTTGTGTCTGCAGAGGTTTCTGCTGCTTTTATTGTTGTTTACTGTGCCCTGTCCCCAGAGGTGGAGTCTACAGAGACAGGCAGGTTTCCTTGAGCTGCTGTGAACTCCACCCAGTTTGAGCTTCCCAGCGGCTTTGTTTACCTACTTAAGCCTCAGCAATGGCGGGCGCCCCTCCCCCAGCCTCGCTGCTGCCTTGCAGCGAGATCACAGACTGCTGTGCTAGCAATGAGGGAGGCTCCGTGGGCGTGGGACCCTCCCGGTCAGGTGTGGGATATAATCTCCTGGTGTGCCTGTTTACTTAAAGCGCAGTATTGGGGTGGGAGTTACCCAATTTTCCAGGTGTTGTGTGTCTCAGTTCCCCTGGCTAGGAAAAGGGATTCCCTTTCCCCTTGTGCTTCCCAGGTGAGGCGATGCCTCGCCCTGCTTCAGCTCTCGCTGGTCGGGCTGCAGCAGCTGACCAGCACGGATTGTCCGGCACTCCCTAGTGAGATGAACCCAGTACCTCAGTTGAAAATGCAGAAATCACCGGTCTTCTGTGTCACTCGCGCTGGGAGTTGGAGACTGGAGCTGTTCCTATTCGGCCATCTTGCTCTGAAATCAAGTTGTCTCTTGAGTTCTTTTCTCAGGATCCCATATTCTTTAATTAATCCCTTGCTTTATGCTATAATATGTTTCAGGCTCATCTTGTACATTTTCTATTACAGACTTGGAGTTAGATAGTTATCTAAAGAACCCTAGTTCTTTTCACTGGAAAAGGTATTCAGAACTCACAATGTGAGGGCTAGCTTTCTCCGTGCTACTGGATTGGTCATTTTTTCTTGAGATTCTCAATAGACAAAGCTAGAAAATATGTTTTTTGAGATAAAGTCTTGCTATGTCACCCAAACTTGGTTGCAGTGGCATGAATGAGGCTCACTGCAGCCTCTATCTCCTGGCCTCAAGAAATCCTTCTGCTTCAGCCTCCCAAGTAGCTAGAGCTACAGATACATATCACCATACTCTGCTGTTTTTTTATTTTTTGTAGAGGTGAGATTTCTCCAATTTGCCCAGGCTGGCCTTGAACCCCCCTGGCTCAAGCAGTCCTCTGCCTCAGTTTCCCAAAGGGCTAGGATTACAGTCATGAGCACTGTGCCCAGCCCCTAGAAAATGTTTTTTAAAAAATATATGCCATACATTTTTACTGATATTTTTTCTTTTTCTCTTTTTTTCTTTCTTTTTGTTTTTTTTTTTTTTTTTTTTTTTTTTTTTTTTTTTTTTGAGACAGGGTCTCACCCTGTCACCCAAGTTGGAGTGCAGTGGTGCTATCATGGCTCGCTGCAGCCTCAACATCTCAGGCTCAAGTGATCCTCCTGCCTCAGCCTCCAGAGCAGCACCACCCTACCTGGCTAATGTTTTTTAAATAAAGGTAGGGGTCGCACAATGTTTCCTAGGCTGAATACTGATATTTTGTATTTAAATGTACAATAATAGGGTTTTCACTTATCTTCTTTGATTTTATATTTATATCTCTTTTCTGTTATGCTAAAAAATACTAGTTAACCATAAACATTTATGTAATTATTCTCTTTGTTCTATAATCTACATGCATAAGAGTTTCAGAATAACAATACTATTATTAAGAACACAATAACAATATATAGCCTAGATTTTGTATGGATCCTTATAGTCCTTAAGTGTATATACCACTAGGAATGTGTTGTAAAGTATTGGGTTTTAAAGTCTCTTGGAATAGACCTTCATGTGGTGATGTCATCAACTTGATACTCAATTGGATTCATTGGTTTTACTTTTTATTTGCTATTTTATAGATTTATTTTTAAATTTTACTTTATTTCATAACTACATAAAATATATACATAGTTTCAAAGTCAAATCTACAGATTTAAACATAATTTAAGTGACTTTTTTCATTTCTGAGTATCCCATTATTCGAATTTATATTAGACTATGTGTGTGTGTGTATATATATATATATTCCTTTCTTTGATCACTTTTCTTATCTTTGCTTCTTTCACTTAAAAATATATTAACAATATATCCTAGTGATCATGAAAGTATATAAACATACTCACTTACTTTACTTTTTTATAGTTGTATAGCACTCCTCATTTATTTGTATAACTACATAGCACTCCACTGAGTGACTGTTTCAAAATTTATTCAAACAGTCCTCTGTTATGGACACAGGTTGTTTCTAACCTTTTGGTTACAAACATTACATTAATCAATTGTTTTGTGCCACATTTGGGGAGCTCATTTTTGTCTTCAGGATAGATTTCTAGAGGTGAAATTGCTTGGCCAAAAAATAAGTACATACACAATTTTGCTAGATATTGTCAAAAGTCTGCAATAGTTTGCATTCCCACTCAAAATGTCTGAGTACTTATTCCTCCACAAACTGACAGGATTTAAAGTAAAACTTTTGAATTGTTGCCAACATGATAGCTGAGGTTATATCTTAGTATAGTTTTAATTTACATTTCTTTTATTATAAATAAGACTATCTTTTCACATTTCTAAAGGCTATTTAAATTGCTGTGAGTTATCAATATGTCATTTATTTTTCTGTAGAATTGCTGGTCTCTTTTTGTATTTAGAAGCCCTTGAAATAATAGAATATTAATCCTTTATCTGTGCTAGAAGTTGCAAATATTGTGCCAGCTTGCCGTTTTACTTTATCTGGTGGGCAGGGGCACAAAAACAACTTTTCGTTCCATGTTTATCAACTCATATTGGTTATATATTTTGAATCATCATAAAGATTGTTTTCTCATTCCAAAGTTATAGAGAAATTCATCCATGTTTTTATATGATAATTGTATAGGTTCATTTTTATGGCAAATCTCAAATACCTTTAGAATTTATCCTGATGTGTATCTTTTTCCACATGGTTACCCTGTTATCCTAATACTTGTCTATTTTGGATTTTATCTCCCACCAAAACAAAGTAAAAACTAAATCTAATCATGAGGAAACATCATAGAAACCAAAACTTGAGGGTCATTCTTTAAAATTACTGTCATGTATATTTTTACATTTAAAAAAAAAAAAAAAAAAAAAAAAAAAACCTTTATTTTTGGCCAGGTGCGGTGGCTCACGCCTGTAATCCCAGCACTTTGGGAGGCCAAGACGGGCGGATCACGAGGTCAGGAGATTGAGACCATCCTGGCTAACACAGTGAAACCCTGTCTCTACTAAAAAATTACAAAAATCAGCGGGGCCCAGTGGCGGGCACCTGTAGTCCCAGCTATAGCGGAGGCTGAGGCAGGAGAATGGCTTGAAACTGGGAGGTGGAGCTTGCAGTGAGTGGAGATCATGCCACTGCACTCCAGCCTGGGCGACAGAGTGAGACTCCGTCTCAAAAAAAAGAAAAAATTTTAAAAAATTTTAAAAAATAAAAAACTTTATTTTTAAGAGCTATTTTATGTTCACAGCAAAATTGAGAGAAAGGTATAGAGATTTTCTTTATACCTTGTGCCCGTACACATGCCTAGCCTCCCCTATTATCAACAGACCCTCTCCCCTCAGAGTGGTACATTGGTTAGAACAGATGAACCTACATTGACACACCATTACCACCCAAAGTCCATATTTTTAGATTAGAGTTCACTCTTGGCGTTTGCATTATTCCATTCTCACATTGCTATAAATAGCTACCTAAGACTAGGTAATTTATAAAGAAAAGAGGTTTAATTCACTCACAGTTCTGCAGGCTTAACAGGAACCATGACTGGAAGACCTCAGGAAACTTACAATCATGGCAGAAGGCAAAGGGAAGCACCTGCCTATTTACAAAGGTGGAGCAGGAGAGAGAGAGAGAGTGAGGGGGAATGTGCCATACTTTTAAACCGTCAGAGATCTCAAGAGAACTTCATCACTATCACCAGAACAGCATGGAGGAAATCTGCCCCAGCATGATCCAATCACCTCCCACTAGGTCTCTCCCCTGACACATGGGGATTACAAGTCAACGTGAGATTTGGGTGTGGACACAGAGCCAAACCTTATTAGTGTTTTATATTCCATGATCTTGAACAAATGAATAATGACATGTATTCATCATTGCAGTATCATTCAGAGCAGTACCACTGCTCTAAAAATCCTGTGTGCTCTCTGTATCCCTCCCCCATCCCAATCCATGGCAACAACTGATCTTTTTATTGTCTCCATAGTTTTGCTTTTCTAGAATGCCATATGCTTGGAATCATACAGTGTGTATCCTATTCAAATTGGTGTCTTTCCCTTAGTAATATGCATTTAAGTTTCCCCCATGTCTTTTCATGGCTTGATAGCTCATTTTTTAGTGTTGAATAACATTCTATAGTCTGGATGTGCCATCTGGCCTGTATTTTCCAAAATATAGCAATATAGGAATGGAAAAAGACAAAGAAAGGCAACTAAAGAGATATGACAAATGAAAGCAATATATGGTTCCAGTTTCCATATTGTACTTGTGGGGGCAGGGGGAAATATTGTAAAGGACACTGTTGGGAGAATTGGCAGAACTAGTATATGGGTTGTATATTAAAGTGCTATGTCAATATTGAATGTCCCAAAGCTGATAATTCACTGCACTGTGAATATATATGAGAATATTCTTGCTCTTAGGAAATATACACTGAAATATCAACAGGTAAAGGGGCATGATGTATACAACTATTCTCAAATGGTTCCAAAAATACATAAAATATGTGTGCGTGTCTGTGTGTGTGTGTGTATGTGTGTGTGTAGAGAGAAAGAGACAGAGAGATAAAATGAATGTGACAAAATGTTTAAACTTGGCAAATCTTGCCAAAGATTATTTGGGGGTTCTTTATACTATTCTTGCTAGTTTTTTTGGTAACTTTGAAATTATTTCAAATTAACAAAATAAACAAAATTCTATATTTTCCCCTACTGAACTCAGATGCTGCTCGTATCATATTCTCCATACCTATATTCTGTCCCATTCTCTGTGAGCAAACACTACACTACTTTAATTATAGCAACTTTATAATATGTTTTAAATATTTTAACTAAGTTTTAAACAATATCTGAAAGAATGTATCCTTCTCATTGTTCTTCTTTCTCAGGGTTTTCCTGTATATTCTTCCTTTATTCCTTTTTACAGAAACTTATTATACTCTTATTGGAATAATATTACATTTATAGATTAACTTACAATTGACAACTTGGTGATGTTTAGTCTTTCTATCCAAAGCTTGATATGCATTCCCATTTGATCAAGTCCACTTTTGTGTTTTTTGGGATGTTTTATAGTTTTTCTTAACTGCATTTTGACACTTTGCTTATTTTGCCCTTATAAGTGCAATATTGTTTCCATTATATCTTATAACAGGTTTCAATATACCATTTGAGTTTCCAAATAAAAAGTTTTAAATCATTTTACAATTATTCTAAGGCAGATATTTTCTAGCCTGTTTTTGGTATCTTATTATTGCTGGTTGTGTTGTGAAATTTTCAAAACAAAATATACTATCATTCACTTTAATTAATATTGCAAAGACAGGCTATGGTTAGTACATGGGGAGATAGAAATCCCTGAATTCCAAGAGTTAAACTGGTTGAAAGCTCAGCAATCTGCAGAAGGCTTGTATCTCCACCTCAAAAACCAAAGGAAGAGCACTGGAAAAAATAATTTAGTCTTGATGAAACGTTAACAAAATCTTTAATCTTGCTAGTGGCATCAGCATACGTGAAGAAAGCATATGTGAACTAACTCTTTAATTAAACGTTAAGAATTTGTCAAGATTTGTTCAGTCCTGTTAAGGAGGAAAATAACTGAATTATTTAAAAAAAAAAAAAAAAAAAAAAAAAAAAAAAAAAAAAAAAAAAAAAAAAGGAAGTCTGAGGACTAAAGAAAAACCCTCCAAACAAAACAAAATTCTTTATGTTTCTGTATCTTGAGTCTGTGCTTCCATACCTGCCAAGCAATTTTCGGGGAGTGAAAGCATTTACCAACTTTCAGGTGTCCAGCCTCCCCCAGGGATATTTCTCACTGAAACCAAACCAATTCACCTGTGATGTACACATCAGTCTGTAGCGAGCCTGAGGGGAATACAGTCATCAGGCCCGGACGACCTGAGTGCAAACCTAGCACTGCCAGCCCAGAGGCCTCCTCAGGTGCTGACTTCTGCCTCTCAAACTGAACGCAAGCCATACTGGACACCTGAGCGAGATTAAAAACTATAGAATCAAGTGGGTGAAGGATATGAACAGACACTTCTCAAAAGAAGACATTTATGTGGCCAATCAACATTTGAAAAAAAGCTAATCATCACTAGTCATTAGAGAAATGCAAATCAAAACCACAATGAGATACCATCTCATGCCAGTTAGAATGGCAATCATTTAAAAGTCAGGAAACAGATCCTGGAGAGGATGTGGAGAAATAGGAACGCTTCTACACTGCTGGTGGGAGTGTAAACTACTTCAGCCATTGTGGAAGACAGTGTGGTGATTCCTCAAGGATCTAGAACCAGAAATACCATTTGACCCCGCCATCCCTTTACTGGGTATATACCCAAAGGATTGTAAATCATTCTACTATAAAGATACATGCACATGTATGTTTAGTGCAGCACTATTCACAATAGCAAAGACTTGGAACCAACACAAATGCCCATCAATGCTGGACTGGATAAAGAAAATGTGGCAAGATCGAGGCTGCCTCCCCAACTCAGCTGGTGGGACTGTGGGGAAGGGAGGCGGGGAGAGGAGAAGGCCGCGATGGAGGAAGAAGAAAGCGGTGGAGGAAGAAGAAAGCGGTGGAGGAAGAAGGAAGCGGCGGAGGAAGAAGGAAGCAGTGGTGCCACGTACACAGCAGCTCAGGTGGCGCCCGGTTCCTGGAAGTGTCAGTGCAGCACAGTAGTTGGTGCGGATCCCGCAGAGCTTGTAGTTAAATTAAGGAAGAATAAAAGAGATGAACATCTCTTAAAGAGAAGGAATGTACCACATGAAGGTATCTGTGAAGACTCTGATATAGATGGTGATTATAGAGTGCAAAATAACTCTCTAGAAGCTATTGTTCGAAATGCTTCAAGTGATAACCAACGAATTCAATTAAGTGCAGTTCAAGCTGCCAGGAAGCTTTTATTCAGTGATTGAAATCCACCAGTTGATGACTTTAAGAAATCTGGAATATTGGCCATTTTAGTCCATTGTCTTGAAAGAGATGACAATCCTTCTTCACAGTTTGAAGCTGCATGGGCTTTGACAAACATTGCATGTGGAACTTCTGAATAAACTCAAGCAGTAGCTCAGTCCAATGCTGTGCCACTTTTCCTGAGGCTTCTCCATTCACCCCATCAGAATGTCTGTGAGCAAACAATGTGGGCATTGGGAAATATCATAGGTGATGGGCCCTAGTGTAGAGATTATGTCATAAGTCCTCGAGTTGTGAAACCTTTACTTTCCTTCATAAGTCCATCTATTCCTATAACATTCTTAAGAAATGTTACTTGGGTTATGGTCAACTTATGTCACCACAAAGACCCACCATCACCAATGGCAACCATTCAGGAGATTCTTCCAGCCCTTTGTGTTTTAGTTCGTCACACAGACGTAAATATATTGGTAGATACAGTCTTGATCCTCTCTTACCTTACTGATGCTGATAATTAACAAATACAGATGGTAATAGACTCTGGAATAGTTCCTCATTTGGCTTGCTCAGCCACCAGGAAGTTAAAGTTTAGACTGCTGCACTTCGAGCTGTGGGTAACATTGTTACTGGAACTGATAAGCAAATACAAGTAGTTTTGAACTGTGATGCCCTTTCACAATTCCCAGCACTCCTGATGCATCCAACAAGAAAATTAATAAAGAAGCAGTATGGTTCCTCTCTACAATCACTGCAGGAAGTCAGCAGCAGATACAGGCAGTAATTGATGCCAATCTTGTACCAGTGATAATACACCTTTTGGATAAGGGGATTTAGGCATTCAGAAAGAAGCTACTTGGGCCATAAGTAACTTAAAAATTAGTGGAAGGAAATATCAAGTGGCTTACCTTATCCAGCAAAATGTTATCCCACCTTTTTGCAACTTGTTGACTGTAAAAGATGCAAAAGTGGTCATCCGCAAAGCCTGAGTCCTGTCTTCTCACTCTCCTCCCCAGAGAGCATGAACTTCACCACTTGCTCCACCTTCTCCACAAACTACCGGTCCCTGGGATGCCTGGACAGTGAGCAGCATGGCCAGCATCTATGCAGGCACCAGGGGCTCTGGTTCCCAGATCTCCCCATCCCACTCCACCAGCTTCCAGGGTGGCATAGGGTCCAGGGGTCTGTCTGCGGGGATGGCCGGGGGTCTGACAAGAATGGGAGGCATCCAGAATGAGAAGGAGACCATGCAAAGCCTGAATGACCTCCTGGCCTCCTACCTAGACAGAATGAGGAACCTGGAGACCAAGAATCGGTAACCGGAGAGCAAAATCCAGGAGCCCCTGAAGAAGAAAGGACTCCAGGTCAGAGACTGGAGCCATTACTTCAAGACCATCGAGGAAGATCTGAGGGCTCAGATCTTCACAAATACTGTGGACAATGCCCACATCGTTCTACAGATTGACAATGCCCATCTTACTGCTGATGACTTTACAGTCAAGTATGAGACAGAGCTGACCATGTGCCAGTCTGCGGAGAGCGACATTCATGAGCTCCACAAGGTCATTGATTACACCAATGTTACTCAGCTGCAGCTGGAGACAGAAATCGAGGCCTCAAGGAGGAGCTGCTCTTCATGAAGAAGAACCATGAAAAGGAGTAAAAAGCCTACAAGCCCAGATTACCAGCTATGGGGTTGACTGTGGAGGTAGATGCCCCCAAATTTCAGGACCTCACCAAGATCATGGCAGACATCCAGGCCCAATATGACAAGCTGGCTCAGAAGAACTGAGAGGAGCTGGACAAGTACTGATCTCAGCAGATTGAAGAGGGCACCGCAGTGGTCACCACGCAGTTTGCTGAGGTTGGAGCTGCTGAGATGATGCTCATGGAGCTGAAACATACAGTCCAGTCCTTGGAGATCAACCTGGGCTCCATGAGAAATCTGAAGGACAGCTTGGAGAACAGCCTGAGGAAGATGGAGGCCCGCTACACCCTGCAGTTGGAGCAACTCAGCGGGATCCTACTGCACCTGAAGTCAGAGCTGGCACAGACCCAGGCAGAGGGACAGGGCCAGGCCAAGGAGTATGAGGCCCTGCTCAACATCAAAGTCAAGCTGGAGGCTGAGATCGCCACCAACGACCGCCTGCTGGAAGATGGTGAGGATTTCAATCTTCGTGATGCCCTGGACAGCAGTAACTCCATGCAAACCATCCAAAAGACCACCACCCGCCAGATAGTGGATGACAAAGTTGTGTCTGAAAACAATGACACCAAAATTCTGAGACATTAAGCCAGCAAAAGCAGGGTACCCTTTGGGGAACAGGAGGCCAATGAAAAGTTCAGAGGTCACACCTTATACAAAAATTAATTCAATATGGATTAAAGACTTAAATGTTAGACCTAAAACCACAAAAACCCTAGAAGAAAACTTAGGCAATACCATTCAGGACATAGGCATGGGCAAGGACTTCATGACTAAAACACCAAAACGAATGGCAACAAAAGCCAAAATTGACAAATGGGATCGAATTAAACTAAAGAGCTTCTGCACGGCAAAAGAAACTACCATCAGAATGAACAGGCAACCTACAGAATGGGAGAAAATTTTTGCAATCTACCTATCTGACAAAGGGCTAATATCCAGAATCTACAAAGAACACAAACAAATTTGTAAGAAAAAACAAACAACCCCATCAAAAAGTGGGCAAAGGATATGAACAGACACTTCTCAAAAGAAGATATTTATGCAGCCAACAGACACATGAAAAAGTGCTCATCATTACTGGTCATCAGAGAAATGCAAATCAAAACCACAATGAGATACCATCTCATGCCAGTTAGAATGGCGATCATTAAAAAGTCAGGAAACAACAGGTGCTGGAGAGGATGTGGGGAAATAGGAACACTTTTACACTGTTAGTGGGAGTGTAAATTAGATAAACCCCTGTGGAAGACAGTGTGGCGATTCCTCAAGGATCTAGAACTAGAAATACCATTTGATCCAGAAATCCCATTACTGGGTATATACCCAAAGGATTATAAATCATGCTACTATAAAGACACATGCACACGTATGTTTACTGTGGCATTATTCACAATAGCAAAGACTTGGAACCAACCCAAATGCCCATCAATGATAGACTGGATTAAGAAAATGTGGCACATATACACCATGGAATACTATGCAGCCATAAAAAAGAATGTCATGAAGCTGGAAACCATCCTCAGCAAACTATCACAAAGACAGAAAACCAAACACCATGTGTAATCACTCATAGGTGTGAATTGAACAATGAGAACACTTGGACACAGGGCAGGGAACATCACACACTGCAGCCCGTCAGAGGGTTGGGGGCTGGGGGAAGGATGGCATTAGGAGAAATACCTAATGTAAATGACGAGTTGATGGGGGCAGAAAACCAACATGGCACATGTTGACCTATGTATCAAACCTGCACGTTGTGCACTTGTACCCTAGAACTTAAAGTACAATTTTAAAAAAAAAATTCAAAGGTCAAAAAAAAAAGATTCACAAGTTGTGCAAGTAGTACTCAAAATGTAATGGAAACTTCACATGAATGCTTATTTAGGTTGTTCAAAGTAAAAAGGGCTACAGGTCACAGATCATCAGTGCCTGAGAAAGAACATTGACTTACTTTATATCAGTTGAAGGGAAAGTGTAGTACTGTCATCTTCAACCTTGTAAGCATAAAAGAGAAGAGGCTGCCCATGTAAGTCAAAGGAAAATGAGCCTAGGCCTTGCTGTGAAGCAATGTGTGAATGGACAATGTTGAATGAATGTCTGGCTCAGTGATGGACAGCCAGGTTCATCTTTAAGATCTAGGGCTCATCCCTCATGAAGCAGACTCCTAGTCCTGGGGTGACTGTGTATGAGGGTTTGGTTGTGGAGCTGTGTGTGAACTCATGTAAGCTTGATTCACCTTCAGGGACTGATAGCAAACCTAGTAAATCATCAAAATGAGATCTTAAGAGTTAATGTACAGTGGACATGAAAACAAAGACTGGTTTAGCAGCAGACATTGGTTTACTCTACAGCCTGTGTTTTCTATTTCCCCCTTTCCCACCTCCTTCTCCCCATCCCACTTCTTTTTTTTTTTTTTTTTTTTTTTTTTTAGTTTTTTAGTTTTTATTTACCTAGTATGCCTTTTTTTTAGTTGCTTCTTAAGTCAGGAAAGTTTTCAGGAAGGTTTCCCTGTGTATTTGCACCAGATGAATGTTTGATGCTATGAAAAACTTTCCATAGCATCAAAACTAATTTGTGGAGGTTTTTGCATAAAAAAATCATAAATTTCTCTCAAAATAGACTGTGTTGCAGTACACAAGTTGCCATAATAGTACAAAACAGTGAAATGCACTTAAAAGGCCATCTTTTTCATTTTCAGAAATAATGTAATGATGTTTGCATGAGGTAAATCTACAGCCTAACTGATTTTAGATTTTGTTGAGTCCTGTAAAGAAGAAGAAAAAAAGTTTCAATTGTGGCAGAATACCATGCTGTGTTTAAATGTTACTTGTTTTCAAACTTTGTTTTCTATGAAAATGACATGGAAATTTCTAAAATGGAATTTGGTGTGTATGTACTGCTGAATAAAGACCAATGAAGAGGTTTGAGTAGATGTACAAATCAAATAATGGTTTGAACACCTTTAAGAGTATGCCTTATCTGCTCAATTATTTTAGAATCTTTTTTATTTTAGATGTAGACAGCCATGAACAATCTATTTTGAGCCACTTTAGGGAGAAAACTTTATATTTTTTAAACTGGCATAAAAGTTATGAAAATGGTTTTTATAAATTGGAATAATTCCTCAGTTTTGATGTTATGCACACTAAATTAAATGTGACATAAATTAATTTGTACAAAAAGAACTAGGTGGCTCATTGTAAAAAATTCTGTGCCTTCCCCTTGGAGCATAAGTGTTGAATGAACAACAGATTGCTGCAAGAAACATACCAGGGGGTATACCCAAAGGATTATAAATCATGCTGCTATAAAGACACATGCACACGTATGTTTATTGTGGCACTATTCACAATAGCAAAGACTTGGAACCAACCCAAACATCCATCAGTGACAGACTGGATTAAGAAAATGTGGCACATATATACCACGGAATACTATGCAGCCATAAGAAAGGATGAGTTCATGTCCTTTGTAGGGACATGGATGCAGTTGGAAACCATCACTCTCAGCAAACTATCACAAGAACAGAAAACCAAACACACATGTTCTTAGTCACAAGTGAGAATTGGACAATCAGAACACTTGGACACAGGAAGGGGAACATCACACACTGTGGCCTGTTGTGGCATGTTCAATTCACACCTATGAGTGATTACACGTGGTGTTTGGTTTTCTGTCTTTGTGATAGTTTGCTGAGGATGGTTTCCAGCTTCATGACATTCTTTTTTATGGCTGCATAGTATTCCATGGTGTATATGTGCCACATTTTCTTAATCCAGTCTATCATTGATGGGCATTTGGGTTGGTTCCAAGTCTTTGCTATTGTGAATAATGCCACAGTAAACATACGTGTGCATGTGTCTTTATAGTAGGCAGGGGGGAGGGATAGCATTAGGAGATATACCTGATGTAAATGATGAGTTAATGGGTGCAGCACACCAACATGGCACATGTATACATATGTAACAAACCTGCACATTGTGCACACGTACCCTAGAACATAAAGTATAATAAAAAAAAAAAAAGAAAGAAACATACCAGGGGGGCAGTTCCAAGGTGGCTGAATAGGAACAGAACCAGTCTACAGCTCCTAGCATGAACAACGCAGAAGATGGGTGATTTCTGCATTTCCAACTGAGGTACTGGGTTCATCTCACTGGGACTTGTTGGACAGTGGGTGCAGGACAGTGGGTGCAGCCCACCGAGTGTGAATTGAAGGAGGGCAAGGCATCACCTCACCTGCAAAGCACAAGGGGTCAGGGAATTCCCTTTTCTAGCCAAGGGAAGCTGTGACAGATGGCAACTGGAAAATCGGGTCACTCCCACCCTAATACTGCACTTTTCCAATGGTCTTAGCAAACGGCACACCAGGAGATTATATCCCATGCCTGGCTCAGAGGGTCCCACACCCACAGAGCCTCACTCATTGCTAGCACAGCAGTCTGAGATCAAACTGCAAGGCAGTAGCGAGGCAGGGAGAGGGGCGTCCACCATTGCTGAGGCTTAAGTAGGTAAACAAAGCAGCCTGGAAGCTCGAACTGGGTGGAGCCCACTCCAGCTCAAGGAGGCCTGCCTGCCACTTTAGACTCCACCTCTGGGGGCAGGGCATAGCCAAACAAAAGGCAGCAGAAACCTCTGCAGACTTAAATGTCCCTGACAGCTTTGAAGAGAGTAGTGGTTCTCTCAGCACGGAGTTTGAGATCTGAGAATGGACAGACTGCTTCCTCAAGTGGGTCCCTGACCCCCGAGTAGCCTAATTTGGAGGCACCCCCGAGTAGGGGCAGACTGACACCTCACATGGCCAGGTACCCCTCTGAGATGAAACTTCAGGAGGAAGGATCAGGCCGCAACATTTGCTGTTCTGTAATATTCGCTGTTCTGCAGCCTCCGCTGGGGATACCCAGGCAAACAGGGTCTGCAGTGGACCTCCAGTAAACTCCAACAGACCTGCAACTGAGGGTCCTAACTGTTAGAAGGAAAACTAACAAACAGAAAGGACATCCACACCAAAACCCCCTCTGTACGTCACCATCATCAAAGACCAAAGGTAGATAAAACCACAAAGAAGGGGGAAAAACAGCACAAAAGGTGAAAATTCTAAAAACCAGTGTGCCTCTCCCTGTCCAAAGGAACACAGCTCCTTGCCAGCAACAGAACAAAGCTGGACTGAGAATGACTTTGATGAGTTGAGAGAAGAAGGCTTCAGACAATCAAACTTCTCTGAGCTAAAGGAGGAAGTTCAAACCCTTCACAAAGAAGCTAAAAACTTTGAAAAAGATTGGAAGAATGGCTAAATAGAATAACAAGTGTAGAGAAGTCCTTAAATGACCTGATGGAGCTGAAAACCATGGCACAAGAACTACATGATGAATGCACAAACTTCAGTAGCTGATTCAATCAACCGGAAGAAAGGGTATCAGTGATTGAAAATCAAATGAATGAAATGAAGTAAGAAGAGAAGTTTAGAGAAAAAGAGTAAAAAGAAATGAACAAAGCCTAAAGAAATATGGGACTATGTGAACAGACCAAATCTATGTCTGATTTAAACTGAAATTGACGGGGAGAATGGAACCAAGTTGGAAAACACTCTGCAGGATATTATACAGAACAACTTCCCCAACCTAGCAAGGCAGGCCAACATTCAAATTCAGAAGTACAGAGAACACCACAAAGATACTCCTCGTGAAGAGCAACTCCAAGACACATAATTGTCAGATTCACCAAAGTTGAAATGAAGGAAAAAATGTTAAGGGCAGCCAGAGAAAAAGGTTGGGTTATTCAGAAAGGGAAGCCATCAGACTAACAGCAGATCTCTTGGCAGAAACTCTACAAGCCAGAGAGAGTGGGGGCCAATGTTCAACATTGTTAAAGAAAAGAATTTTCAACCCCAAATTTCATATCCAGCCAAACTAAGCTTCATAAGTGAAGCAGAAATAAAATCTTTTACAACAAGCAAATGCTTAGAGATTTTGTCACCAGCAGACCTGCCCTACAAAAGCTCCTGAAGGAAGCACTAAACATGGAAAGGAACAACTGGTACCAGCCACTGCAAAAACATGCCAAAATGTAAAGACCATCGACGTTAGGAAGAAACTGCATCAACTAATGAGCAAAACAACCTGCTAACGTCATAATGGTGGGATTAAATTCACACATAACAATATTAACCTTAAATGTAAATGGACTAAATGCTCCAATTAAAAGACACAAACTGGCAAATTGGATAAACAGTCAAAACCCATCAGTGTGCTGTATTCAGGAGACCCATCTCAAGTGCAGAGAAACACATAGACTCAAAAAAAAGGGATGGAGGAAGATCTACCAAGCACATGGAAAACAAAAAAAGGCAGGGGTTGCAATCCTAGTCTCTGATAAAACAGACTTTAAACCAACAAAGATCAAAAGAGACAAAAAGGGCCATTATGTGATGGTAAAGGGATCAATTCAACAAGAAGAGCTAACTCTCCTAAATATATATGCACTCAATACAAGAGCACCCAGATTCATAAAGCAAGTTCTTGGAAACCTACAAAGAGACTTAGACTCCCACAGAATAATAATGGGAAATGTTAACACCCCACTGTCAACATTAGACAGATCAACGAGACAGAAAGTTAACACGGATATCCAGGAACTGAACTCAGTTCTGCACCAAGCAGACCTAATAGACATCTACAGAACTCTACACCCCAAATCAACAGAATACACATTTTTCTCTGCACCACATCACACTTACTCCAAAATGGACCACATAGTTGGAAGTAAAGCACTCCTCAGCAAATGTAAAAGAACAGAAACTGTAACAAACTGTCTCTCAGACCACAGTGCAATCAAACTAGAACTCAGGATTAAGAAACTCACTCAAAACTGCTCAACTATATGGAAACTGAACAACATGCTTCTGAATGACTACTGGGTACATAAGGAAATGAAGGCAGAAATAAAGATGTTCTTTGAAACCAATGAGAACAAAGACACAATGTACCAGAATCACTGAGACACATTTAAAGCATGTGTAGAGGGAAATTTATAGCACTAAATTCCCACAAGAGAAAGCAGGAAACGTCTAAAATCGACACCCTAACATCACAATTAAAAGAACTAGAGAAGAAAGAGCAAACACATTCAAAAGTTAGCAGAAGACAAGAAATAACTAAGATCAGAGCCAAACAGAAAGAGACAGAGACACAAAAAACCCTCCAAAAAATCAATGAATCCAGGAGCTGGTTTTTTGAAAAGATCAACAAAATTGCTAGACCACTAGCAAGACTAATAAAGAAGAAAAGAGAGAAGAATCAAATAGATGCAATAAAAAACAATAAAGGGGATATCACAAACAATCCCACAGAAATACAAACTACCATCAGAGAATACTATAAACAACTCTACACAAATAAACTAGAAAAACTAGAAGAAATGGATAAATGCCTGGACACATACACCCTCCCAAGACTAAACCAGGAAGAAGTTGAATCCCTGAATAGACCAATAACAGGCTCTGAAATTGAGGCAATAGTTAATAGCCTACCAACAAAAAAATTCCAGGACCAGAGGGATTCACAGCTGAATTCTACCAGAGGTACAAAAAGGAGCTGGTACCATTCCTTCTGAAACTATTCCAATCAATAGAAAAGAGGGAATCCTCCAGAACTCATTTTATGAGGCCAGCATCATCCTGATACCAAAGCCTGGCAGAGACACAATAACAAAAGAGAACTTTAGACCAATATGCCTGATGAACATCAATGCGAAAATCCTCAATAAAATGCTGGCAAACCGAATCCAGCAGCACATCAAAAAGCTTATCCACCAAGATCAAGTCGGCTACATTCCTGGGATGCAAGGCTTGTTCAACATACACAAATCAATAAATGCAAACCAGCATATAAACAGAACCAAAGACAAAAACCACATGATTATCTCAATAGATGCAGAAAAGGCCTTTGACAAAATTCAACATTCCTTCATGCTAAAAACTCTCAATAAATTAGGTATTGATAGGGTGTATCTCAAAATAATAAGAGCTGTTTATGACAAATCCACAGCCAATATCATAATGAATGATCAAAAACTGGAAGCATTCCCTTTGAAAACCGATACAACAAAAGGATGCCCTCTCTCACCACTCCTATTCAACATAGTATTAGAAGTTCTGGCCGGGGCAATCAGGCAGGACAAAGAAATAAAAGGTATTCAGTTAGGAAAAGAGGAAGTCAAATTGTCCCTGTTTGCAGATGACATGATTGTATATTTAGAAAATCCCGTTGTCTCAGCCCAAAATCTCCTTAACCTGATAAGCAACTTCAGCAAAGTCTCAGGATACAAAATCAATGTGCAAAATATCACAAGTATTCTTATACACCAACAAAAGACAAACAGAGAGCCAAATCATGAGTGAACTCCCATTCACAATTGTTTCAAATAGAATAAATTACCTAGGAATCCAACTTACAAGGGATGTGAAGGACCTCTTCAAGGAGGGGACAACAAACCACTGCTCAATGAAATACAAGAGGACACAAACAAGTGGAAGAACATTCCATGCACATGGATAGGAAGAATCAATATCGTGAAAATAGACATATTGTCCAAGGTAATTTATAGAGTTAATGCCATCCGCATCAAGCTACCAATGACTTTCTTCACAGAATTGGAAAAAACTACTTTAAAGTTTATATGGAACCAAAAAGGAGCCCGCATTGCCAAGACAATCCTAAGCCAAAAGAACAAAGCTGGAGGCGTCATGCTACCTGACTTCAAACTATACTACAAGGCTACAGAAACCAAAAGAGCATGGTATTGGTACCAAAACAGAGATATAGACCAATGGAACAGAACAGAGTCTGCAGAAATAACACTACACATCTACAACCATCTGATCTTTGACAAACCTGACAAAAACAAGAAATGTGAAAAGGATTCCCTACTTAATAAATGGTGCTGGGAAAACTGGCTAGCCATATGTAGAAAACTGAAACTGGATCCCTTCCTTACACCTTATACAAAAATTAATTCAAGATGGATTAAAGACTTAAATGTTAGAGATATAACCACATAAACCCTAGAAGAAAACCTAGGCAATACCGTTCAGGACATAGGCATGAGCAAGGACTTCATGTCTCAAATACCAAAAGCAACGGCAACAAAAGCCATAATTGACAAATGGGATCTAATTAAACTAAAGAACTCCTTCACAGCAAAAGAAACTACCAACAGAGTGAACAGGCAACCTACAAAATGAGAGAAAATTTTTGCAATCTGCTCATCTGACAAAGGGCTAATATCCAGAATCTACAAAACTTAAACAAATTTACAAGAAAAAAAACCCCCATCAAAAAGTGGGCAAAGGATATGAACAGACACTTCTCAAAAGAAGACATTTATGTAGCCAACAGACACACAAAATAATGCTCATCATCACTGGCCATCAGAGAAATGCAAATCAAAACCACAATGAGATACCATCTCACACCAGTTAGAATGGCAATCATTAAAAAGTCAGGAAACAACAGGTGCTGGTGAGGATGTGGAGAAATAGGAACACTTTTACACGGTTGGTGGGACTGTAAACTAGTTCAACCATTGTGGAAGAGAGTGTGGCAATTCCTCAAGGATCTAGAACTAGAAATACCATTTGACCCAGCCATCCCATTACTGGGGATATACCCAAAGGATTATAAATCATGTTGCTATAAAGACACATGCACACGTATGTTTATTGTGGCACTATTCACAACAGCAAAGACTTGGAACCAACCCAAATGTCCATCAACAACAGACTAGATTAAGAAAATGTGGCACATATACACCATGGAATATTATGCAGCCATAAAAAAGGATGAGTTCATGTCCTTTGTAGGGACATGGATGCAGCTGGAAACCATCATTCTCAGCAAACTATCTCAAGAACAGAAAACCAAATACTGCATGTTCTCACTCACAGGTGGGAATTGAACAATGAGAATACTTGGACACAGGCCCCATCACACACTGGGGCCTGTTGTGGGGTGGGGCCAGTGGGGAGGGATAGCATTAGGAGATATACCTAATGTAAATGATGAGTTAATGGGTGCAGTACACCAACATGGCACATATATACATATGTAACAAACCTGCACGTTGTGCACATGTACCCTAGAACTTAAAGTGCAATAAAAAAGAAAAAAAAAAAAAACTTCAACAAAAAAAACCATAGAATCAATTTAATGTGGTTTCATGTCTGCAATATAGAATTCAAAAATCCTATATTGCTTCAGCACAGAGATGAGGAAATAGTTGGCTTTTCTTGACCTGTAAATGGATTCTTGAGAGAGAAGCTACGTGGACCTGAGATTCCTTTGACATGCAAGATTCTCCATCTGGATGGATTAAACGGAACCTCTACAACAGGGCAGGTTAGAGCCCTGATGCAAGTGATCTAAGTATTGAGCTGCCAAGAAGGAGCACTGATGGCAAGAGTAGATTTTTTCAAGTCATTCTAACAAATGGTATTTTTGCTGTGTAACACTTTAAACCTCAGCAATTAAGTGGTGGCTATTCTCCTCTAGTAGAGATTTAGTGGGATCAACAGGAGCTCTACTTCAAAGTCACACTAATTTAAAATTATTCTCCAGAGCAGCCTTACCAAGTCCCTTGGCTTATTCCTTTCTATTCAAGGGAGGAAACCCAACAGGATTAGGGAGTTTGACTGCCTGCCTAGAGTTTGACATTTTACACAGCCAAGAAAATAGGTTTGTTACTCTAAAACCTCTCAGACTAAAATTAATTTAAGAACAAAGTTGAAATCTGCCTCCAACTTACTCTTTATTGTTAAATTTCCACTGAAAATTTCATTTCCACTTTTTATATGTCCAATATATTTTCTACTTTATGTCTTCTCAAGATTCTTAAGGTCAAAAATTTTAAGAACTAGATTATAATAAATGATGCTGAAATTATGTTAAACCTATAAAACCGAAGTCTGGCTAAACCTATGGCTTTACTAAAATAAATAAGTGGTTTTATTAGCAAATTGCACTACATACTTAGACAGAGTCAAGCCTTCTATTCTACTTAACACAGCTTTCATCTTTATCCCAACTGCCTTTCACTCTGTCAACTAAAAAAAAAATACCAAGTATACTTCTAGGGCTTTCTTGAGGTTCAGCAGTCATTCTCACAGTCATGAAACAGACTTTTTCCCAGGAGCCTGCATGTCCTCAGACTTGAAGATGTATGGTTTCTTTTCATGCCAGTTTTTCTTTCATCTTCACTAAGAGAAATAACAAGGAATAGCTTAAGATAATAAACTTGCTCCTTTACCTGTAGATTCACTTTGCCAAAATAAGAGACACAGACTAGCCAGGAAGACCCAGCTCCTAATCATTGCCTTGCTACCATAGGTACTTGATACCTGATGGCTAGGTGGCACTGCACTCTACCAATATTCTAAGACGTTGAATGAGGAAATCAACAACAGACCCAAAGCCTTCTATTTTTAATTTACTTTTCTTTGGGGCCTGTCTCACAGCTTTATGTATAGCATTCTCCCAACTCTCAGCCCACCCCACCCTTGAATCGTTGAGCTGTGAAAGCCTGATGTCAGGCAATTTCTCAACCATCAGTTTTAACTGTGGACCTCCTATGTGAAAGCATTCCTAACCAATGTGTTAGGACTCTTGTGTTGCTGTTCCTGATAATTCAAGGACGGTATACATATAACCAAAGACACTAAAAAGTATTGTAATATGTACATTTCCCTCCCCAACCCTTAAATTACATGGGTGATTTGTGTCCTGGGTTATATGAGTGAATGATACCAATCTTACACATACAGATGTCCATGTGTATCTCCACCTGAGAAATGCTTGATCCTTGCACCAAATATTAAGGAGGGCCCAATTTTTTACATGGTAAAGAGAAACAAGCTTTTCAGATGGGGGGAAACATAGGTGCAGAACATGGAGGTGTAAAATGGTATGAGGAACTACAGCATATCTTGGGACATTTTTTTTTAAAAAAAGGTAAAACCAGAGAAGTGGGTAAGGTTCAGATATGAAACACCTTAAAAGCCATCTAAAGAGCTTGGATTTATTCTTAGCTATGAAGACTCAGGGAAGAGGTTAAAGTAATAGGACATGACTGGACTTCTATCTAGGAAAGAACACTCTAACAGCAGCAAGGAGAATAGATTGGAGACCTGCAAGACTAAAGGGAGAGGTCTCAGAAGCTGCTGCAATAAACCAGGTATGAAATTAGGAAAGCCCAAAGTAAATTAACAGAAGAGATGAATAGGAGGGGTAAAAAGGAGAGATTTTGACTTGTTCTTAAATTAGGTTTTGGGGGAAAAAAAGAGAATGGCAGAGTCACAGAAGACTGTCAGTTTTCCAGTTGCATAAGGCAGTGTTTTATACCAAGGGATACAATACAATAGATTTGGTTTGGGGGGGGCGGGGGCGGGGTGGAAATGAGCTCCATTTTGGACATAACAAATCTGAAACAACTGTACAAAATACAAGTCAGGATAAACAGAAGGCAGTTAAATAAATCATTTTGGAGACTAGGAATGAGGCCCAGACTGGAGCTATGGATTTGGGTGCCAGATGCTTATCAGTGGCAGTCTGAAACAGAATAATAAGTAAGATCTCGAAGGGAGCATGGAGAAAATAAGACAGAGGATACAGCCTGGTGATCTCCTAACATGTTAGGGGCAAGTGTGGGAGGAGAAGCCAAGAAAAGCGACTGAGAAGAACAGAATATTCACCAGCTAAAGGAGGACCAAGAATCTGTGTCATCACAAAAAGACCCTCCAAAACTAGAATAAAACATGGCCAACAGAGCCAAATTCCACCAAAGACGTAAGCAAAAGAGAGGATTTATTTAGATTCAACAGTTTGAACACAGACCTGAAGAGGGCCAAAAGGATTGGATCAAGTGCACAGGTGGGGAAATCAGTCTGGGGAGAGTTAAGAGATGCCTTGTCTTCCAGGATTAGTGATAAGATCAGAGGAGGCTGAGGGCAGAGAAAGGAAGTTTGCAGAGTGGACATAGGAAGTAGAGGAAGTTTGTGCCAATGGACTCAGTTTGACTGAAGAGGCAGCTCTGGATACCTGCTGAGAGAAGATCAGGCAATAGTGAGGGAGGACTCTGAAGACAGCCAGTGATATTTGCAGAGGATGCTGTAGGAAATTCTTCCCTCCCCTGACACCACTTCCTTGGCACCCACCTGACCCCATGCCTAACACTCAGAACACAATTTCAATTAATAAATTAAATTAAATTTTAGATTTATTCTCATTATTGAGGGTCTATGTAGTGCAAGGCACTGTACTGAACTCAGGAGATGTAAAGATGTCACAATGTTTAAAGACATGTAAATGCTCCCCACTGACATTTTATCAATGTGACGTCTACTCATCTTCAGGTCTCATCCTAAAATGACACTTCCTCAGAGGTACCAGTCCTCACTCCCTATACCAGGTTAGGTTCTCCTCTTCAACATTCTCAGCACACCATATGCTTTTCCTTGGAAGCTCCTCCAGTAATAACTAATTAGTTATAATCAAGTATGAAATATAATATTAATTACATTACATATATAGTTTTTAATATCTATCTTCTTTGCCTACTAAATTGTAACCCCCATGAGATCAGTAAGCTTGTTATTGCTGGATGCTTAGCACCAACAAACAACATGATATTTATTAATTCATTCATCCAATGAGTATTCAACCTCCCTATACAAGAAACATAGTGTACATAACAGATGCCCAGGAAATACTTGTTGAATGAATGAATCAATGAATAAATAAATTGAGTTCTATAGGAAGTTTCATTTCTAAAAAATAAAGTCTACTGAGTAATCTATAATCACAATTTGATATGGTACAAACTACTTGCTTAAGGGATTCCAAGTATGCGGCACACACTTGGGTGAATTTAAATGTGGAAAGCTAACTTTTGACAGAAATGATGATTTGGTGGGGAAAGTATGAACGTAGAGTGGATGCTAAGAGGGTAGGTGTCCCATAAAAGAAAATCTTATTACTAGAACCATTCTTCACAGGCTGGACCTCGCTGCTTACTATAGCAAAAGGAATAGAATGTCTCTTACCTTAATTGGACCATGAATAATACTTCTGTTCTACTTCTAACCAAAAACATACATATGCTAGGTTATGGGATTGCTGGGGACTAGGACTTACGGTACAATTCTATAAAAAGAAATATCATTATACTTTTGAATCTCTCGGATTTAATTGAAGTTCACAAATGAAAAATAGCTTTCTGTTACTACTCTGAAAAAAATGATGATAGGAGCCCACCATGAGGAGCAGCAACACAAAAACAGCAAAATGATAAACATTACAGGTCCAGCCTGCTCAAATCTGTCTATCTTGTAAGATACAGACTTGTGTACATTTTCTTAGCATATCTGGTCTGTTTGAAGTAAATAGAGTGTAAAAAGGCCTTACCCATTTTTTCTTTAATTCCATTGACCCTCTTAAAAAGACCAATGAGTCTCTTAATAACTAAACAGTAAGTCTGGAAATCATACCTAATCCTAGGAAATTTTACACTGTTTGGGTGGCCTACAACAGCAAAGACCTTGTAAAAACCTTTCCTGCAGTATCTTTTTGCAAATAAATCACTCTTGCAAACAACTTTTAAAATCAGGATACCTCCAATAGCAATTGCCATTTGGCTTGCAAAAGTTTCCTTGGCTCTGGCCATATTCACCCAGTCCAGGGTCTCTCTAAATTTCCATCCTTAGCCATATTAGTGTAGAGAAAAAACAAAACTTGTCATCATTTTCATCTCCTGCCCCCAGCTCCTTACCAAATCAAAATAAACAAACCAAAGCTAATTAAAAGAAAAGTCAGAGCTAGTACTAAGCTAGTATTTACTAAGATGGTTGTACCAGGTGTTAAAAAGTTGAAATATTTCTAGACCACCTGAGTTTTCCTCTTCCTTTCCAGCAATCCCATAATCTAGCAAATAAAAGGTTAATGATTTGTACCTACAGAGACATCTATTCTGACAAGTCAATGCCTTTGCTGTTTATGATTATAGATAGAGATTGAAACAATGGAGAGATATACATAGGTATATAATATCATTCTTGGAAATAGGCAAACGATATTCACTCTTTCCAGTACCAACTTCCTTATTCCCTTTAGTTTCATCATAGTCCTCTCCTGCTCCTAAGCAAACAGGTGAATTTCATAATTAAAGAAAGTAAGAAGCCAATGTATAAATAATCCTGTATTTCCACAGAGATATATTACAGCAGAGCTGGTACAAAAGATGACTATTGTAAAGAAAACCCAACTTTTAATTTTCATTGTGAAATTGAAGAAAATCTTCCAATAAACTTTGCTGTAGAGTTAAAAATCATGAGACTAAAGATTTCTAGACCCGTGTGTGCTCAATGCCTGAGGTGCATGGACCTGTTTTACATTTCAAGTGTTAATTTTCCTCATACTATGAGGTCACCTGACAGCTCACCTTCCCTTTTCAGTCCTTCCCAGGGTGTGTCTTCGTCCACCAGGCTCCACCCTCTCACTCTTTAAACATGTCTCTCATGCTCTGTTAAAAGTTCCCAGATATTTATTTTCCTCTTCCTTTTATCTAGGTGTTTACAGTTTCTAAATGTGCCAGGCTATTTATCAAGAACAACCTATGAAAATGCTGTGAATTTGAGGTTGAATGTTAACAAATGGATGAGTTACCTTCAAGCAAAGAGCATGCCACTGTTCATGAACCACTGCCCACTTTTACACTACTCATCAACTGATAATTAGCATGCAGTTGTAGCTGGATGGTCCTTGTGGAGCCTAAACTGACATGGGGCTTGGTGTGGAGCCAGAGGTATTCCCTCACCCAGTGTCTTATGGATGAGCTCATTGACATGGGAACACAGGAATCCCATGAGAAGACAGTCATCTTACGTTAAGAATATGGAAGACAGAGAAGACGAGGACAATGTAAGGAAGGACATAGCATCCACTCCAGCCCCACCCTAGAGACTCCACTGGACCCTGAGGAGGGGAGGACCTTCCCTCTCTAAGGGAGCTCTGGGGCTGCAGCGAATGGCTGGGGGTCCCTGTGATCCTTTGGGGTGGGCACATTAGCAAGAGGGCAAGGGCAAGATCCCTCCCTTAACTATCCTGTGAGCAGTGGACACGAACAGAGTCTCTGGAGAAAAAGTATGAGACACTTGGGTCCCACAAACATAGAGAGAAACACATTAGGGCCTCCCAGAAATAACTAAAAAGGGGTAAGAGGGGCACTGTGGTCCCTCATGAGTAGGTGCAAGTAAGAACCAGAAGACACAGATTCTGGCTGTTCCTGTGACCTCGGTACACCAGGAGCTAGTGGGGCGTGGCAACATCATTCTGGGTTTCACTCAGTCACCTGCTAAAAAGAAAACCTTAGACAAATTACATTTAACATGGTTTAATTGAGCAAAAAAACATTCAGGAATTGGGCAGTCCCCAAACCAGAATACATTCAGAGAGATTCCAGCATTGCTGCATGGTCAAAGAAAATATATGGACAGAAAAAGGAAAGTGACATACAGAAAATGGAAATGAGGTACAGAAACAGCCAGACTGGTTACAGCTTGGTGTGTGCCTTAGTGTGTGCTTATTTGAACACGGTTTAAACAGCTGGCCGTCTTTGATTAGTCAAAACTGACTGATTGGCACAAGAGTAGGTTGTAGCCTGTTTACACATCCAGTTAGATTACAGTTCATTTATACAGAGAAACCTTTAGGCTGAATTTAAAATATATAAAGAGGCAGCAGTAGGCTAAACTTAATTTAACAACCTCCAGGTTAAGAAGCACTGTCACTATTTCTAACAGTCTTCTGGGATGCAGAGAGGTGGAAAGGCATAGCACATACTCTTCATTTTTTACATAAAGGGCCCGAAGTGAAGACCCCATTTCTAGTCATTGGTCCCCACATACACAGAATGTCACTGGGTTGCCAGGAAGGAAACAGCAGTGCTGTTCAGGATAGTCTGATGATGTCCCTGCCATGGCCTCTGCTTTTCTGGATATGAACTCAGAAAGAACATTCCACACAATGGAAATGTCTGGACTTGTTCAGATGTTGTTGTCAGGGAAAACTTTTCCCCTTTATTTAAAGTAATGTATCTGAACTTTTTCTTCTCATTATTCCTCCCTAATCAGCTTTTCTTAAGCATTTTTTTCTTATGCCCTCCCCAATGAAATGAAATTTTAATACCACAGATTTGCAGTACGTTTATGTACTGTATGTATAGCCGTACTTCATACACTAAAAACGAAAGTAAGAATTTTTTTGCCCACCAACAACCAATATTTACCCACTTGGGGGTGAGAATGCAAGATTTAGATTTCTTTTACTTTCACAGCATCTTGGGACCTAGGCCTGCAAGCTTTTGTCCCATCTGAGACCCAGCTCATCCCCCACTGAAGCCAGCAGCACATAACCCTCGGGGGCCTGAAACTTTCCATCATGCACACAGTATTGGTACCCACGTGTGCCCAAACACCATGTGGCTTGTGGTTATTACATCCCCAAACCAGCCAGCTGCTGGTTGGCCGGTATTTCCAAGCAATATCCACTTTTGTTTTACTGCTAAATCACATGTGCCTCTCAAATGCAATCCGCTACTACTTATTAGTTAGATACATCCTGAGCTTCTCTAGGACATCACAGTCTGATAACTTTACCCCCATGATTTGGAAAATCTAATTCCCCTTTTTATACCAGAGATACTGTTTTTTGGTTTTTTGGGTTTTTTTTTTTTTTTTTTTTGGTTTTTTTGGTTTTTTTTTTTTGAGATGGAATCTCGCTCTGTTGCCCAGGCTGGAGTGCAGTGGAGCCATCTCAGCTCACTGCAAGCTCTGCCTCCTGGATTCACGCCATTCTCCTGCCTCAGCCTCGCGAGTAGCTGGGACTACAGGCACCGGCGACCTCACCTGGCTTATTTTTGTATTTTTAGTAGATTCGGGGTTTCACCTTGTCTCAATCTCCTGACCTCGTTATCCGCCTGCCTTGGCCTCCCAAAGGGCTGGGATTACAGGCATAAGCCACCGCGCCCGGCCTGCACCAGAGATACTTTTAAACCACATAGGCTCTCTGAAGTATCCCTTTGTATAAAATTATTTAAAACTTAACAAATTCCAAAATTTTCATTTTTCATAATCTATATGAACTGTCAAGTCATTGATGAAGGTAGCAAAAATAGTTTTGTTCATCTCCCTACTCACCACTCAAAGAAAGTAAACTTCTACCTTTTCACCATAGGCTCTACCGATTCTCAATAAGTGAATTTTTAAATGGAGAAGGTGTTTTTCCATTATGTTAAGCGGGGGAATCATTAAACAGGCACCTACTACTCTAGGGGAAAGTCCACACATTCAATTCTAGTCTTCATAAAATAGAAATATCCTAAACAGGACCTTTATGCTATACCATGGCACCTTCAGCCTTCATTTAGTAGTCTCACCTTCTCAGTAAGTCCACTCCAACGCTGCTGATGGCATCCAATTAATCTACCAAGTATTAGACTTTGCGATGGAGAGCAATGAAGTGCTAATGAGGACCACGTGCAGTTGTGAATGGACTCCATGTGACCAGCCATGCCACCAAATGGAGAGGAAATGCTCAGGATGGAACTATTAGGAATCTTAGAGAGCAACCCCAAGTAGTTACACTGTGTGTGTTTGATTGTGCCGTGGCCTCAGAGAGATTCCAAATGATCCACTGGTGGTTTGTGTCAATTCAATTTTAACACATGTTATTTTCAAAATCTTTTAAGGGGGATTATAATTTACTTATGGTGATTGTGGGCCCATTACCCTTTGACACATAACAATATAATAGTTCAATATATTAGGAAGAATGCATACATTAGAAAAGTAAACATATCCAAATTAGTCACACTTGGGCCTTCCCACTTCAACTAATCATGATAATTTGTGAACATCTCTGAAATATGCTTTAAAAGGCTTGAATTCAAAGCCAACGTCAGCTTTTAATCAGTCCCTAAGATTCACACCTTTTCATTTTCATCAATAATTTATTAGCCTGACACCAACGGCATGTTGATATTCATAGCTTTTGTAGAATACCTAACTCAATATTGCTCAGTCAGGAGCATGCCTTTGAGTGGCCTGAGAGATTTTAAACATTGACACACTGATACCTAAACCAGGACAAGCTGAGTAAGCATGATCTGAGAGTGGGCTCTGGAATCCTTATATGATTTTTTTATTTTTATTTTTTATTATATGTTAACTTCTAGGGTACATGTGCAAAATGTGCAGGTTTGTTACATAGGTATACATGTGATATGTTGGTTTGCTGCACCCATCAACTTGTCATTTACGTTAGGTAATTCTCCTAATGCTATCCCTCCCCAAGCCCCCCACCCCTGACAAGTCCCGGTGTGTGAAGTTTCCCGTCCTGTGTCCAAGTATTCTCATTGTTCAATTTCCACCTGTGAGTGAGAACATGTGGTGGTTGGTTTTCTGACCTTGTGATAGTTTGCTCAGAAAGATGGTTTCCAGCTGCATCCATGTCACTACAAAGGATATAAACTCATCCTTTTTTATGGCTGCATAGTATTCCATGGTGTATATGTGCCACATTTTCTTAATCCAGTCTGTCACTGACATTTGGGTTGATTCCAAGTCTTTGCTATTGTGAATAGTGCCACAATAAACATACGTGTGCATGTGTCTTTATAGCAGCGTGATTTATAATCCTTTGGGTATATACCTAACAATAGGATGGCTGGGTCAAATGGTATTTCTAGTTCTAGATCCTTGAGGAATCACCACACTGTCTTCCACAGGGGTTGAACTAATTTACACTCCCACCAACAGTGTAAAAGTGTTCCTATTTCTCCACATCCTCTCCACATCTCTTGTTTCCTGATTTTTTAATGATCGCCATTCTAACTGGTGTGAGGTGGTATCTCATTGTGCTTTTGACTTACATTTCTCTGATAACCAGTGATGATGAGCATTTTTTCACGTGTCTGTTGGCTGCATAAATATCTTCTTTTGAGAAGTGTCTGTTCATATCCTTTGCCACTTTTTGATGGGGCTGTTTTATCTTGTAGATTTGTTTAAATTCTGTCAGGTCTGTCAAAGATCAGATGGTTGTAGATGTGTAGTGTTATTTCTGAGAACTCTGTACTGTTCCATTACTCTATATCTCTGTTTTGGTACCAATACCATGCTCTTTTGGTTTCTGTAGCCTTGTAGTATAGTTTGAAGTCAGGTAGCATGACGCCTCCAGCTTTGTTCTTTTGACTTAGGATTGTCTTGGCAATGCAGGGTCCTTTTTGGTTCCATATAAACTTTAAAATAGTTTTTTCCAATTCTGTGAAGAAAGTCATTGGTAGCTTGATGCGGATGGCATTAACTCTATAAATTACCTTGGGCAATATGTCCATTTTCATGATATTGATTCTCCTATCCATGTGCATGGAATGTTCTTCCACTTGTTTGTGTCCTCTTGTATTTTGTTGAGCAGTGGTTTGTAGTCCCCTCCTTGAAGAGGTCCTTCACATCCCTTGTAAGTTGGATTCCTAGGTAATTTATTCTATTTGAAACAATTGTGAATGGGAGTTCACTCATGATTTGGCTCTCTGTTTGTCTTTTGTTGGTGTATAAGAATGCTTGTGATTTTTTGCACATTGATTTTGTATCCTGAGACTTTGCTGAAGTTGCTTATCAGGTTAAGGAGATTTTGGGCTGAGACAACGGGGTTTTCTAAATATACAATCATGTCATCTGCAAACAGGGACAATTTGACTTCCTCTTTTCCTAACTGAATACCCTTTATTTCTTTCTCCTGCCTGATTGCCCTGGCCAGAAATTCCAACACTATGTTGAATAGGAGTGGCGAGAGAGGGCATCCCAGACTTGTGCCAGTTTTCAAAGAGAATGCTTCCAGTTTTTGATCATTCATTATGATATTGGCTGTGGATTTGTCATAAATAGCTCTTATTATTTTGAGAGACATCCCATCAATACCTAATTTATTGAGAGTTTTTAGCCTGAAGGAATGTTGAATTTTGTCAAAGGCCTTTTCTGCATCTATTGAGATAATCATGTGGTTTTTGTCTTTGGTCCTGTTTATATGCTGGTTTACATTTATTGATTTGTGTATGTTGAACAAGCCTTGCATCCCAGGAATATAGCTGACTTGATCTTGGTGGATAAGTTTTTCGATGTACTGCTGGATTCGGTTTGCCGGCATTTTATTGAGGATTTTCGCATTGATGTTCATCAGGCATATTGGTCTAAAGTTCTCTTTTGTTGTTGTGTCTCTGCCAGGCTTTGGTATCAGGATGATGCTGGCCTCATAAAATGAGTTCTGGAGGATTCCCTCTTTGTCTATTGATTGGAATAGTTTCAGAAGGAATAGTACCAGCTCCTCTTTGTACCTCTGGTAGAATTCAGCTGTGAATCCCTCTGGTCCTGGAATTTTTTTGTTGGTAGGCTATTAACTATTGCCTCAATTTCAGAGCCTGTTATTGGTCTATTCAGGGATTCAACTTCTTCCTGGTTTAGTCTTGGGAGGGTGTATGTGTCCAGGCATTTATCCATTTCTTCTAGATTTTCTAGTTTATTTGCACAGGAGTGTTTATAGTATTCTCTGATGGTAGTTTGTATTTCTGTGAGATTGGTTGTGATATCCCCTTTATATTTCTTTATTACATCTATTTGATTCTTCTCTCTTTTCTTCTTTATTAGTCTTGCTAGTGGTCTATCAATTTTTTTGATCTTTTTAAAAAAAACAGCTCCTGGATTCGTTCATTTCTTGAAGGGTTTTTTGTGTCTCTATCTCTTTCAGTTCTGCTCTGATTTTAGTTATTTCTTGTCTCCTGCTAGCTTTTCAATTGTTTGCTCTTCCTTCTCTAGTTCTTTTAATTGTGATGTTAGGGTGTCGATTTTAGATGTTTCCTGCTTTCTCTTGTGGGCATTTAGTGCTATAAATTTCCCTCTACACACTGCTTTAAATGTGTCCCAGAGATTCTGGTACGTTGTGTCTTTGTTCTCATTGGTTTCAAAGAACATCTTTATTTCTGCCTTCATTTCGTTATTTATCCAGTAGTCATTCAGAAGCAGGTTACTCAGTTTCTAAGTAGTTGCACAGTTTTGAATGAGTTTCTTAATCCTGAGTTCTAATTTTATTGCACTGTGATCTGAGAGACAGTTTGTTATGATTTCTGTTCTTTTACATTTTCTGAGGAGTGCTTTCCTTCCAATTACATGATCAATTTTAGAGTAAGTGCAATGTGGTGCTGAGAAGAATGTACATTCTGTTGATTTGGGGTGCAGAATTCTGTAGATATCTATTAGGTCCTCTCAGTGCAGAGCTGAGTTCAAGCCCTTGTTAACCTTTTGTCTCATTGATCTGTCTAATACTGACAGTGGAGTATTAAAGTCTCCCATTATTATTCTGTTGGAGTCTAAGTTTCTTTGTAGGTCTCTAAGGACTTACTTTATGAATTGAGTGCTCCTGTATTGGGTGCATATATATTTAGGATAGTTAGCTCTTCTTGTTGAATTGATCTCTTTACCATTATGTGATGGCCTTCTTTGTCTCTTTTGATCTTTGTTGGTTTTAAGTCTGTTTTATCAGAGACTAGGATTGCAACCCCTGCCTCTTTCCATTTGCTTTCCATTGGCTTTCTGTTCGCTTTCCGTTTGCTTGGTAGATCTTTCTCCATCCCTTTATTTTGAGTCTATGTTTGTCTCTGCACATGAGATGGGTCTCCTGAATACAGTACACTGATAGGTCTTGACTTTTTATCCAATTTGCCAGTCTGTGTCTTTTAATTGGGGCATTTAGCCCATTTACATTTAAGTTTAATATTGTTATGTGTGAATTTGACCATCATTATGATGTTAGCTCATTATTTTGCCCATTAATTCATGCAGTTTCTTCATACCATCAATGGTCTTTACAATTTCACATGTTTTTGCAGTAGCTGGTACCATTTGTTCCTTTCCATGTTTAGTGCTTCCTTCAAGAGCTCTTCTAAGACAGGCCTGGTGGTGACAAAATCTCTAAGCATTTGCTTGTCTGTAAAGGATTTTATTTCTCCTTCACTTATGAAGCTTAGTTTGGCTGGATATGAAATTCTGTGTTGAAAATTCTTTTCTTTAAAAATGATGGATATTGGCCCCCACTCTCTTCTGGCTTGTAGAGTTTCTGCTGAGAGATCTGCTGTTAGTCTGATGGGCTTGCCTTTCTGAATAACCTGACCTTTCTCTCTGGCTGCACTTTACGTTTTTTCCTTCATTTCAGCTTTGATGAATCTGACAATTATGTGTCTTGGAGTTGCTCTTCTTGAGGAGTATCTTTGTGGTGTTCTCTGTATTTCCTGAATTTGAATGTTGGCCTGCCTTGCTAGGTTGGGGGAGTTCTTCTGTATAATATCCTGAAGAGTGTTTTCCAACTTGGTTCCATTCTCCCCATCACTTTCAGGTACACCAAACAAATGTAGATTTGTTCTTTTCACATAGTCCCATATTTCGTGGAGGCTTTGTTCATTTCTTTTTACTCTTTTTTCTCTAAACTTGTCTTCTCACTTTTTTTCATTAATTTGAACTTCAATCACTGATACCCTTTCTTCCACTTCATCAATTGGCTACTGAAGCTTGTGAGTATGTCACAAAGTTCTCGTGCCATGGTTTTCAGCTCCATCAGGTCATTTAAGGTCTTCTCTACACTGTTAATTCTAGTTAGCCATTTGTCTAACCTTTTTCCAAGGTTTTTTTTTGGGGGGGGGGGGGCGGAGCAAGATGGCCGAATAGGAACAGCTCCAGTCTCCAACTCCCAGCGCGAGTGACACAGAAGACCGGTGATTTCTGCATTTTCAACTGAGGTACTGGGTTCATCTCACTGGGGAGTGCTGGACAATCGGTGCTGGTCAGCTGCTGCAGCCCGACCAGCAAGAGCTGAAGCAGGGCGAGGCATCGCCTCACCTGGGAAGCACAAGGGGAAAGGGAATCCCTTTTCCTAGCCAGGGGAACTGGAAAATCGGGTAACTCCCACCCCAATACTGCGCTTTAAGCAAACAGGCACACCAGGAGATTATATCCCACACGTGGCCAGGAGGGTCCCACGCCCACACGGAGCCTCCCTCATTGCTAGCACAGCAGTCTGCTATCTAACCCCAAGGCAGCAGCGAGGCTGGGGGAGGGGCACCTGCCATTGCTGAGGCCTAAGTAGGTAAACAAAGCCATTGGGAAGCTCGAACTGGGTGGAGCTCACAGCAGCTCAAGGAAACCTGCCTGTCTCTGTAGACTCCACCTCTGGGGACAGGGCACAGTAAACAATAACAAATGCAGCAGAAACCTCTGCAGACGCAAACCACTCTGTCTGACAGCTTTGAAGAGAGCAGTGAATCTCCCAACATGGAGGTTGAGATCTGAGAACCGACAGACTGCCTGCTCAAGTGGGTCCCTGACCCCTGAGTAGCCTAACTGGGAGACATCCCCCACTAGGGGCAGTCTGACACCCCACACCTCACAGGGTGGAGTACACCCCTGAGTGGAAGCCTCCAAAGCAAGAATCAGACAGGTACACTCGCTGTTCAGAAATATTCTATCTTCTGCAGCCTCTGCTGCTGATACCCAGGCAAACAGGGTCTGGAGTGGACCTCAAGCAATCTCCTACAGCTACAACCTACAGCTGAGGATCCTGACTGTTAGAAGGAAAGCTATCAAACAGGAAGGACACCTACACCAAAACCCCATCAGTACATCACCATCATCAAAGACCAGAGGCAGATAAAACCACAAAGATGGGGAAAAAGCAGGGCAGAAAAGCTGGAAATTCAAAAAATAAGAGTGCATCTCCCCTGGCAAAGGAGTGCACCTCATCGCCAGCAAGGCTTCAGTCCATCAAACTTCTCAGAGCTAAAGGAGGAATTACGTACCCAGCGCAAAGAAACTAAAAATCTTGAAAAAAAAGTGGAAGAATGGATGGCTAGAGTAATTAATGCAGAGAAGGTCATAAACGAAATGAAAGAGATGAAAACCATGACATGAGAAATATGTGACAAATGCACAAGCTTCAGTAACCGACTTGATCAACTGGAAGAAAGAGTATCAGCGATTGAGAATCAAATGAACGAAATGAAGCGAGAAGAGAAACCAAAAGAAAAAAGAAGAAAAAGAAATGAACAAAGCCTGCAAGAAGTATGGGATTATGTAAAAAGACCAAAGCTACGTCTGATTGGGGTGCCTGACAGTGAGGGGGAAAATGGAACCAAGTTGGAAAACACTCTTCAGGATATCATCCAGGAGAACTTCCCCAATCTAGTAGGGCAGGCCAACATTCAAATCCAGGAAATACAGAGAACGCCACAAAGATACTCCTCGAGAAGAGCAACTCCAAGACACGTAATTGCCAGATTCACCATAGTTGAAATGAAGGAAAAAATCTTAAGGGCAGCCAGAGAGAAAGGTCGGGTTACCCACAAAGGGAAGCCCATCAGACTAACAGCAGATCTCTCGGCAGAAACTCTACAAGCCAGAAGAGAGTGGGGGCCAATATTCAACATTCTTAAAGAAAAGAATTTTAAACCCAGAATTTCATATCCAGCCAAACTAAGTTTCATAAGTGAAGGAGAAATAAAATCCTTTACAGATAAGCAAATGCTTACAGATTTTGTCACCACCAGGCCTGCCTTACAAGAGACCCTGAAGGAAGCACTAAACATGGAAAGGAACAACCGGTACCAGCCATTGCAAAAACATGCCAAAATGTAAAGACCATCGAGGCTAGGAAAAAACTGCATCAACTAGCGAGCAAAATAACCAGTTAATATCATAATGGCAGGATCAAGTTCACACATAACAATATTAACTTTAAATGTAAATGGACTAAATGCTCCAATTAAAAGACACAGACTGGCAAACTGGATAGAGTCAAGACCCATCAGTCTGCTGTATTCAGGAGACCCATCTCACACACTGAGACATACATAGGCTCAAAATAAAGGGATGGAGGAAGATTTACCAAGCAAATGGAGAACAAAAAAAAGCAGGGGTTGCAATACTAGTCTCTGATAAAACAGACTTTAAACCATCAAAGATCAAAAGAGACAAAGAAGGCCATTAAATAATGGTAAAGGGATCAATTCAACAGGAAGAGCTAACTATCCTAAATATATATGCATCCAATACAGGAGCACCTAGATTCATAAAACAAGTCCTTAGAGACTTACAAAGAGACTTAGACTCCCATACAATAATAATGGGAGACTTCAACACCCCACTGTCAACATTAGACAGATCAACGAGACAGAAAGTTAACAAGGATATCCAGGAATTGAACTCATCTCTGCAGCAAGCAGACCTAATAGACATCTATAGAGCTCTCCACCCCAAATCAACAGAATATACATTCTTCTCAGCACCACATCGCACTTATTCCAAAATTGACCACATAATTGGAAGTAAAACACTCCTCAGCAAATGTACAAGAACAGAAATTATAACAAACTGTCTCTCAGACCACAGTGCAATCAAACTAGAACTCAGGACTAAGAAACTCAATCAAAACCGCTCAACTACATGAAAACTGAACAACCTGCTCCTGAATGACTACTGGGTACATAATGAAATGAAGGCAGAAATAAAGATGTTCCTTGAAACCAATGAGAACAAAGATACAACATACCAGAATCTCTGGGACACATTTAAACCAGTGTGTAGAGGTGAAATTTATAGCACTAAATGCCCACAAGAGAAAGCAGGAAAGATCTAAAATTGACACTCTAACATCACAATTAAAAGAACTAGAGAAGCAAGAGCAAACACATTCGAAAGCTAGCAGAAGGCAAGAAATAACTAAGATCAGAGCAGAACTGAAGGAGATGGATACACAAAAAACCCTCCAAAAAATCAATGAATCCAGGAGTTGGTTTTTTGAGAAGATCAACAAAATTGACAGACCGCTAGCAAGACTAATAAAGAAGAAAAGAGAGAAGAATCAAATAGATGCAATAAAAAATGATAAAGGGGATATCACCACCGACCCCACAGAAATACAAACTACCATCAGAGAATACTATAAACACCTCTACACAAATAAACTAGAAAATCTAGAAGAAATGGATAATTTCCTGGACACTTACACTCTTCCAAGACTAAACCAGGAAGAAGTTGAATCCCTGAATAGACCAATAACAGGCTCTGAAATTGAGGCAATAATTAATAGCTTACCAACTAAAAAAAGTACAGGACCAGATTGATTCAGAGCTGAATTATACCAGAGGTACAAGGAGGAGCTGGTACCATTCCTTCTGAAACTATTCCAATCAATAGAAAAAGAGGGAATCCTCCCTACCTCATTTTATGAGGCCAGCATCATCCCGATACCAAAGCCTGGCAGAGACACAACAAAAAAAGAGAATTTTAGACCAATATCCCTGATGAACATCAATGCAAAAACACTCAATAAAATACTGGCAAAACGGATTCAGCAGCACATCAAAAAGCTTATCCACCATGATCAAGTGGGCTTCATCCCTGGGATGCAAGGCTGGTTCAACATTCGCAAATCAATAAACATAATCCAGCATATAAACAGAACCAAAGACAAGAACCACATCATTATCTCAATAGATGCAGAAAAGGCTTTTGACAAAATTCAATAGCCCTTCATGCTAAAAACACTCAATAAATTTGTTATTGATGGAACGTACCTCAAAATAATAAGAGCTATTTATGACAAACCCACAGCCAATATCATACTGAATGGGCAAAAACTGGAAAAATTCCCTTTGAAAACTGGCACAAGACAGGGATGCCCTCTCTCACCACTCCTATTCAACATAGTGTTGGAAGTTCTGGCTAGGGCAATCAGGCAAGAGAAAGAAATCAAGGGGATTCAGTTAGGAAAAGAAGAAGTCCAATTGTCTCTCTTTGCAGATGACATGATTGTATATTTAGAAAACCCCATTGTCTCAGCCCAAAATCTCCTTAAGCTGATAAGCAACTTCAGCAAAGTCTCAGGATACAAAATTAATGTGCAAAAATCACAAGCATTCTTATGCACAGGTAACAGACAAACAGAGAGCCAAATCATGAATGAACTTCCATTCACAATTGTTTCAAAGAGAATAAAATACCTAGGAATCCAACTTACAAGGGATGTAAAGGACCTCTTCAAGGAGAACTACAAACCACTGCTCAGTGAAATAAAAAGAGGACACAAACAAATGGAAGAACATACCATGCTCATGGATAGGAAGAATCAATATCATGAAAATGGCCATACTGCCCAAGGTTATTTATAGATTCAATGCCATCCCCATCAAGCTACCAATGAGTTTCCTCACAGAATTGGAAAAAACTGCTTTAAAGTTCATATGGAACCAAAAAAGAGCCTGCATCTCCAAGACAATCCTAAGTCAAAAGAACAAAGCTGGAGGCATCACGCTACCTGACTTCAAACTATACTACAAGGCTACAGTAACCAAAACAGCATGGTACTGGTACCAAAACAGAGATATAGACCAATGGAACAGAACAGAGTCCTCAGAAATAATACCACACATCTACAACCATCTGATCTTTGACAAACCTGACAAAAACAAGAAATGGGGAAAGGATTCCCTATTTAATAAATGGTGCTGGGAAAATTGACTAGCCATAAGTAGAAGGCTGAAACTGGATCCTTTCCTTACTCCTTATACAAAAATTAATTCAAGATGGATTAGAGGCTTAAATGTTAGACCTAATATCATAAAAACCCTAGAGGAAAACCTAGGTAGTACCATTCAGGACATAGGCATGGGCAAAGACTTCATGTCTAAAACACCAAAAGCAACAGCAGCAAAAGCCAAAATTGACAAATGGGATCTCACTAAACTAAAGAGCTTCTGCACAGCAAAAGAAACTACCATCAGAGTGAACAGGCAACCTACAGAATGGGAGAAAATTTTTGCAATCTACTCATCTGACAAAGGGCTAATATCCAGAACCTACAAAGAACTCAAACAAATTTATGAGAGAAAAACAACCCCATCAAAAAGTGGGCAAAGGATATGAACAGACATTTCTCAAAAGAAGACATTTATACAGCCAACAGACACATGAAAAAATGCTCATCATCACTGGCCATCAGAGAAATGCAAATCAAAAGCACAATGAGATACCATCTCACACCAGTTAGAATGGTGATCATTGAAAAGTCAGGAAACAACAGGTGCTGGAGAGGATGTGGAGAAATAGGAACACTTTTACACTGTTGGTGGGATTGTAAATTAGTTCAACCATTATGGAAAACAGTATGGCGATTCCTCAAGGATCTAGAACTAGATGTACCATATGACCCAGCCATCCCATTACTGGGTATATACCCAAAGGATTCTAAATCATGCTGCTACAAAGACACATGCACATGTATGTTTATTGTGGCACTATTCACAATAGCAAAGACTTGGAATCAACCCAAATGTCCATCAGTAACAGACTGGATTAAGAAAATGTGGCACATATACACCATGGAATACTATGCAGCCATAAAAAAGGATGAGTTTGTGTCCTTTGTAGGGACATGGATGCAGCTGGAAACCATCATTCTTAGCAAACTATCACAAGAACAGAAAACCAAGCACTGCATGTTCTCACTCATAGGTGGGAACTGAACAATGAGATTACTTGGACTCTGGAAGGGGAACATCACACACCGGGGCATATCATGGGGAGGGGGGAGGGGGGAGGGATTGCATTGGGAGTTATACCTGATGCAAATGACGAGTTGATGGGTGCTGACAAGTTGATGGGTGCAGCACAGCAACATGTAACAAGTATACATATGTAACAAACCTGCACATTATGCACATGTACCCTAGAACTTAAAGTATAATAATAATGATAATAAATAAATAAATAAATAAATACATACATACATACATACATAAAAAGAAAGTGTAGGGGAAAACTCTTATGGATTTAAAAAAAAAAAAAGGTTTTTAGCTTCCTTGAGATGGGTTAGAACATGCTTCTTTAGCTCGGAGAAGTTTGTTATTACCAACCTTCTAAAGCCTACTTCTGTCAACTTGTCAAAGTCATGCTCATCCAGCTTTGTTCTGTTGCTGGCGAGGAATTGCAATCCTTAAGAGGAAGGAGAAAGTGCTGAGGCTTTCAGAATTTTCAGCTTTTCTGCTCTGGTTTCTCTCCATCTTTGTGGTTTTATCTACCTTTGATCTTTGATATTGGTGACCTACAGATGGGGTTTGGCGTGGATGTCCTTTCTGTTGATGTTGATGCTATTCCTTTCTGTTTGTTAGTTTTCTTTATAACCGTCAGGTCCCTCAGCTGCAGGTCTGTTGGAGTTTGCTGGAGGTCCACTCCAGACACTGTTTGCCTGAGTATGAACAGCAGAGGCTGCAGAACAGCAAATATTGTAGAACAGCAAACATTGCTGCCTGATCCTTCCTCTGGAAGCTTCATCCCAGAGGAGCACCCACCTGTATGAGGTGTCTGTCAGTCACTAATGGGAGGTGTCTCCCAGTTAGGCTACACGGGGGTCAGGAACCCACTTGAGGTGGCAGTCTGCCCATTCTCAGAGCTCAATCACCATGCTGGAAGAACCACTGCTCTCTTCAGAGCTGTCAGACAGGGACATTTAAGTCTGCAGAATTTTCTGCTGCCTTTTGTTCAGCTATGCCCTGTCCACAGAGATGGAGTCTATACAGGCAGTAGGTCTTGCTGAGCTGTGGTGGGCTCTGCCCAGTTTGAGCTTCCCAGCCACTTTGTTTACCTACTTAAGCCTCAGCAATGGCAGACACCCCTCCCCGCACCAGACTTCAGCCTTGCAGGTTGATCTCAGACTGCTGCGCTAGCAGTGAGCAAGGCTCAGTGGGCGTGGGACCCACCGTGCCAGGCATGGGAGTGTCCCATTTTTCCAAGTCTGTCATGGCTTCCCTTGGCTAAGAAAGGGAAATTCCCTGACCCCTTGTGCTTCTCGAGTGAGGCGATGCACTGCCCTGCTTCTTCTCACCTTCTGTGGGATGCACCAACCATCCAACCAGTCCCAGTGAGATGAACCAGGTACCTCGGTTGGAAATGCTGAAATCACCAGTCTTCTGCATTGATCACACTGGGAGCTGCAGACCAGAGCTGATTCTATTCAGCCATCTTGGAACAGACCCCTCTGGAATCCTTATTTTTAAATAGCTGCCCAGAGTTGAGTTTGCATATAGGTTTAGGAATAAATGCACTAATCCCTTACAGCATGATTCAGGTAATATTTTCATTCATATACAACTAAAGATGTATGTATTTTTATTTACATACAACTTTAAATTTGTCTGTGTGTAGACTGAGGTAAAAATGCTCAGAAGATGGGGTGGTCTTTTTCTGAGGTGGACACTTGTGGTTGCCTTCTGTTCTGATTAATATTACTACATAACAAACCACCCCAAAATTGGGGGTGTAAAGCAACATTTGTTTATGCTCACAGATTCTAGGGGCAATTCACACAAGGGACAGCAGGGATGCTTATCTTTTCTCCATGTCTGTGGCCTGTTGTTAGGGCAACTCAAAAGCTAGGGATAACCTGACAGCTGGGGGAGGAATCATCTGGAAGCTCCCTTATTTACATGCCTGGTAGTTGTGCTGGGATGCAGCACTCAGCTGCGACTGTCAACCAGAGCACCTCACAAAGCCTCTCTAATGGCTTGGGCCTTCCTAACAGCATGGCAGCCTCAGGACTGTCAAATTTCTTACTCACTCCAGTGTTAGTGCTCCACATGACAATGTAGAAACTTTACTATCTATATGATAAAAACCTTACATCACTTCCGCTTGATTGCCCAAATTTAAAAAGCAAAAACCAAACAAACCTCACGGAGGAATTTCAGATACTATCCATAATCTTATAAGGACTAAATTTGGAAATGGGGGGCACAACTTATAGTGTTTCACCATATCTGCCCTGCTTTGGCTTAAAGCAGGCTCTAAGTAGAGATTTCCCCTTTACATTCCTGACACAAGCAAAAAGGAACACATATACACATAGAAATTTTGCACTGCCTATCAACCTGTGGAGGGCTTGTGGTCAGCTATCCCACTAAGCTGGAAATGAGATAGCAAGTCATGTGTCTGTATGAGAAAAATGCTTTTTTTATACTTGTAAACAATTTTTACCCTCCTACATAGTGATCTCTTAGGTAAGTGATTCTATTAAGAATAAAGATTCTATTAACATTCTGTATGTTTCCATGGTGCTTCATAGTTTTCAGAGAGCCTTCCCATTCACTTTCTTACTGAGAATTCACAGGTAGAAATTCCTTTAGTGGGTTTTAAAATCTCCATTTTTCAGAGTTGAAGATATGGAGCAGTGTGCTTCCAATCACACTGCTACTGTGTGGCAAAGCCAGAGCTCTTGTGCATCACCTTACACTTCATTTCACATGAGTTCATCTAATTATCTTCACAAATTACACCATGGAAAGTCTTCCCTTGCACACCTCAGCCATTCTACTAAAAGCTTCTGAGTTATCAATCCAAAAGGGTTGTTCATTAATATATCATTAGCCTACATTAATTGAGCACTTACTATATTTTATGTCTGGTATGCTCATATTTTTCATATATTGTCTCTTCTCATTACAAGGTGATATTGTTTGAATGTATATCCCCACCAAATCTCATGTTGAACTGTAATCTCCAGTGTTGGAGGTGGGACTTGGTGGGAGATGTTTGGATCATAAGGGTGGATCCCTCATGGATGGCTTGAGCCATCCCTTGGTGATAAGTGAGCTCTCACTCAGAGTTCACACAAGATTTGGTGGTTTAAAAGTGTGTGGCACCTTCCCCCAAAACTATCTCTCCCTTTCTCCTGCTTTCACCATGTGATGTGCCTGCTTTCACACCTTCCACCATGATTGTAAGCTTCCTGAGGACTCTCCAGAAGCTGAGTAGATGCCAGCATCATACTCCCAATACAGCATACAGAACCATGGGCCAATTAAATATCATTTCTTATAAATTACTCAGTCTCAGGTTTTTATTTATAGCAGTGCAAGAATGGCCTAATGCAGAAAATTGGTACCAAAGAATGGGACATTGCTATAAAGAAACCTGAAAATGTGAAAGCAGCTTTGGAACTGGGTAACAGTAAGAGGTTGAAAGATTTTGGAGGGCTCAGAAGATGACAGGAAGATGAGGGAAAGTTCATAACTCCTTAGAGACTGGTTAAACAATTGTGACCAAAATGCAGATAGTGAAATAGACAGTGAAGTCCAGGCTACTGAGGTCTCACATGGAGATGAGGAACTATTTGGGAACTGGAACAAAGGTTATTTTTGTTATACCTTAGCAAAGAGCTTGCCTTCACTCTGTTTATGCCCTAGGGATCTGTGGAAGTTTGAACTTCAGAGTGATGAGTCAGGGTATCTAGCTGAAGAAATTTATTTCTAAGCAGCAAAGCATTCAAGATGTGGCCTGGCTCCTTCTAACAGCCTATGTTCAGATATGGGAGCAAAGAAATGACTTAACATTGAGATTTTTATATTTAAAAGGGAAGCAGAGCATAAAAGTTTGGAAAATTTGCAGCCTGTTCATGTGACAGAGAAAAGAAACACTTCTTTCAAGACAGGAATTCAGGCAGGCTATGGAGCAACAACTTGTTAGAGGAATATTCATAACTAAAAGGGAGCCAAGCACTAGTAGCCAAGACCATGGAGAAAATGTCTCAAAATCATTTGAGAAAACTTCCCAGCAGCCCCTCCTATCGTAAACCCAGAGGCCTAGGAGAGAAAAATGGTTTTGTGGGCCAGGCCCATGGCCTCCACTACCTTGTACAGCCTCAGGACACTGCCTCCCACATCTTAGCTGCTCCAGCTCCAACTGTGGCTTAAGGACCCCAAATATAGCTTAGGCCACAGCTCCAGAGGGTACAAGCCATAGGCCTTGGTGGCTTCCATGTTGCATTAAGCCTGAAGCCACATAGAATGCAAGCATGAAGGCCTGGCACCCTCTACGTAGATTTCAGAGAATGTATGAAAAAGCCTGTTTCTCCAGGCAGAAGCTTCCTGCAGGGGTGAAGCTCTCACAGAGAACCTCTACTATGGAAGTGCAGGGGGGTGAAATGTAGGATTAGAGGCCCCACACAAAGTCCCAACTGGAGCACTGACTAGTAGAGCTGTGAGAAGGGGGCCACCCTCCACCAGACCCCAGAATGGTAGATCCACCAGTGACTTGTACCCTGTGCCTGAAAAAGCCAGAGACACACAATTCTAATTTGTAGTGGCAGCCCTGGGGGCTGAACCTTGCAAAGCCACAGGGGTGAAGCTGCCCAATGCCTTGGAACCCACCCCTTGCACCAATGTGCCCCAGATGTGAGACATGAAGTAAAAGGAGACTATTTTGAAGCTTTAAGATTTAATGACTGCCCTGCTGGGTTTTTAACTTGCATCAGGCCTCTAGCCCCTTTCTTTTGGAAAGTTTCTCCCTTTTGGAATGAAACTGTTTACCCAATGCCTACACCCTAATTGTATCTTAGAAGTAAATAACTTGTTTTGATTTTATGGCCTCATAGGTGGAAGTAGCTCATCTCTATATAAAATTAGAGCTTTGGACTTTTGAATTAATGCTGGAATTAGTCAAGACTTTGGGAAACTGTTGGGAAGGTATTATTGTATTTTGCAATATGAGAAGGACATGAAATGTGGGGGACCAGAGGGGACCTGACAGGAGGTATTTAGATCATGGAGGTGTATGTCTTCATGTATATCTTGGGCCCCTTGGTGATAAGTGAGCTTTCACTCAGTTCACACTAGATCTGTTGGTTTAAAAGCATGTTACGTTCCCCTGGCCAGCTGTTCTTTCTCCCTTGCTCCTGCCTTCACCATGTGAAGTGCCTGCTTCCACTTTATCTGTTGCCATGATTTTAAACTTCATGAGGCTTCCTTAGAAACCAAGCAGATGCCAGCACCACACTTCCTGTATAGCCTGCAAAACCGTGAGCCAATTAAATCTCTTTTCTTATAAATTACCCAGTCTCAGGTATTTCTTTATAGCAATGCAAGAATGGCCTAATACACAAGACAGGCCATTACATTCTCTGTAATGTGCATATTCATTCATGCAATGTATAATGTAGATAAATCATAGATACAGTTGCCAAGAAACAAAATAATGAGAGCTCATATGCAATGTTTTACAAGGTGACTATGATTTACACCACCTAGCAGCACCAAGTAAGTGAAGAAATGCTGACCCCTTGAATGCAATGACCATGGGAGAACACAAACACACCTCCTCATCTTTTCTCCCTTACCCCACTTGACCTGCAGGCTTTGCCCTATGAGTGTGTATACAGTGCTGTCCTCTCAAACTTTCTTGCTAAAAATATTTACTGCAACATCCCAAACAGGAATAAGCATCCTGAGTAGATGAATTCAAGTAGCAAATGAGAAGGGAAAGCCTTAAGTCTTGAGAAGAAGCTTAAAACAACAAAATGTTTTATGAAACACTAAAACATTTACAAATACACAAGAGAACTTGTGATAGCACAAGAACAAGAGATCTAACAGAATCCATATTGTGCACCATCCGTGACAACGCATCACAAATAAAAGAAAGCTATTCAGCAGGAACAACTGTGAGAGCTACAACGTCTCTTGATCAAGCCTGAGGAAGGTGTAAATAATGTTGATGATGATGTAGACCATGATGACAGAAGTCTAGTAACTGTCACCAGAGGGAAATATGCCACTAGAATTGGGCTGATGGGCACCCACAGATATTGAAAACACTTACCCCACTGAGCAAACCACCCGGTGCCTAGCAGTCTCCCATCGCACTTGAGGCCATACATGCAGCTTCTTAAAGAAAGGAGAAAATGGCCTAACAACAAATGCTGCGTTTCTATTTTAAATTCATGTAAAAGGTAAACAGGACAAACGACAGCACCTTTAGTGCGATAACATTTTGTCCTGCTATTTTCCTCCCTCTCCATAACTCAGAAGCCCCCACTGTGCACTTAAGACTCACCAAGCAAACCTTGTCCTTTCTGTAAGGTGAAGCACTTATGTACCATGGTATTTTTTAAATTTTATTAGGGACTTGAGATGTTTAAAGCTTTTATTAGGGTTTTAGAAGAGTATTCCTTACTAGACTATACAGGTGTTGTGTTTCACCCAAAGAAATTTTTCCCAGAAGCCTCATCATTTTTATTGCATGAAATTCTACAATGCATTAATATTTTAGAAAGATGTATATAGCACTGTAGGAGAAACAACTATATTATCTCGTTTAATCCTCATCTTACCCCACTTTACAAGAGAAAACATCGAGTATGGTTTTCGCTGAACATCAAAATCTCATATCTTGTACATCTTCTCCCAAACTGTGTTCCCCATCTTTCTTCTAACGTAATGTTAGCTGAGTTTCTCCACCATTCAAAAGCCTTTTCCTAGGACATCATGCTGAGAGAAATCACAGAGGGGTAGCTCCCAGCCCTGCTAAAAGGAGGAAACATGCTTGGCATCCAAATGGAAACTGGTTTCTAGTACTTAGGTCAAAAGTTCATGCAAACACGCAAACACACACACACACAGTTCTCAAGAGAAGTTCTTAAGGCCAAAAGAAAAAACAGACAGACTACCAAGACATGGATCCTAGAGTGAAAAAATCCAACTGGCAATCTGAACTAATATAGGCAGTTTCCCTAAAGTGACTGATAACTATCGAGTTACTTTCCCCAGAGTCAGCTGCAGAGAAGGAATTAGAAAGACCAAGTTGGGGCCCTTCTCTATTCCTTTCAAATACTGTTTCTATTGCTTGGAACTTTCATATTTCTGCATCAGACTGTTCTCCTTGCTATATTTCACACTCCCTCTGGCTTCACATCAGAAGAACAAGGTCAGTATTTGTTTGTAATGGAATAGGGGTGTGATGGTGAATAATACAGATGTATATTTTACTTGGAACAAATGCAGTTCACCTTTCTTCTCTGAGTAAACTCAGATCTTGAGAGAGGCTGCCCTGCATAAGCCTTCAAAAGGAGGCCCTCCTTGGATATTCCAAACATTTTATCAAGCCACAAGATCCTCGTGTTTCAAGCAAGAAGCGCCTACAAAGAAAAAGACAGTTTCTGTAAGATACTTGGATATTTGGTTTGTTCGTTCTTGTGGAGTGAATTTTTAATGTTAACAGAAAAACCAAACTAGCTTGGTGGAATTGGGTGTCAGGAGGCATTAAATAAATGGATTCAAGTAAGTACATCTGTAATACCCTAGAATGGTACATTCTCTCAGGTCCTTTGCTTTGGGTTTTTCAAAGAGATTCAGAATACATGTTTCTACATGTATTTAAAGTAGAATGTTAAGGCCAAGATGAAGAGAATCAATTCTAATCAGCTTTTGAAGCAGAAACAGGACAGGATCAATCTTGCAGCACTCAACAGACTATCTCCCATTTGGAACTAAAGATGCAGAACATAAAACATTCCATTAGATCCCTATTTTATTTCATTTGTGGCCACATGTGTCTGTCTAATCTTGACCACAGAATCAGAATGTTGAAAAGACTTTGAGGGTTCATCAAATCCACACCCACGCCCATGGGAAGACCTCCCACTAACCCTCCAGACACATGGGGACTTACCCTGTTTCTAAAGACCTCCACGAAGTCCTACAAAAAGTGTCAGAACACCAGCTCTCCTGCCAACGGTCTACTGGGATTGTTGAATTAATCAATCCCACTCCAGCTCCTCAGAATCATCCCCTTTTCTCTACTCTTTAATACTCAACATCTGCCCACAGCTCACTTCGGTTGCATTGCCAAGCTCTGGCCCCTAAGCCAGCTGAGGCCTGTTCTAGTCTATTGAAGCCAAGGCACAGGTGTGGCTCTCAGGCAGCCCAAGCCCCTCCTGTTGCTCCCCATGCAATCATTGGCAGTGCTTCAGCTTCTGAGCAGCTAGTGAGAGAAGAGGCAAATTCCTCAACACTCAGGAGCTTTGGAGTGTTTCATTCTTTGCAAAGAAAAAAGATTCATAGATCTTTTATTAGGGAGGCTGCAAGTGATGCTTGATATAAAATATTTGCCTTTTGTTTAACATCGTAAATTGATCATTATTTAGCTACCCCAACTCAAACTTCTGATCAAGCCTCAAAATTTGCAGCACCAACCTCTACCAGAATTCCTACTCTGTTGGCTTAAAATAGCAGAGGAGTAAACTTTTTTGTTTCACTAATATGAAAGAATTTGAGGCATTAAAAATAGCCCTGCACTAAAGAAACAGGTACTAAGAATGATGTTTCCCAGGAAATGTATGTGGCCAGAAACGTAAGTCAGGAATGAGGAAACCTCAATAAGCATTGGAGAGGGGTGTCTACTTTCCTTGACTCACATGTCATTCCACTCCAGACTGGCTCCTGGAAACCTCTTGTTCTCCATTTCCCCAGACAGTGTCTTGTGCACTCCCCCACGGCCTGAGAGAGACTTAGGGAGGGTTATCTGTAGTACCAATCAAGGCAGCTTGGATTCTCCCCTCCAGCCTTCAGCAGACAGACCCTCCTGGAGATGTGGGAAGCCCGTCACTCCACTGTAAGGGGCTGAGGCCCTGTTGATCGGCTTCTTCAGTTTCAGCAACAGAAGCAGACAGGCCTTGAGCTGTATGGAGCGGAGGCTGCGGTTACTGGTGTGAACATCCACTGTGGTCTAGAGGCAAAACCCTGAGAGAAGCCCAAAATCCATCTGAAGAATGGCAATGCACAGGGTCAAACTCCTCAGGTGGTGCCAATTTTCAAAACCCCAGACCCCTCAAATCCAGGACCAGAGAATTGGATAAACCGGCTATGTCCCTACAGATAAAGATACATGCTACCCTTTAACTTCCTGCTGGCTGAATGCTTTCTCTGAAGGCCTTGCCTGAGGTAAAATCAGATTTTGACATTTAGTGTAATAATTCTCAAAAGCCCCCACCTCCCCCATTCGTTTATCACAATTATCTTTTGACCTCCCTTCTCAGTGTTTCTACATTTATTGAGAAGTCTTAGCCAAGCTCCTACAACCCCTAATAGCTTAGATGACCCTAAACAGATGCATGCATTTGGATCACGTTAAGTTCATGTTCCAGCACTCCTGTCAGCCTTTCTTTCAGAAAGGTGATTTTTTCCCAGACTAAGGACAATTTTATATGGTAAACAGATCGCTTAAACAAATAAGCTTTGTTAACTTTTAAAGAAAGCACATAAATTATAGCATCATAAAGCTTTCCCTTTTCAGGTTTGTAACTGAAGTGTCATAAACATCAGACTTGATTATCTTTGGTTCACATTTCAGATGTCTCGTTCATCAGCTGAGACCCAAATGATTCTTACAAAGGGTAGCAGCGCCCTCTGCTGGTTGGTTTTGCAGGCAACGCTTCTGCAAGGGGAAGTCTGAGTATAAAGTCCTTTGATGCTGAAATCCCTTGTAGTTAAGAAAGGAAATGAGGTTTTGAATGCGACGTTCTTCATTTCCTCAGCAACGCACATTGCAGCAAGGAGAGTCTCACGTTTCTTCCATTACTATTTCTAGCATTTAATATAGCCAGCCACATTAGAACTGATGACACCTCGATAGCATTGTTCCCCATTACTAATGGTGTGAGGCAAATCGATGAGGAGTGGGGAATTCCATTCTTCCCAACTTTTTAATACTTCCCTTCCCAAATAATAGAGCGGCACCACTGGCAATCTCTGAGATGGTCCCTTAAGAGCCACAGGAGGACAAGCACAACCCACTTGAGATAATAAGCCCTGATTCTTTGCCACCTGGACTGGAAATCGACTTAGAGCTTGAGTGTACAATAAGACTCTCACAACCATCCACGCACAGCATAGAATATGAATCTTGATCTGAAAGCAGCTGTCAAGCTCAACCACTTCAACCATGTACTTCCAAAGGAATCTCTATGAATTCAGGAAACCAAGAGACCCTTTAGGTGGCCTGGGTACATTCAACAAAAAAAATTTCACTATATTCAACAAATATTTAGTAAGCACCAACACTGTTCTGGTGCTGTGTAGGCACCAAAGAAACAGTGTTGAGAAAAAGCAACATCTGCTCTTAGTAGAACTTGTTTTCTAAGGGAGAAGACAAATAATCCCCAAAATTAATTACAAACCAGGACAAAAGACAGGAAGGAAAGGTACACAATGTCATGTGGATATACAGTCTAGGGGAGTGGAGGCAGTTTCCCTGAGGAACTAACATTATCACTGAGAGCAAAGGGACAAATAGTAGTTACTGAGGGTCGGAGTGGGCATGGGTTTCAGGCAGAGAGATGAGCACGTGAAAGACAGTTGGCAGGCAGGGAGGGGCAAGATCCTGGATGTGACTCTTGCCATGGGCATCCATGTCTTTATGACATTATTTCTACAAAATTGACTAAATAAATAAATACAAATAAATCCTTCCCAGCAACTGACCAAATTCTTCCAGGAAACGGAGTGGTCAACTTCTGTGCTGGGAAATGAGAGGAGACTGGCCAAGTCTTCTACAAAGTGGGCATTTTTCTGGTTCTCGTCTGCCTGCTGTAAGTTTTGGATTCCAGTGAGCTCTTTGCTCCATCTTTGCATCATTTTAGCATGTTGTACCATGTACCCAGTGCCAGAGCTTTCTTTTATATGGGCAATATCTACTTACCTACATCTCTTCTGGTACTTAACAGACACCAGGCATTTTTCTTGTGCTTGATAGTGACTCTACATTAAACATTCCTAGGATTTTATCCCAGTATTCTTGGACAATGCCTCAGCAAGGTGATCTACAACATTATTTTACTTATTTATTTCTCCTATTTCAACAAATGGTCATTTAGAGCTTACTACATACCAGGCAAATTTTAAGTGCTTAACAAATAGTAACTCATTTCATCTTAATGATAATCCTATGAGGTAGTTACTAATATTATCCCTATGTTGCAAATGAAGAAATTGAGGCACGAAGAGGATACGAAACTTTCCTAAGGTCACTCAGCTACAAGTGACCAAGCCAGAGTTTGAGCCTGGACAGTTAGTCCCCAGAAATCAAGCTGGAAAGCATTGCTCCATGCTGCTTCCTCTTAGCAAAATTAAAGAGGTACTCAACCAATAACGCTTTTTAATCTAGTTTAACATATGTCCCAGATGGGTAGAATCCTGTCAATTCTACCATTTGACAGCATCTCCAATCCTACTTCTCATCTGGCTCTCTTTGGCTTCTGCACCAGCTCTGCCCCTTCATCCCCTCTCTGGGTATGGCAGCACCCACCACTGGAGCTGCTCCTGAGGCTCCGGATCTCCTCCCCTTTTTACCTCCACCCCACACCGTGTCACAGCACTCTAGAAACAATGGTCTGTTCTATTTTTAAACTTCACTATCCCACCGCTGCCTAAATATTGCAATTAACCTTCATACTGGGTCCTCCATGAGCTTGTCCCAGTTCACCTTTGTAATCTCATTTCCAAAAACTCCTTACCCCCAGCCCAAATTTGCCCCTCCAGCAAGCCTGGCCCACCTGCCTTCTTGGCAGGGCTCCATACCCTCTCACTGGACACCAGCTCCCATGGTCCACATCTGCTAGTGCTGCTGGGAATATCTTCCATCCACCCACCTCTAGCTTCAAGGCTAAGCTCAGTTAATACCTCCTTGCCAGGTCTCCCCTGACACCTGCATTTCCCTCCCTCTCTCACAGCGTCTTTCTTTTCTTTGTGCTGCCTCTCAACCTCCTAAATAATGGGCTGATGCCAGCCAGGGTGGGGACTGGAGTGAGGAAAATGGAGCACTTAAAGCAGGAGCCAATGTAAGAGGGTGCCAAAACATTCAGTAATCAAGATAAATAACATTTATATTTCTATTGTGGGAAAATATACATAGTGTTTACTCTTTTACCAATTTTTAAGCATGCAATTCAGTGGCATGAAATGTATTCACATTGTACAACCATCAACTCTATCCATTTCAAGAGTTTTTTCATCATTTCAGACAGAAGCTCTGTACTGTACCTATTAAACAATCCTTCACCATTCCTTCTCCCTCCAGTCCTTGGTAACCACTATTCTACTTTCAGTCTCTATGAATTTGCTAATTCTAGGAGCCTCATATAAATGAAATCATACAATATTTGTCCTTCTGTGACTGGCTTATTTCACTTAGCATAATGAAGATATATTTTAATGCAATATTTTAATAACAAACGTTAATGCCAAAAAGCCATGATGAACAAAATATCAAAATTTTAGACAAAGTATAAGAATCACTGATACCTTTTCCTTTTGCTTCAGGTTCCAGTATAGCTTGGTGGTGACTCTGTCTTTATTGAAGATTGTGAAGTTTTGTTCATCATGGATTTTATTTTTTGCATTAATTTTTATTTTTTAAAAATATTGCAAAGGCCAGGTATGATGGCTTATGTCTGTAATCCAAGCACTTTGGGAGGCCAAGGTGAGAGGATTGCTTGAACTCAGGAGTTTGAGACCAGCCTGAGCAACATGGCAAGATCCAGTCTCTACCAAAAAATTTTTAAAAATTAGCTGGGTGTAGGGGCGCACACCTGCAGTCCCAGCTATTTGGAGGCTGAGGCAGAAGGATTACTTGAGCCAGGAGGTCGAGGCTACAGTGAGCCATGATCATACCACTGCACTCCAGACTGGGTGATAGAGAGAAATCCTGTCTCAAAAAATAAAAATAAGTAAAAAATAAAATTTGCATTAGAGTATTCTCTATCTTAATCACTGATTTTTTTGGTACTCCATTACATTTTGCAACCAAAGAAAGTGGCTCAAATGCCCTACTCCAGGGCCAGCCCTGGTGGTGCCAAACCCTTTCCTCCTACCACCCCAAATAAGCACACAGCCAAAGGAAGAAATAATATGCTTGCATGCAAATCCAGCTGCAGAACAGGTCCTTCCATAGTGGGCACCACCCCTCCACGAGACTGCTGCCCCAAAGCCCCTCTTAGACTCCTGAGCCACTCGTGCATATCCTGCTGCACTCTGCAGCATCTTGCTGCACTGTGATGATTTGCCTTCAGTCCATCTGCCTTTCTGGTCTGTGAGCTCTTTGAAGGCACACAATGAATCTTTTATATCTTTGGTCTCACACTGCCTTGTACAGTGTTGGGCTCACAGAAGACACTTAATTGTTGAATGAAAAGTTCCTCAACTCCCTTTTCCACCATTAATAATGATTCCAAGATAGCTAATTCGACTTTGCTTTACTCTAGTTTAGTTCCAACATCCCATAATCCGTGCAGGTTCATATTAAAGGGCTAGAGACCTAGAAAGCCCTAACTTTGGCATGCCTCAAAAAGGTCATTTCAGGGTTACCTAGTCTTTTACTTACTCTCGGTCCTCTAAACGAGGGACAGCCCACTTACCATCCCCATGGGCTGTTCTGCCATGGAAGAGGGACATGCCCGGAAGATTGCTGGAACGGTACCTACTTCTCTTTTTCCAAGATGCTGATTCTGCCTGTCTCTGCCTGGCAGAATGCTGTCTGCATGCTGGGCCTGGCTCACTTGGCTGTCTCTCTCTTGGCTTACAGAACCAGATGCACCTCCAAAGTAATGCCTGAACCCCTGTTTGGCTTCCTGGTCTTGCTTCCTGTCTTGTGGCCACAGTCCTTACATTGGCTCAAAGTCTCAAACCACAGATTATGGCCAGTGTCCCCTGGGTTCCAGATCCCGGCATTGTGATTTATAGATTTCTCACATTTGAATTTAGTTTGGACCCCATCATCTCAGTTGAGATTTTACTTCTTATTTGATGCCAGTAGAAAATGGAGTTCCCAAATTCTTAAGTGCCTAGAATTGTTCATCTGGCTGTACATTAAGAGGTATTTAACGCAAAATCAAACATCACAACATCCAAACTCTCAGCTTCTGAATTTATCATCCACCTCAGAGCCAAATGTCCCCACCCTAATGAAGTTTGTTTTGCCAGTAGCCAGGGTTTTTCTTGGATCTATTTTGCTTTAGTTGTTGGATCACAGTTAAATTTAACTTATAAATTTAATTTTATAACTAAACATTTTCTTTCTTTCATTAAGGATGCTCACTGTTTTTGGGGTTCCTCCTTCTCTCCTGTCTCCATAAATAGTCTTAATTGTCTGTACAAGTAAGATCAACTAACCAAAGATATATGATAGGACAAAGTGCCCAGATACAAGGAGATGGCAACAATTCTCTTGTAACTGCTATATCCATCACTTTTCACAACGCTTTAAAAGGAAGTCTGAGTTGAAAGCAATCCTGACTGCTCTTTCCAATTCCATAAATGCCAAAGTTAACTTACAAATACAGATCAAAAATGGAAGGAGAAATGGAAGAGTTCAAGATGTAACACTTGGCCAGGCACAGTGGCTCACGCCTGTAATTCCAGCACTTTGGGAAGTCAAGATGGGAGGATCGCTTGAGGACAGGAGTTTGAGACCAGCCTGGTCAACATGGCAAGACCCCATCTCTTATATTTTTGAAAAAAATGTCATCTTAATACTGTGGAAAAACAGCCAACTCATGAATTGTAGTCATATAACAAATGCCCTCAAACATTCACAAAAGTATAGAGCTAAAAATACTATATGTGTGTCTTGTTAAATTAAATTTCTTTGTAACATATCTATTTTGGATAGCTTGAAGAAATATGCAATGATAGCAATTGCTATGTTATTATTGTTATTATTATGCTATTATTATGTTATTATTGTTACATATGTGTGCTGTATTAGCTTGCTAGGGCTGCCATAACAAAGTACCACATCCTAGGTGGTGTATTAAAAAAAAATGTATTGTCTCACATTTCTTTAGGCTATAACAAAAAGATCGAGGTGTTGGCAAGGGTAGTTTCTTCTGGAGGTTCGAAGGGAAGGATCTGCTTCAGGCCGCTCTCCTGGCTTGTAGATGACTGTCTTCTCCCTGTGTCTCTTTACATCATCTTCCCTCTGTGTGTATCTGTCTGGGTCCAAATTTTCTCGTTTTATAACTGCACCAGTTATTTTGGATTAGGAAGACCTTAATGTTCTCATTTTAACTTGATTACCTTTGTAACGATACTATTTCAAATAAGGTCATATTCTGAGGTACTGGCTGTTTGAACTCTGTCATAACTTTTTGGAGATGACTTATGGGGACAACACAATTTAACTCATAACACATACCATGTTCATGTTTTCATACCTTACTTCACTTTAGGAAGAATGCAAGATATCCCTATGTATATGTGAACACGAAAAGTAAATTTTTAAAAATCTATTGGCCTACAAAACAATGTGAGCTTTTCCCATGCTCAAAGAACTTCCAGCAAAGGTACTTCTCATGGTGTGAGCACCACCCTCCCAGAGGAGAACAGAGAAGCAGGGCAACTTCCTTTGTTTGTTTTGGGTCATGGTTTTCTGAGATCTTTTATGTCATTCTCAAGTTCATTAAGTTTTAGGATTTAAATGGTACACCTTGTCATTTGTTGAAAGAGAAATCTGCCTCACCTTCATCACAGTCGATGCCTATTTTTAATCCCATTTCATGTCACTCAGTCAGAACTGGCTACATAATTCATGAGGCCCAGTGCAAAATGAAAATGGAGGGCCCTGTGTTCAAAACTTAGAATTTTAGGACAGCAATATCAGAGCATTAAATCAAGTATAACACCCTTCTAAACAGCTTGCAAACCCCTGAAGCCAGCCCTGAACTCTGTACTTGAGGCACTCATACCAAATACACATTTTGAAATGGTAAAAATATTGCAAAATTGTTTACTTTGGTGACAGTTTTCATGGAGGGTGCAGGGCACAATTGATAGACCTCCACAGTGACTATGAAAGGAAGAAACTGTGCTATTAGTCAAGGTTATGCTAACAATTTGAGGGGTTGTGGGGAGATCTTGATCTCAGAGGCCTACTCAAGGTTTACCTCTCGTGCATGTCATTGGCAAAGGCTAGTTTGAAAATAATCCTGTGAGGCTCTTCTCCAAGCAGCCTGGGTGTGGAGTGGGGGCGCTTCCATCTTTGAACTTCATTATCATCGTCTTGGAGTTCTTTGCTTCTAGTCACAAAAAGGGGAAAGAGAGGGGGGAGGAGGTCCACCCTGTCTTTCCTGCTTCATATCAGAAGTATCATATCATTAATGATCATGTTTACATTGAACAGAACTTGGTTCAATGTTCCCAACCCAACCTCATGGGAGACTGGGAAATACAGCTTTCTTGTATGCCTAGGAAAAGGCAATAAATTGATGAACATCTAGCTTGACTCTGCCACAGAAGCTATCAGTTTTCATGGAAATAAAATAAATCTACTAACTGCATATTAACAAATGTTAACTAAGTACACAGAACTGTGCTATTTTTGAGAAAAGGTTAGAGAAAATATTTGTTTTCTTCTCTCAAAAAGTGTAGCATTTCATTGCTGGGACAAAACACACACACTCCAAAAATACCAATATCAAAAGACATTATCGTATCATCATGGGTGAGGGGATTGAGAAAATTTCATACAGGAAGCCCTACTTAAGAAGACTGTGGAAATAAATGAAGACCACCGAAATGAGAACAAGCAAAGGTTTTTTATTCTGTGCTTGCTATGGCAAAAGAGTCAACCATCATCACCTACATTTGGCAGATATTCACAGGCAGACAAGGAGGAAGAAAGATTTATAGTGGAAAAAAGCAAAGACCTCAGGTGTGCCCTGACTGGAGGCCATTAGCATAGGAAAGCTGTAGGTGAACTAACTATAAGTGGAACATCCTATATAATTGGCTAGGGGTGCATGTTTGACTTTCTCCAATGGGTCCCAAGACGGAAACAGGGGCAAAATTAGGGAAGACACGAGTTTATTAATCAAGTCCTAGCTGTTTGGGCCAAACTGCCACAAGGGTGATTGTTTGGCTTTTTAGACTAGTGGCTCGAGATCGTAGTCTGGCTTCTGACAAGTCTGAGTTGTGGATCATAGGTTGACTTCTTAGACTGGTTGCCACAGATTGTGGGTCACAGTTTTAATATTATATATAATCTGGCTAGCTGCATAAGGAGATTTTGTTTTTTAGTGACAAGGTCTCACTGTGTTGTCAAGGCTGGCCTCAAATTATTGGGCTCAAGTGATCTTCCCACTTCAGCCTCTCAAGTGACCGGGACTAAAGGCTAGTCATGACTGACTAAGCAGAGATTGTTTTTAAAAGAGGAGGAAAAGAAGATCAACATAGATAGAGTGGATGTTTCGTGTTCGTTCATTCACCTATTCAAGTAATTAACAAATATTCATTGAGCATTTACACCCTGCCAGATATTGTGCTTGGTGTCAGTGATAGAAAGACGAGGGAGACATAGTTTCTACCTTCAAGTAGCTTATAGCCTTTCTCAGCTAGGATCTGAAGATGCCCTACAGAAAATTATTTGAATGACTATTCTCTCAAGTTTCCCAAGGATGAAACGAGGACCACAGATGCATAGAAGAGAAGTTAATTCATCACACACAATGAGTACCTGATGGTTTTAGGGATAAAAATCTCTCCTGAACTCTGAGTTGAAAAGGATTGGAGGAAAAAAATAAGCATGTACATGAAGAGGATCTAAAATATTGCCACTTTGCCATATTGATTATTTTTATCTGAAACCAATTGAGAAACAGCAGATATAGAAGAGTTCTCTGACCTCCTCCTCTCTTTCTACCTAAAAGTAAAGCATACATTTTCTATGAGAAAAGTGTTCTCCCTGTATGAGGAAGAGGAAACTCTTCTTCTCATCACCAGAGATAGGGGAGTCAACACTGAGTAATCTGTGCAAACAAACCTGCTAAAATAACCCTTACCTTCCATTAGCTTCCCCCATATATTTCTTACTCACTTTCCCACAATTTACCACCCTTAAGCAAAACCCCTTCTTTCTTTTTCTTGTCACAGCTCCACAGTTTACTGTTCTTTATTAAAATGGCATATAAGCTCTCAGGCTTATTAGCTTCTTTGGCTCTTTATTTATTTTACATGAAGACTTCTATGTACACTTAAAAAATATTGACATCAAATAAAATATGTATGCTTTTCTCTTGTCAATCTGTCTCTTGTCAGTTTAATGCTCAGACCCAGCCACAGAACCTCAGAGGGTAGAGGGAAAGTCTTTCTTCTCCTACATAAATAAACAAGTATAATAAAATATTATTGATAAGAGACTGTCTCTGCCTTCTTTTCTGTTGATACTCAACAATTCCATGCTGCCCACCAACCAGCACCACCCAATGCAACCATCAAAGTCTAGCCAAGGGCAAAAGAGATAAGTCAGACTTGCCCTTGTCTAAAAAGAAAAACAAATGAACTTATGGACATAGACAGTAGAAAGATGGTCACCAGAGGCTTGGAAGGGTAGTGGGGAACTGGGGGAAGGGGGTAGATGGGGGTGGTTAATGGGTATGAAAAATAGCTAGAAAGAATGAATAAGACCTACTATTTGATAGCATAACAAGGTGACTATAGTCAATAATTCTTAATTGTACATTTTAAAATAACTAAAAGAGTGTAATTAGATTGTTTGTAACACAAAAGATAAATGCTTGAGTGAGTGGATACTCTGTTCTCCTTTACGGTATTTCTTTTACATTGCATGCCTGTGTCAAAAAAAAAATCTCATGTACCCCATAAATATATACACATGCTATGTACCCACAAAAACTAAAAATAATTTTTAAAAACAGTTGCCCTTCAAGGCCTTCATGACTAAAACACCAAAAGCAATGGCAACGAAAGCCAAAATTGACAAATGGGATCTAATTAAACTAAGAGCTTCTATACAGCAAAAGAAACTACCATCAGAGTGAACAGGCAACCTACAGAATGGGAGAAAAATTTTGCAATCTACCCACATGACAAAGGGCTAATATCCAGAATCTACAAAGAACTTAAACAAATTTACGAGAAAAAATCAAAAAACTCCATCAAAAAGTGGCCAAAGGATATGAATAGACACTTCTCAAAAGAAGATATTTATGCAACCAACAGACACATGAAAAAATGCTCATCATCACCAGTCATCAGAGAAATGCCAATCAAAACCAAAATGAGATACCATCTCACACCAGTTAGAACAGCGATCATTAAAAAGTCAGGAAACAACAGGTTGCTGGAGAGGATATGGAGAAATAGGAACACTTTTACACTATTGGTGGGAATGTAAAATAGTTCAACCATTGTGGAAGACAGTGTGGCGATTCCTCAAGGATCTAGAACTAGATACCATTTGACCCAGCCATCCCATTACTGGGGATATACCCAAAGGATTATAAATCATGCTGCTATAAAGACACATGCACACATATGTTTATTGCGGCACTATTCACAATAGCAAAGACTTGGAAGCAACCCAAATGTCCATCAATGATAGACTGGATTAAGAAAATGTGGCACATATGCACCATTGAATACTATGCAGCCATAAAAAAGGATGAGTTTCTGTTCTTTGCAGGGACGTGGATGAAGTTGGAAACCATCATTCTCAGCAAACTATCACAAGGATAGAAAGCTATACACTGCATGTTCTCCCTCATAGGTGGGAATTGAACAATGAGAACACTTGGACACAGGGCAGGGAACATCACACACTTGGGCCTGTTGTGGGGTTGGGGGAGGGGGGAGGGATAGCATTAGGAGAAATACCTAATGTTAATGATGAGTTAATGGGTACAGCACACCAACATGGCACATGTATACATACGTAACAAACCTGCGCGTTGTGCACATGTACCCTAGAAATTAAAGTATAATAAATAAATAAATAAATAGAGTTGCCCTTACCTTTAGGTGTAGTAAATAATCGATTTGCTGATACCCTGCAGCGTCACTGTATTCACATGCAATATTGACCCAGTAGTTCGCAAACGTTGGTTTCAATACCCAGGTTAAATATCCCTTCTTAAAGATGCCAAGATGATGATTTGTATAATTCTCTCTTCATCCTCCAAGCTACAGTACTGAGGAGGCCATTAGGCATCAAATTATGGACCCCTCATGGATATTATGAAATTCATCTTTTTATCCCTCTAAACAGTTAATGAATGGTTTGTGTAAGATGGTCAGAGAAGAATTGGGATTTTGTGAAATTGAGTATGTTGTTTCAAACATTTATGTCCATTAGGCATATGCTCTCAAAAGGCATCCTATCTTCCCAGCTGAGCAATTATGCAGATTATGGGGTTCACAGAGTGTTCATTTGAGAGAGACCCAGGGATGAGGGTCCAATTCTACTGTGGCATCAAGAATGACTCCCCAAAGCAATAACCAAGTAAGGAAAAAATGTGAGAAATACATTTATTGGGACAGACCAGGCTGGAAAAATCACTCCAGGCAGAAAGAGGTTGGTAGGCAAAAGCCTAGAAGCATAAAACTGCATGGAGCATTCCAGAATGACAGTGTTTCAGAGTGACCAGAGAAGAGGAGGCTGTAGTAGTACTCAAGGGCCAGATCCTGGGGGACATTGTAAGCCTATTAGGGTATGAGACACTCATCGGGAAAGCAGAGGAGGGCCATGGAAAAGTTGTAAGAATAAGAATTCTGTGATCTGACTTGTGTCTTAAAAAGAGGATTCTATTCCTTACACATTGTGGGAGTAAGTTGTAAGTTGATAAAGTCTTCCTGGAGGGGCATCAGGCCTGAAAGATTTTTGAAGGGGCAAGAAAAGGATTCTTCTGTGTTCAGTCTAACACTTCCCCTGGATTATCTTCAAACATTTTCATTGTCTAAGCTATTTGACAACTCTATAAGTTGTAAAAAATTGGCAATAAGGAAAATTATTTTTGCCTATAGGAATAAAAATTAGTCATGCCCACTAGAATGTAATTGGTTATTGATCAATTTTGCATCTATTTGTAAATGTGTAAATTCTTTCATCATTTATTATTTGACTATATATGTATGGTACTTAATTATTTGACTATATGTATGGGTACTTTATACATATATACTTTGAACTTGATTACTACGTTACTGGTTCTTCATTAATTAATAAACTTTTTGAAATTTCTAACATGTTTATATCTATATGAGTGTTGTTATTATAGCCTTCCTTTAAAACACTATCCTTCAACAATAATATAGCAATATATATCAAAATTACAAAAGAACATTCCCTTTGACCCAGCAATTTCCCTTCCAAGAATTTATTCTGCAAATACCTTTGTAAATGTGCAAAATGGCATATTAACAAAAGTCTTTTGCAACAAGATTGTAAACAACATAAACATCCATAACTAGGAGTCCTGCTTCACAATGAAACACACACTCATAAAAAAATGAGGAAGTTTTTTATGTATTGATAAGGACAGGTTGGCAAGACACACAGTGAAAGAAGCAAGGGACAGAAGTTGTTTATAATATGCTACAGCTATGCACAATTATAGAGGAGATATATGTGTTTTTGCTTGTCTAGGATGGTACCTCCTGGTAGGATACAGAAGAAACTGATAAATCTGACATCCTCAGAGGACAGAGGTGGAGCCAGGGGTAATATTTTTATTAGATTAAATCTCTTTGCAAGTTGGTTATTCATTAGGTGGTGAAGGAATGGGAAAGGAAAGGGAAGATTCACAAGACAACTTTCTTATTTCTGGACTGGAGGAAAGGATGGTTGTACCAATTGCAAGATAGAATATCTGAGGGGAAAGATTGAGATGGACTATCCAGGTGGAGATTGCTACAGTTAGTTGAATATATGGACCCAGAGCTCAAGACAGAAATCCTGTTCTGAATCTAGTGAAATTGGCAGCCCTGGAAAAAACAACCTGTGCTAAACCTTCAGGGGTTGAGCTGCCCTGGGGATCTGCATTCCACTCAGTCACTCTCCTTTACCCGTCATTGGACTTGCTGACCTCCTGTTAGGAAGCCAACTATAGCACAAAGCTCATCAGCATAACCTGCTTTTATAAAAAGAGCTTTTTAAAGGAGTATGTTCTGAGATATTTGTATAAGAAATTATATACTATTTGAGAGTTGATTCAAAATATTGCACAGAAGTGAAGGGAAATAGGTGCAGATACAGATGAAACAAGACAGCTTTCAGTGGTCACTGATCAACCTGAGTGATAGGTATTCACTCATGGGTTTATCATAATATTCCACATATATATACACATATGATTGAAAGTTTCCCTAATACAAATTTTTTTCAAAATACCACTGCCCAGGCCTCACCCCAAGCAATTAAATAAACCAGAAATCCTGGAGTTAGGTTAGGTAACAGTAGAGTTTAAAACTCTGTCAGGGGATGCCACCATATAGCCAGGATTGAGGATTGCTGTTAGTCAAGCTTTAGTTTATCACTGTGCCACCTGTCATTGCATCATTGCTACCATGCTCTCCCTTGCACCCAGCCTCAGTCACCTGTTCCTGAGCCTGTCCACAAATCCTTGCTATCTTAAATCTAGCCTCCTTCAATGGTTCATTCTGAATCCTAGCAAGGAAAGTGGAAAATGAAAATAGAAGAAGACAGACTTTTAAAATACACTGTGAATTCACTAGTGTTTATTAATTTGAATCACATGATGTCAACAAACACAGCACAATGTCAATTTGCTCCTGCTCAGGCACAAGCCTCTCTGTGCTTTGAAGACCAGACACCAGGTTTGCTCCAACTAGCTCAGTCCCAACCACAGGATTGGAACATGCATACCTTGAAGCACAGATCCTGTTTCAGAAAGCTTTCAATAGCTTTTTAACTAGTTCTAATATGTCTCCATTGAGAGGGCAACTGTGTTGTGCACCAGAAGGAAGCCAGATTTAGGTTTGCAGACCAATAAGTTCTGTGATTCAAGGAAGTTGTCTTACTGGTATAAATCTAGTTCCTACGTCAGTATAAGGGGTAAGGCACATTTTAAAGGCTTGAGGGACAATTTAAAAGAAAATACTATTTAAGGTGCCTGATGACTCTGCACAGTAGCTCACACCTGTAATCCCAACACTTTGGGAGGTTGAGGTGAGCATATCATCTGAGGTTGAGAGTTCGAGCGCAGCCTGGCCAACATGGTGAAACCCTGTCTCTACCAAAAATTCAAAAATTAACCAGGTGTGACGGTGCACACCTGTAATCCCAGCTACTCGGGAGGCTGAGGCACGATAATCGCTTGAACCTGGCAGGTGGAGGTTGAAGTAAGCCAAGTTTGCACCACTGCACTCCAGCCTGAGCAACAGAGTGAGACTCTGTCTTGAAAAAAAAAAAAAAAAATGTACTAGATGGCTGGGCATGGTGGCTCACACCTGTAATTCCAGCACTTTGGGAGGGCTAGGTGTGAGGATTGCTTCAGCTCAGAAGTTCAAGACCAGCCTGGAAAACATAGTGATACCTCATCTCTACTAAAATTTTAAAAAAATAGTTGGGCATGTTGGCATGTGCCTATGGCCCCAGTTATTCAGGAGACTGGGGCAAGAGAATCGCTTGAGTCCAGGAGTTCGAGTCTACAGTGTGCTATGATCACGCCACTGAACTCCAACCTGGGCAACAGAGTGTAACCTGGTCTCAAAAAATAATAAAAATAATGATAAAGTACCTGAGAAGTTACTTGTAGGATTTCAAGAATCATTTGCTCCCTCTCCCTTTCCCGCTCCTTTTTCCATGATACCATCATAAGGTCACAGCAGTTCTGAGAATTTTCTGGCAACTCGTTTCTCTAGAAGGAGGACCATGGGAGGAAAGCACTTGCCAGACCTAAGATTAAATGCAATCCTCAGGCCAGCCTCTAACAATTCCATGGCCTCCCCACAGTGACCCTGGACTACTGAACACTCGCTTTTCCCTTCTCCAAAGTCGACATCCTAAATCTGCAACTCTGGAAAAGACTCACCCTTGGAAGCCAGATAACATGGTGAATACTTTGCCTAATGTTTTAACAATGTTTCCAGTAAAATAATTTCATATGAGGAAAGAAAGATCTTATTAAAGGAGATGTCCAAAGAACATAGGAAATCACATGTTTGCCCATAGCAAATACCCCTAGCCCTGGAACCCCTCTCTCTAGATCACCATGCCTAAACACACAGCCAAGTTCAAAATCACACATCACAATGCACCATGTGGTTTTGTGCACTCACCCCTGAGATCCTGGATTAATAAGGGAATTATTATTGCATCTACTCTTTGGCATCCACTGTTCTTCCTTAGAAGTCTGGTTTCCAAAATTTTTTTTTACATTTACAGTTTTTATAAAGGATATTACAAAGGATACAGAAGAAGGGCCAGATGAAGAGATACACAGGGCAAGGAATGCCAGGCAGGCCGCAGAGCTCCAGTGCCCTCTCTGGATGCCCTATCCTCCAGACATTCCCATGTGTTCATCAATTTGGAAGCTCTCTGAACCCCAAAATTGAGGCATTTTATGGAGCCTTCATTATGGAGGCATTGTCAATTTTTTAATTGTTGTGGGTACATAGTAGGTGTATATATTTATGGGATACATGAGATATTTTGTAACTGGCATACAATACATAATAACCACATCAGGGTAAAGGAGGTATCCATCATCTCAAGAATGTATCATTTCTTGTATTACAAACATTCCAATTATACTCTTTTCATTATTTTTAAATGTACAACAAATTATTTTTTACTGTAGTCACCCTGTTGTGCTATCAAGTACTAAACCACATTCATTTTATCTAGTTTATTTTTGCACCCATTAACCAACACCACTTGACAACCCCCACCCTCACAACTACCCTTCCCAGCCTCCGGTAACCATCATACTACTCTCTGCCTCCATAAGTTCAATTGTTTTAACTTTTAGCTCCCACGAATGAGTGAGAACATGCAAAGTTTGTCTTTCTGTGTCTGGCTTATTTCACTTAACATAAGTGCTCCAGTTCCATCCATGTGGTTGCAAATGATAGAATCTCATTTTTTCATATGGCTGAATAGTACTCCATTGTGTATATGTACCACATTTTCTTTATTCATTCATCTGTTGATGGACATTTAGGTTACTTCCAAATCTTGGCTATTGTGAATAGTGCTGCAATAAACATAATAGTGCAGATATCTCTTTTACGTACCGACTTCCTTTCTTGGGGAGATATACCTAGGAGTAGGATTGCTGGGTCATATGGTAGGTCTATTTGTAGTTTTTTGAGGAACCTCCATACTGTTCTCCACAGTGGTTGTACTCATTGATATTCCCACCAACAGTGTAGAAGGGTTCCCTTTTCTCCACATGCTCACAAGTATTCATTACTAAAAGTTATTTTCACTGTGGTGAAATGATATCTCATTGTAGTTTTTATTTGCATTTCACTGATGATCAATAATTTTGAGCACTTTTTCATATACCTGTTTGCCATTTGTATGTCTCTTTTTGAGAAATGTCTATTCGGATATTTTCCTATTTTTAAATAGGATTGTTAGATTTTTTCCCCCATTGAGTTGCTTGAGCTCCTTATATATTCTGGTTATTAATTCTTTGTCAGATGGATAGTTTGCAAAAATTTTCTCCTATTCTAAGGAAGATCTACACAGACACTCATAATTGAGGCAAAATTAACAGATAAAATTGAACAACATTGGTCCATAAGAGAAAATCTGCTTGTATATGTCTGGCATTTCAAGGTATACTTACAGGCCAGATGGCTCCCCTGGCTCCCCTGTGCATCCACTCCCCACGATGAAGACACAGCTCTATACTGAGGTTGAGTATACCGACAAGGGAATTACATTCACATTGATCTATGAGACCAATCCATGTTTACTGGCTTATCCCACAGGAAGACTGGTTCCAGCATTTGACACTCACACTGCTCAGTTCCCTATTTGTGGTGGGGCAATGGCTGAACTAGACTTGCTGTCAGCCTAGGGAGCTGTGACAATGCCCATGGGTAATCCAAGCTAAATTCAACTAGGAGAGGGGAGAGTCTAAGCTCTGGGCAACCAAATTGAACACCAGGTCCAGATGCAGAATCAGAGCAAAGTAAATAGACAAATAGACAAGAGTTCAAATTTGGCAAAGAGAAGACCAAAGCAAAAGAGACTGATTCCAAGCAAAGAGGCCCATGCAGTGACCTCAAAGAGTTATGGAATATTCTTGGATTCATAGAGTGTATTTAGTCACCCTGGCTTAAAGGGTAGGAAGGAGGTTCCATACCAATTTAGGAAACAGCTATCCTTAAAGATTCCCTTGCTACTGATTTGATGATACCAAATGTGTCTATCTGAGCTTGCTTCTTTTCTAGTAATTCCTTAACAAGTCTCTTATATATAGGACTTCATATTTCTTTTTTTTTTTTTTTTTTTTTTTTTTGAAATGGAGTCTTGCTCTGTCTCCCAGGCCGTAGTGCAATGGCATAATCTCAGCTCACTGCAACCTCCGCCTCCTGGGTTCAAGTGATTCTCCTGCCTCAGCTTCCCAAGTAGCTGGGATTACAGGTGCCTGCCATCGCGCCCAGCTAATTTTTGTATTTTTTAGTACAGATGGAGTTTCACCATGTTGGCTGGTCTCAAACTCCTGACCTCAGGTGATCCACCTGCCTTGGCCTCCCAAAGTGCTGGGATTACAGGCATGAGCCACTATGCCTGGCCAGAACTTCATATTTCGCATATATCTGATATACACAACTACACTGTGAAGTAAGCCTAGCAGGCTTCACTATTCCCACTTTACAGATGTGAAAACACATCCTAATCACACAATTCAGCCATGAAGCTGACTAGAGTCCAGACCTCCTGGGGCTCCTGAACATCATCTAACTCAATGAAGGGCTAGAGCTTAGAAATCCTGGACAACTGCATATTTTCATATTAACATATTGACAACAAACAACATAAAACAAAGCAATGACTTTATCTTTAATGTATCAGCATTTCGCCTGTGATTTTGGTGGATACTGGGTTGTAATAACACAAGTTTGACCTCTGATTGGCACCTGAAGTATCAATATACCTAATCTGATCGATGAGAGTCGCATATCCTCATTCTCTACCCCATCTAATAGACAACAAAGTGACATTCCTGACTACCAACCTTAGTAGTAAGGCCTAAGTAAAGGACTTTATGACCTCCTCTGGAGGCACGCTACAAGGGTTCTGACCAAAGGGACAAAATTTTATCCTCAAACAACATCACATTAGGTCAGAAAAAAGAATGTTGTCCTTCCTTTCACTGAACAGAAAAAATATATTGGGAAAAAAAAAAAAAAACCAGAAACAAAAGCACACATGTTCCATAAAAGCAAGCCACCACCACCAAAGTACTAACTCTAACTACAGTTATGTTTGTGATGTTTGCTTTCTCTCTGTCAACATTGCTTTGTATTTTATTAAACTTGATTTCACCTCCACTAACAGGTGGGCAACTTGGGGAAGAAACAGTATGATATTCACCAGGGTCCAGCCTCACTCAAAGATGATTTGGCACATTCCAATTGAGTCGATCATTCAGGGTAAAATTGTATAAACGCAACTCTTGGTTTCATCTGAAACAGGTTCTTCCACTTGTCTTTGCCCCAAGTCAGCTGAAGAAAATCCAGACATTGTTCTTAAACACTGCAAGGCCCTGAAAAGGACAGCTTTAGTAGATCCAACCAATTCTTGACTTGAGGAAGGCCAAAAGAGAATACTGTACCATTTCAAACAACACTGCTTCTGGAACACAACCAGATTGATCTCTCTCTCTCTCCAGCAAGTGGTTTTTATAAGAACCTTGAATGTATAAGTCTAACACAAATTATCTGATTCTTAATAAAGTACTGGCATATTTAGATTTCTACAGTATAGTTTTGCCTTTATAAAGAGTTTAATAAGTTTTTTCTGTGATAGAAAACCTCTGGGTGAACACGGCTGGCATGGAGATGTTACATGTTAGTTGTCCAAAGTTAACAGCTATTGGAATTTTTTATTTACTTTCTTCTTCTGTTTGAGTGTACTTAATGCTATTAAAGTTCTGTCTGGAAGCAAAAAGGGCATAAAATTAGCCACTTAAGAAAAGCAATTTGGCCATTTGTGACAACAGCTGCCTGATATTGTACTTTATTTAATTGGAAAAGGATGCAAGAAGTCTTGGAGGCATTAAAGAAACTCAGAGTTTGGAAAGATCATAGGAATTTTCTCTGTTATTTTCTTCTGTTTAAATTACCATTATTAAGCAATTTCTTGAGTATCAACAACATACTAGATATTTTCTAAATTATTTGAAATGAGTTGACTACGGAAAAATTGTTTAAACTCTTTTGGCAGTGAACCTTCCAAACCATGTGTTCAGCTGACAGGGTGACACTGTCATTAAGAGGGTCCCACAAGAGCTGTGAAGTCAAAGCCAAGCTCCTGAACTTCTACCCTCCAGCCCCAGTTTCACTCCAAAAACTCCTCCACCACTTGATCTTTCAACCACAGCAAACTGCTGCTCCCAGTACTTGGTTCCCTCTCATTTCTCAGCCTTGGCACTGGCTCTTCTCCTTCCTTGGCATATTCCTCCCAACTGGTCTTCCTGGTGAACTTCTTATCCTTTAAAACTCAAGAATCAGATCCAGCAATTGCATTTCTGGGTGTATACCCAAGAGAATTGAAAGTAATGACTCAAGCATATATGTGTACACCCATGTTCACAGAAGCATTCTTCACTATAGACACAAGGTGGAAACAACCTAAATGTCCATTGACAGATGAATGAATAAACAAGACGTAGTATATACCTACAATGAAATATTATCCAGCCACAAAAAGAAATTCTGACACATACAACAACATGCATGAACCTTGAGGACATCGTGCTAAGTGAAATAAGTCAGTCACACAAAAAGAGACAAATATGGTGTCATTCCACTTATAAAAGGTACCAAGAGGTAGTCAGATTCATAGAGACGAAAAGTAGAATGATGGTTTCCAGAGGCTGAGGGATTAGGGAAATGGAGAGTCATTGTTTAATGGATGTAACATTTTGATTTTGCAAGATTAAAGTGCTTTGTGGATGGATGCGGATGACAGTGGTACAACACGGTGAATAAAATTAGTGCCACTGAACTGTACACTTAAAAATTGTTAAGATGATAAATTTTGTTATGTGTATTTTATCAAAATTTTAAAAAATAATATAATAAAATAAAAAACTCCAGCATCAACATTTCTGTGAAAACTTTCCCTGTCCCCAGCACCAAGCCGAATTAGTCTTTCTTCCCTCTTCATCTCCAGTAATAATTAAAATAGTAAATAATTAAAATTATTTGTCTGAATGCCCTTCCTCCTTTCCAACTAGAAGCTCCTTCAGAGACAAAACTTTCTCTTTTTCATCTTTATCTTGCATAGTCATCACTAGGACAGTTCATAAATATCCAGCTCTCTCCTTCCTGGAGCATGATAGATGACATTTCCCATCTACCCTTGGCCAATGAAGTGTGAGCAGAAATAGTGTGCATTTCAGGGCAAGAGCCTTAAGAATCAACCTGCATTTGTCATGCACTCTTTTCCCTCTGCCAGATAGCGGCTACTGGATCACAGTAAGTTCCCAAATGAGGACTAGATGACTGAGAGTGACCCTCAGCGGACATGTAGTAAGAACAAGAAATAAACTTTTGTGTTTTAGGCCACCAAAATTTTAATATTGTTTGTTACCATAACTTAGCCTGATGTATCTTTACTCATAAATCCATAATGCTTGGGATAGTACTTATAATATATCAATTACCTTTTTTAAAAGTCTTAATTGAATAACTTCATGAAGAATAACAAACTATCCCTATAAGATTAAAACAAATGGATTCTAAATGCATTGGTAATTCATTTAAACTTAGTTTGTAAATTGAGACGACCACTTTGGTGATCAAGGGCAGTAACAGACTAATGACTCTGCAGTTCCATCTCCAGCCCTTTGTATCATTATTTATTAATTATAATAATAATAACTACCATGTGTTGAGTTCTTGGAGCTGTTAGAAACTGTGTTATATGCTTATGTGCATTACTTTATTTAATAGTTACAACAGTTTTATAAATCACAAAACCGAAACTAGAAAACTTAATTAATTTTCCCAAGATCACAAAGGTAGGAATTGGCAGAGCCAGGATTTAAAACAGGTCTATCAATTTCCAATGGCTGTGTTTGTAAACTAGAGCCCAGCAGATTCTTTTTTTCCCCAACACCTAGGAAAGTTTCTGGGTGAGAAAAACAAGTAAAACCAGCAATAAGAAAACTTCATCCATCTGGCTGGCAAAAATAAAAAAGTGATGTCACCCAGTGCTGGCAAAGCTGTCAGGAACAGGCATTCTTCCATTGTGGATAGGAGTGTAAAATGCAGCAATATTTTTGGAAAGTAAGCTGGAAACATCTTTTAAATATACCTCTTTGCCCAGGAATCCACTTTGGGAAATCTTATGTTACAAAAAATAAGGACACCAATATGTACAGATGTGTGTAAAAGGATATTTTTGGTGTCAAAACTTGGGTAGGGAGGGTATCGGATAAATATCTATCAACAAGGAAATGATTAAGTAAAGTTCAATAGGTCCATGCAATGGGATGTTAGGTAATTACTAAACAAAGTGAATGAGATACATATCCATGTTGCCCAGAGATAAGTCCATGGTATAATGTTTATAGTATAATTCATTTTTTTTAAAGACAAAACAGATCAAGTAAAAAAGAACAATTGTGTACATGTTCACATGTGATGTGGAAGGATAGACACAGCTATTGATTGGCTAGCTATCTTGAGGGGCTAAGAAAGCAGTGGATGAAGTAATATTTTGTACTTTTTTTTTTTTTTTTTGAGACAGGGTGTCACTTTGTCACCCAACTTGGAGTGTAGTGGTGTGATCACACCTTATTCTAGCCTTGTACTTTTTCTTCATACGATTTGGATTGTTTCACTTGCTTTTGAGATCCGAAATATTAATCCAGACTTTTAAAAGATAGGGATGGCTAATTGGTGAGGACAGTCCTTCCTATTTCTCTCTGCAGTACAATTGATGTGGAGTGACTGGGCCAACCTCCCTCCCCTCTTCTTCACTCAGAGTCCCCAGTGTGAGTCCCAGGATCAGAGAGAACTCTGTGATCATGGGTGTCACCTCAGTCAGTACCAGTGGACCAGGGCTCACTCTCCTCCACTTGCCTCAATGCCTTGAAACTAGACCCCACTCCCCTTAACCTTGATCTCCCAGATGAGACCTTCAGGCCATTCGCTGTTGCCCCTCATGCCAGGGATAGTGCAACACCGGCCCCCACAGACCAACCCAAGCACTGTAAACATGCAGCAGCATTCTGATTAAACTACTTTGTTTTTAAATATAAAGCATTAAAGATCAGTCCAACTTTTACTAAAAGGAAGTACGGTAAGTAACAAATACACAAGTATTCTTTTAAAATGCCAATGTCCCTAGATTATAAGAAAGTCAAGTATATATCCATTAATATAAACTAGAAGTAATCTGACTGATTAACCACATTCTAGAAAAGGTAAACCTCACAGGGAGTGATTGCCTTTTAGAAGGTTGTGCAGGCAATGATAGTAATGAGTTGAGAGTGAGGGGTCCTCTGTGGAGTGGGGCAGGGGCAGGGATAAGGTAAAGGCACATGAGGAAACCATGTGTCACACAGACTAAGGGGAGAATGTTGAATACAAACTTTATCTACTTAAAAAAAAAAAAAAAGCCGGGCACGTTGGCTCATGCCTGTAATCCCAGCACTTTAGTAGGCCAAGACAGGCGGATCACGACGTCAGGAGATCGAGACCATCCTGGCTAGCACGGTGAAATCCCGTCTCTACTAAAAATACAAAAAAATTAGCCAGGCGTGGTGGCGGATGCCTGTAGTCCCAGCTACTCGGGAGGCTGAGGCAGGAGAATGGCGTGAACCCAGGAGTCAGAGCTTGCAGTGAGATGAGATCGCCACTGCACTTCAGCCTGGGCCACAGAGGAAGACTCCGTCTCAAAGAAAAAAAAAAAAAAAAAAAAACAAGGCCTGATTAGTTCTATGTCCCAGAAAGAAGAAGTAACTTTTTTTATTTCCTCTGTCCTGCATTAAAAAACTCTATTCCAGAATTCAGGCTACTGCTATAACTTGGGCTATCATATGAGTAAGTAAGCCCTTGTGAAGATGTTTCTTGACTCATTAATTTTAAGAATGCTATGTACGCGTGTATATTTTTAATGAATAAACAAGTGAATGAATGACTATCTTGAGAATACAGTCACCATATTTTTATTAGTAATCTATGGGAAAATGTAAGCTGAGTCCCAAACAAATGTGGGATACAACTCACTCATCAGTGTAAGGCCCCTTGTACCAAATGTAATGAATGAGTCATGAGCTACAGAATAATTTGGAGAAAATAACAAAAATATTACCTTCTTATTAGTTTCCTAAGGCTACTGTAAAAATCACAAATTTGGTGGCTTAAAACAATAAAAATGTCACAGTTCTAGAGGCCAGAAGTTCAAAATCAAGGTGTAGGCAGGGCCACACTCCCTTGGAAGGCTCTAGGGAAGAATTGTTCCTTACTTATTCCAGCTTCTGGTAGCTCCCAGAAATCCTTGGAATTCTTTGGCTTGTAGCTACACCACTCCACCCTCTGCCTCTGTCTTCACATGGCTGTCTCTATGAATGTCCCTTGTGGGATATCCCTCTCCTTTCTATTTTAAAGTCACCAGTTATTGGATTTAGGTCCACCCTAAATCCAGGATGATTTCACCTTGAAATTCTTAATTAATTTCATGTGCAAAGACCTTATTTCCAAATGAGGTCACATTCTGAGGTTTCAGATGGAAATGAATTTTGGGGAGACACACTTTACCCACTCACTCTTCAAATGTGAATTCAATCAATGTGGATAGTTGGTGGGATTGTAAACTAGTTCAACCATTATGGAAAACAGTATGGCGACATTTCTCAAAAGAAGGCATTCATACAGCCAACAGACACATGAAAAAATGCTCATCATCACTGGCCATCAGAGAAATGCAAATCAAAACCACAATGAGATACCATCTCACACCAGTTAGAATGGCATATGAATCTATTCTACTATTAGCGAACATTCAAAGAGGTGGAAGTTCAGAATGCTTCACATTAGGTCCACAGTTTTTCAAAAATCATTTTTAGGGCTTTAAAATTATTTAAGAAGTAAATTGTGTGATTTAAAGTATATGCCGCAATTTAACTATCTATTAGGATGAATACTATTCTCTTAGGAGAACAGCTTTCTTCAGTTCACTGAGGGGGAGAGACTAAATGCTCTGAAATTTTCAATCTTTTGTTAAGAGTTTGCAAACACGTGAAACAAGTGCACATTTTACACGAGTAGAGAGCTGCAGCAAGAGCATGGGATTGGGGAGAGAGCATGGCTGGTTGCTTAGAGCAGGTCTCCCAAATCACTGTTCCTGTGGTGAGGTCACATGGGCAGGACAGGTCCTCAACATTGCTCCTCACAAATGCAGTTTTGTGGGTGTTGAGCACAAGATTCTGTGTGTGTGTGTGTGTGTGTGTGTGCGCGCGCGTGCATGTGCCTGCATGTACCTATTAACATCTCATAGAATTAGTTTTCCATGAAAATCAGCTTGGGAGATTCTGGCCTAGGTAACCAATAATGGTAATTGTGATCAGAACATTCTTTTTCTTGGATGGCACCAAAATTACCATGAGGTTTTCAGAATCTCCCTCCTCTGGTTTTCATGAACATCATTATTTTTGTTGATGCAACTCTAAATATTATGAATAACTGCACAGCACAAATGTTACCAACTTACATTATGATTTCTCTGCTCAGAGTTAGAAGACATTCCTCTCCCTAAATGAGATGGGGGAAACATCTTATTCTCACTGGGAATAGTGAAGTACTCCTGTAGATGACTCATCTTATTTTCTTTCTTTTTTTTTTTTTTTTTTTTGACTTTTTTTTTTTTAATTATACTTTAAGTTCTAGGGTACATGTGGATAACGTGCAGGTTTGTTACATATGTATACCTGTGCCATGTTGGCGTGCTGCACCCATCAACTCGTCAGCACCCATCAACTCGTCATTTACATCAGGTATAACTCCCAATGCAATCCCTCCCCCCTCCCCCCTCCCCGTTATAGGCCCCGGTGTGTGATGTTCCCCTTCCCGAGTCCAAGTGATCTCATTGTTCAGTTCCCACCTATGAGTGAGAACATGCGGTGTTTGGTTTTCTGTTCTTGCGATAGTTTGCTGAGAATGATGGTTTCCAGCTGCATCCATGTCCCTACAAAGGACACAAACTCATCCTTTTTTATGGCTGCATAGTATTCCATGGTGTATATGTGCTACATTTTCTTAATCCAGTCTGTCACTGATGGACATTTGGGTTGATTCCAAGTCTTTGCTATTGTGAATAGTGCCGCAATAAACATAAGTGTGCATGTGTCTTTATAGCAGCATGATTTATAATCCTTTGGGTATATACCCAGTAATGGGATGGCTGGGTCATATGGTACATCTAGTTCTAGATCCTTGAGGAATCGCCATACTGTTTTCCATAATGGTTGAACTAGTTTACAATCCCACCAACAGTGTAAAAGTGTTCCTATTTCTCCACATCCTCTCCAGCACCTGTTGTTTCCAGGGTGAAGCCTGCCCTGCAGAGCAAAGGCACACATACCTATAGCTAGAAATCGCAGATACAGGATTCTAGACAGAGATCTCCCATTTGTAATTACATTTTTGCAAGGGCACAGACACTTACCCAAGAGGTAAAATAAAAAGTGTATGTGCTGGTCCATTCTAAAAGAGATACAAAGTCACTGAGGTAAAACTTGCTAAAGGTTATCCAAAATATTTTTCACCACCTTATGCCCAACTATGTCCAGGCTTTAAAAGAAAAGGCAAAATATTCCCCAAGATTGGTAGAGAGGATCTCTTTGGAGAGTGTTGTTAGAGTGCTAAGCCTCCTCCACTTGCCATGGGTGGTAGGTCCTCTCCAACCTACTCCATGTGAGGGCCACTTGACGAGATTCCCTGGAGCCTGGAGGACACAGAGGCTGATAATGCCTGGAGGTGCCAGGAGGGGAGGAGGTTTCAAGGATGGGCTGCAGTACCTCTGACCATAGGGAGATATGGTTCCTAAAGCCAGAAGGGGCCCCATGGAAGATAGCAAGCTTGCAGCATCCAAAAACAACTCTACCCAAAAGGTCTATCTGCCAGGCTAGGTGACCCAGCGGAGAGGGTCTGTGTGGGGTGTACCACCAGAGGCAGGAGTGGCAGACGGTGTCAGAGAAAGGTACAGAGGCAGGTTCCCTCAGGGAGACGAGGTCTCCAAATAGCTCCAGATGTGTTCTCACATCACACAGGCATCTGTCACTGCAAGAGGTCATCAACCCAAACTGCAAACGGAGCCAGTCAAGTAACAGGTATCTGTCCTCTCTCCTTCCTGCCCCACAGCACCTTGAAGATCAAGGACAGCACAGAGCAGGTCAGAGCAGTGTAGAAGAGGCTGACACTGCAAGTGTCTGAGCCTGTCAGGTTCAAGCCAGGCAAGGGCAGGGATGCTTTCATTTGAATGAGTGATTAAAGCTTTTGTTTAGATCACTCTGAACATTTTAAGGGCTTTTAAAGGAGGCTATAAATTAATACCTAAAAGCAACATCAACATTTATGGGATCTGCTCAAAATATCAGTAAAGGATTGGGAAGCGAGATTTCTACATGGCACATGTGAAAAAAGTGACATGAGAACATAAAATTATTTTTAATGACATCTGCCCCACCAAGGCCAAATGTTAAATAAATATTTTGCCAAATTGGCTTAGATCCTCCTTTTTTAAAAAAATAAGGCATTACAGACACAGTAAAAGTCCCTCCTTCCCATTACCACTTACCTCCCTCCCTTCCCAGACGCAACCTCTATTCTAAAGTTGGTGTGTACAGTTCCTGCCTGTGTTTTTATATTCTTCCAATATAATTATGTATTTGAAAACAGTATACAATACGGGTTGGAAATTTTTAGCATGATATCTACAGTCCTAACTATAAGTCTATGATATAGTGTAACTTTTTTATTTTAGTAAAATAATAAAAGTGAAGGGACTCTTCCAATTCCCTCTCCCTACACTTGTGCCTCACTGATCATGAAATACTGCAGCTCATGGAGTGATATACAGAGGCCTGTCTATCCTTAAAGAAAGAAAAAAATTATTATTAAGAGATGGGGTCTCACTCTGTCACCCAGGTTGGAGTGCAGTGGCACAATCATAGCTCACTGCTGCCTCAAACTCCTGGGCTCAAGAGATAACTGCTGCCTCAGTCTCCTGAGTAGCTGGAATTCCAGGCATAAGCCATCCCGCTCAGCTCCGCAGTGCTAAATTAAAAGCTGCAAAGCAAGAGGGTTGCTTTGGGAAAGAACGCCCAGTGCAGACGCAGCAGGTATCCAGCAGAGGGCGATATCATCTAATAAAAGTGCACATGCCTGGGTGGTTGCTTGGAATAATTGAGCCACTGTATACCTTTAAGATAACTTTTAAGTTCTAGAAGATAAAATTCTTAGAAAACACAAGCTGATCGTATGAATTATTTGCCCAAGGTCACAAAGCTAGTTAATATTTACCACTTCTGCCTTCCAAGCCAGTGCTCTGGTAGGTCTGTTGGCAGCCCTGCAAATGATTCAATAGACATAAGAAATCAAATTGGTCTAAATCAAATCACTGATAATGTTTGCACTTTTTATTAAATGTGTTATGATTTTTTTGTGCCAGTTTTAAACCTGCAACATGCTCAACAGGGCGCTTTAGTCACCATCAAGATGATTTCAGAGTTTGAGGAAAGAACAAGAGACAAAGAATTTGCAAGGGGATAAAACCATTATTTTTTTTATTTTTATTTTTTGTATTTTATAGTCATTACCTCTTTTATTTTTTCATTTTTTAAATTTTTATTATACTTTAAGTTCTAGGGTACATGTGCACAACGTGCAGGTTTGTTACATATCTATACATGTGCCATGTTGGTGTACTGCACCCATTAACTCGTTTACATTAGGTATATCTCCTAATGCTATCCCTCCCCCCTACCCCCACCTCACGACAGGCCCCAGTGTGTGACGTTCCACTTCTTGTGTCCAAGTGTTTTCATTGTTCAATTCCCACATATGAATAAGAACATGCAGTGTTTGGTTTTCTGTTCTTGTGAGAGTTTGCTAAGAATGATGGTTTCCAGCTTCATCCATGTCCCTACAAAGGACATGAACTCATCCTTTCTTAAGGCTGCATAGTATTCCATGGTGTGTATGTGCCACATTTTCTTAATCCAGTCTGTCATTGATGGACATTTGGGTTGGATCCAAGTCTTTGCGATTGTGAATAGTGCCACAATAAACATACGTGTGCATGTGTCTTTAGCAGCATGATTTATAATCCTTTGGGTATATCCCCAGTAATGGGATGGCTGGGTCAAATGGTATTTCTAGTTCTAGATCCTTGAGGAAACACCACACTGTCTTCCACAATGGCTGAACTAGTTTACAATCCCACCAACAGTGTAAAAGCATTCCTATTTCTGCACATCCTCTCTAGCACCTGTTGCTTCCTGACTTTTTAATATTCACCATTCTAACTGGTGTGAGATGGTATCTCATTGTGGTTTTGATTTTCTTTTCTCTGATGGCCAGTGATGATGAGCAATTTTTCATGTATCTGTTGGCTACATAAATGTCTTCTTTTGAGAAGTGTCTGTTGATATCTTTCCCCGACTTTTTGATGGGGTTGTTTTTTTCTTGTAAATTTGTTTGAGTTCTTTGTAGGTTCTGGATATTAGCCCTCTGTCAGATGGGTAGATTGCAAAAATTATCTCCCATTCTGTAAGTTGCCTGTTCACTCTGATGGTAGTTTCTTTTGCTGTGCAGAAGCTCTTTAGTTTAATTAGATCCCATTTGTCAATTTTGGCTTCTGTTGCCATTGCTTTTGGTGTTTTATACATGAAGTCCTTGCCCATGCCTATGTACTGAATGGTATTGCCTAGGTTTTCTTCTAGGGTTTTTATGGTTTTGGGTCTAACACTTAAATCTTTAATCCATCTTGAATTAATTTTTGTATAAGGTGTAAAGAAGGGATCCAGTTTCAGCTTTCTACATATGGCTAGACAGTTTTCCCAGCACCATTTATTAAATATGGAATACTTTCCCCATTTCTTGTTTTTGTCATGTTTGTCAAAGATCACATGGTTGTAGATGTGTGGTATTATTTCTGAGGGTTCTGTTCTGTTCCATTGGTCTATATCTCTGTTTTGGTAGCAGTACCATGCTGTTTTGGTTACTGTAGCTTTGTAGTATAGTTTGAAGTCAGGTAGCGTGATGCCTCCAGCTTTGTTCTTTTGGCTTAGCATTGTCTTGGCAATGTGGGCTCTTTTTTGATTCCATATGACTTTCAGTTTTTTCCAATTCTGTGAAGAAAGTCATTGGTAGCTTAATGGGGATGCCATTGAATCCCTAAATCACCTTGGGCAGTATGTCCATTTTCAGGATATTGATTCTTCCTATCCAAGAGCATGGAATGTTCCATTTGTTTGTGTCGTCTTTTATTTCATTAAGCAGTGGTTTGTAGTTCTCCTTGAAGAGGTCCTTCACATCCCTTATAGGTTGGATTCTTAGGTATTTTATTCTCTTTGAAGCAATTGTGAATGGGAGTTCACTCGTAATTTGGCTCTCGGTTTATCTGTTATTGGTGTATAAGAATGCCTGTGATTTTTGCACATTGATTTTGTATCCTGAGACTTTGCTGAAGTTGCTTATCAGCTGAAGGAGATTTTGGGCTGAGACGATGGGGTTTTCTAAATATACAATCATGTCATCTGCAAAGAGGGACAATTTGACTTCCTCTTTTCCTAACTGAATACCCTTGATTTCTTTCTCTTGCCTGATTGCCCTGGCCAGAACCTCCAATACTATGTGGAACAGGAGTGGTGAGAGAGGGCATCCCTGTCTTGTGCCAGTTTTCAAAGGGAATGCTTCCAGTTTTTGCCCATTCAGTATGATATTGGCTGTGGGTTTGTCATAAACAGCTCTTATTATTTGGAGATATGTCCCATCAACACCTAATTTATCGAGAGTTTTTAGCATGAAGCACTGTTGAATTTTGTCAAAGGCCTTTTCTGCATTTATTGAGATAATCATGAGGTCTTTGGTTCTGTTTATATGCTGGATTATGTTTATTGATTTGCATATGTTGAACCAGCCTTGCATACCAGGGATGAAGCCCTCTTGATCATGGTGAACAAGCTTTTTGATGTGCTGCTGGATTCAGTTTGCCAGTATTTTATTGAGGATTTTTGCATCGAGGTTGATCAGGGATATTGGTCTAAAATTATCTTTTTGTTGTGTCTCTGTAAGGTTTTGGTTTCAGGGATGGTATTGGCCTCATAAAATGAGTTAGGGATGATTCCCTCTTTTTCTGTTGATTGGAATCATTTCAGAAGGAATGGTACAATCTCCTCCTTGTATCTCTGGTAGAATTCAGCTGTGAATCCGTCTGGTCCTGGACTTTTTTTGGTTGGTAGGCTATTAATTATTGCCTCAATTTCAGAACCTGTTATTGGTCTATTCAGGGATTCATATTCTTCCTGGTTTAGTCTTGGGAGAGTGTATGTGTCCAAGAATTTATCCATTTCTTCTAGGTTTTCTAGTTCATTTGCATAGAGGTGTTTATAGTATTCTCTGCTGGTAGTTTGTATTTCTGTGGGGTTGGTGGTGATATACCCTTTATCATTTTTTATTGCATCTATTTGATTCTTCTCTCTTCTCTTATTAGTCTTGCTAGCAGTCTAGTAATTTTGTTGATCCTTTGATCTTCTCAAAAAACCAGCTCCTGGATTCATTGATTATTTGGAGGGTTTTTTGTGTCTCTATCTCCTTCAGTTCTGCTCTGGTCTTCGTTATTATTTGCCTTCTGCTAGCTTTTGAATGTGTTTGCTCTTGCTTCTCTAGTTCTTTTAATTGTGATGTTAGGGTGTCAATTTTAGATCTTTCCTGCTTTCTCTTGTGGGCATTTAGGGCTATAAATTTCCCTCTACATACTGCTTTAAATGTGTCCCAGAGATTCTGGTATGTTGTATCTTTGTTCTCATTGATTTCAAAGAACATCTTTATTTCTGCCTTCATATCGTTATGTACCCAGCAGTCATTCAGGAGCAGGTTGTTCAGTTTCCATGTAGTTGAGCAGTTTTGAGTGAGTTTCTTAATCCTGAGTTCCAGCTTGATTGCACTGTGGTCTGAGAGACAGTTTGTTATAATTTCTGTTCCTTTACATTTGCTGCGGAGTGCTTTACTTCCAACTATGTGGTCAATTTTGGAATAAGTGTGATGTGGTGCTGAGAAGAATGTATATTCTGTTGATTTGAATTGGAAAGTTCTGTAGATATCCATTAAGTCTGCTTGGTGCAGAGCTAAGTTCAATTCCTGGATATCCTTGTTAACTTTCTGTCTCGTTGATCTGTCTAATATTGACAGTGGGGTGTTAAAGTCTCCCATTATTATTATATGGGAGTCTAAGTCTCTTTGTAAGTCTCTAAGGACTTGCTTTATGAATCTGGGTGCTCCTGTATTGGGTGCATATATATTTAGGACAGTTAGCTCTTCTTGTTGAATTGATCATTTACCATTATGTAATGGCCTTCTTTGTCTCTTTTGATCTTTCTTGGTTTAAAATGTGTTTTATCGGAGACTAGGATTGCAACCCCTGCCTTTTTTTTTGTTTTCCATTTGCTTGGTAGATCTTCCTCCATGCCTTTATTTTGAGCCTGTGTGTGTCTCTGCACGTGAGATGGGTCTTGACTCTTTATCCAATGTGCCAGTCTGTGCCTTTTAATTGGATAATTTAGCCCATTTACATTTAAGATTAATATTGTTATGCGTGAACTTGATCCTGTCATTATGATGTTAGCTGGTTATTGTGCTCATTAGTTGATGCAGTTTCTTCCTAACATCAATCTTTACAGATCTTTCAGGTCATTACATTTGGCATGTTTTTGCAGTGGCTGGTACCGGTTGTTCCTTTCCATGTTTAGTGCTTCCTTCAGAAGCTCTTATAGGGCAAGCCTAGTGGTGACAAAATCTCTCAGCATTTGCTTGTCTGTAAAGGATTTTATTCCTCCTTCACTTATGAAACTTAGTTTGGTTGGATATGAAAATCCGGGCTGAAAATTCTTTTCTTTAAGAATGTTGAATATTGGCCCCCACTCTCTTCAGGCATGTAGAGTTTCTGCTGAGAGATCTGCTGTTAGTCTGATGGGCTTCCCTTTGTGGGTAACCCAACCTTTCTCTCTGTCTGCCCTTAACATTTTTTCTTTCATTTCAACTTTGGTGAATCTGGCAATTATGTGTCTTGGAGTTGCTCTTCTCGAGGAGTATCTTTGTGGCATTCTCTGTATTTCCTGAATTTGAATGTTGGCCTGCCTCTCTAGGTTGGGGAAGTTCTCCTGGATAATATCCTGCAAAGTGTTTTCCAACTTGGTTCCATTCTCCCCGTCATTTTCAGGTACACCAATCAGATGTAGATTTGGTCTTTTCACATAGTCCCATATTTCTAGGAGGCTTTGTTCATTTCTTTTTACTCTTTTTTCTCTAAACTTCTCTTCTCGCTTTATTTCATTCATTTGATCTTCTATCACTGATACCCTTTCTTCCAGTTGATCGAATCTGTTACTGAAGCTTGTGCATTTGTCACGTAGTTCTCGTGCCGTGGTTTTCAGCTCTATCAGGTCATTTATGGACTTCTCTACACTGGTTATTCTAGTTAGCCATTCATCTAATCTTTTTTCAAGATTTTTAGCTTCTTTGCAATGGGTTTGAACTTCTTCCTTTAACTCAGAGAAGTTTGGTCGTGTGAAGCCTTTTTCTCTCAACTCGTCAAAGTCATTTGCCATCCAGCTTTGTTCCATTGCTAGCAAGGAGCTGCGTTCCTTTGGAGGGGGGAGGCACTCTGATTTTTAGAATTTTCAGCTTTTCTGCTCTGTTTTTTCCCCATCTTTGTGGTTTTATCTACCTTTGATCTTTAATGATGGTGACGTACAGATGGGGTTTCAGTGTGGATGTCCTTTCTGTTTGTTAGTTTTCCTTCTAACAGTCAGGACCCTCAGCTGCAGGTCTGTTGGAGTTTGCTCGAGGTCTACTCCATACCCTGTTTGCCTGGGTATCAGCAGCGGAGGCTACAGAAGAGTGAATATTGCAGAACAGCAAATGTTGCTGCCTGATCGTTCCTCTGGAAGCTTTGTCTCAGAGGGGTACCCAGCTGTGTGAGGTGTCAGTCTGCCCCTACTGGGGTGTGCCTCCTGGTTAGGCTACTCAGGCTACTAGGGCATCACAGACCCACTTGAGGAAGCAGTCTGTCCGTTCTCATATCTCAAACTCTGTGCTAGAAGAACCATTACTCTCTTCAAAGCTGTCAGACAGGGACATTTAAATCTGCAGAGGTTTCTGCTGCCTTTTGTTTGGCTATGCCCTGTCCCCAGAGGTGGAGTCTACAGAGGCAGGCAGGCCTCCTTGAGTTGTGGTGGGCCCCACCCTGTTCAAGCTTCTCGGCCATTTTGTTTACCTACTCAAGCCTCAGCAATGGCGAGTGCCCCTCCCCCAGTCTCGCAGCTGCCTTGCAGTTAGATCTCAGACTGCTGTGCTAGCAATGAGGGAGGCCCTGTGGGCATGGAACCTCTGAGTCAGGCACGGGATATAATCTCCTGGTGTGCTGTTTGCTAAGACTCTTGGAAAACAGCAGTATTAGGGTGGGAGTGACTGATTTTCCAGGTACTGTGTGTCATGGTTTCCCTTGGCTAGAAAAGGGAATTCCCTTACCCCTTGTGCTTCCCAGGTGAGGCGATGCCTCGCCCTGCTTCAGTTCTCACTTGTTGGACTGCACCCACTGTCCAACATGCCCCAGTGAGATGAACCCAGTACCTCAGTTGGAAATGCAGAAACCACCCATCTTCTGTGGTGCTCATGCTGGGAGCTGTAGCCTGGAGCTGTTCCTATTCAGCCATCTTGGAATTGATAAAATTATTTAAAAATTATAAAATCGTACTGAAGCAGGAATATGTTTAACCCAGAAAATAAACTTTAAGATGTAATTCTTTACATTTGTTCTAAGCATATGTTTATAATGTTTTGTATGACATTTTTAGAATGATATCAAAGGTACATTCTATTGACTACCCAGTTAGGATAGAAATATTAGTCAGATTATGACAGTTTATGCTGAAGTTACAAAGAAAGCTCACAATCTCAGTAACCAATACTATAAAGCAGGAGTCAGAAAACAAGGCCAGAACCTGTTTTTGCAAACAAAGTTTTTTTGAAACACAGATGCACCCATTTGTTTGCATATTGTCTGAGGCTGCCTTTGAGTTTAAATAGCGGTTGAATAGTTGCCACACACACATGATATCTTCAATGTCAATGGCCTCTTGGCCTGCAAAGCCTAAGATGTACACTACTTGGCTATCTTAGTCCATTTGTGCTGCTGTAATAGAATACCACAGATCAGGTAATTTATCAACAGAAATGTATTGGCCCACAGTTCTGGAGGAACTAGATCTTGATATTGGGAAGTCCAATATCAAGGCGTGACAGGATTGACCATTCTGACTTCATGATGACACATGGAATACTGCATCCTCTGGAGGGAGAATGCTTGGCTTCACATGACACAAAGGCAAAGACGCCAAAAGGGGGCTGAACTTGTGTTTTTATCACAGCATTAATCTCACCCATGTGGGTGAAGCCTTCATGGCCTAATTGCCTCTTAAAGATCCCACTTGACAATAGTGTTGCAATGGCAGTTAAATTTCAACATGAGTTTGGAGGGGGACAAACATGCAAACCATAGCACTGATCTTTTATAGAAAAAGTTTGCCAACCCCTTCTATAATGCAATGCTGTCTAATAAAACTTTCTATGGTGACAAAAATGTTCTATATCTACACAGTCCCATACAGTAGTCACTAGCCACATATGGCTATTGAGCACCTGAAATATGACTAGCAGTTACCAAAGTGGGAAGGGATAGTGAGTAAACAACTAACCATGTTTGCCAATTATTGTACGTCTTAAGCTCCAAAATTATCTTCTGATATCGGTTTACTAGGATTTCATAAATAGGTATGTGTTCTTTGTATTCATTCCTTAATATTGAATAGCAACTGAGGAACAGAATTTTTAATATCAATTAATTTGTACTTAAATGAATTAAAAGACGGGAGCTTTGAGGAACTAATAGCCTAATGACATTCATTAATCTCTTGGCATCCCACACTGTTTTTTACAAAAACAGGCTGCGGGACAGATTTGCCTAAGGGCAGTATTTCATTGACCCTTGCTTTATAGTGTTAAGATAATGAGATGTTGAGCTTTCTTTGTGACTTCAGAATAAACTACCCTATCCTGACTTATACATCTCTATAACTCCCCACTTCCTTCAGAAAGACCATAGCTCAAAAATTATTTTAAGGAAAAATCAGAAGAAGCACTACCTACCATGTGAAGTTGTCCTTCATTTCTTTGTCTTCCATTTATCTCTTCTAGCCAGTATTCATGTATCACTTAGGAATATTTTGACTGCAAGTAACAGAACAATGGCCTAAACCATTGGGGATTGTTTTTTTTCATATAACAAGAAGTTTGGAAGTAGACAACTTCTGGCATCAGTTCAGCAGTTCAACAATGTCAGAACTGGTGTCTCTACAATTCTCCTGAACTTTCTGTCATGGTTACAAAATGCCTGCTGCCCCATTTAAGGCAGAAACAAGTGGAACTACGTATTTTACTAAACACATCTGTCTCTTTTATAAGGAAGGAAAAAGATTTCCTAGAAGGCACTCTGGATATAAAGCCTTGCCTTATTGGTATCTGGGAACAACCAGCACTGAGTTGTATGACCACCAGAGACGTAAAACACTCTGGGAAAGCAGGAAACCACTTTCTAATAATGGTTGTCACCTAGGGCTGGGCACACTGCCCCCATAAAGGTGGGAATAAATATTGAATAAACAACTAATCATGTTAGCCAATTATAGTGTCTTAAGCAAAAAGACTATCCTTTGATGTTAGTTTTCTAGGGTCTCGTGAATAGGTATGTGTTCTTTGCATCCATTCCTTAATTCAGTGATTATTTTCTGATACCTATTGGATGTCAGGTATTGGACCAGTTGTCAGGAAGGGGCAGATGATGAGGCTGGAAATGATTATCTAGAATATGCAGGGTCTATGTAAAAGTATAAATGGAAGGTTTTATGAAGTATCATAAAGACTTATGCCCAATATGCCACAGATTTACATTTTTACTTGAGAGTTTCAGTACATTAAACCTGCAAGCTCTTCATGTGTGACCTAGCTTACTATGATATTTATTGTAGGTTCAAAAATATAGTTCTTCTGGGGCCAGGCTCAGTGGCTCATGCCTGTAATCCCAGCACTTTGGGAGGCCAACACGGGTGGATCATGAGGTCAAGAGATCAAGATCATCCTGACCAATATAGTGAAATCCCGTTTCTACCACAAAAATTAGCTGGGTATGGTGGTGCAGGCCTGTATTCCCAGCTACTCAGAAGGCTGAGGGAGGAGAATCACTTGAACCCAGGAGGTGGAGGTTGCAGTGAGCCCAGATCACACCACTGCATGCCAGCCTGGCCAGCCTGGGCAACAAGAGCAAAACTCCATCTCAAAAATAATAATAATTATTATTATTATTATATATACATATAGTTCTTCTGGGTGATATTTTTAAATCTTCTAATAGGTACAGATCTCAGTGACTCAGATGTGTAAGAAATATGCTAGAGCTTTTGCTATTTTCCTATGTAAATCTTCCATTCTGCTGAAATAGCAGAAACTTCGTGTCAGTGATTTGCAGTTCTCTAGGGCTGTGCCTAAATCCAGGAGGTGGGCAGACACCTGAAAGAGGGAAATAGTCTGTCCATTGATGGCATCTGTACACACCAGCATCCTTTAGGATTGTATTCTGTCTGCCTGTCTGCTTGTTGAAGACAACCAACCTTGTGGTCCCTTTGGGACAATGCACGACTTGGTGGTCTCTGTAACTGGTAAAGTCTTTCTGTAGTTCCCCACATTATGCAGTTTAACTGACTGTGGGGCTGCTAAGTCCCCTTCGGGCCCAACAGTCACTGTGGTGATTTACTCTGAAGTTCTGCCACCTTCATAGCCTCTAGCAGGAAAATTGGGTACAGCCCCCTCCTTCATGTTCTTGAATTCTACAGTTTGAACTGAGGGCTTTGTTGCCATCTGGGACTCGGGGAGGAGGGTGGGCATGAGACCTCTCTCTATGAGCCCATTTATGTCTCTGCTCTCAGACTTTCCCTTTTCTTCTCCCCTGGAAATGCTCAGCAGGTTATGTGTTGCCATTAGCTTCTCCGCATATATTTATTGTAACATAGTTCATCTTCAAGTGTTTTCCATCCCAAATCATTCAAATTCCCATCAGTGTCATCACCAAAAGAGATAGAAGAAACTATGGGAGTATGTGAGAATGTGTTCAAAATGCAGGAAGCAGAAAATAAAGCAACCTTGTCAAACTGTCCCTATCCTCCTGGGGGGACCTGCCTCATCACCAAAGCAAATCGAAGGACTGTCCCTCCTTTCCACAGTAGCACCACCTGCACTTCTGAGATCTTGCTTCCCCTTGAAATTATCCTTCACTGTCATATGAAAGCAAGCATATAAATATACACAAAGAGTTGTAGGTGAAGAACACTCTAAGCTAAGGGACAAATGAATTTATAAATTATGCTTTGATGAATGAAAAGGGGCCGGCAGGCTGAGGAGCTGGAGAGAAGTTGGCCAGACAGGTGAAGCTCTTAGGCACAGGATTCTCTTAGACAAAAGTACACATTGCCACATGGCATGTTTAAAGAATTATGAGGCCGGGTGTGGTGGTTCATGTCTGTAATCCCAGCACTCTGAGAGGCCACGGTGGGAGAATTGCTCCAGGAGTTTGAGATCAGCCTGGGCACACAGTAAAACCCTGTCTCTACAAAAAAATTTTAAAAATCAGTAGGGTGTGGTGGTGCATGTCTATAGTGTCAGCTACTCGGGAGGCTGATGGGGGAGGATTGCTTGAACCCAGAAGGTCAAGGCTGCAATGAGCTATGGCCATGCCACTGCACTCCAGTTTGTCTCAAAAAAAGAGAAACTGTCCCCCCAAGAAAATTATTATAAGTCATTTCACAGACAGTTAATTCTTGTTATATGTAGTAGTTATATTCTGTAAAGTCTCACAAACACTGAATGAGTAAATACTGAACCATTGCTCCTAGGGGAAATACAAGTTTAGATTCCTGAAAGCGACTGGTCACAACATTTTCATTAACTGGTCAATTCATGCCCTTCTTTTATTTATGTTTCTGTTTAGAGACACCTTATTTAATATATATATATATAGTTGATCCATGAACACTGAACTCACAGCCAACAGCACTATAGCTCATGCCTGAATGAAGCTCATCTAACGTGTATATTTCCATAAGGTACATCACAGTCTTTCAGCACTTAGAAACTCTAGGCAGCACTTTGGCAATGTACTTGCAGGCCATTCTAAACAGCTAAGTCACCAACAAAAAGCACAAAATATGGAAAACATGGTACTAAATAGACCTCAAAAAAGACATTTTAATAGCATAAGAGCTGAAATAAGAAGGCAGAGTGTCAGCTTGTTTGACCTCAGTGGAAACATGAACATCAGATGACTCAGATGTTTCACATGTGCAGGCACGTGCTCATGAATGACAGCCAAAGCACCACGAATATTGATTTGAGGATTAAATAAATAAATTTTAGTGAGTAGGCAAATTTGCAAATTTGGAATCCATGAATAGTAAGGATCCACTATAGCTAGAGCAAAGAGTAGGTGCTAGTGTGCACAACTGCTTTAGGGTATAAGGCCAGACAGGCCAGAAAACAAGTTATCAAGGGCCTATGTGTCAAGCTCTTGAGCACACCCTCCCTCAGGGTGGTTGTTTGGAAGGAGCAGCTTGGAGGCAAGGACAGTGAAGTGAGTCACTGACTTCAAGGATTCAATTCCCTGGTATGAGGAACATGGATGCTGCTGGTGACCAGTAGGGAGACATTATTTTGAGTTTACCTAATTAATACCATTCAAACATACTCTGACTTCATCAAGATGCTAGGGGAGAAAACTAAAAGAGGGGTCAATATCCCTTTATATGTGGCCATTACATAACTAGCACATTCTACGTTTATGAAGAAAACACTGTGTGCAGCGGCACAAGCAGAAGTCGCGACTGTCCATGTGGGCCACAGTACTGAACAGCCTTAACAGTGAAGGCAGTACTAAAGCTGGCAGCTGCCCAGGGTGGACCACTCAGGAAGTCTGCCAGAGGACCAGAGATGATGTGTGGCCCCACAGATTCTTTGGGTAGGATTAAGGGGTTTCTGATATCCCTGTGATTGTTACCCTGTCCTGATTGTCCTCCCCAGACTCCAACCTGGGGAAGGAAAGGATACCTTGTAAATCATCACAAATCAGTTAGCAACTTCTGCAGGACTTTTTAGGGGTTGCCATTTAGCACTTGACATCTCAGTAAATACATTTTAAAACTTTTTAACTCCTGGAAAAAAAGTTATTTTTTTCCTGGAAAACAACTGTTTCCTACAAGGTTCATTATGCTTTAATTTTAAGCTTAAAAAAAATGTGAGCCAAAGCTGTATCATTTTTGGAAATTGCTTTCCATTTTCAAATCTTAGGTATGTAATCTCAACAACTCTAGATTTCAAATTATTTTTATGTAACCTAAAAAGGTTCTTGTAGGTGCTATCTTAAGTCTCTTTGTTTCTGGAATTCTAGAATTTCCACTCTTTGAAGCTTAGAACTTTTGACAAAGTCCACATCACATTAGAAACAACCATTGAAATCCTGAGTCTATAATTTTCATTGGCAGATGAGAATGGATTCTCGTATGAAGCCTCATAGAACTTAGATTGACCTTTGTAATGGCTGGAGGCTATTGAAAAATGTATTGCTGGTCTTTGGAACAGGTAGATATAGAATATTGCCAAACTGGCTGAGAGAAATTTGTATTAATAGGTAGGAAGTGATGACAGTCTAGGGAAAAATGGAAAAGAGGGATGGAAAGCCCTTCCCAAAGCATCAACTAAAATGAAATAGACTCTGACCGCAGAAAATTCAGAACTCCTGCCTGACTTGATTCAACATCTTAACATCGGACCCCACCCCTTCTCTCTGCAGGACATATTCCCTGAGAATGGAGCACAGGAAGTGGCCAAGCCTGGACTCTGTCTTTGGCTAAATTGGAAGACAGGCAAGAAGAGCTGTTTTAAGTGCTACTCATTTGGTTGAGAACATAGTAACTAGAGATGATAGGAAAGAGGCCAATCAAAATAATCTTTGCTTAGATTCATGAATGAATAACCTAATCTGCTTTTTATCAACATTAAGCAAAAACTAGACATAGTAAAGAATTGTGCACAAGAGTTTAAAACATAGTTGGGAGATTCTTAAGCTACTTGCTGTCTTGAAATAAAAATGACCAAGAAATCGGCCTTTTGGACAAATCACACAGCAGCATCACTGACACAGTGACACCCCAGTAAAGGGACTCAAGGTGGCCTCTCCTCTGTAGAGCGGAGCAAAGACGGGTATATCAGGCCCCTGTCCTACAGCTGGAAAACACTTGGCAGATACAGTTATGCAAGTAAAAGTAGCAATTACAAACATTATGGGAAAAATAAAATACAAGCTAATGCCTGAAAGTCTATGGAACACAGAATAGAAACTATAGCCTGCTTCAGATAATGCGTGTCTTATATTTTCACAGCTGAATTTTCAAAAGGATTTTAACATGTATTTTACAAGTGAGAACCTAGATTCAGCCTTATAAAAATTCTAGTTAGACAACTACATCCCTGAGACCATCTCATTTTGAAGGGGGAAGGAAGGGGTTGAATTAATTAAATAAATCATATAGTAATGCAATTTTATTCTTTTCTGACATAGACTTAACAAAAAAGTTAATTTCATAGGCAGTTTTCAGTAAAGGTTTATAATAAGTCCCTGAATTTTTTTAATTTTTAATTGACACATAATTATACATATTTGTGGGGTACATGTGATATTTAAATACATGTATACAATGTGTAATGATCAAATCAGGATAATTGGCATATCTATCACCTCAGATGTTTTTTGCGTCGGGAACATTCAAAATCCTCTCTTCTTGCAATTTTGAAATATATAATAAATTATTGTAATTATATTCACCCTACTATACTACCAAATACTAGAACTTATTTCTTTTATATAACTGTAGTTTTATACACATTAACCAACCCCTCCCTGTAGAAATCTCTGAAATATAAAAATTACTGGAATAAGCACATATGTATACTTTTTTGTTACGAAGATATTTCATAGATATCAACAGATTCTTTCAAAGGAGTTTAGAACGCCGAAAAGGGTAACAATCTTTTAGGATAGTGGCAGATAAGCTGGCAAACCATCATTTCCAAAAAATATTAATAAGGGGAGTCAGTGTTTTCAAGAATGGGGAAAACCACAGAGGGATGATCTTGTGAATGTGAGAAAACGGTGTTTGGTGGCTCATTTGTAGCATTTTATCAACGAGTTATCCAGCGTTGAACTACCCAGAGAGTGGAATCTCAGCTAATCCAGAGAGGTCTACTCAGAGATTTGGGTAAGGACTACATTAGGGACCCAGTTCATGATGACAAGATCTGTACAAATTAAGGTGCTGATAAGTAGACTCTCGAGATCTCCATTGTGGAAAAGAATGAAAGCCCTGACCGTGATTTAAACCAGCTGAATTTTCAAAAGGATCCTAATGTGCACTTTATAAGTGAGAGCCTGGATTCAGCCTTACAAAACATCCAGTTATACAACCAAACCCCTCAGACCATCTCACTTTGAAGGGGAAGGAAGGGGTGGAATTAAAGAAATGAATCACATAGTGATGCATCATTGCTCCGCTCTACGGAGGAGAGGCCACCTCAAGCCCCACCACTGGGGTGTGGCTGTGTCTGTGATGCTGCCATGTGATCTGTCCAAAAGGCCAATTTTTTTGTCATTTTCTTTCAAGATATCAGGTACCTCAAGAAGACTGGCTTTTTTCGCAGCCATATGGATGTAAATGAAAACATATTTTCTTGTCACGAAGACAGGCACCTTATTGGTAATCAATAAGTGATGAGATGATGGTTGTGGTGGTGTCATTTATTTAAAGAGGGATAAAAGTGGATGGCTCAATTATTTTCACCTATTACAAGTCTCCTCGCCCCATCCAAATCTTATTCACATCAAATACTTTCTTCACAAGGACTTCTCACAGAATAATAGAATTAAATATCATTAACACTGAAAGGAATGTTAGACGTTATTGACTCCAATGCCCTTGTTTTCACAGACATAGAAAGAGATGAAATGAGTCTTCTCAGAGTTAAAGGCAGGGCTGGACTTCCGCATAACTCTCCTTCCTCTGCATACTTCTAAATCTGTGGTTTTTACAGTTCACTAGGAAATTGCTCACATTCTGCTTTGTGACACCTTTTCTAACAAGCAGGTGTTTAGGTCTTTTGCTTTCATGTCATCCTGTGTGGTTAAGTCTTATTCTCAACATCTAGGTTAGGTTTTCTAACAGCTTTGTTCAGAGCATCAAATAACTGTGTACTAATCTGATTTAATTCCCAGCTCCTGAAGGACACCGCCAAGCTTATGAAGCATTTGATTTTTTTCAAGAATGTTTATTCAGAATTCCAGATCCTCAGATATATTCTTATTAGCATGAGTCACTAAATTACTTTGCAATTACATGTAATGTAAATGTAAATTTGGATACATCATATTTGATTTTAATAAGACTAAACATCTAATAAGACCAAACATTTTTTAAATCTTTATGACACTATTAGTAGTTGCTAAAATTACAAATTTTATTCATACCTAGGGTTGCTTTCCACCTCACTTCTGTAGCACACAAAATTCTTCCCTTTATTCAAGCAAAGCTAGGATGTGTCTCAACTGGAAGAGAATTGTGACACATGCCAATGCTAACACTTTTTTGTTTTTTTGAGACGGAGTCTCACTCTGTTCACCCAGGCTGGAGTGCAGTGGCGCTATCTCGGCTCCCTGCAACTTCCGCCTCCGGGGTTCAAGCAATTCTCCTGCCTCGGCCTCCCCAGTAGCTGGGACTACAGGCATGAGCTACCACGCGCAGCCAATCTTTTTGTATTTTTAGTAGAGAGAGGGTTTAACCATGTTGGTCAGGCTGACCTTGAACTCCTAACCTCAAATGATCTGCCTGCCTTGGCCTCCCAAAGAGCTGAGATTACAGACCTGAGCCACCACACGCAACCCCAAATGCTAACACTTTTTAAAGAGTTTGTTTGTTGCTTTTTTCCCCCATTATGAATGCAATTTCTGCCTTCTAACAGCATGGATTGCTGGGCCAGACACCTAGTGAGTGCTTTGGATCAAAAAAGGACCAAGTTTCCATGTCCCCAGACACCAAGGGTCTATTACCTGATACCTTCACTTTTTGACTGAAAGCTTATTATTTTCATTCACTCATTCAGTTTTTCAACAAATAATTACTTTGCAGAATGCTTTCATTCTCATTTTAGAGTTAAAAGTAGCATCAGCAGGTAAAAATGACACAAAAGTTTAGCTCCACAGAAACAAGAACTTCTCAGACTTCAAAGGTATCAAAAAATCAAATGGTCATATTCAGACACAACTAAATAGAGGGTTATTCTGCAAACCACCAATCTGACCCTTCAAAAAGATCAATGTAAGCCGGGCACAGTGGCTCACACCTGTAATCCCAACACTTTGGGAGGCCGAGGCGGGCAGATCACAAGGTCAGGAGATCGAGACCATCCTGGTTAATACGGTGAAACCATGTCTCTACTAAAAATACAAAAAATTAGCCAGGCGTGATGGCAGCGCCTGTAGTACCAGCTATTAGGGAGGCTGAGGCAGGAGAACAGCGTGAACCCAGGAGGCGGAGCTTGCAGTAAGCCAAGACGGTGCCACTGCACTCCAACCTGGGCGATAGTGCGAGACTCCTCTCAAAAAAAACAAAAAACAAACAACAACCACCACCAAAAAAAAAAAAAAAAAAACAGATCAATGTTGGGAAAGAAGAAAATAAATAAGCAGAGAAAATATTCTTGATTAAAGGAAACTCTACAATAGTTAGATTACAGACTAGATTAAAGGAACTACAGTACAAAATATTTTACTGAATCTTGGCTTTTTAAAAAAACGCTATAAAGGGCATTATTGGGACAATTAGAGAAATTTAAATGTAGACTTACAGTTCACATTAGATAACAGAAATATATCAATGTTATGTTTTCTAAGATTAATAATGAGTAATTGGGTCACCCAAGGTCCCTGGTGGGAGTTAGGATTAGAACACAGCAGTTTGTCTCCAGAGCCATCTTAATAGTTTCCGGTCACTAAAGGTGTTTAAACAAAGACTAGCCTCACCTGGTAATGATTGTAAGGTAAGATTCAAATAAAGAATAGGATGGAGGTGAAGGGATAAGCTCTTCAAAAATGTTAATATTGTAAAAGACGCTCCCCCACCTCAAAAAAAAACTGGGAAACAGTTCTATCTTAAAGAAAAATAAGAAGGCTGGACACAGTGGCTCACGCCTGTAATCCCAGCACTTTGGGAGGCCCAGGTGGATGGATCACCTGAGGTCAGTAGTTCAAGACCAACCTGGCCAACATGATGAAATCCCGTCTCTACTAAAAATACAAAAATTAGCCGGGAATGGTAGTGGGCCCTGTAATCCCAGCTACTCGGGAGGCTGAGGCAGGAGGATCATCTGAACCTGGGAGGTGGACTTTGCAGAGAGCACAGATCACGCCATTGCACTCCAGCCTGGGAAATAAAAGTGAAACTCCATCTCAAAAAAAAAAAAAAAAAAAGGAAAGAAAACAGAAGAAAAATAAGAAATAAGACAAACCCTCAAGCAGTGAATCAAATGATCTTTATGGCCCTGTATCAGGGACTCCACTAGAGGAAAGTGATCACACAGCCTTCTGGGTTGGCTGGGACATACTCCCACGTACCAAATATTTGCATCACAATAACAAGGTAAAAGAGTTGCTCTAGAAGTCAAGCAAAACTACTGACACTTGAAATAACTCCCTTAAGATATATATTATTTTCTTTGACCAAAACGACTAATGGGTCCTTCATTTTATTCCAAATTCTTCTGATTAAGTAAGAGCTACACAGAACACCAGGCACGAGTCTCAAGCCAAAGTCACCTTCCCACTCCACTTTTGGGCACCCCTCTTTGCTGTTCCAAGTACCCCTAAGTAAAAGTTATGGGAGACCATTGACTTGGACTGAGTTCCTGCCTTATGCCTCAACAGATCAACCCAAAATAGAGTCACTCAAGCTAAAGTTCCAAGTTACCAAACTGAAACTAAGTTGCTTATCTGGCATTCAAAAAATCAGGAGAGAGATAATAGCCAAATCTCCAAACAGTCTAGTTTTAGCCAACATAAGGAAGTCCCTTCTGCTTTAACTCTTACAAGGAAAGTAACCTGAAATAACTTGTTAACCAATCCTCTTTGTATTATGCTGATTCCTTGCTGCTGCTCAAGCTAACTGATGAAATTCAACTGTTCTGCCATTCGATGGCATGCTTTTCTATTCTTTAGATGAGATGCTGCCTGATTCATGAATCAGTAACAAAGGCCAATTAGATCTTTAAACTAAATGTGTTAAAAATTTGTTTCTTAACAATATTAAGCTGCAGTTCTCAGCAAACATTAATTAAGCTGCCTCTGAGAGCCAGACACCGTTCCAGGCTCTAAGGATGCAAAGTAAGAGTGTTGGTGTGAGCTTTTATATCCTTGAGATGAGCATTTTTCACTTTTCTTCAGAGAAATACAAATCTATTTTATTTTATTTTCCTTATTTTCTTTTTTTTCAACTTTTATTTTAGAATGAGGCCAGCTTTTGAGCACATAAAATATTTTTCTAGGCCAGGTGTGCAGTGGCTCAAGCCTGTAATCCTAGCACTTTGGGAGGCCGAGGCGGGTGGATCATCTGAGGTCAGGGGTTCAAGACCAGCCTGGACAACATGGTAAAATCCCATGTCTACTAAAAATACAAAAATTAGCCAGGCGTGGTGGTGGGCGCCTGTAATCCCAGCTACTCAGGAGGCTGAGGCAGGAAAATTGCTTGAACCTGGGAGGCAGAGGTTCAGTGAGCCAAGATCGCACCATTGCACTCCAACCTGGGCAACAAGAGTGAACTCCGCCTCAAAAAAAAAAAAAAAAAGATTTTTCTAGAGTCTGCCTTTTTTAAGAATTAATATTAACTTTACTAAAACTACAAATTCAAAAAGTTTTTTCTTAAGCTTTCAAATTAAAACCCTATTATTCTATTTATAATTTAGTGAATTTTAATTTTCACTAAAACTTTGATCTACATTTGGTCCCATTTGTAAACACAATTTATTAACTCCCTTTAATATTTTAAACTGAATTTACAAAAGAAATATATTCAAATTTCTGCATTCTTCAAATGTCTACCAAGCAAATGTTTCCCAAGTACTCAATTTTAGTAAAGTCTAATAAAATTAAATGTACGAATGTAGTTAATCTTATGTTCTTTTAAACATTGACATGCTATTTGTAAACAGTAAAATTTTGAATGAAAAATTATAAATCCAGCCAGGCACAGAAAGACAAACCTCACATATTCTCACTCATCTGTGGGGGATAAAAATTCAAACAATTGAACTCATGGAGATAGAGAATAGAAAGATGGTTACCAGAAGCTGGGAAGGGTAGTGGGGGAGAGGGGGAATAGGGAGGAGGGATGGTTAATGGATACAAAACAATGTTAGAAAGAATAAATATGACCTATTATTTGCTAGCACAGCAGGGTGACTATAGTAAAAAATAATTTAATTGTTCGTTTAAAAATAAGTAAAAGAGTACAATTCAATTGTTTGAAACACAAAGGATAAATGCTTGAGGTGATGACTACCCCATTTACCCTAATGTCATTATTGTGCACTGCATGCCTATCTCAAAACATCTCAAGTAACTAATAAACATATGCACCTATGATGTACCCAAAAAGTTAAAATAAAACATTTTTTCTAGAAAAATTATAAATCCAAAATCAAGTAATGCTTAAAATTTGGATTAGAAAGTTAATCTTATAGATACACTTGTATACTAAATTATTGTAAACATTAACACATTTTAAATACCAAACATACACAGATTTTTATTTTTCTCTCTCTCTTAGTTTTTAAAGATAGGGTATTCTGTTACCCAGACTGGAGTGCAATGGTGCAATCATAGCTCAGTGCAGCCTCAGACTCCTGGGCTCAAGCAATCCTCCTGCCTCCGCCTCTCATGTAGCTAGGACTCCACAGCCAGTTATTTTTTTTTTTAATTTTTGTAGAGATGAGGGGGTTCTCACTACGTTGCCCAGGTTGGTCTTGAACTCCTGACCTCAAGCAGTCCTCTCACCTTGGCCTCCCAAAGTGCTAGAATTACGTGCGTGAGCCACCACCGCCTGGCACAGATTTTTCTACTGATTTTTCAGTAACCAGACAGACAGACTGAGACCCTTTTGCAACTCTTTAACAAGGGGAATTTCATGTTGGTATCTGACAACTCCCCACCCAGATTGCTCATCTACTTGATTCGATATTCATAATAATATGTTTCCTATCTATCAGGCTGTCTTAGGTTTGGAAAAATTGACGGATTCTGCAAAACTGTGCTGGAGGATCACAACACTGAAATCATGCTGATAACAGAAGGACCTACTCCCTGCATGCTCCAAAGGTCCCTAATTACCTGCTTTTCCACACCCAGAGCCCAGGCCCTCCATTCACTACCCCTCCCTGACTTTTGCTTCCAAACTGTCCTGTCCACATACAAATGGGAATGGCCCTCTCATAATCTCATAATGTTGACATTGCCAAAAAAGTGTTAATATGTGGTCACTCTCAAGGGTTTGAGCATTGTTTTAGTCAGTTCAGAATGCTATAACAAATATACCATAGACAGCTGGGCATAGTGGTTCACATCTCTGGTCCCAGCTACTCAGAAGGCTGAGGCAGAGGATGGCTTGAGCCTGGGAATTTGAGTCCAGTATGAGCAACATAGTGAGACCCTGTCTCTTAAAAATTTTGTATCTATAGTGTGTAGTGTGTGTAACACTGCATGGCATGTAACACTTCACACTATAGATAAATAATTTGTTTTTGAGATGGAGTCTCACTCTATTGCCCAGGCTGGAGTGCAGTGGCATGATCATGGCTCACCACAACCTCTGCCTCCCGGGTTCAAGTGATTCTCCTGCCTCAGGCTCCCAACTAGCTGGAAATACAGGCATGCGCCACCACACCTGGCTAATTTTGTATTTTTAGTAAGAGATGGGGTTTCACCATGTTGCCTAGGCTGGTCTCAAACTCCTAACCTCAGGTGATCCACCCACCTTGGCCTCCCAAAGTGCTGGGATTATGGGCATAAGCCACCCCACCCGGCCTAGATATATAATTTTTAAGAGACAGGGTCTCACTATGTGTATGTGTATATGTGTATATATGTAAACGCACGTACCATAGATTGGGTGGTTTAAACAACAACTTATTTCTCACAATTCTAGAGACTGTGAAGTTTAGACTGAGGTGCTCACAGATCACATGTCTGCTGAGGGTCCACTTCCTAATGTGCCAATGACAACCTTCTCCTAGTATCCTCACTTAAGGGAGAGCAGAGACAGAGGGGAAGAAAGCTTTTATCTGTTTCTGGTAAAGGTGTTAATCCCATTTGTGAGGGCCTCACCCTTATGACCTAATCACCTCCCAAAGGCCCCACTACCTCCAAATACCATCATACTGGAGATTAGCCTTTGACAAATGAATTTTGGGGAACACAAACTTTCAGTCCATAGCTAGTATCTTAACTGATTGCTCCTAAATAGACATGGCAAACCTGACAGCCCATGAGACAACTGAAGTTGAAGACATGTTTATTGGCCCAAGTAATGTTGATCTAATGCTTTAAAATTAGGATATTTCACAGAGACTCAGGACATCCCACATCTCTTGAAAACTTAGACCACTGAAATCTCTAAACCACTATTTCTGCATGGCAAAAACTGGCTGGAGGTGAGCAGCAATTTTCTTCTTGGAAAGATATTGCCCTCCTCTATTTACCCAGGCCCATCTCCTGCTTCACTCCAACTCTCCTCTCTATTTACACTGCCCTACTGGATCAGGGTTTGAGTTTTTCCATGTTTCTTGATGAAGGCAAGGTCAATGGTGGAAATTTCAGGCATCATAGATATTTTTGATAAAGTTCTCAAAGCTGTTAATAATCACACCGCCACTGTCTATTAATGCGTATGGGTGAGATCAGCCTGCATCACAGTTTCAAAAGCCACACAGTTGTGACCATCACTTTAAGAATGACACATATTATTACTCAAAATATTATACTGACTGCAAATATTCTTTGAAGCAGAAGATTAAAGATGAATGGAACTTGGGTATCATCTAATCCAACCTCTTCTTTTTATCAATGTTTGAATCAAGGCCCAGAAAGACAAAGTAACTTGACTGAAGTAACTTATTTTTGTACTTCCTGATATTTTACTGGGTTTATTCATTTGTTCTCGGATTGCTTCAAGCAAGATAACTGGTACTTGAGAAATTAAAAATATGTTTAAAAACAGTATTTTTTTGCCTGAATTTAGAATAAAAGAAAAGGAAGAGGAAAGTCATCAAAAGTAGACACTCATTAGACCTCTAGTTCTGGCCTACCCAAAAATATTTTTATGTAAGTGAGAACTGACATCAAAGGAAAAATTAAAAGAGCAACATTACCATTATTTTTGGCACGACCTTGAAATACCAGTACATGAATTCTCTACATTTAAACTTCCAAGCTCCAATTTACATACTCATCAACAGACTTGTTTAAAGGTAATATTTTGTTTTAATTGGTTCAATCTCGGTGACAAACTTGCAGCCTAAAAGCATTCTAGCCTGATTTTTACATAATCTAGCCAATAACTTAATTCACTGACTTTAAACTCATGCTATAGTCCTCATGTGATTGATGTTTATAAATTTGCACTAGTTGGCCAGGCTCGGTGGTTCACGCTTGTAATCCCAGTACTTTGGGAAGTGAAGACGGTCAGATTGCTTGAGTCCAGGAGTTCGAGACCATCCTTGGCAACATGGCAAAACCCTGTCTCTACAAAAAATATAAAAATCAGCCAGGTGTGGTGGCTAGCACCTTTAGTCCCAATTACTCGGGAAGCTGAGGTGGGAGGATTGCCTGAGCCCAGGAGGTCAAGGCTGCAATGAGTCATGATCAAGCCACTGCACTCCAGCCTCAGCGACAGAGCAAGAATCTGTCTCAAAACACACACACACAAAAAAACAAAATTGCACTAATTTACTGATCAGTTTGCCAGTTAGTTATTTGCATGCTAAACTCACAGAGAGTTTCTTCCTGCTACTTGACCCTCAGTTCTACCACCTCTCCTTTCTGGGTTTCACCCTTTCTCTCTCTCTTGGACTGTAGACATCAACTCAATGCATCTACCCAGGAAATTCCTTGCTATGGTCTACCAGTTGTAGTGACCTCATTTTTGAAAGAATGCAAAGAAAGGAGGTTTCAGAGACATGAATGAATATATACTAAGGATATATTACTTGCCAGACAGGAGGCCATGCACTTCCACGTATTATCTCAAACTTGGTAGAGAATTAAAGAAATGAAAAACATATCCTTGTAGGATGGGGCAATAAGCTTAGTGCTATGCAACGTAGAAAAGAAAATGGTGTCTCATTTCAAGGCGGAAGAAATTTATGACTCCCAGGGTGATAAAATCCGTAACACTATCTGAAACACTTGACTCTTAACCACAAGCAGCCTTGCAGCTTCTCTCGTATTGCTTCTCTGTGCTTGTCATGTCATAATGCATACCTTTTCATCTTGCTTCTGCCTGTGGCTTGTCTCCAGACTCCCTTATAAGTCTTTGAGGGCTGGAATTGAGCTCTGCTCTCATCCTCCCCTTTCATAGCACTAGATAGATGCAGTCCTCCATTAAGGGTTGAATAGCTGCTCAATCGATGTTTATTGAGAGAAATTGCAGTCAAAGAAGGTAAAAGGGCATTTTAGTGGAGAAGGTGGGAATACCAGTCCTGAAGAATCACTCCAATTACCTCGGCAAAATTGCTTAATTTGAGCAATGGGTACTTAACAACCTAATTAGACTACTCAAGTATATCCCAGGAGATGGTTGCAGCATCTTTCCTTGCTACAAAGCTAAAACAACTTTATGACTCAATGTAAAACGTGTTTCTCAACTCGGGTTGCTTTTGTGAAACTCTAAATCTAAATTTCAACTAATCAACTCTACCAGTGCCTTATCTAGGCCTGCTGGCCCTGCGGTTTAATTTTTTAAAAGGCTTTTGGAACCACATAAGAATGTTCATAGACTTGTTAATGTTTTTATTATATGAGCTAGATCTGGACTAATCCCTCTTCCCTCATTCTTTCACATTTCCTAGTGGGCACCTAGCTTCAAGCTAGAATAGGTTTCCACTCTTTGATTTCACGTTTGAGAGCTAGAAACTATTTGAATTACATGTAATTCTCCTAAGTACCACAGCTAAGTCTAATTATAAAAATATGTTGATAACACCATGTCATTAACATTACATAGTTATTTTACAGTTGTAAAGACTTAAAAACAAAAATTCTAAATGGGGGCTTAGATTTACTGACATTGAGTTTTATTCGTTTATCTCAGCCCTTGACATTTGGACTATTTCTTCTCGTAGGAGTTGTGTGTAGGGACATACAGCAACAAGTAGGACTGTGAAAAATTAGAACTGAATTTTTTCTATATGCATTTTCTTCTGGTTACAATAGCAAAATACTCATTTGTTCATTGATTCACTCAACAAATATTTTTTGAGCACCTACTGTGTGACAGCCATTCTGACAGTAGTAGGATGCTATGGTGAACAACTGACACATTTCTGATCTTATGGAGCCTGAAGGCAGTTTTGTTTGAACTGAAATAACAAGAAGAGATATAACTGGGGAATGGCTATATAGAAAGGACAAGAAGGACATTTCAGGGAAATTAAACAGTATAAACAAAGGTCCCATGGCACTTCTTTCAAGGCAGTTGATTAGGTGCAAGAATCTCCACTCCCATGGAAATACATATATTGCTCCACATTAAGGCACAGTTGCGCTCAAAAAAAAGGACATCTTTATATACCAAAAATGAACAGGGGACTCAAAATTACAAAGATAAGCAGTTTTTGAAACCATCCAGACCTTGAGAGAAATTGGACCAGACATGTATTTTAAGGGCTGGTGTGTTCATATCTTTGTGGAAAAGAAATTGACACCTCAGGCCCCAAATACATCAAGGAATAGAAAAGGGGAATGCTGCTTAGCACTAGTTGCCCAAAAATGTGCTGAAAAGTTTATGAACATTACCTGGAAATTTTCTCCAGCAGGCCAAGGGTTATAGGAAAAAGTAAGCTGACTTCCTGGGGCTCTCAGAGGCAGAAATTCCAACAGCTGTCCTACCACATACTCAGAAGTTCTAATCTTGAAACCGCACCATGCACTGTTGCAAAATCAACCACCTTTTTATTGCCCATGCACAATGGGAATCAAGAGCTGAGAGCCTAGTATAAACAATGGTTTGGAATCAGTGAACTCAGTAGGACTTGGGCAAGGGCAATGGTGAACCTCTGTCAGGAAGAGGCCTCCGCAACCTCTGGAGCATGGACAGGACTCCCTCTAAAGGTAACTCCTCCTGAAGATAAACTTGTAGACCTAAACTATAAAACACGTGAAGAAATACAAAACAAAATGGGAAATTTGGACAAAGAATTTATGTCTGGGAAACTAAAAATATGAGTATTGTTAAATAGATTTTTAAATGAATGTCTTAACCGTACAAAAAGAAAAGAAAATGTAGAATCTAATTTTTTATAAGATACAAAATAAATAAGAACAGATTGATTTCAAAATGAACCAAGTGGAAACTTCTAGAAGTGAAACATGTAGCCAAAATAGAAAGAACAATAAACAGGTTAAACAATAGACTCAGATAAAAAAAATAATTCATGAATGGGAATATGGATCTGAGGAAATCACTCAGAACACAGCACAGATCAGTAAAGAAATGGAAAATATGAAAGAGAAGTTAGATGTATGGCAGTTGGAATGAAAGGCCCTGACATGTTTAGTGGTGCCCTAGAAGAAAAAACTAAAGAAAATCGGGAAGATGGAACTTTGAGGTAATAGTGGAGAACTTTTCAGATTTGAAGAAAGCTATGAGATATCCTATGAAAGTACACAAAATTGGCCAGGCGCAGTGACTCATGCCTGTTAATCCCAGCATTTTGGGAGGCCGAGGCGGGTGGATCACGAGGTCAGGAGTTCAAGACCAGCCTGGCTAAGATGGTGAAACCCCATCTCTACTAAAAATACAAAAATTAGCTGGGAGCAGTGGCAGGCATCTGTAATCCCAGCTACTCAGGAGTCTGAGGCAGGAGAATTACTTGAACCTGGGCAGCAGAGGTTGCAGTGAGTCGAGATCATGCCACTGCACTCCAGGCTGGGTGATAGAGTGAGACCCCATCTCAAATTTAAAAAAAAGAAAGAAAGAAAGAAAAGAAAAGAAAATACACAAAATTAAACGACATAGTAACAAAGGCTTGCCTATATGTCTCGTTATGAAACTAAAACTACAGAACCATCCAGAATAAACAGGAAACTTTGGAAGCTATCAGTGAAGAAAGGCAGGTTGCCTGAAAAGGAACAACAATAAGACTGACAGAATGCTTCTCATCATCAACAGTATATGCCAGAGACAACAGGTGAGTATCTTAAAGGAATGAGGGAAAATAAATGTCAGTCTAGAATTCTATGTCTAGCTTAATCATAGTCCAAGAAGTTAGGGGAAAAAGGCATTTTAGGACATACGAAGACAATGACATAACTGTCCAGAGACCCTCACTGAAAAAAACCTACTGAATGACATACTTCCACAAAAAGGAAATGAGTAAGGCACAGGAAAAAAAAAAAAAAATAGGCAAATGGGACTCAAACTCAAAAGTTTTTGCACAGCAAATGATCAATAGAATGATCAGACAACCTGCTGAATGGGAGAAAATATTTGCAAACTATCTATTTGACAGGAGACTAATATTCAGAGCATGTAAGGAACTCAAACAACTCAGTAACAATAATAATAATAATAATCCCATTAAAAAGTGAGCAAAGAACACAAATAGACATTTTTCAAGAGAAAACTTACAAATGGCCAACAGGTATATAAAACAATGTTCAACATCACTAATCAGAGAAATGAAAATTAAAACCACAATGAGGTATCATCTTACTCTAGTCAGAATGGCAATTACTAAAGAGTCAAATAGTGACAGATTTTGGTGACAATGTAAAGAAAAAGGAACTCTTATGCACTGTTTGTGGGAACGTAACCCTTATGGAAAACAGAATGGAGATTTCTTTAAAAACACTAATCACAGGCCAGGCGCAGTGGCTCACGCCTGTAATCCCAGCACTTTAGGAGGCCAAGGCGGGCGGATCACGAGGTCTGGAGATCAAGACCATCCTGGCTAACATGGTGAAACCCCATCTCTACTAAAAATACAAAAAATTAGCCAGGCGTGGTGGTGGATGCCTGTAGTCCCAGCTAGTTGGGAGGCTGAGGCAGGAAAATGGCATGAACTCGGGAGGCGGAGCTTGCAGTGAGCTGAGATCGCACCACTGGACTCCAGCCTGGGTGACAGAGCAAGACTCTGTCTCAAAACAAACAAACAAAAAAAAACGCTAATCACAAAAAAGCTATTGTGGTTATATTAGCATGGAACACAATAGACTTCAAGTAAAAACTGTCACTAGAGTTAAGCAGGGACATTTCTTAATGATAAGAGAGAATGGAAAATGGGAATAACAGAAGAGAAAAAAAAAGAAAGTATAACAATTATGAATGTTATGAATCTAATAATAGCTTCAAAATACATAAAACAAAAACAGATAAAACTAAAGGAAAAATTAGACATGTCCACAATCAAAACTACAGATTTTAACATTTCTCACTCAGTAGCTGATAGACCATCTAGAAAAACCATCAATATAGATATAGAATATTTGAAAAAAATTACCGAACAACTTGGCCTAATTGACATTTGTAGAAAACTATGCCCAGTAGCTTCAGAATACATATTCCTTTCACGAACACATAGAACATTCACCAAGTAATACCATATGCGAGGCTATAAAGTGTATCTGTAAACTTCAAAAGATCAAAATCTTTCAGAGTATATTCTCTGAAAACCATGGAATTAAATTAGAAACCAACAACACTGGATACAAAAGCACCAGACATTAGTAAATTCAATAATACAGCTTCACTAAATGTATTATAATACACTTTTAATAATTCATTATAATAATTCATGAGTCAAAGAAGAAATCACAAGAGAAAATATAAAATATTACAAACCAAATGGTAATGTACATAGAACATATCATAATTTGTGGGATGCTATTAAAACAGTCCTTAGAACACTACTTAACAATAGAAAGAAAATAAACTACTGATGCATGCAACAGCATGAATGAACATCACAGACGTTATCCTTTGTGACAAAGTCAGACACTAGTGAGTACATTCTGTATGTTCTCAGTTATATGAAATTCTAGAACAGGCGAAACTAACCTAAGATGAAAAACAAAAGCAGAGCAATGACTGCCTCAGAAATAAAGAGGCATTGACTAGGAAGGGACACATGGATTTTGCTAGGGAGATGAAACGCTCTATGTTGTGATAGAGTCGTTGGTTACACAGGTGTATCCATTTGTCAAAAGCGTACAGCTAAGATTTGTGCATTTCAGTTATGTAAATGTTATCTTAAAAACTGTAAAAAACTCATGAGAATATTCAAGTGGGGGATGGGAAGGAGGTGAGGTGTAAATGAACAAAAACAGCAGGGCGTTGATAGTTGTTGAAACTAGGTAATGGTACATGAGGGTTTATTACATGACTCTGCCATTCCTTCTGCTTTAAGGATACATGTCCTTATTTGCAAAACGAGGAGAAACTGCTTTAATATCTCAAATATTGTACTACCACTAGACTATGAGCACTTTGAGAACATAAACTTTTTTTTTTTTTTTTTTTTTTTTTTTTGTGGCAGGAACTCACGCTGTTGCCCAGGCTGTAGTACCATGGTGTGATCACCTCATTGCAGCCTCGGCCTCCCACACTAAAGCAATCCTCCCACCTCAACCTCTCAAGTAGCTGGGCCTACAGGTGTGTGCCGCTACGCCCAGCTAATCCTTAAAAAATTGTTATTTGTAGACACAAGGTCTTGCGATATTGTTCAGGCTGGTCTCAAATTCCTGGGCTCAAGCTATCCTCCAGCCTTGGCCTCCCAAAATGCTGGGGCTATAGGCATGAGCCACCACAACCAGCCCTGAACCATCTTACCCATGTTTTGTGCTTAGTACCAAGAACACTAAAGGACTGCCCAACCAACTAATGACCCTTTAATGGCAGGAACACACCTGTACCTGCCCCAATTTCGGGCAGATATGAAGCACCTAGGTTCCAAAGCATTTTTTTGTCTTCAAAGCCTTTCTGGTGACTCCAAAATTATACTGTGAAATAATTAATTAGACTCTCCCCTTGCTCAAAACACGATTTAAATTTAAACTGTTCTATTGTATGTACAATTTGCATGCTGAAAGCATTTTATGTTAGTAGTTAAGAGATTGGGATCCTTGTTCTGACTGTGCCACTACAGGGCTGTGAGAACTTCAGCAAGTTATTTCGTCTCTGTGGTCGGAATGGAAAATGAGGGAGTGAGACTAAATGATTTCCCAGATCCCTTTCAGCTCTCAGTCTGGATGCCTCTATGTAGGGCACTTTTGATTTCGCTGTCTGTGATGGACTCCTGTTCCTGTTCCTGAAGAGCTTTAGAATAGTTCTGTCCTGGAGAACAGAGCTCCTTTTAGTCCAAATGCAAATAATGAACATGAGCGTGAGCATAAATGAGCAGCTGCTGTCTATTCACCCCACTGGACTATGACAAAGTGCTAAGAAGGCAAGGACATTCTGGTAATTTTTATTTTCAGGGACTATGTCCCTGGCACCAAATAGACATTAAATACATATTTATTGAATTGAGTTGACAGATCTTTTGGTTTACTTATGAAGATAAGAAAGTGATAATCTCACCTCTAGTATTTCTCGTATAGAAACGTAACTGTTATTTTAAAGATGTTATTATGGGGTCGACATTCCATGTCAGTATGTTTTATATCCATGGAGCAAGGGAGAATGACAAAGCTACTGCAAACTAAAACCACCACCCCCCCAGCCTCCCTGGTGTATACCAGAATTTGTACTCAATGGTGACTCAATTTATTTTCCATCAGTAGGACATTTAATCTGTGTCATTGTTCCTCTTTTCTAGGAGAGGAAATAACCCCCGAAGCCTTTGCAGCTAAGGACATGTATCCTTCAGACAAGTGTTTACTGGGCAACTTCTTCGTGTTGTAATGGAGTATGGCTGATTGCTCACAAAGATGTTTGCAAAATTCCTCCTGTCCCCTAACTCACTTCTCCTTGCAGTGTGACTCTGCCAACTTCTCCTGTCGATTGGTGGAGAGTGTTTCTCCTCCCCCTTGGATCTGGGCTGGGCTTGTAACTTGCTTGACCAATAGAATGCAGAGAAATGAAACGCAGCCTTCAACATTCAAGGCTATACTCAAGGAGTCTAACCCTGTGGATATGTGGGTATGCTGCTGTCAAATGAGGGAGCTTTGATTAGCCTATTGAAGACACACAGACGACCTGACAGGCAATACCAACATTCAGATACGCAAGTTATGCTGTCTTAGACCATGCTGCCCAGGTGAGCTTTTAGACCACTGCAATTTGTGAGTGACTCTAGGCAAGATCAGAAGAACCTTCTAGCCAAATCTAAACCAAATGCCGACTCATAGAATTGTAAGCAAATAAAATGGTGGTTGTTTAAAGACACTAACTTTTGGGGTGTTTTGCCGCACCTCAATACATAACTGTTACACTAATTATTTTTCATTGTGAAATCCTCAGCGTCTTATTCTGTAATCAGCATCGTATTCTGAAAATAAAAATTACACTGAAATAAGATGTGTACCTCTTTCCCCATGCCTGGCCCAGCCCAACCCAGCAGGCTTCATTATACCCTTGACATGCAGGATACTTCTTATTGTTCCTACTGATGCATCCTCAAGAATTACAACCACCAGCATTGGCTGCTTCAGTTACTCCACTTCTCAGATGAAAAGTTGTGAGCAAGACTTAAGCAGCAACTTGCTTTGAATGGTTGCGGCACATTTGCACACGCTGTTTCTTCTGAGCAAAATGACTTTGTACTCTTTTCTACCTGATTTGCTCTTCCAATGCATTCTTCAAGTCTTAGTCCAGTGCTTCCTTTCTGAAACCACACCCTAACCCAGCCTGGTCTTCTATTTTCCAGGCTCTTCGTAACCCTGGACATATTTCCATATACATACATCACACCTACTATTATTATTGGTTGATGTGCCCATCTCTCCCAGGACTTTGAGCTCCTGAGACTGAGAACAGATATAGTTTCTTATTTATCTCTATAACGCTAAACAAATTCTCCATAAATGTTTGATAAATGATTTAAGCAATGACTGGAAGAAAAAGCAAATGATTAACAAGCCAAAGAGCAGTAGATAGCTTACACTAACACTTTGAAGCTCACAGTGCAAATCGAACTCTGCCTCTCCTCTCAACGACTGAATCTATTCCACTTTGTTTCTGCCTCCCTCACTTTCTTATTTTAACAGATCTGAAGCAAATGTTAAAATCTATAAGTAATTTTTTTTATATTACCGTCAAGGGATCATAGATCAATGACTTTCTAGAAAAAGAAAGAACCCCATTCTTACCTTTGCATAATCTCTTTTTTAAAAAACCAAGAGATTACATTTCATGTTCAAATGCCTAAATTATCTCTTCTTAGACCACACAGTAATATTATCGCCCATTTTGCCAATTGCCATTGGGTTTACTTCAATTGAAATGAAACATAATTTCACGGGAATTCTGCAAGCACACTGATGAAGTTGTTTTCAATCAAGTACTAAATCTTATCTAGGGACAGTTATGCTTAGCTAAACCTTTGGAATGTGCTAAGTCATGGTTAAGTTGTGCTAAGGGAAAGAATGCTGGGGAACTTACACCAGTCTCTCAAGATGGCAGCCACAGGGCAGGCATTAAAGCCATAGAACTGAGGTAATTGACCCTGAGTTCAGTTATCACTAGTAAATGGGTCAAATGAGTCAAAACAACCAAAAATATGATAAATTTCCACGGAGCAAAGGGGAACAACGATCCCACTGCAAATTTCCAACAATACGATTTTCTTTCAAATAATAATATGGTAGCATGAAGAGCTAATGCCTTTGACAATCTAGTAAAGTCCCTGAACTCCTTGGGGGAGACCTTATTGCCTTCTTCTTTAAGTCATCATCATCAAACATTGATAGCTACACTCATACAACATTCAATGCCTGATAAATATTCGTATTTCAGATAGGAGCATATGTGTCAGAAATTATTTTGAACCTAACTCCAATAGACACAGCTAAATTATAAAATATGGAACAAAGTGTGTTGGATGCTTTAAGAGCTTATATATACATGCAGAAATGAAAAGCAATGAAGAAGACAGGAAACCACATGGAACCAAATAAAAGGAAACAGTAAAGTTTCAAAGTGGTGCTTACTAGGTGTAATTTTTCTGAGGTTCCTCTGAGCAACTACCATTGTTTCATTCAATTTGTTCTTCCCTTGTACAATAATAAATAATGGCAGGAACTCCTTATAAGGGTGGTTCTCAAACCTCACTAATTATCACAATTATCTAAGGTTTTTTATTTTGAGTCAGGGTCTTACTCTGTTGCCCAGGTTGGAGTGTAGTGGTGTGATCATAGCTCACTGCAGCCTCCAACCCCTGGGCTCAAGTGACCCTCCCATCTCAGTCTCCCAAATCACTGGGACTATTGGTGTGAACTCCCACCCCCAGGTCTTAAAATATTTTTTAAATGTGAAGATTTCCAGCCCCATTTCCGACCCACTAAATGAGAATCTCCTGAGGAGGGGCTAGGAGTCTGTATTTTTAAATATCTCCAGGTAATTCTAGTGATCAGCCACTCAGCTAACACTGCTTTAGACCAGTGATTATTAAAAAGAAAAAATTTGTAAGATGTACTGCTAGGGGCTGAATTGTGTTCCCCTAAAATTCACATGTTGAAATCCTAACCTCCAATGCCTCAGAATGTGACTGTATTTGGAGACAGGGTTTTAAAGAGCTAATTAAGTTAAAATGAGGCGATTAAAGTGGGCCCTAATCCAATATGACTGGTGTCCTTGTAAGAAGAGAAAATTAGGACACAGAGCGATATAGTGGGAAGGTTGGATGAAAACAGAGAGAAGGTGGCCATCTGCAAACCAAGAAGAAAAGCCTCAGAAGAAACCAACCCTGCTGGAATCTTGATAATGGGCTTCCAACCTCCAGAACTCAGAAAATAAATTTCTGTTGTTTAGTCCATTCAGTCCGCAGTACTTGGTTATGGCAGTCCTGGCAGACTAATACATGTACCTGCATGGTTAACGATACAGTTTTACTCTGTGTCCCTACCCAAACCTCACCATGAATTATAATCCCCATAATCCCCATGTGAGGTGACAGCATGCTAGCAGCCCTCGCTCTCAGCGCCTCCTCAGCCTCAGTGTCCAGTCTAGCGGTGCTTGAGGAGCCCTTCAGCCCACCACAGCACTGTGGAAGCCCCGCTCTGGGCTGGCCAAGGTTGGAGCTCCCTCCCTCTGCATGCGGGGAGGTGTGGCGGCAGAGCCGCAGGCTGGAACCCGAGCTCCGCGCTGCGCTGGCGGGCCAGTGCGAGTTCTGGCGGGCGCCAGCGCCTGCTCGGGCAGAGTCTAGGCGGGCCCCGCACACGGAGCGGCCGGCTGGCGCTCCTGGCGCAGGGCAGTGAGGGGCTTAGCACCCCGACCAGCAGCTGCAGGAGGCTGCGGCGGGTCCCCCAGCAGTGCAGGCGCGGCGCCGCTAAACTCCAATTCTCCCCGGGTTTACCTGGCCCTGCAGCCCGCCCTGTCTGAGCTCCCCCGCTGCGGTGGGCTGCTGAGCTGCCCCAGCCTCCCCTACAGGCACCGCCCCGGCTCCGTGGCGCCTGGTCCCATGACAGCCCAAGGGCTAAGGACTGGCGGGCAACTCCCCCTGCAGCCCCGGTGCAGGACCCACTAGGTGAAGCCAGCAGTGCTCCTGAGCTGGATGGGGACTTGGAGAACTTTTGTATCTAGCCAGAGAATTGTATGTGCACCAATCAGCACTCTCTCTCTACCTAATCTGGTGGGGACTTGGAGAACTTTTATGTGTAGCTAGAGGATCATAAATACACCAATCAGCACTCTGTGTCTAGCTAAAGGTTTGTAAATACACCAATCAGTACTCTGTGTCTAGCTAACCTAGTGGGGACTTGGAGAACTTCCCTCTAGCACTCTGTGTCTAGCTCAAGGATTGTAAACGCACCAATCAGCACTCTGTGTCTAGCTCAAGGTTTGGAAATACACCAATTGGTACTCTGTATCTAGCTAACCTGGTGGGGACTTTGAGAACTTTTCCTTCTAGCACTCTGTGTCTAGCTCAAGGATTGTAAACACACCAATCAGCACTCTGTCAAAATGGACCAATCAGCTCTCTGTAAAGTGGACCAATCAGCTCTCTGTAAAATGAACCTATCAGCAGGATGTGGGTGGGGCCAGATAAGGGAATAAAGGCAGGCTGCCAGAGCCAATTAGCCACCCACTGGGGTTGTCTTCCATATTGTTGAAGGGTTGTTCTTTTGCTCTTTACAATAAATGTTGCTGCTGCTCACTCTTTGGGTCCACACTGTTTAAGAGCTGTAATAGTCACCACGAAGGTCTGCAGCTAGACCACAAAGCCAGCAAGACCACAAACCCACTGGGAAGAAGGAACAACTCCAGACGCTGTGCCTTTAAGAGCTGTGACACCACGAAAGTCTGAAGCTTCACTCCTAACAGCGAGACCAGGAACCCACCAGAAGGAAGAAGCTCCAGACACATCTGAACGTCTGAAGGAACAAACTCTGGACACACCATCTACTCACGGGGGGGTAGGGGGACAGTCCCAGCTATTCGGGAGGCTGAGGCAGGAGAATGGCGTGAACCCGGGAGGCGGAGCTTGCAGTGAGCCGAGATCCGGCCACTGCACTCCAGCCTGGGCGGCAGAGCGAGACTCCGTCTCAAAAAAAAAAAAAAAAAAGAGTCTGAAAGGGAGTAACAAGTTGTTGGTAAAATGAGAGAAAGGAGCAGCAACATTCAGGAAAGTGGAAACCATATCCCTTAAGGAATGAACTGTAATACAATGACATTCTGAGGAAACAGCCTCCCCAGGAAAAACAATGAAAAGTAATGACCAGGAGCACCTTTAGAAGTCATGGGTTTCCAGCTGCATCCATGTCCCTACAAAGGACACAAACTCATCCTACAGAAAACCAAACACCGCATGTTCTCACTCATAGGTGGGAACTGAACAATGAGATCTCTTGGACTCGGGAAGGGGGACATCACACACCGGGGCCTATCATGGGGAGGGGGGAGGGGGGAGGGGGGAGAGGGGAGGGATTGCATTGGGAGTTATACCTGATGTAAATGACGGGTTGATGGGTGCAGCACACCAACATGGCACAAGTATACTTATGTAACAAACTTGCACGTTGTGCACATGTACCCTAGAACTTAAAATATAATAATAATAATTAAATAAATAAATAAATAAGAAGTCATGGGGAATTTTTTCTGAGTGTTTCCTTGCCAGAGGGAAAAGCTTGCTTTCTTTCACTTATTTCATCAACAACCATTTATAGACTGCCTCCTCCATCTTAGACACTAGGTTACAGCCTGGCTGTGCAAAGGTCATCAACACAGGAGCTGTGCTATCTAAGACTGCCAGTCTAGAAGAAGCAGTTCTCTTTAAAAGACTCCCTAAGGGTCCAATCCCAAGAAGACACACTTAAACCTCCTTTAGAGATCTTAGGTTCTTCAATCTTTATCTCTTTATACAGCTCCCAGGTTCCCAGGCAGGAAATCCACAGCCAATTCCTGTTCCTAAGCACCCAGGAGGCAGGTGCGTTTCCAATTACTATGCTCTCTTCGTGCTGTAATTAGGAACAGTACCTCTGACATTTTGACTCTAGCACAGGGCCAGGCACACAGTAAGTACTCAATAAATATTTTTAGAATTAATACCTAATCAAATCTATCAATCCTAGAAGGCCTCCAGGTGAGTCTGGTACACCTTCCCCTCCCCTGCTCCCTAGATCCTTTCCATAAGCAGCTTTGCCTTTTTGGAATCTACCAGAAGCAGCTTCCTAAGGTAGTGTTGAGGAAATATAATTAAAAGCAAAATCCCAGCCCAGAAAACCTCTGCACAAACGTAATAGAGAAAGAAAACAATTTTACTATTGAATAAACATTAAACCAGAATGTAACACGTATCAGAAACAATTCACTGGAGAGATTGCAATGGTGAAAAATCTTGTATAGAGCACAATGGATACAATCCATTACACTCGTGTTTTCAAGAAAAAATTCCTAAGTTTATTGTATCATTGTGACTAGAGGTAGGGTTTGCCATTTCAAGTCAGGGGAGAGTTGAAATTAGGCCCATTTTCTCCCAGGAAATTGAGAGATGAGGCCTTATCTTTTTTTATGATTACATTTCGAGAAGATGAGGAAACATGAGGAAATGTGTCAACCAAAGTTACCACAAGTCCATAAGAAAACATTCCTGAGTTGTGTCAACCAAAGAATCATGAGGTTTCCACATTTGGACAGGAGAGCTTTATTTCTTATCAAAAGTTACAGTCTCCAGGGTAACAATCCACAGCCTGGGAAGCATAATGTCCAGTAGAAGCAGAGAGGAAATGGTGACACAGGAATTTAGGCCAAATGGGTTGTCTAAGCATACATATTCATCAGATTATAGGAGGAGCAATACATATTCATGAAAGAGGGCATGCATGCATAGTAAACTAACATGCTTGTCACATACATCCCAGGTTCACTTTGTGGTGGAAATGTAAATTTTAAATGCATTAAAATTAGGCTATATACGTTATAAGGTGAAACGGAGGACACAGAGGCATCAAGTACATAGACTCCACAAACTGGCCATAACCAGTTCATGGTTAGTGGTCTCTTATCAGGAAAAACTGCTGGTTGATTATTGGGTCAAAACCGCAGAAATGAAAGGGAGTCCTCTAAGTCTTTTGAAATGGCTGGTTTCTGTTAAATTCTGAGGAAAGAAGGTTTAATGGAAGCTACTGAGGGAGAAAGTATAATGAGGCATATCCAAACCTCCCCCATGATGGGCCAAAACTCAGTTTTTAAGGCTTCTCTGGAGTCTCCTTGGCTGAGGGAGTGGATTCAGTTAGTTGGAGGGTTTAGGATTTTATTTGTATTTCTCAGGTGTAAAACTCAGAAAATGTTTGTTTAGCACTTGACCTTAATAGTGGCAAGGCAGTCCAGTCCTCCTGGAACAATACTCGTCAGCATCTCTTTGAGACTGGCCTACCCTCTGAACAGGAATGCACAGAAGCTGCCTGCTGGGACTGCAGGTGCTCTGTTAGCCAGGTCTCCTGGCCATGGCACTGTGCTCTAAGACCAACTCTTGGGACAGAAAGGTGAAACCTCTTTCTGTAAAACTATTTGGTAAACTCTTTGACCTTGAACATTAAGCATTGAAACACTCAAAGCACAGACTTTCAAATTACACAGACCTGTGCTAAAATCCAGACTACTTCATCTATGTTGTCTGATCTTCAGCTAATTGGTTGGTTAATATTGCCAAGACTCAATGTCCTTATGTATAAAAGGGAGATAATGTCTTCCACAGAGAGCACAGCTGAAGAGTTTTTAAGTGCTCTTATTACTATAATTGAAGCAAGAAAGTAAAGAAGTTTGGCGCATACACTCTGAACCCAAATGCCTGGCTTTCATCCCAGATCGACTTTTGGCAAAATCAGTTTTCCTGTTCCTTAGCTTCCTCTAAGTAAAGTTGTTTAGAAGAATTGCTAGCCCACATAATAATTTAGTAAATGTTGGCTGTTATTTTATTCATTTCACCTTCATCTCCGTTTTGCCAATGGAGATTGGAGAAAGAGTGTGAAAGTTATATTCTAACCCTTTCAAGTTGTTTCATTTTTTAAATTAAGTAGAATCCATTGAATTGCAAGGTCTGTAGACAAATTATTATCCAGATTAAATTCATTTAAAAGCAAAGGGAAATCATTTGAAAACCTAAAGAAGCATGAAATTCCAAATTGCAGTAGAGAGAAGGCCTCTGGTTATTATCCCTATTTAATACTTATTGTCTTCCCTCTTTATCTTTTTCTTTTCTTGACAGTTTCTGAATTAAAAGAGAAAGGCTTAGCCTTTCATGTCTGTTTAATACTTATTTAACAATTTACATGACTTTTAAGAGCCAACTACATCCCCAGCAGGAGAGTTACTCTAATTGCTCTCCAAATGTGTAACAATCATCATTCTTTTCTGTTACTAGGCTAAGATCAGATCTGGGGGCAAAGTTCAGTTAAATAAATCACCCTAATCAAATCAACCCTAACAACTGATAAACTAGCATATTGGGTAGAGTATTTTTAAAGATCTACATTGATTGATCAAATGTAAGCCATTTATCTTTGCTTAAGCTAAATATAAATCAAAGTTCTAATGCCTTTTATAGTGTCTACTGAGACAGAAATGAACTGTCTTTCCATCTCAAAACAATGCAGCATCCTAGACTTAATCATGATTGAAATTGTCTCCAGATTGGATGTGGGTAAATAATGAGTCAGATCACGGCAAAGGGTACAGCAGATGAAAAATGAATATCATTTTTGGCACTATAGTCCAACAGAAGACTGTTTGATCTTTCACTTTTCAGCCAGCTGTATTTACAGTCACTTTCCAGGATTGGCCTCATATAGATTTGGATCCTATATCTGCCATTTACTAGCTATGTCAATCTGAGCCAACCAATTAAACTCTCTGGCCTCAGATTTCTATTCTATAAACTATGGATGATGATACCATTCTCAATGGTTATTATTTGGGGGATTAAATATGACAGTATGTGTAAACTGTGCTCCCAATCATTGTGCCCACTTTAGTCCGATATAACCTGTATGACTCATAGCCCCACTTCACCAAACATTGGTTCCCTTCCCTCTCCCTCCCCTTCCAGACAAAGGCTCTATTTGTCAGCCCCAGACCACAGATCCAATGTTATCTTCCCAACTCTGTAGAAAAATAATTTAATTCCAACTCGTTCTCTGGATCCTTACTTTATCCTACTTCCTCCTGTCAACCTAAAAGGAAGAAGCTAAGGCAAAATTAATATAGAGAGTTTAAGATCAGTAGTATTTCTATATACCAGCAACATCCAAGCTGAGAGCCAAACCAAGAATACAATTGCATTCACAATAGTCACAAAAAGAATAAAATACCTAGGAATACAGCTAACCAGGAAGATGAAAGATCTCTACAAGAATTACAAAACACTTCTCAAAAAATTAGAGGCAACACAAACAAATGAGAAAACATGCCATGCTTATGAATAGAAAGAATCAACATTGTTAAAATGGCCAGACTACCTAAAGCAATTTATAGATTCAGTGTGATTCCTATCAAACTACCAATGACATTCTTCACAAAATTAGCAAAAGCAATTTTTTTTGAGACCGGCTCTCACTCTGTCACCTAGGCTGAAGTACAGTGGTGTACTTCATCCCCCCCCCCCCATAATAGGCCCCCGTGGGTGATGTTCCCCTTCCTGTGTCCAAGTGATCTCATTGTTCAGTTCCCACCTATGAGTGAGACCATGCAGTGTTTGGTTTTCTGTTCTTGCAATAGTTGGCTGAGAATGTTGTTTTCCAACTGTATCCATGTCCCTATATAGGACACAAACTCATCCTTTTTTATGACTGCATATTATTCCATGGTGTATATGTACCATATTTTCTTAATCCAGTCTGTCACTGATGGACATTTGGGTTGATTCCAAGTCTTTGCTATTGTGAATAGTGCCACAATAAACATATGTGTGCATGTGTCTTTATAGCAGCATGATTTAGAATCCTTTGGGTATATCCCCAGTAATGGGATGGCTGGGTCATAGGGTATTTCTAGTTCTAGATCCTTGAAGAAACGCCACACTGTCTTCCACAATGGTTGAACTAGTTTACAGTCCCACCAACAGAGTAAAAGTGTTCCTATTTCTCCACATCCTCTCCAGCACCTGTTGTTTCCTCACTTGTTAATGATCACCATTCTAACTGGTGTGAGATGGTATCTCATTGTGCTTTTGATTTGCATTTCTCTGATGGCGAGTGATGATGAGCATTTTTGCATGTGTCTGTTGGCTGTATGAATGTCTTCTTTTGAGAAGTGTCTGTTCATATTATTTGCCCACTTTTTCATGGGGTTGTTTGTTTTTTCTTGTAAATTTGTTTGAGTTCTTTGTAGATTCTGGATATTAGCCCTTTGTCAGATGAGTAGATTGCAAAAATTTTCTCCCATTCTGTAGGTTGCCTGTTCACTCTGATGGTAGTTTCTTTTGCTGTGCAGAAGCTCTTTAGTTTAATGAGATCCCATTTGTCAATTTTGGCTTCTGTTGCCGTTGCTTTTGGTGTTTTAGACGTGAAGTCCTTGTCCATGCCTATGTCCTGAATGGTATTACCTAGGTTTTCTTCTAGGGTTTTTATGGTTTTAGGTCTAACACTTAAGTCTTTAATTCATCTTAAATTAATTTTTGTATAAGGAGTAAGCAAAATTCCAGTTCCAGCTTTCTACTTATGGCTAGCCAGTTTACCCAGCACCATTTATTAAATAGGGAATCCTTTCCCCATTTCTTGTTTTTGTCAGGTTTGTCAAAGATCAGATGGCTGTAGATGTGTGGTATTATTTCTGAGGGCTCTGTTCTGTTCCATTGGTCTGTATCTCTGTTTTGGTACCAGTACCATGCTGTTTTGGTTTCTGTAGCTTTGCAGTATAGTTTGAAGTCAGGTAGTGTGATGCCTCCAGCTTGTTCTTTTGGCTTAGGATTGTTTTGGCAATGTGGGCTCTTTTTTGGTTCCATATGAACTTTAAAGCAGTTTTCTCCAATTCTGTGAAGAAAGTGATTGGTAGCTTAATGGGGATGGCATTGAATCTATAAATTACCTTGGGCAGTATGGCCATTTTCACCGTATTAATTCTTCCTATCCATGAGCATGGTATGTTCTTGTATTTGTTTGTGTCCTCTTTTATTTCACTGAGCAGTGGTTTGTAGTTCTCCTTCAAGAGGTCCTGCACATCCCTTGTAAGTTGGATTCCTAGGTATTTTATTCTCTTTGAAGCTATTGTGAATGGGAGTTCATTCATGATTTGGTTCTCTGTTTGTCTGTTATTGGTGTATAAGAATGCTTGTGATTTTTACACGTTGATTTTGTATCCTGAGACTTTGCTGAAGTTGCTTATCAGCTTAAGGAGATTTTGGGCTGAGACGATGGGGTTTTCTAAATATACAATCCTGTCATCTGCAAACAGGAACAATTTGGCTACTTCTTTTCCTAATTGAATACCCTTTATTTCTTTCACTTGCCTGATTGCCCTAGCTGGAACTTCCAACACTGTGTTGAATAGGAGTGGTGAGAGAGGGCATCCCTGTCTTGTGCCAGTTTTCAAAGGGAATGCTTCCAGTTTTTGCCCATTCAGTATGATATTGGCTGTGGGTTTGTCATAAACAGCTCTTATTATTTTGAGATATGTTTCATCAATACCGAATTTATTGAGAGTTTTTAGCATGAAGGGCTGTTGAATTTTGTCAAAGGCCTTTTCTGCATCTATTGAGATAATCATGTGATTTTTGTCTTTGGTTCTGTTTATATGCTGGATTATGTTTATTGATTTGCATGTGTTGAACTAGCCTGGCATCCCAGAGATGAAGCCCACCTGATCATGGTGAATAAGCTTTTTGATGTGCTGCTGAATCCGGTTTGCCAGTATTTTATTGAGGATTTTTGCATCAATGTTCATCAGGGATATTGGTCTAAAATTCTCTTTTTTTGTTGTGTCTCTGCCAGGCTTTGGTATCAGGATGATATTGGCCTCATAAAATGAGTTAGGGAGGATTCCCTCTTTTTCTATTGATTGAAATCATTTCAGAAGGAATGGTACCAGCTCCTCCTTGTACTTCAGGTAGAATTCGGCTCTGAATCCGTCTGGTCCTGGACTTTTTTTGGTTGGTAGGCTATTAATTATTGCCTCAATTTCAGAGCCTGCTATTGATCTATTCAGGGATTCAACTTCTTCCTGGTTTAGTCTTTGGAGAGTGTATGCGTGCAGGAGTTAATCCATTTATTCTAGGTTTTCTAGTTTATTTGCGTAGAGGTGTTTATAGTATTCTCTGATGGTAGTTTGTATTTCTGTGGGGTAAGTGATGCTATCCGCTTTATCATTTTTTATTGCATCTATTTGATTCTTCTCTCTTTTCTTCTTTATTAGTCTTGCTAGTGGTCTAGCAATTTTGTTGATCTTTTCAAAAACCAACTCCTGGATTCATTGATTTTTTGGAGGGATTTTGTGTCTCTATCTCCTTCAGTTCTGCTCTGATCTTAGTTATTTCTTGCCTTCTGCTAGGTTTTGAATGTGTTTGCTCTTGCCTCTCTAGTTTTTTTAATTGTGATGTTAGAGTGTCAATTTTGGATCTTTCCAGCTTTCTCTTGTGGGCATTTAGTGCTATAAATTTCCCTCTACACACTGCTTTAAATGTGTCCCAGAGATTCTGGTATGTTGTATCTTTGTTGTCATTGGTTTCAAAGAACATCTTTATTTCTGCCTTCATTTCGTTATGTACCCAGTAGTCATTCAGGAGCAGGTTGTTCAGTTTCCACGTAGTTGAGCAGTTTTGAGTGAGTTTCTTAGTCCTGAGTTCTAGGTTGATTGTACTGTGGTCTGAGAGACAGTTTGTTATAATTTCTGTTCTTTTACATTTGCTAAAGAGTACTTTATTTCCAACCATGTGGTCCATTTAGGAATAAGTGTGATGTGGTGCTGAGAAGAATGTATATTCTGTTGATTTGGAGTGGAGAGTTCTGTAGATGTCTATTAGGTCTGCTTGCTGCAGAGTCGAGTTTGATTCCTGGATATCCTTGTTAACTTTCTGTCTCATTGATCTGTGTAATGTTGACAGTGTGGTGTTAAAGTCTCCCATTATTATTGTATGGGAGTCTAAGTCTCTTTGTAAGTCTCTAAGGACTTGCTTTATGAATCTGGGTGTTCCTGTATTGGGTGCATATATATTTAGGATAGTTAGCTCTTCTTGTTGAATTGATCCCTTTACCATTATGTAATGGCTGTCTTTGTCTCTTTTGATCTTTGTTGGTTTAAAGTGTGTTTTATCACAGACTAGGATTGCAATCCCTGCTTTTTTTGTTTTCCATTTGCTTGGTAGATCCTCCTCCATCCCTTTATTTTGAGCCTATGTGTGTGTCTGCATGTGAGATGGGTCTCCTGAATACAGCAAACTGATGGGTCTTGACTCTTTATCCTATTTGCCAGTCCATGTCTTTTAAATAGACCATTTAGTCCATTTACATTTAAGGTGAATATTGTTATGTGTGAACTTCATCCTGTCATTATGATGTTAGATGGTTATTTTGCTCATTAGTTGATGTAGTTGCTTCCTAGCATCAATGGTCTTTTCATTTTGGCATGTTTTTGCAGTGGCTCATACCTGTTGTTCCTTTCCATGTTTAGTGCTTCCTTCAGGATCTCTTGTAGGGCAGGCCTGGTGGTGGCAAAATCTCTCAGCATTTTCTTGTCTGTAAAGGATTTTATTTCTCCTTCACTGATGAAACTTAGTTTGGCTGGATATGAAATTCTGGGTTGAAAATTCTTTTCTTTAAGAATGTTGAATATTGGCCCCCACTCTCTTCTGGCATGTAGAGTTTCTGCGGAGAGATCTGCTGTTAGTTGATGGGCTTCCCTTTGTGGGTAACCCAACCTTTCTTTCTGGCTGCCCTTAACATTTTTTCCTTCATTTCAACTTTGGTGAATCTGACAATTATGTGTCTTGGAATTGCTCTTCTCGAGGAGTATCTTTGTGGCATTCTCTGTATTTCCTGAATTTGAATGTTGGCCTGCCTCTCTAGGTTGGGGAAGTTCTCCTGGATAATATCCTGCAGAGTGTTTTCCAACTTGGTTCCATTCTCCCCGTCACTCTCAGGCACACCAATCAGATGTAGATTTGATCTTTTCACATAATCCCATATTTCTTGGAGGCTTTATTTATTTCTTTTTACTCCTTTTTCTCTAAACTTCTCTTCTAGCTTCCTTTCATTCATTTGATCTTCAATCACTGATACTCTTTCTTCCAGTTGATCGAGGCAGTTACTGAAGCTTGAGCATTTGTCACATAGTTCTCGTGTCATGGTTTTCATCTCTAACAGTTCATTTATGGACTTCTCTGCATTGGTTATTCTAGTTATCCATTCTTCCATTCTTTTTTCAAGGTTTTTAGTTTCTTTGCACTGGGTACGTAGTTCCTCCTTTAGCTCTGAGAAGTTTGATGGACTGAAGCCTTCTTCTCTCAGCTTGTCAAAGTCATTCTCTGTCCAGCTTTGTTCTGTTGCTGGTGATGAGCTCTGTTCCTTTGGAGGGGGAACTGTGCTCTGATTTTTTGAATTTCCAGCTTTTCTGCACTGCTTTTTCCCCATCTTCATGGTTTTATCTGCCTTTGGTCTTTGATGATGGTGATGTACTGATAGGGTTTTGGTGTGGGTGTCCTTTCTGTTTGTTAGTTTTCATTCTAACAGTCAGGAGCCACAGCTGCAGGTCTGTTTGAGTTTGCTTGAGGTCCACTCCAGACACTGTTTGCCTGGGTATCAGCAGTGGAGGCTGCAGATGATAGAATATTGCTGAACAGCAAGTGTTGCTGTCTGATTCTTGTTCTGGAAGCTTTGTCTCAGAGGTGTACCCCACCATGTGAGGTGTGAGGTGTCATTCTGCACCTAGTGGGGGATGTCTCCCAGTTAGGCTACTCAGGGATCAAGCACCCACTTAAGCAGGCAGTCTGTCCGTTCTCAGATCTCGACCTCCATCTTGGGAGAACCACTGCTCTCTTCAAAGCTGTCAGACAGGAACATTTACATCTGCAGAGATTTCTGCTGCTTTTTGTTTATCTATGCCCTGTCCCCAGAGGTGGAGTCTACAAAGGCAGGCAGGCCTCCTTGAGCTGGGGTGGACTCCACCCAGTTTGAGCTTCCTGGCGGCTTTGTTTACCTACTCAAGCCTCAGCAATGGTGGGTTCCCCTCCCCCAGGAGTTAGATCTCAGACTGCTGTGCTAGCAACTAGGGAGGCTCTGTGGGTGTGTGACCCTCTAGGCCTAGCGTGGGATACAATCTCCTGGCGTGCCATTTGCTAAGACCCTTGGTAAAGCGCAGTATTAGTGTGGGAGTTACCTGATTTTCCAGGTGTTATGTGTCTCAGTTTCCCTTGGCTAGGAAAAGGAGTTCCCTTTCCCCTTGCACTTTCCAGGTGAGGCAATGCCTCACCCTGCTTCAGCTCTAGCTGGTTGGGCTGCACCCACTGACCAGCACCGACTGTCCGACACGCCCAGTGAGATGAACCCGGTACCTCAGTTGAAAATGCAGAAATCACCCGTCTTCTGTGTTGCTCACACTGGGAGCTGGAGGCTGGAGCTGTTCCTATTCGGCCATCTTGGGCACCCCCCCAACAAGTGGATTTTTAAAGGGAAAGAAGGGGCAGTTCCAGAGTTGTTTACCAAGAATTCATGTTATAATAACATTATTGATTGGCTACGCATTGTTAAGCTGTAGAATGTCAGTTATAGTGTCCTGGGTGGCATTATTAGGTTAATTTGTAGTTACTTGTGGCAATAACAAGCAGTTTCAAAAGCTGAAAACATAGCTTAAAATAGAGGAGAGTAGGATGTGATTGTTGTTTCATTTTAATGCCTCTCTGGGCCTGATTTCAATGGACTCACATTTCTCAGATAAAAATTATCTTATTCCATTGTCCTGTTTTTTTCCAAACTGAACCCATCTCCCCTTTCTTTGAATCCCTCTATAGCTGTCATTTTTGTACCATTCATAGTGCAGACCACATTCTGCTAGTGGTCCATTTTTGCTTAGTCACTTCTGTCTCTATTACTAGATCTTTGAGAGTTTCGTTGGTCTATCATGGTGCCATAGTCACAGTTTGTCTGCCTCTGAGTTCCTCTGAAAGTGAACTCTAAGGCAACCCTGGGTTAGGTAGTTTCTTGGGAAGATGATCCCAGGAAATTCAAGTAGGTAGATCAAGGCAAAGAAGGGAAGAATGCCAATAGTATGTGCATCAGTGAGTTGATGGCCACTGTGGGCAGATGAGGACCCTATGGGAATCATCCTTCAGAACTGTTCCACCAAGGGATACAGAAGCTACAGTATTTATTCACAAACTGTCATACCTCATTGATTAAATGTTGCTCCTGGAGCATCCATTTCCAGCATTGCCAGCAGCCCTGCACATGGCTGAGGGAGTTTTTTTTGTTGCAGGGAAAGAAACAGAGCGCAGTGGACAGGTAAGATGGGCATCTACCAGTGCACCCTAGAGCTCTCTGCTGTAGCTGCAGGTGAACTCAGCATTGGTTATCCATGCCATCTACTGTAGAGTTCAATAAAAATCTAGTTAGTATTGAATGATGGGAAAAAATAAATATTTCAGAAACACTGCTTATTTCTCAACATAAAGTCACATATCTGGAAGAGTTACACCTATTTCTTTTATACCACTATTCTATTTAACCCATTTACTACATGGTGTTTAAGGACCAATTCTGGAATGTTCTAGAATACAGATCATGGCTATTTTGCTCCCTGGTTCTGTCTGGGAGACTGTCGAAGTCCCTGGGTATTGCTGTAAAAGACAAAAGGGAATGTAGCAAATGGCTATCAAGAAGCTTTCTCAAACATTTCTCAAATATTCTTTACAAAATATACAGAGACTTGTCCAGGTTTAAAGAGTAAGTCAGCCTTCAGGCTGGAAAAACAACTTGCAATTTTTCAAGTTTTCCAAAAGTACATTCAAGAAAGACAGGTAATTAACCACTCACACAGCCCACATCCGGGACCCTCCACCTAACTAATCATTCCATCCGTGCTTCCATCGTGTTTTCTTTTCTTCTACAAATACCATGACTTTATGTTTCCACAGAGCTGTTATTCCAGAAGAACCACGGGTAATACAAACAACGCTGTGATTCTAAATAACTTCTCTTTGTCCCTCACTACTTTTCCCAAACACTGTGGGTGGTAAAAGTAAAGGCCCATAATTTTAATGCCAACATGTAATATTTTTAATCAGGCTACAGAATTCATACAGGAATTTCTTGGGGGAATGGCAACCTTTCCATCTTACATTTTTCCACATTAATAATGATAAGATTAGCCTAAAATCAACTAATAAAAAAGGTAAGAGCAGAAATAGAAGCCAGAATTGCTTATTAATTCTTGTCAATTCCAGTCATGTTGTTTTGCAATGTCTTTAACACCTTAAATTAGAGCAAACTTTCCCAGATCAGGCTCAGAATTTTCAATGAAGCGTTAAAATTTGGCCAGAGCTTAGTGCAGAGCCCTGCTCAGAAAGAGGCCTTAATAAATATGAACAACTCTGGGAAGACTGTGTGTATTCTCAAGACTGACATCTAAACCAAAAATAACAATCTCCATGAGCAACTGTTGCAGGACAAAATAAAGGTCTGAAAAGTTTCCTTGGGATTAAAATTTTTAATTGATCCTGCCTAAATTGTTTCTTTCAAAAAAAAAAAAAAATACTGGATTAGGGCACTAAGCTTTATTTAGGTAAACTGTGATCTCCTACCAATTTTCTTCACAAATATAAAACCGCCTGAGTAGTGCCAAATATTCTCAGTACCCGAGTTTTACAACTACCTTCCAAGAACAGAATTTTCAAAGCCACATGAAAACCAGGAAGCTCAGGCAAAGAGCTAACTGACTGTGCCTTTTTGTTGTGTACATTTTTAAGAAGCAGAAGAGATAGGGAGGAGGACCTGAGAGCACAAAGAGAGAAAAACAAAAACAAGGTTTAGTACCAGATGCAGACTCAGGAAGGCCTGAGTGCTATCCAAGTGGGAGTTCTGAGTGATCCGCAGCAACTGTGAGGACCTTTGGAAGGTTTAAAAATATGAATTGTGGCTACTATATGTTCACAGCTGCTTCAGGAAGAAAATAGCATATGTTGCACTGAATAGACTCAGACCCTTGCACACAGCAGACTTTCACCTTGTGGGTCCTTTTCCATTTCCTGGGGGGCAAACAGGAAGTCATTTCTGTCCTTGCTCTCAAGGTTACAGCCTAGCTGGGGACTGAACTGAAACATACAGGAAAAGAAAGTGAACCCCTCCAAGCAATCCCAGCCTGGAGGACTTCCAGACTAGACACACCTAGAGGGGAGGGGTCGAGTCAGTTGCTCACCCACTTTCCAGTCTCCGGGGGAGCCTGGCTCCCCTTAATTGCCAGTTAACTGAGAACCATTTTCCTACCAATGAGGACCCTAGTGTGTGTGTCATGAGAGTTTTCTTTTGACAGGGCAGTGTAAGTGCTAAATAAACAACTGCTTTTATTCATTGTTATTACTATTTGTATTTGCTTCCTTCATTAGCAATATCTTCCTAGAGGAAGAACTTCCTGGACAGTAGGAAAATGCCCTGTGACTTCCACCTGGAACTTAAATCCACTTTCCTATTGTTGTAAATAGAACTTAGGGGATGCTGAATACTAATTAAATGTTATTATTTGCCATCAGACTACAACTATCACAGATAACATTCTTTGAGACACTGAAACCAGAATTCCCGACAAGGGCAACTTTACAGCTGGTTGGCAGGCAAACAGGAAACATCTGGAGCCACATCCTTGATTACTAGTGTCTACCAATGGTTAATAGGAACCAGATTGGTGAAATAGGCAACATGTGCTCAAAGTCACCCAGAGGAGGGGACAACACAGAGGCTGAAACCTAGGCCCCACCCTGACCCGGGACAAAACCCTGCTTCTGTGACTACAACCACAGCCTTAGTTTTCTTTACATGAAAAAGCCTCTAGGGGCCAAGGCCATGATCCATGGGGCTGTGCTTCTTATAGGAGGAAACTTTCCCTAGTTCCTCTGTCCTGAGAAGGCACAGAGAATTCGGTGAACCTGGCTCAAACCTCCCAATTGCACCATCTTGAATGAGCCTTGTATCCTCCCTGTGAAAGATGTAACATCCTCAAGATACCTTCATTGGCTCTAGCTTCTATACAGGGGTGCCACTCTAGGCCAACCCAGAAGCAAGATCTACCCCTCTTATTTTCCATAAGAAGAAAGCCCGTCTCATGAGCACATCATGATCATGGTTGTTGGGTTGAAGATGAGTGACCTTGGGGGTGAGGGTACTTCCCACAGGACAACCCAGGGCCCAGCTGTCCTCCTGTTTTTCTTGCACAGCCAGCCCCTACCTGGGCCCTGGTCTCCAAAAGCCCCAGCCCAGTCATCACCCTGTCCACTGCACACAGCAACTTTGGGAAGGCCTGTCCAGCACTGTCCTCCTCAGCCTGCTTCTCCCCTGTGGACCAGCCCTTGTCCTTTCCAGTCCTTTCCAGAATTCTAGTGAATAAGATGTCTCCCCACAAATGAATAATTCAGTAAGCACCTGGCACGTAGCTGACACTTACCAAATATTGGTGGAATATGCAAGGGAGGAAATGAATACATGAACAATTGAAGCCTCGTCATGTGTATTACCTAAGAAAGCTGAATTCCGAGTTGAGGTGGAATCAAGTGCTTCTGCAGCATGTATCAAAATGGGCAAGTCAGCACAAAGCATCTGGCTTCTCAGCAAACTTCCTAATCATAGGAAATAAAAGGTTATGGCACAGAGGTTACCTACGGGCTGGAATGTTTGCTAAATAATAGAATAAGACACCATGCCTGTGAAGGAAAAGCAAAGCTAGAGCCAGGAGCCAGGGAAGGGTTCTTGGTAAAGAAGACTAAAGCGTCATGCCTTTGACAAGGAAAGAGATGGCCAACAGACCAGATGCCTGTCACTGAAGCAAGCCCCCTTCCTGCTTCACTAGATCCCCACGGCCAGCCTTGTAACAAGGCACAGAGACGTGGCTTTAGCTATGAATCATCACGTTCAAGGAATGTACATCTCCAACTCCAAAAAGGGCCTGCTTTCCTGACGTCACTGAACAGCAAGTCTCTGCTTTCCTCAAAGTCTCAGGCGGGGCAGGAACAAGCTATTCTCACACCTCCAATTGCAGCCTCTAAAACATCATCTCTAATTCTTGGCCCAGAGAGAAATGGTAAAAATATCCACTTCACACCATAAGACTGTTTGCCAGAAAGAATAGTTTTACCCACCCCTCATTAAGCATGTTTTCAAATGTTACTCTTTCCCTCTCTGCTGGGTATGAGTGAATCACATCCTCAGGAAATACAACTGGCTATGTAAATTAGCACTCTGGAATGTCTTAAGACATGAAGTTAGTTCAGCTGACTCCCTGGTTGGATGTGGCTTTGAAATGAACATTTAAAGCCTTTAAACAGGTATGCCCTGTTACTAATTCAAGGTGGGTAATGTTGGTGCTCAGGTGTTTGTCCTGGTAAAAGGCAAATCAGCTTAATATAAAGCCCTTACTCTGCGGTTTTGACACACTTGCTGTTGCCTAAATAAATGAATCTGGGGACCACTTCTAAGGCTGGTGAATGAAGTCAAAGCAGGTGAAATAGGGTGGCTTATGTTACCCTTAAACCACTTTTGTTTTAAAAGAAAGATAATAGGGAACTAACAAAGAGAGGCTGTGTGTCCTTAGAGCAACTTTTATCAATGTACCAGGAAAAAGAGATTAAGAACTCTGAATCTGGAGGTTGTCAGGCCTCTGAGCTCAAGCTAAGCCATCATATGTGCTTCCAAGTTGATGAAGGGAATGCATCCAGATGGCCTGAAGCAACTGAAGATCCACAAAAGAAGTGAAAATAGCCTTAACTGATGACATTCCACCATTGTCATTGTGATTTGTTTCTGCCCCACCCTAACTGATCAATATACTTTGTAATCTCCCCCACCCTTAAGAAGGTTCTTTGTAATTCTCCCCACCCTTGAGAATGTAATTTGTGAGATCCACCCCCTGCCTGCAAAACTTTGCTCCTAACTCCACCTCCTATCCCCAAACCTATAAGAACTAATGATAATTCCACCACCCTTGGCTGACTCTCTTTTCAGACTCAGCCTGCCTGCACCCAGGTGAAATAAACAGACTTGTTGCTCGCAGAAAGCTTGTTTGGTGGTCTCTTCACACAGACGCGCGTGACAGAGTTAACTTTAAGAGAAGGAATAGTATAATCCTTGTATGTTCAAACTATTTGCTCCTGTGTTCCGGCCTTGATGGAAGAATCAGGCATCACTGTGGGGGAGGTGAGTCAAGATGGCTGGCAATGCTTCAGGAAATCAGGTGTGAGGCCTGTCTATACTATGCAAATAAACAATACTCCCAGATGAAGGCAGGATTTTTATTTAATTTTCTGGAATTTGTGTGAATTTTAGACCTAAAAATGATGAGCAATGATGCTGAGTCACAGTATAATCTGAGTGAATCCTGTAAACTCAGTTACTTCACCCTGTCTTTTGTTTGTATCAGCCCAAAGAGATCTCACTGCAAACCTAGCTGAAGGGCTCTCAGAAACCAGAACACAAGAGTTCATTTGTGCTTCCAAGTTGATGGAAGGGAATCACAGGTGTCAGTCCAGATTGGGCACAGAGAAAACTCACACCAAGTTACAAGAGGAAGTTTCATTTGTTTCTCTAAGATAAAACAATACATCCCTCCAGACCCTAATTTATAAAATGTCATTTTACTCAATGTTTTTTTTCAGTCCCATTCAAGCTTGTGGCTATGAATTCAAAATAAACAGAGTTGATCTGGGGAGTCACAAAGCTTTGTAGAGAAAAACAAACGTCAGTTGTTATTGTTAAGGGAAAAACCACACGCATCTTTGCCTCAAATCAGAGGAAAGGTGAGGCTAAAAGCCAAGTGGTTTAACATTTGAAAACTTCCTTTTTCTAAGGGCAGATTTGTCTTAATAAGTTAATGCTTGATATGCCTGTGCAAAGTCCAGGATGGCCAGCTGCCCCAAGTCTAACCAGACAATGTTTCCTCTGTGGCCCAACCTTGATTCTGACATGGGGAAATCTGGGGGCTTGGGAAGCCCTGCCCTGTGCAGACAACCTCGAAAATCCCTTCTGCTTTCTGGTCTTTCTCCACCTGAACTGCCCACTCCAACAAAACCTTATCCACTTGTTCTCTTCAACAAGAAGCTCCTTCACAGAGAAACCACCAGGCCGTTCAACCGCTTTGTGGGAAATATGAAAATGCACCTTATAGCACCACTGACCCAGGGTGCCCCTGAGAGGCAGGGAGCACCCTGTAGTGAGCCAGGTAGGGCTCCTCTCCCCTCAGAGGGTTACAGGCTACACACACATGTCCCATGCCCCATCCTCATTCTCCCCCTACTCTAGATCGAAACCCAGCCTAGGAACCACCTTCAGCATGTCCCATGTCATCTGGAGCTTCATCACTTCCAAAGAGCCCCGGTGACCATTTCCTAATCTCATCCTGGCTAGAGTGCTGATAAAAATGTGCTAAGGGGAAAACCAAAAGCCCCGGCCCTTCTTGCTCAGACCTGTTTTTCTATGTTTTTCCTTTATAATTCTAAAACAGTGCCTGTTTATTGTGCAAAGCCTAGTCTACCTCTTTTTTATTTTTTAATTTGGGATCAAAATTAAATAGAAGCTTTGGGCTTTTTCTGTGTAATACGTCACACTTATTTTCCCATGACATTAAAAACTTTTCTGAAACATTATAATGATAGTATAATATTCCCTTGCATAGAAATACCTTGAGTCCCCCTGACCCTGACTGTGATATGTTCATTTATGCATTACCCATTATTGCCTGTGATTTGGGGTTTTAGCCATTGTAGGAAAAGGCAAGGAGTGATTAAACCCTTCTTAAGTTATCCTATTCTGTTTCTGTCAGGGGCCCTGACTGACCCAGCAGAAATGTGCAAATGCAAATGTCCCTTTAATTATAGCAGGACTGTGTGATACACCTACAAGCAGGGCAAGCCCCAGGTTTCACAGACCATTTTGCTTTTTTCCAGTCCTTTGAGTCCTGGAAAAACAAGTTAGAGAATGTGTCAGCCCATGATACACGCTGTGTGGATGGGGCAAATGATGTGCTCTACAAGCACATGGGAAGGACAGGGGCAACTGATGGACTCAGCAGGAAATGGACCCCCTGAGGCCACATTCCTGAGGGTAGGAACAATTTCAGTGGCATAAGACACTCCCACCTGTCTGGGGTGAATTGACCTTTTTATCTTTTTGTAATCAATATGTAATGTCCCTTTTCATCTCTTTCCTCTGAAGTATACTTTGACAATAATAAAATCACTCCAGCTTCCTTTTTATTAGTTTTTGCATGGCATATCTTTTCTCACTCTTTAACTTTTAACTATTTAATGACATTTGAAGTAAGTTTCTTGCAAACAGCATACGGTTAAGACGTGTTTTTTATTCCTTCTAACAATCTATGTTTATTAATTGGTGTATTAAAATGACTTACATTTAGTAAAATTTTTATATGTTTGGATTTATGTTTACCATTTTATTATTGTTTTCTGTTTGTTTCTTCTTTCATTTCTCTCATTCTCCTCACCCTTTCCTGCCTTTTTGAAGGGATTATTGGGTATCTCTTGTCATCCTATTCTTTTTGCATACTTGTGTTGTTTTAACTTTTTTGGGTTGGAGGGCGGTAGTTGGAAACAGGGTCTTGCTCTGTAACCCATGCTGGAGTGTGGTGGTGTGATCATAGATCACTGCAGCATTAACTTCCTGGACTCAAGTGATCCTCCCACCTCAGCCTCCTGAATAGCTGGGACTACAGGTGCATGCCAACACCTAGCTATTTTATTTTATTTTATTTTATTTTATTTTATTTTATTTTATTTATTTTTTGTAGAGATGGAATTTCACTATGTTGCCCAGGCTGGTCTCAAACTCCTGGACTTTAGTGATCCTCCCACCTTGGCTTCCCAAAGTGCTAGGATTACAGGCTCGAACCACCATGCCCATCCTATTCTAATATATCTATTGTGATTTTAACAGTATATGTTTACATGATTTTTTTTTAGTGGGTTGCTCTAGGGATTACAAAATATATACTTAATTTTTCACATCTATCTAGAAACAGAAACCATAACACCATAAAGTCTCACTTTCCCCTCTTTATGTTAGAGTTGTCTTAACTATCACATCCACATATACTGAAAAATTGATCAGTGTTATACTTTTGCTTTCAACCATAAAACATTGTAAAGCACTAGAGAGGAAAAGAATAGTCTGTTATATTTACTTGAACATTCCTCGTTCTGTCACTCTCTTCATTCTTGAAGTTCCCATTTCTTTCTAGAATTATTTCCCTTCTGTCTAAAGATCTCCCTTTAGCTATTCTTTTTTTTCTTTTAATAATATTGGTACCAACTTTAGCAATTCTTTTAGAGCAGGACTGCTGAGTTAAAATTCTCTTCATGTTTCTTCATCCATGTTTTCTTTAACTTTCATTTCTGAAAGCTATTTTCCCTTATATGAAATTCTGAGGTGACAATTCCTTTTTTCAGCACTTGAAAATGTTGTGTTACTTGTCATCAAATCATTGTTCTCCTGTAGATTTTGTATTGTTTCTCTCTGGATGTGTCAAAAATTTTTCCTTGTCTTTAGTGTTTCAGAAACTTGAGTATGGTGTGTTGGGCATGCATTTCCTTGATTTTATCCTGTTTGGAGTTTGCTCTACTTCTTGAATATGTACATATATGTCTTCCTCAAAATGAATGAAGTTCTCAGCCACTATTTCTTCAAATCTTTTTTTCAGTTCCACATTCTTTCTTCTTTCCTTATAGAAAACTCATGACACAAATATTAGACTTTTTGTTGTTATTCCACAGGACCATGAGATTCTGTTCCTTTTTAAAATATTTTTTTCTCTCTGTTGTTGAGATTGGATAACCTTTCATTGATCTATCAAGTTCACTATTTCTTTCCTATGTTATCTTCATCTTGCTATTGAGTCTTTCCAGTGAATTTTTAATTTTAGGTACTGTGTTTTTCAGTTCTAAACTTTCCATTTGATTATTTTTATATCTTCGTTTCTATTGTAACTTCATTCCAAAAGTGTTCACAATTGCTTCTTTGACCATTTGTATGATAGTCATTTTAAACTCTTTGTCAAATCAGTCCAACATTTGTATTGTCTCATCATTAGCATCTGTTGATTGTCCTTTCTTGCGCAAGTTGAGAATGTCATGGTTCTTTGTATGCCAAGTAATTTTGGATTGTATCCTGGATCTTTTGTAAAAAGCAAAAGATTTATACAATTGGAAGAGAAACAAGAGTATGTATCCTGGATATTTTGAATATTACTTTATAAGACTGTGAATCATGTTTAAATCCCAGAAGAGAATGTTGATATTTGGGTTTTAGCAGGCACTTCCCTGGCTAGGTCCCAGCCCACTTTCTGGGTGCTGTGGTTACAATGTCAGTTCAGGTTTCACAGGCTTTAAGTGCTATTAAGATCAATTTTGTGGAGTATGTTACCCAGGGGTCTGTCTGGGCCCTAGGAAGAAGTCTATCTGGTGGCTCAGTTCTCATTTTTGGAATGCTAATTAGGAGCAGATCCACCTCCAGGCAGGTTGGAGATCAGTGCAGATGTTAATAAACAGTTTTATGTGATCCATTTCCTGTGTATTTCCCTCTCTGCTATCTTCCTAGTAGTTTCTAGTTCCCGGGGTCTTCTTGTGTTCAGTCCATCAGCCAAAATCCACTCATTTCTGTGGTTGAGCTACATTTGGGGCCCAAATGACAAGGGAGAGAGGGGGCATTATAAAGGGGGTTGGGGTTGGAACTGCAGCTCCATCAAATGAAAAATGAAGGCTCCTCTCCCTTAGAGTTTTAATTCATGTAATTTTCCATGATGAACACTGCCATCCCCATAAGGTTGTGTAGGACTGGGATAAAAGAGAATGGAGAAAAAGGAGAGGGGGGAAAGAAAACTCAGGAAAATCCCTCTCTACTCTTTCCAATCTTTAGAAGTTCTTTTTTTTTTTTTTTTTTTTTTTTTTTTTTTTTGAGACAGAGTTTTGCTCTGTTGCCCAAGCTGGAGTGCAGTGGCACAGTCTTGGCTCACTGCAACCTCCACATCCTGAGTTCAAGCGATTCTCTTGCCTCAGCCTCCCAACTAGCTTGGATTATAGGCACGTGCCACCACCATGCCCAGGTAAGTTTTTGTATTTTTAGTATAGACAGGTTTCACCATATTGCCCAGTCTCATCTTGAACTCCTGGCCTCAAGTGATCCACCTACCTTGACTTCCCAAAATGCTGAGATTATAGGCATGAACCACTGTGCCCAGCCAGGAGTTCTCTTTAAGAGTTCCTCAAGCCAGGACTAAATGGATTTCCTTGGCTTTCTTTCTGTTCCACAGTGGCACTTCTAGATTTTGACTATGTTGAGAGCCAGCTGGACATCCTAGAGGAAAAATATTGTAAACTAACTGCTAATTTGGTGTTACTTGAAATTTTTCTATTCTTCCTCAATCTGCCTATGGCTGCAGGTGGAGGGGCAGTAGCACCATCCTCCTATGAAGAAATGAACCAGCCACTTGGTAGCAGGTTGACTTTATTTCATCCTTCAACCCTCATAGAGGCAGTCATTCATCCTGACTGTTAACCTTACTTTTGTAAGCTCCAGGAACACAGATCACTAAGAATTCTAGAGGAGCTATTGCCAGAATACATACAAAGACCCTAGATCCAAATGACTCAAGAGGTGAAATATAATGTATGCTGTGGTGTACTTCTCAGATGCCTTCACCTTAGGTCTGAAATACTCATTCCCCAACAATGCCTCCATGCTAAAAGTGTTGGTAACTAATGGATCTCAGCTGAGCCCCTCTCTAGGCATTACCCTGAAGAGGCAAGCCAAAGGCTACCTTACCCAAGGCCACACCATATCCTTGGAGTCAGCTCAAATTCAGTGACTGTTCAAAGTGGAGCATAAAGCTGGGGCAGAATTAATGCAAGGAAGGACAACTCTGAAAGGCCAGGATTCCCTGTGGAGCTGGCTGAGTCTTTTGTTTAACTCCTTCCTTTGTCTAGTCCCACTTCCTTTATTCCTGCACAAGTGTTGATAGGTGGGTACTCGCCAATTAACCTCCCACACACAAATTGTCCCCGAGTTTGCTTGCTGGGGACAACCTTATATACTAGGTCTAAGCATGGTATTTATGACAGGAATGGGTTCAGTAATGGACAAATAACTTGATTTAGGTAAATACAGTATGAGGAGGTTTGTTCTGGGATCTTCTGGGAAATTTCCTTAACAATAGAGAAAACCATAGGAAAAGATTATCTGTCTTTGAAGTTAAATCTGAACAAGAACTCCTGCAACTTACATTGCTGCTGACAAACATATTTTGACCCCCAAAACAACCAGTCTTAAAACAAAGATTATACTGTGATTAGCAGAATGGAGAGATGGAAAAAACCTGAGTTCTTAATGATGCTGAGTTGCAAGATCAACACACCCTGAAGGCCACCCCATTTTTAGACTTCTCATTATATAAGCCAATAAATTTCTTTATTATTTGAAGCAACCTAGGGATCTCTTTTTTCTCTGTTTCTGCTACTTACAGCCAAAACATCTGACTGATACATGTGTGCATCTCACTGACCCTTCCTATACTGCTTCTGGAGATTTTTATAAACATTCAAAAAATATTGAGAAATTCACAACCCAGACAAAAATACTGAACTGTAACTAAGAGCAGGTGGCTGATGGTAAGTTTCCATTTCCTTTCTTCTTCCTTTCTTCCCTTTCTTTCTTCTATGGGGCACCAATAATATATTTTCTTAAAAAGGGGACCTAGCTAAACAAATATATTTTATGTACAAAAAATAATAAGACCACAATGATTTGTGTAACTGTTTGACAAAAATTATCTTAAATTCTACTTTTAGAATCAAAGTACAATCTAGGCCATAAATTTGATATATAATTGGAACTTCTGAAAGCTCCCTCTGTAATAAACAGGTAAAGTCAGACACCTGGTAATTGCAGAGGGTATTTATATGCCTGTGGAGGAGGAAGGAAGAGATTTTTACTCAAGAAGGAAAATGCCAGTAAAACATATATAGTTCAAAAAATGAACTGTTTGCAACTTAAAAGATAAACAATCCATTATGAAAAACCAAGAAAATGTTACTCATCCCCACACATAGTATCTTGACTCAAACTCTGAAGGTCGGAATAAACTGATTTTTGTCAGGCCAGAAAGGAAAGAGTTTTCAAGAAGCAAAGTGTTCTGCCCTTTCACAGAGGACAGCACATTGCCATTCCTCCAGATTCAAGAATATGACAATGGAGCACTCTTTGTTCTGATTTTAACTGTTTTAAGAATCTCTTGTATCTGCTGGATTGATTGCGTTCTTTTCTTCCTCAGCACTAGTCATTTCAAAACTCTTTCTTTAGGCATTTAAATACAAAATCTAAAGATTCCATCATTGTGGATCATAGACAAATCACTGGGCTGGATTTAGGACATGGGCTTTAATGTCCTGCCCACCAACAAGCTGGGTGGCATTGGACAAATCTCTCTCTCTCTCTCTAAGCCTCCATTTCATCATCTCCAAAATGATCTCTTCTGGCTCCATGATTATAGATTTCTTGAGAAATGAGAGGAGCTGTCTGAGTGCTGGGTGGCTTGTGGCAATGATAGCCCATTTTTCTGTCTACCCACTCCCCAACATTTCACAATTCAAAATCTTAGCCCAATTTATAGCCTGGACAGTTTGTTATGGGGAAGCTGGAGGCTGAGGAGATTTCTTCACAAATACTCAAGACAGAAACAACAGATCCTCTTCTTCCAAGTCTATAATCAACCTCTATTTTACTTTTGGTGCCTTGAGAGTTAGCCCACATCATCAGTGCAGAAGAAAAATGAATCAAACACTTCTGTTCCTTTTCTGCTGTGAATTTTAGAAATTATCTCAGAGGTCATTCTGTAGTGAGTCTGACTGATTTTATATAAGTTAAGGTGGTGGTGAGTAGGGACTGAATAAACCTAGAGTCCTTCAGAGGCATATTAATAAGTTTGAGTCTTCGAATCTATACAAAATTTGCTCTTTGTTCTCTAAGTCTAACATGAAATACCTAGCAAGGTCCTCAGGCCACAGCATCAAAGCCAACCCCATGACCCACAGGACCATGGATAGAAAAGCTGGCTCAGAAATGCAGTCTAACAAGGAAACAGTGACTAGAATCCATGGAGTGCTTTGCAAGATACCTGGCATGCACACTTCAAAGACTCCATGAGAAAGAACAGAGGGAGAAGGGAAAGCTGTTCTAGACTAAAGGTTATGAAAGAAACGTAGCAGGCAAATGTAACGCATTAACCTTGACTCTCATGATGTTCTGAAAACAATTTAGGAAATTTAGTTATTGACTACGTGTTGGTATTATCAAATTAATGTTCCTTAGATGTGAAATGTTCCTATTCAATTGTGATTATTGCATAGGAAAATTCTTTGGGAGTGATATGTCATGATGCCTGCATACTATTTTCAGATGGCTTACGAAAGGAAGTTGTGTGTGTGTGTGTGTGTGTGTGTGTGTGTGTGTGTGAAGATGCTGATAGCTTTAAATCTAGGAGAGCAGTATATGGGTGTTAATTTTTCTGGGTGTTTTTTTTTTTTTTTCAATTATTTTTCAAGCATTTAAAAACTTTTCTTAATTTAAAAAAACTTAAGAAAGATATGCAATTCAGCCAGGCTTGGTCAGAGAGCATGTGGGGTTCCAGGGTACCTCATGGCTATACGCCCTTAGGATGTTTCTGTTTCCCAGGTGCCACTTTATTTCTAGTTCTCTGAGCAACAATCATTACTGCATTTGTTAGGGCCAACCACAGAGACTTAAATTGCAAAAAAAAAAAAAAAAAAAAAAAAAAGGAGGGGGTTGGGGGTGGGTGCAGGTACTGCAGTAGGGACATATTTTATTCCCCATTTACAAAGGAGAAAACCAAAGCACACTTAAGTTAGCTTACTTGTCAGAGGCCCCTGAAGGAGCAACACTGATTTTCAACCCAGATTCCCCTGAGTCCCTTTGACCAGTTCTCTGTAATCTTGTAGCTACTGTATCTTCACTTCCAACAGGCCTCACGGGCAGAGGACTAACCCCTGGGCTGCTGGAGCCACTTCACTCAGACTCCAAATTCAGGAGAACCAAAAGTGCTAAGGACTTAGGTCCTTCCAAAGGAACCCATAGTAATGACTGCCTCATCAGTCTCAGGAATTCCTTCCATTTCAATGCAGTCCCAGAAAATAAATCCTCCCTTCACTGTTGTCATACTTTCAAAGACCAACTGCTCATTCCTCAAATCAAACCACTACCCTCCCAAACATCCTGATATATGACAAACATACACGCTTGTCATTGCCTCCCACACCATCTTCCATTGCCATGGATGAGCAGTGCTTCAAGATAAAGTTCCATAATTACAGGTTTATGTTGTATTTGGTCTCCTTCAGAGGAAAGAATTTTGTCTCTAAGTTGTCCCAGTGTCCTTCCTTATGAGGAACATGTATGAGCACAATGCCTGGACTTTGTGAAATCTATTCTTATGGTTCCGGTATTTCTTCTGTTTTCTTTCTGAATCTTGGCTGAATTCCAGAACTAAGATGGGCTAAATAGCCATACAGTCTGGGTTAATATTGTTATTTGCAGGAGGTGAAGATCAAAATATGTGATAACAGCACAGAGGGCACCACCTAAGAGTGGGTGGGTGCAGGCAGATGGTGCGTCAAAGCAGGATCCTGGAGGACACCCCTCTCACTATACGGCATGTGAGCCCTTCAGAAGCTGGACTGTGAGGAGGGCTAGGTGATCCCTTGGCATCAGAGGAGCACTCGTGGGTCTTGTGGCAACAGTTACTTGCCATCAGGTACAGAAATACTTCTATATTTGACAGTCATGATAGCTGTGCCACTGAGACCACCTGACCATCAGTTCTGATTGTGTTTTAATGATGAAAATAACAGGAAAAAATATTTTGAAAAGAGAGAGGATGAGAATGAATGAGTAAATGAATACAAATAGAGGATAAAAGATACTAAACACAGATACATTAGACTCTCTCTCTCACACACACACTCACACACACTCAGGAAAACAAGTGAAGTGCCACACCTTCAGCAACAAGAATTTTGTTATCAATCTCTATTTGCGCTCAGCTTTGAAACTTCAGTTCCTTTTTCACTAAAAGTTTCCCTTTTAGTGAAAGGACTGTTTTGGTGCTTGTTTTCTGCTGTTGAGGTTCCTGGCCAGTCAGCCAGGAGCTGACCTCAGGAAAATGTGAAACATTTTTCAGCCAGTAGGGAGGAGCTGGTCAAAGTAGGGAGGAGTGCACTAATGAAAAGCAATAATATTTTTCAGGAAAACTCAAAAGGGGAAAAAGCAACACTAGGCACGATAAGCATGGAGGAACAAAGAGGCCCGGGAGAGCAGAACGTTCGCTTCTGTGCTATCTAAAAAAAATTTTCCAAGTTCTTGGGCCCTAAAATTGTCCTGGGTCAGCAGAGGATACACTGACCAACCCTGTCACCTCGGCCCTTGGTCAGCAGGTGCCATGAGCACAGCAGCACTGTGGGCCCTAAAGGAAAAGCAGGCTTGATTTTGAGAGACATGTTTAATCATGTTTTCCAATTAGAATTAACAAGGATTCTTCCTTTGTTACTCACTAATGAGTAAATTAAAATCCAGACCAGTGAGAGAATAGGTTAACTAGACAGAGAATGATGTATCTGGCCAAGAGTTGAAAATATTGCTACAAATTCTAGGTGGGGACAACCAACCACAGGGTCACCACACAGAAGGCAAACCTACATAAGCAGAGAACTCCAAAACTGCACAAGTGAAAAAGTTAGCTTTTGTGACTATCTTAGTCCATTCCTGCTATCATTACCAAATACCACAGACTGGGTAAGTTATAAATAATAGAAATTTATTTCCCATGGTTCTGGAGGCTAGGATGTCCACCCAAGATCAAGGCACCAGAAGATCTGGTGTGTGGTAAGGACTCACCCTTTACTTCACAGATGGCACCTTCTCTATGCATCCTCACATAGAGAAAGAGGCAAATAAACTCCCTCAAACCTCTTTCATATGAGCACTAATCCCTTGTGGAGCCCTCCTGACCAAACCACCTCCTGAAGGACCTACTTCCTGATGCTATTGCATTGGAGATTAGATTTTAACATATGACTTTGGAGGTGGGGAAGGACACAAGCATTCAGATGATAGCAGTGATGCTTCATCACACCATCTGTTCCATGGCTCTAAGATTTATCTCCAACTGAACTTGTCATCAGAAAGGATTTTCCTGATTTTATTATGATGCCAGTAAAACAAGAAAAATGAAGTGACTTATAAAAGATTATTCATTCTCTTGATGATCTCAGAGACAGAAAGAATACTAAATGCAATCAAAATGTTAGAGTGATGGTATTAGTAGACATTAACCTAAACAACCACATCTAACTGTGTCAGCAGTGAGACAATCTGGGCAGAGGACAAGAACAGGAAAAACAGCTGTGAACCTAAGACAAAAGCCAGAGGGTTGGAACTTCTGGCCTTCTCTTGGGAAAGTGAAGTGAGGGCTGTAAATGCAGAAGTAAATCAATTGACAAAGAAGAAGCCATAAAAGCAAGAGTCAAAAGAAGCAAGGACAAGGAGAAGGAAAGCTTTCCAACCTGACTCCGATTTCTAGGATACAGAGGCTGTGCCAAGACTTGCCTAAACTGATCACTGACTTTTGGGAAAACTCTTCCCAGCTCCTACTGATAATGAAATCATTGGCCAATGTTGCACTGGTTCGCCTACAATATTCACTCGTTTTTGGAGGGTCCTTAGGGAAGAACGTAATGGCTCTAATTTGACACTAGTTCCAGGTTCTAATAAGAAGATATTCAACTAAAACATAGCCATTTGCCTCCATATTTTAATGTAGCAAACAGCTCACAACGTCAGTATACTTTATTTAGATAAGAGGAAACAGTAGGGTCAATTACACATCTGGAATTTTAGAGAGGATGCTTTCTTTGTGAGCCAATATGGAAAGTTCAAATGAATTAATATGTGCTTGGAAATTTAAGTTTAGCTCTTCAATTTGCAGTGAAAATTACTAATACTTAAAAGAATTTTCATGACTATTTATTCTGTATATATTATATTGAGAAAAAATTCTAAATATAATCAAAATCTGTTCTTTGTCTGCCTTGGAAAGTTTTTTCCTCTGACCATCCAAGATAAGGGTGATCCAGCATTATGTCTGATACGTAATAGATATCTACTGGATAATTGATTGACGCAATGCTCTGGGGATCCCAAACATAAGCCTGGCAGCGGGTAATGAAATGGAGAGAAAGGTGGAAGACAAAAGAGGAAAGGAATAGAAGAAGGGGAGAGAGGAAGAGGAGAGCTATATACAATGGGGCCTGATGCAAGATCTGAAAGGTCATCTCAGGGAGTCCACTTAGTGGCATCTGTGATACAGGAGATATAATCCAGACCAAAGCAATCCCCTGATTCCAGGAAGGTCTGATTATAAACAACCTAAAAAACACCTAGTTGATAAGAATTTAAAGGAGGTAAGTTAGTCAAAACCTGCTCTCAAAATGTTTCAGATGTTTGTGGAACAGGCATTGCCAATTTCTCACACACATGCCAATTGAGTAGATTGTTTATGTCAAGCTTCATCAATATGAGGATTCAGTCTCATCCAGGGTATCGGCTGGACAAAGGATTAGCATTTTCTCTGAGCTAAGTGAGCTACACGTTTGCTGAAGGTATTCCAGATCCTGGACATGATGAAGTTGCCTGCCTGGGGAACTTGATAGGCTCCATAAGAGTTTATCCACTTCTTGCTTGTTTGTATATTCTCCTCTGCCAGAGATATTTCCAGAGTTATTATGCACAAAAATGAAATGCAACAGCCAGGAATTTCAGAACACTTGCCATGTTTTTAGATGTAAGACAATTTCCTTGAGAAAGGTCATTGGTCTGGCATGATGAGAACATAATATATTTTGATGAATTACTTCTGCAAAGCCCTAATTCCCGAGATGCATACACTAGCTTGACTTGTGCCCAATCCTATCCTCTCAAGCTCCTCTGTGGCTACCAGCCTGCTGGTCTTTCCTTGCTCTCCTTTCCTCTGGTTTCCTGGAGTTTCAGTGCTGCAAGGAAGAAAGAATGCACTGCTTGTTTCTTGCCATTGATGTTCAGCACAAGGGCTGGCATCACTGCCTGGTGCCTTGAGCTCAAGCCAGAGCATCACAGAAAAACATACAGACAAAAACATTGTTATTACCTTGATTTTTCAGTTCAAAATCAAGTGTGACCACGTCTGCCTAGTCTGCAGAGCCAAAATCCTTGGGTCCTACTTCTAAAAGTTCCCAAGCAGTAGAAGGGAGGGTATATGGAAGAAAGGATGACATCAGAATGTAACCACAGTTACATTCTTCCTGTAACCAGGAGCCAGTTCCAGCTGTAATTAGGTCCTCAGAAAAGTGGTGGCAATTTTACACTGTATTCAGTGTCTTAACTTTAAAAACTTGCTTTTTGCTAGATTATAATGAAAGACGGATTTCATTTTAAAAGTGCAACATTAGGAAATAACATGTGATGTGGAAGACGTTCACAATCGAATTAAATGTTACGATTTAAAGTATGAAATTCTACAGAATTTTAATGTACACATGGATCACTATTAGATCTTGCTAAATATGTAGGTTGTGACTCTGTAAGTCTGGGGTGGGACCTGAGATTCTGTATCTCTAAGCTCCCTGGCCAGGTCAGTGCTGGTGGTCTTGGGATCACATTTTCAAGCAAGCCTCTAGACTGCATTGGTTAAGAAAGGGTACATACTTGAAAGAACATGGCCTGCTTCCCAAGCCATTCAGCTGACTTAATGTCAAAAAGGAACATCCTGGGCCAGGTGTGGTGGCTCATGCCTGTAATCCCAACACTTTGGGAGGTCGAGGAGGGTGGATCTCTTGAGCTCAGGAATTCAAAACCCGTGTGGGCAACATGACGAAACCCCAGCTCTACCAAAAATGTAAAAAATTAGCTGGGTGTTGTGGTGTAAGCCTGTAGCCCCAGCTACCTGGGAGGCTGAGGTGGGAGGATCCCTTGAGCCCGGGAGGCAGAGGTGGCAGTGACCCGAAATTGCCCCACTGCACTCCAGCCTGAGAAACAGAGGGAGACTGTCTCAAAAAAGAAAGAGAAGAAAAGAAGAAGAAAAGAAGAAGAAAAGAAAAAGAAAGAGACATCCTACAGCAAATAGTTTAAATCACATTCTTTGATATCACTGTGATAAAATTCTAAAATAAAAGAACAATTAAGAATGAGAAAATGAAAATGACTACCAATAGTGAGGTAATTTAAACTCCTTATTAGTAAGTTTGAAAATCCAGAAAAAAATATATATATAGCTTTTGAGAAGGATACAAATTTTAAAAAAAAAGAAAAGAAAAAAAAAGAAAAGAAAACTTGAGTAGACAGACAATCTACAGAAATGTGTAACCCTGGAAAATATTTTTCAAGTTACCTAAGACTAAATATCCTCCAAAGTACAAGGATTAGAGCGCTTTCCAGATGAAGTCTTTCAAATCTTCAAGGAATAAATATTTAAATGTTTGTTAAATTTTCCAGAGGAAAAAGGTGGAAAGATTTCCAATTATTTGTACAAAACCATGTAACACTGATTCTAAAACTTAACAGAAAACTATATCCCAATTTCACTCATAATTATTGATACAAAAATCCTAAATAAAACATTGGAAAATAAAGTCAAACAATATTTTAAAAGACCACAATCCCATGATTAAAGACAGTTTAGTCTGGGAATGTAAAGTTTGTTCAATATTAGCAAAACATCAAGTTAAAATGTCAAAAAGGAAAAAAGTTAATCAACTCAATAAATGATTTTCTTAAAAAATCAAATATCAATTATTTTGGGGGTGAGGGGCAGGGACAGCATCTCACTCTGTTGTCCACACTGGAATGCAGTGGCAGGATCAAAGCTCACTGCAGCCTCCCATCTTAGCCGGGACCTTGTAGTCCCAGCTGCTCAGGAGAAGTACTCAAGAGAAGCTGAGTAGCTGAGACTATAAGCAGGCACCACAACAGACAGCAGATTTATTTATTTATTTATTTATTTATTTATTTATTTATTTATTTATTTATTTTTAGACACAGAGTGTTACTATGTTACCCAGGCTGGTCTCAAACTCCTGGGTTCAAGTAATCCTCCTACCTCGGCCTCCCAAAGCACTAAGATTACACACCTGAGCCACAGTGCCCAGCCAATTCTTTTTTAATTAAAAAAAAAAAAAAAAAAAACAGGAATCAAAAGGTACTCGCTTATCATAATCAACCTATAACCAACTGATATTCATCAAAGTTAACAAAAATAGGCAATGGGGAAAGGACTTCTATTATCAATGGTGCTGGGAAAACTGGCTAACCATATGCAGAAAAAAACTAGGCCTATACCTATCACCATACACAAAAATTAACTCAAGATGAATGAAATAATTAAATGTTAAATCTCAAATTATAAAATTCCTAGAAGAAAACCTAGGAAATGTCCTTCTCAACATCAGCCATGGCAAATAATTTATGACCAAATCCTCAAAAGCAATTGCAAGAAAAGCAAAAACTGATGAATGGGAACAAATTAAACCAAAGAGCTTCTGCACAGTAAATGGAACTCTCAACAGAGTAAATAGACAACCTACAGAATGGGAGAAAACATTTGTAAACTATGTATCCAGCAAAGGTCTAATATCCAGAATCTATAAGAAACTTAAATAAATCAACAAGAAAAAAACAAAATAACCCCATTAAAAAGTGAGCAAAGGACAGACACTTCTCAAAAAAGACGTAAAAGTGACCAACAAACATATGAAAAAATGCTTACATTACTAATCATCAGAGAAATGCAAATCAAAACCACAATAAGATACCATCTCATATTAGTCAGAATGGCTAGTATTAAAAATTCAAAAAATAACAGACATTGGTGAGGCTGTGAAGAAAAGAGAACATTTATACACTGTTAGTGAAAATGTAAATTACTTCAGCCACTATAGAAAGGACCCTGGGAATTTCTCAAGAGCTAAAACAGTGACCATTTGACCTAGAAATCCCATTCCTGTGTATATAACCAAATTGTTCTACAAAAAAGTAACATATACTTCTATGTTCCTTACAGCACTATTCAAAATAGCAAGGACATGAAAACAACCTAGGTGCCCACCAACTGTGGATTGGACAAAGAAAGTATAGTGCATATACACTACGGAATACCATGTAGCCATAAAAAAGAATGAAATCATGTTCTTTGCAGCAACATGAATGCAGCTGGAGGCCATTGTCCTAAGCAAATTAATGTAGGAACAGAAAAGCAAGTATCACATGTTCTCACTCATAAGTGGGAGCTAAATCTTGACATAGAGTTTGGAACAATAAACACCAGGGACTACTATAAGGGAGAGAGAGGTAGAGTGGTGAAAATCTTCCTATTGGAAGTTGGGGTCACACTCTGAGTGTTGGGATCAGTGGAAGCGCAAGCCTCAGCATCATACAATATACCATTGTAACAAACCCACACATGTACCTCTTGAATCTAAAATAAAATGGAAATAAAAATAAATAAATAAATAAAATAAAAATAAAATATGACTGCATAAAGTAATAATTAGATAAGCCTATAATGTTTAAAGATGTAATTTATATAACAATGGTAACACAAAAATGGGGCCATAGAACAAACATATAGTGGCAGAGTTTTTTGTATATTATTGACATTAAATTGGTATTAATCCAAAGTGCTTGTTGTAATTGCTAATTATAATCTCCAGGGCACCCACTAAGAAAATAAGTCAAAAATATAGTAAAATAAAAAAAGAAAGGGAACTAACATGTTACAATAAAAAATATATATGTAACAAAAAGAAGGTAATAATGAAGGGCTAGAGGAGCAAAAAAGGGCATAAGAGAAATATATAACACAAATCGTAAAGTGGCAGATATAAATATTTTCATATCAGTTATGACATTAAATGTAAATGGATTAAAATTCCAATCAAAAGGTAGAGATTGGAAAATAGATTTAAAAACATGATCCAGCCATATGCTGTCTACAAAATATGTAATTATTTTAAGCAAAAATTATTTATTTTATTTTATTACTATTATTTTTTTGAGACGGGGTTTCGCTCTGTCACCCAGGCTGCAGTGCAGTGTCTCAATCTCTGCTCACTGCACCCCCCGCATCCTGGGTTCAAGCAATTCTCCTGCCTAAGCCTTCTGAGTAGCTGGGATTACAGGCACGTGCCACCACGCCTGGCTAATTTTTTTTGTTTTTAGTAGACGCGGGGGTTTCAGCATGTTGGTCAGGCTGGTCTTGAACTCCTGATCTCGTGATCCACCCACCTCGACCTCCCAAAGTGCTGGGATTACAGGCATGAGCCACCGAGCCCGGCCTATTTTTAAGAAAAATGTATAATTTCTCATTTTCTACTCTTGGCATAAATTTTAATTATTTCCAGTGGAACCAAAACCTCCTAAACCCCTTTCAGTGTCATCCAAAACTTGAACTTCTTCTGTTTCTAGATTTAAAAAAAAAAAAAAATCCATTCAGAACTGAACTGTACAATTTGATCACTGTTTTTGACTTCAAACTTTGCCAAAATTAAACAGTACAACACCAATATTTCCTCTATAATTTTCATCTATGACACCAGCTCCTACATCAATAAAGTGTTTTGCAGCCAAGCCAGACCATGGAACTACTCTTCCATAACACCCAGAGAAGGAAGAGCTATCTGAATGTCTGTTTTCATGAGTGCTTTCTCCATAGGTGGTATTGTCTAATCATGGGCATTGTACAGGTTGTAGCCTGCATTTCTCACAGACCCTCAGGTTGGAGCCATGGCATACTCAGAGAGCTGGGCAAGGCACAGCTGCATGCCCCTCTCCTCCACAGGCCAGTCAATTTGCTGGGGGAAGCGGTGAGTGTTTCTTCAGAGCAGGTTATGACAGAGCAAGAAGGCAAGCAAGGAGAAAGCCCAGAGAACTAGAGAGCACAGGATTGACACCATGGCAGTGAACCGGCCAAAAATGTCAACATATACTTTTGATTCAAAAACGTTTCTTTCTTTCTTTCTTTCTTTTTTTTTAGTATAAATGCTTTTTTTGTAGACCACCTACATGACATGTTTTTCTTAAAAACAATGCCTCCACTCCAAATAAATCACGGTCAAAATAAATGAAGAGCTCAAGATGACATCAGTCCCATTTGTCTTAAGTTCTGGTGTTGTGTGGCTGACAAGCAGAAGCCTGTTATGATGACAGGTAATAGATCCAAAGTAATTGCCAAATTTGTTAATATTTTTTCCATCTCTAAGCCATCCTTAAAGGAAATCACATATGGGTTACGCCAACCTCACGGTAGTCCTGTGGAGCAACCATGCCATCTGGATTCATGTTTTCACCCATAAAGAACCGGTAGCTTTTGAAATTAGCAAGGATGTGCTTGATTTGTTCTGCAGCCCCTGTCATAAAAGGTTTTACCCTTTCTGGTCTCTGTTCTTCAAGTTTGCCATTGGTTGATTTCATATAATCTTTGGTGTGTTATACTTCTTGTAGACTTGCTTTTGTGAAGCTTGTTTCCTGCAGATGATGGTTCATGACAGTATGCATACCAGTGATTACTGTGCTTTCGGTACCTTTGCTTTCAGTGCCTTCGGCGGAGGCATTTCCACCAATGAGCAAGTCATCAATGTTACCTTCTGTCCTACTTACCATCTTCCCCTCCACCTCCAGGCACAGCCCATCCACAGTCTCCCAGATCTTGTAAATGTGGGAGAACATCTCATCATGGCTGATGAAGTCCCAGTAGATAAATCATGATGGCAGCTGAAAGGAGACGATGGCATCTCTAGCTTAGCAGGAGCCCACAGCTCGGAGTGAGTGGGGTTCAGCTTGAGCAGCACTCCAAGGGAGGGGGGAGCGGCAGAAAAGTAAAACCAATTTCAAAAACCAAAGCAAGAAAATAAAAGGATGGTAAAGGGGATATAATGCATAAGGTAACCAAAAGAGAGCTGGAGTTTCTATATTAATATCGAACAAAGTAGACTTTAAGAAGAACATTTTGTAATGATAAAAGAATAAATTCATCAGAAATAAGAAAAACAATTATAAATGTGTGTACATGTGACAACAAAATCTAAAAATACACGAAGTAAAAACTGACAGAAATGCAAAGAAAATACTCAATTCAATAACAACAATCGGAAACTTCAATACCTCACTTTTAATAATGGATATAACAAGGAGACAGAAGATCAAAAAGAAAATAAAAGGCTGAAACAACACTTGAAGTAAACCCAGCAGACATCTAAATAACACTACACTCAACAACAGAATATACAGTCTTTCCAAGTGCACATGGAACATTCTTCAGGATAGAGGACATGTCGGGCCACAAAACCAGCCTCCATAAATTAAAAAGGATTTATATCATGTAAAGAATGTCCTCCGACTACAATGGAATAAAATTAGAAATTAACCAATGAACAAAATTTAGGAAATTCACAAATATATAGAAATTAAGCAACACACTACTAAAACAAACAAACAAACAAAAACCAATGGATTAAAGAAGAAATCACAAAGGAAATTAGAAAGTACTTTGAGATGAATGAAAATGAAAAAAACAAACAAACAAAAAAACATGACTCATGGGATACATTGAAGGCAGTGTTTAGAGCGAAATTTATCACTCAAAATGCCCATATTTTAAAAAATAGCAAACTCAATAACAAAAAAATAGAAATAACCCTATTAAAAATGGGCAAAGAATTTAAATAGACATTTTTCAAAAGAAGATATACAAACAGCCAACAAGAATATGAAAAAATGTTCAATATCAGAGAAATACAAATTAAAACCACAATGATACATCATCTCATACCTATTAGAATGGCTATTATCAAACACACGAAAAATAACAAGTATTGATGAAATTCTCAGGAGAAAATATAGGAGTAAATATTTATGTCTTAGGACCAAGCAATGGTTTCCTGGATATGAAACCACTTTTTATAATATTAAAAGCTTTTGTGCTTAAGGGACACTATCAAGAAAGTGAAAAGACAATCCACATAATGAGAGAAAATATTCACAAATCATGTATCTTATAAGGAGTTTGTATCCAGAATACATAAACAACTCTTACAACTCAACGACAAAAACATAAATAACTCAGTTTTAGAAATACAAAAAGGATTTAGTAGCCATTTCTCCAACTAAGATATACAAATGGCTAATAAGTACATAAAAAGATGCTCAAAATAATTAGCTGTTAGAGAAATGCAAATTATAACCAATGAGATATAACTTCATAACCACTAATACTTTGCAAAACAATTTGGCAACACCCTTTCCTTAAGATGTAGAAACATTGAGTTTCTACATAAATCAGTCATTCTGCTCCTAGAGAGAATTGAAAACATATATTCACACAGAAACCTTTCCTAGAATTTCATAATAGCATTATTCATAACAGGCAAGAAGTGAAAAGAATCCAAACGTCAATCAATTGATGGATGAATAAATACAATGTTTTATATTCATACAATGGAATATTATGCACCCATAAGAAGGAATGCAGTACTGATACACACTGTAACCTGGATGAACCATGAAAATATTATGCTAAGTGAAAGGAGTTAGTCACAAAGAACTGCATATAGTATGAATCTGCTTATATTCAATTTCCGGAATAGGGAAATTCATAAAGACAGAAAATAGATTGCTAATTTCCTAGGTCTGGAGAAGATGGGGAGAAATGTAGAGTGGCTGCTAATGGGGGTTTCTTTAGGGGGTGACAAAAATGTTCTAAAATTGACTTGGTGGTAGTTGTACATCTTTGTGGATATAGTAAAAACAACTGAATTGTACACTTAAAAAAATGTAAATTTTATAGTATTTGAATTACATTTCAATAAAACTATTATTTAAAAATAGAGTTACCATTGAGTGCTAAGTAACATTTCTATCTCTTTTGAAGACCCAGGTTCTTAGGCACAATGGTCTGGGACAGATTGAAGGTTATAGGGCTGAGACAATAAAATCAGGTTAATCTTATATTAGTAATTCTCACGAAAATGAGATTACGTTGCTGGTCTATTTTAAAGCTTGTCCTTTAGCTTCTCTTAGCTAAGGGAAATCAAAGGCTCCACAATTTTGTAAAAATACAAGCAAGCCTATGGAAGTGCTACAGATGGGTTCATAATTAAAGCAAGGTGATTTATTCATCTACCAGTTCTGTGAACTTTAGCAAGACATACACTCAAATCTTTGACTGTGCCTTCTGTAAAATAGAGATTTAAAAAGTACTTACTGTACTTCATAGTATTGTTGAGATAATTAAATGAGATTTAATAGATAAACAATGCCAGGCACATGGAAAAGATATGATGGATGCTAGCTGCCCTTAAAGATATATGTTAATTCATGCACACATATGTTTATTGCAGCACTATTCACAATAGTAAAGGCTTAGAACCAACCCAAATGTCCATCAGTGTAGACTGGATTAAGAAAATGTGGCACATATACACCATGGAATACTATGCAGCCATAAAAAAGGATGAGTTCACGTCCTTTGCAGGGACGTGGATGAAGCTGGAAACTATCATTCTCAGCAAACTATCACGAGATCAGAAAACCAAACACCATATGTTCTCACTCACAAGTAGGAGTTGAACAATGAGAACACATGGATACAGGGAGGGGAACATCACACACCAGGGCCAGTCCATGGATTGGGGGCTAGGGGAGGGATAACATTAGGAGAAATACCTAATGTAGGTGATGGGTTGATGGGTACAGCAAACCACCAGGGCACGTGAATGCCTATGTAACAAAACTGTACTTTCTGCACATGTAACCCAGAACTTAAGGTATTTTTAAAAAAAGATATATGTGAATTATTCTGCAGAGGGAAGGGGGAAACTCAGGCATGGTAATGTCAGTCTTCCTTACATATCAGCTGGGTTCCCTTTAATGGGAGAGAACAGGCTGCTCAACTCCCCACAAAAATGTTCCTTGAGTGCAATTAGTACCTACCACTACTTCCAGTACTTCCCGGTCCATCATTCTACGGACAGGTGCATCGGCCTACCCAGCTCCTGCCCACTGTCATTCGACGAAGCATCTTTTCCAGGCCTGCCCAATCCATCCCTGTATCACCAGAGAGCAAGCTCTTTGGAAACTGTTTTGCAAGTTTGGGAGAGCAGATTATTATATTGTCTCTTTTGACATAGAATGAGAAATTATGCCACAGAAGAACCAAGACTGTTGCCCAAGGTCTCAGATAGTGTGCTGTTTCTAATATGTGCTTCCTCCCAGTCAAAAGAGATAAAAATGTATTAAAGTTTGACTCAACGAGATTAGAGAGCCAGATGGATCCGGATATGCTGAACTAGGCAAAGGATTTTCTCTCTCTATGCGTCCTCAACTTTGAAAAGGCTGCTGTGAGAATTAAATAAAACAATGAAAGTAAAGTGTTGACCATAGAGCTTACCTCTCCTCATATTTCCTATAGCTTAAAAAAGTATGTGTTACATGTATACTTTTTGAAACTGTCTTTGCAAACATTATAACAGTGAGAAAATTATGACAGTGAAAGAGATCCGATCTAACCAACCCCCATCTTGCCTTTAACCTCCAAACTGCTCTTGGTCATTCTTGGGCTTAGACCAACCAAGCTAATTTTGGGAGACCTTTATAGTTTAGATGATAATAGCCCTTCCCCAAAACTAAACTGCCTTTGTAAAGCTAACGAAAGGCCACCAGGTTAGAGTGTGAGGGGTCTAAATTCTGCTAAGGAGTAGATATAAACAATTACCAGCCATTATCCGAGAGGTCACAAGACTTGTAACTTCCCCCATTACTCTTGCAGATAACATCACTACTGTAGACCCTAGGATTGGCCTTTTGAGATGTCTTTTCAGGTGTTTGTATTTCTGATGACCTGTGTGTCCACTCAGACCCACCAACTCCTGCAGCTGGTCCTGTGGCCTCACCCAGAAGCCGACTCCCTGGCCCACTAAACTATCCTTGAAAAACCGTAGCCTTCAAATTTTCTGGGAGATTAATTTGGGTAACAACTCTGTCTCCCATGTGGCATGGCTGGCCTCATGTCAATTAAACTCTATTGCAATGCCATGGTCTCGGTGAATTTGTTGTTGTTTTTTTTTTGTTTGTTTGTTTTGTTTTTTTTTGCAGTGGGCAGGAAGAACTCACGGGGCAGTTACATTTTCTTCAAAATGTAGTAGATAAAAATATGTAACTATGTTTTTTCCACAAGTGGTTACATTCTTTCAAATTTCTAATTTTCTGATGGAAAAAAGGGGGGCATTACAGAATAAAAGGTAGCTTGCTTCAAATGGGAATTGGACTGTTAATGATTATTAATATACAAATGTGAGAAAAAAGCTTGATCTTTGGAGCACTATACTTTCTGATAATTGTTTCCGGAACAAGTGAAATCCTCATTTTTCTGCAACAGCTTTAGGGCAGGCTAACCTATAAATTTCTTTTTAAATAACTGTTGAGTCTATTACAAAGAGTTCTAAATTTGCTAGGCAGTGCGGCCCACATATATCCTTGGGATAACAAAGCATACTGTGATTCTTTGGCCTCTAACCTCTCATACAACATACCAGAAAAATGATGTAAGGTTTCTGAAATCCCCCTATTTCTATTGGGGAAAAAGCTAGAAATGACTCTTTGCCAATTGTGTGATAAGTTTAAGAAATAATATTTTTTTAACTTTTAGGTTCAGGGATACAGGTGAAGGTTTGCTATATAGGTAAACTCATGTCATGGGGGTGTGTTATACTTGTTATTTCATCACCCAGGTATTAAGCCTAGCACCTGTTAGTTATTTTTCCTGATCATATCCCTCCTCCCACCTTCCACCCTGAAGTAGACCCTAGTGTATGTTGTTCCCTTCTTTGTGTTCATGGGTTCATCATTTATCTCCCACTTATAAGTGAGGACATGTGGTATTTGGTTTTCTGTTCCTATGTTAGTTTGCTAAGGATATGGTCTCAAGCTCCATCCATGTTCCCACGAAAGACATTATTGCGTTCATTTTTATGGCTGCATAGTATTCCATGATGTATATATACCACAGTTTCTTCATCCAATCTGTCACTGATGGACATTTAGCTTGATTCCATGTCTTTGCTATTGGGAATGGTGCTGCAATGAACATTTGCCTACATGGATCTTTATGACAGAATGATTTATATTCCTCTGGGTATACACTCAGTAATGGAACTGGTGGGTAGAATGATAGTTCTGCTTTTAGCTCTTTGAGGAATCACCATACTGTTTTCCACAATGTTAGAACTAATTTACACTCCCACCAACAGTGTATAAGTGTTCCATTTTCTCCACAACCTAGCCAGAATCTGTTAGTTTTTGAGTTTTTAATAATGGCCATTCTGACTGGTGTGAGAGGGTATCTCACTGTGGTTTTGATTTTCATTTCTCTAATGAACAGTGATATTCAGCTTGCATTCATGTATTTGTTGGCTTCTTTTGAAAAGTGTCTGTTCATGTCCCTTGCCCACTTTTTAATAGGGTTGTTTGTTTTTATTTGTAAATTTGTTTAAGTTCCTTGTAAATGCTGGATATTAGATCTTTGTCAGATGCATAGTTTGCAAATAATTTCTCTCATTCCATAGGTTTCTGTTTACTCTGTTGATATTTTATTTTTCTGTGCAGATGCTCTTAAGTTTAATTAGACCTCATTTGTCAATTTTTACTTTTGTTTCCATTGCTTTTGGTGTCTTTGTCATGAAATCTTTGTTCCTATGCTCAGGGTGGTATTGCCTAGGTTGTCTTCTGGGGTTTTCATAGTTTTAGGTTTTACATTTGAGTCTTCAATCCATCTTGAGTTGATTTTTATATATGGTGTAAGGAACGGGTCCCACTTCAACCTTCTGCATATGGGTAGCCAGTAATCCCAGCATCATTATTGAAAAGGGAGTCTTTTCCCCATTGCTTGTTTTTGTCAGCTTTGTTGAATATCAGATGTGTGGCCTTATTTTTGGGCTCTCTATTCTGTTCCATTGATCTATATGCCTGTTTTTGTACTAGTACCTTCCTGTTTTGGTTACTGTAACCTTGTAATATAGTTTGAAGTTGAGTAACATGATGACTCCTGCTTTGTTATTTTTACTTATGGTTGCTTTGTCTATTTGGGCTCTTTTTTTGGTTCCATATAAATTTTAAAATAGTTTTTTCTAGTTCTGTGAAGAATGTAGTTCAATGATAAGAATAGCATTGAATATGTAAATTGCTTTGGGCAGTATGGCCATTTTAACGATATTGATTCTTCCTATCCATGAGCATGGGATATTTTTCCACTTGTATGTGTCTTCTCTGAAGAAATGATGTTTCTTTTTAACATTTTGAAGCATATCATTGAAAAATTGGCAACGTAGAGGTTCCCCTTTACTACACAACTGATTGAAATTGCAGGCCATCTCCTTAAATAGCCAACTCCTTGTTTTTTTTCACTATGTTCTTGCGGTTGACATAAAAAAATAATTCTTATATTTTTTAGTCCTTCTTGGAAATTACAAATGCTGTCAGTATTTTGAAATTTTATTTCCTTTTTTATTGATATATACATATTTTGAGGGTACATGTCATATTTTGATACTTGTGTACAGTTTGTAATGATCAAATCAGGGTAATTGGAACAGCCATCGCCTCAAACATTGTACTTGTGTTGAGAACACTTAAGTCTTCTCCTCTTGCTTTTTTTGAAATATACAATAAAGTATTAACTATAATTTCCCTACTGTACTATGGAATACTATAACTTATAGCTTCTGTCAAGGCATTTGAACCAAAGCAACTCCATTTTAATAGGAGCTGGGTAAAATGAGGCTGAAACTACTGGGATGCATTCCCAGACAGTTAAGGCATTCTAAGTCACAGGATGAGGTAGGAGGTCAGCACAAAATACAGGTCATAAAGACCTTGCTGATAAAACAGGTTACAGTAAAGGAGTGAGCCAAAACCCACCAAAATCAAAATGGCAACAAGAGTGACCTCTGATCGCCCTCACTGCTACACTCCCACCAGCACCATGACAGTTCGCAAATGCTGTGGCAACATCAGGAAGTTATCTTATATGGACTCAAAAGGGGAGGCATGAATAATCCATCCCTGTTTAGCACATCATCAAAAATAACCATAAAAATAGGTAACCAGCAGCCCTCGGGGCTGCTCTGTCTATGGAGAAGCCATTCATTTATTCCTTTACTTTTTTAAATAAACTTGCTTTCACTTTGCACTGTGGACTCACCCTGAATTCTTTCTTGCACAAGATCCAAGAACCCTCTCTTGGGGTATGGATTGGGAACACTGTCCTGTACCACTTCTATCTAACTGTATGTTTGTGCCCCTTAATTAAGTTGAAAATGGTTTTTAAGAAAGAAAGAAGAAAAAAATGCCAAACACAATTTTGCCTGGAAAGAAATACTTTGTGCAAATGGAGCACTTGTGAGGTTTGTCACATATCCTGTTTTGTTACTTTCATAAAAAAAATAAAACCTCCTCAGGTCGTTATCATTCATTGCTCCCTACACAGACAAGCCCTGATAAGGAAGACTCTTGGTATCCTGAAGTTTTTCCATAGCCATAGAGTCAATACCCTTATCAGAAGCAGATCTCTGAATTACTGCATTTTGAAAAAATTTTGTCAGAAAATGAGAACAACTTGGAGAGTGCTTCTCTACCACTTATAAGAGAGAAAACCTTAAAAGAGAGAAAAACTATAAGTAGAAGTTATACTTTTTCTAAGAGAAAAAGAAAACATTCTTGTTTCACTATGAAAAAAAATTATCCTGTCAGCTTTTTATAATTGCATGAAAAAATTAATCTTTTATATTTTTTAAACAAGGGGAATAATCTACCCCTTGTTTAGCATATCATCAAGAAATAACCATAAAAAAGGCAAATAGCAGCCCTCAGGACTGCTCTGTCTGTGGAATAGTCATTCTTTTATTCCTTTACTTTCCTAATAAACTTGCTTTCACTTTACAGACTCTCCCTGGATTCTTTCTTGTGTGAAATCCAAGAACCCTCTTTTGGGGTCTGGATCAGGGCTCCTTTCCTCTAACAGTATCATACAAGTAGTTTCACAGCCCTAAAAATCATCTGTGCTCCACATGTTCCTTCTTTGCTCCAAACCCCTGGCAAACACTTATCCTTTTACTGTCTCCAAGTTTGCCTTTTCCAGAATGTCATATATATCATACAGTAGGTAGCCTTTTCAGATTAGCTTCTTTCACTAGTAATATGCATTTAAGTTTCTTCCATGTCTTTTCATTTTTTGATAGCTCATTTCTTTTTAGCACTAAATAATATTTCAATATACCATTGTCTGGATGGACCACAGTTTATTCATTTACCTAATAAAGGACATCTTGTTTGCTTCCAAGTTTTGGCAATTATGAATAAAACTGCTCTAAACAGTTCATCCACAGGTTTTTGTGTGGACATAGGTTTTTAACATATTTGAGCAAATACCAGGGTGATTGGTTGCTGGATTGTATGGTAAAGATATGTTTATTTTTCTAAGAAATGACAAACTGTCTTCCAGAATGGTTATATCATTTTTTATTCCCACCAATAATGAATGAGAGTACCTGTTGCTCTACATCCTCACCAGCATTTGGTGTTGTCAGTGTTCTGGATTTCGCCCATTCTAAAGGTATGTAGTGGTATTGTCAGAGGCGTTTGAACCAGAGCAACTCCATCATGAATAGAGGCTGGGTAAAATAAGGCTAAGACCCGCTGGTAGTTAGGCATTGTAAGTAACAGTTTGAGATAGGAGGTAGGCACGAGATACAGGTCATAAAGACCTTTCTGATAAAACAGGTGCAGTAAAGAAGCCGGCAAATCCCACCAAAACTAAGATGGCAATGACAGTGACTTCTGGTCATCCTCACTACTACACTCCCACCAGCACCATGACAATTTACAAATGCCATGGCAATGTCAGGAAGTCACTCTATATGGTCTAAAAAGGGGAAGCATGAATAATCCACCCCTTGTTTAGCATATAATCAAGAAATAACCATAAAAATGGGCAACCAGCAGCCCTCCCGGCTGCCCTTGCTACGGAGTAGCCATTCTTTATTCTTTTACTTTCCTTTTTTTTTTTTTTTTGAGACGGAGTCTCGCTCTGTCGCCCAGGCTGGAGTGCAGTGGCCGGATCTCAGCTCACTGCAAGCTCCGCCTCCCGGGTTTATGCCATTCTCCCGCCTCAACCTCCCGAGTAGCTGGGACTACAGGCGCCCGCCACCTCGCCCAGCTAGCTTTTTTTTTTTTTTTTGTATTTTTTTAGTAGAGATGGGGTTTCACCGTGTTAGCCAGGATGGTCTCGATATCCTCAACCTAGTGATCCGCCCCTTTCGGCCTCCCAAAGTGCTGGGATTACAGGCTTGAGCCACCGCGCCCGGCCTTCTTTTACTTTCTTAATAAACTTGCTTTCACTTTACTCTATGGACTCGCCCTGAATTCTTTCTTGTGTGGGATCCAAGAACCCTCTCTTGGGGTCTGGATCAGGACCCCTTTCCATTAACAGTATCTCATTGTTTTAATTTGCATTTCCCTGATGACATATGATATGATGTGGGGTGTCTTTTCATATGCTTATTTGCAATGTGGATGTCTTCTTTAGTAAGGTATCTGTTAGATCTTTAGCCCATTTTTTAATCAGGTTGTTTGTTTTCTTACTGTTGAGTTTCAAGAGTTCTTTGTATATTTGGGGTAATAGTCCTTTATCAGATATGTCATTCAGAAATATCTTCTCCTAGTCTGTTTCTTGTCTACTCACTGTCTTGACAATGTACTTGGAAGAGCAGTAGTTTTAACCTTAATGAAGTCCAGTTTTCCAATCCTTTATTTAATGGTTCATGCCTTTGGCATTGTATCTAAAATGTCATCATTATACTCAAGATCATATTCTCCTATATTATTTTCTAGGAGCTGTATAGTATTATTTTTACAGTTAGGTCTATGATAAATTTTGAGTTAATCGTTGGGAAAGGTATAAAATCTGTAAGATCTGTGTCTAGATTCTTTTTATTTTTTTATTTTTTATTTTGCATGTGGATGTTCTAGCACTATTTGCTGAAAAAACTACCTTTTTCTCCATTGTACTGCCTTTGCTCATTTGTCAAGAAGCAGTTGGCTATGTTTATCTTGGTTTATTTCTGGACTCCCTGTTTAATTGTATTGACCTATTTGTCTTTTTTTTTTTTCAGTATTACATTGTCTTGACTACTGCAGTTCATAGTAAGTCTTGAAGTCAAGTAGTATCAGTTCTCTAACTTTGTTCTCATTCAATATTGCATTGGCTATTCTGGATCTTCTTGCCTCTCCATATAACCTTTAGAATCAGTTTGTCAACCTCCACAAAATAACTTGCTGAGAATTTTAGGGAATTGTGTTGAATTTGGGGAAGAGTGGAGAAGAACGGACATCCTCAAAATATTGTCTTCATATCCATGAATATGACATATCTATTTACTTAATTCTTTTTTGATTTCTTTTTTCAGGGTTTTCTAGCTTTCTCATATAGATCTGGTACACATTTTTTCAGATTTATACCTAAGTATTTTATTTTTTGGGTAGGCCAATGTAAATGGCACTGTTTTTCATTTCAAATTCCACTTGTTCATTTCTGGTATATAAAAAAGTAATTGATATTTTGCGTATGAATTTTATATCCCATCCTACAACCCTGCTATAATTGCTTGCTAATTCCAGGAGTGTTTGCATCAATTCTTTTGGATGTTATACATAGACAATCACATCATCTGTGAATAAAGACAGTTTTATTTCTCCCTTCACAATCATTATACATTTTATTTCCTGTTCTTGTCTTACTGAATGAGCTAGGACTTACAGTACCTACATTCTTGTTTGTGGCAATGTTGAAAAGCAATGGTGAAAGGAAATATCTTTGCTTTGTTTCTGATCTTAGTGGGAAAGCTTCAAGTTTCTCACAAGTAAGTATGATGTTAGCTGTAGGTTATTTTATAGATTTTTTTTTTTTTTTTTTTTTTTTTTTTTTTTTTTTTTTTTTTACTGGAGATAGAGTTTCGCTCTTGTTGCCCAGGCTGGAGTGCAATGGCACGATCTCAACTCACTGCAACCTCCGCCTCCCAGGTTCAAGCAATTCTCCTGCCTCAGCCTCCCAAGTATCTGGGATTACAGGCATGTGCCACCATGCCCAGCTAATTTTTGTATTTTTTAGTAGAGATGGGGTTTCACCATGTTGGTCAGGCTGGTCTCAAAATGCTGACCTCAAGTGATCCACCCGTCTCTGTCCCCCAAAGTGCTGGAATTATATATAGATAGTTTTAACAAGTTGGGGAAGTTCTCTGTTCCTAATTGACTGAGATTATTTATTATGAGTGGGTATTCAGTTTTGGCAAATGCTTTTTCCGTATCTATTGTTATGAATTTTTATTCTTTGTGCACACAGTCTCTGAAAATAAGGATAAAGGAAAAATTAATATAAATGAAATTAAAATTTGTATTCTTTAGCTTGTTGATATGATGGAGTACATTAATTGATTTTTGAATAAATGTTGAACCAGCCTTGAATACCTGTGCTAAATCTCACTTACTCATAGAGCATGACTCTTTTTATACATTTGTTTAATTTGCTAATATTTTATTGATCCTTTTATCTAATCAATGCCAGAGAATACAGTTTATATCAGAAAGGAAATGATTATAAATCCATGGTTCAATTTTAATGTCATCTAGACAGATAGAACTTTTGATAGACTTCTGAAGTTTTCTGGGTATTTTCAGATTTTTCTTTTCTAGAAAATAAACATTATCAAAACCTCTTAGCAAGCTGGAAATAGAAGAGAACTTCCTTAATTTGGCAAAGATGTTATAGGACTACTACATTCAACTGCTTATTGCACAGTGACAGAACAATATATCAAAACAGCAGGAGTTGCAGCAAAGAGTTTAATCATCATAAAACAGCCAAATAAGGAGACAGGAGGGAACATCAAATCCACATCTCCAAAAGATTGGGAGATGGGACTTTTAAGGGACCTGAACAGGTGACAGGCTAAAATGTAGTGACTGCTAATTGGTCAAGAAGTGAGAGGTGAAGTCATGGTGTAGGTAGATTAAGAGACTACATTCCTGTCCTGAGTCAGTTCTGCTCTGGGGGTCTTCAGACCAGCTGACATCAGCCATTCTGCTGGAATTCAGGATCTCAAAAAACACCTTAAGCAATTATTGGGTTAAAAGGTCTAGTATCGGCCAGGCGTGGTGGCTCAGGCCTGTAAACTCAACACTTTGGGAGGCCAAGGTAGGCAGATCACCTGAGGTCAGGAGTTCGAGACCAGCCTGGCTGACATGGTGAAACCCTGTCGCTATTAAAAATACAAAAAAGGAGCCGGGCGTGGTGGCATGCACCTGTAATCCCAGCTACCTGGGAGGCTGAGGCAGGAGAATCGCTTGAACCCGGGAGGCAGAGATTGCAGTGAGTGGAGATTGCGCCACTGCACTCCAGCCTGGGTGACAGAGTGAGACTCTGTCTCAAAAAAACAACAAGTCCAGTGTGGGAGATTCTATCTATAGGAACAATGGGGGAGCAGGTGGTCAGTTTGCTACATGACTCTCAAGTTAGTTAGCAGCTGCAGGGAAGTGGATCAAATTGTGCCAGTGCACCATGGTCAATACCTAACTATAATTCTGCCTAAAACCTGGCTTCATTGGCTCATGGTCCTGCAGGCTATACAGGAAGCATGACATCAGCATCTGCTTAGCTTCTGGTGAGGCTTCAAGAAGTTTTTACTCAAGGCAGAAGGCAAACTGGGAACTGACACATCACATGGTGAGAGCAGCAGCAGGTTAGGGTTCCATACACTTTTAAACAACCAAATCTATGTGAACTCATAGAGTGAAAACACACTCATTATTGCGAGGACAGCACCAACCCATTTATGAGGGATCTGCCCCCATAAGCCAATCACCTCCCACCAGGCCTCACCTCCAACAACATTGGGGATTACATTTCAACATGAGATTTGTAGGGAACAAATATCCAAACCATATTAATGGTGAAAATAGTGAATGGTTTTCACGTAAGTTTGAGAATAACATAAATATATAATTTCTTTTTGATCTTTTTTTTGAGACAGAGTGTCACTGTCGCCCAGGCTGTAGTGCAATGGCGTAATCTCGGCTCACTGCAACCTCCACCTCCCAGGTTCAAGTGATTATCCTGCCTCAGCCTCCTGAGTAGCTGGGAATACAGGGGCACACCACCACACCAGGCTAATTTTTGTATTGTTAGTAGAGACGGGGTTTCACTATGTTGGTCAGGCTGGTCTCGAACTCCTGACCTTGTGATTCATCCGCCTCAGCCTCCGAAAGTGCTGGGACTACAGGCATGAGCCACTGCACCCAGCCCTATCTTTTTTTTTTTGAGATGGAGTTCCGTTCTTGTTGCCCAGGCTGGAGTGCAATAGTGCAGTGTCGGCTCACTGCAACCTCTGCCTCCCAAGTTGAAGCGATTCTCCTGCATCAGCCTCCCAAGTAGCTGGGATTACAGGCACCTGCCACCAGGCCGGACTAATATTTTTGTATTTTTAGTACAGACAGGGTTTCACCATGTTGACCAGACTGGTCTAGAACTCCTGACCTCAGATGATCTGCTTACCTCAGCCTCCCAAAGTGCTGGGATTACAGGCGTTAGCCACTGCGCCCAGCCCTGTTATAATTTCTAGCCAACACTATATTGGAGATCTTCTGTTGATGAAATATTTGCAAATCCCAGGTCACCAAGACAGTAAACTAAAAAGCACTAAACATTGAAATAAAATATTGGTTTTACCTATGTTGAAAATACTGACCTAGCCAAAGATGAAGTCATTGATATTTGGATAAAAATTTCACTACAACTGAAATTTAACTAAAAAATTGTGATATTCTTGGAAAGAAATATGCCTGTCTTGGCCTTGTAAAGTGAGCTGTTGAAAGTTTAATTCCATTCACAACAATATAGTTTGTGACCTGGGATTATCAGCATTTGTGGCCGTCCAAAATAAAATCAAAATTCATCAGATAGCCAACATGACACATACTGCTTTGTCAAAGACCACCTCATAGTTTAATCCTCTTATTCAAGCTAAGCAAATACTGCTTTCATAATAATGTCTTTCAAAAATAAAATTTAGCTTACTTAGGCAAAATTTTAAAAGTTTTTGTTTTTTAATTTACTAATAAAAAATGCATATATTACTATATCACAAATTTTAAAAATATTTTGATAACTTTATTTCACTATACTTAGCTTTCTTTGTAATTCAACTTATTTTATTTTATGCATTTAAGACTATTATTCTAAAAAGGGCCCATAGGCTTCACTGGATTGTAAAAAGAGCCATTGCACAGAAAACCTAAGAACCTCTGAGCTCAAAAGGATGTGTTATTGTAGAAAACAGTATGGCCTGGCCACTCACAGTTTTTCTGAAAAGGAAGTTGGAATAGAGTGATTCTTTGAAAGTGGCAGCAATGTGCCCTTCAAGTGCTGGAATTATCATGGGTAATCTCATGAGATTGCTTACAATCTGAGTTTCTCATCATAGCAACTGGAAGACCACTTGCTGCTTGTTTTTTAACAGATGACTTCATCTCATTAGCAGTGATTTAAATCAGGAAGCTGCCTACATTCTTGTTTGTGACCCTGATGGGAGGTAACCTCAAATATCAAATTAGCCATTTCTCTAAGCATCCTGGTTCCCGTTAGTGGGAAATAATATTACCATAGTAGTGAGCATTAACATGTGTCATGGGGTCACATTGCTCTTGAGCTATTTCTTTTTTTTTTTCTTTTTGGGATGGAGTCTCACTCTGTTGCCCAGGCTGGAGTGCAGTGGCGCGATCTCAGCTTACTGCAACCTCTGCCTCCCGGGTTCAACCAATCCCCCTACCTCAGCCTCCCAAATAGCTGGGATTACAGGCGCCCACCACCATGCCCAGCTAGTTTTTGTATTTTTACTAGAGATGGGGTTTCACCATATTGGTCAGGCTGGTCTCAAACTCCTGACCTCAGGTGATCCACCTGCCTCAGCCTCTCAAAGTGCTGGGATTACAAGCATAAGCCACTGTGCCCAGTCGCTCTTGAGCTATTTCAGTGGAAGAGCTAAACCGTTTTTCTTATAAAGGAAGTAGTTTATATTGATATTTACAATCTAGTTGGAACAGATCCATGCTCCTACTAAAATTCTTAACTTCCTTTGAACTGAGTATATTTTACTAATCCTCTTCCTGAAGAAAATAATATAGTTGTTTACCCTTTTCCCACAATTTAAGTTAAAAAAAATACAGTATCAATGGAAATATCAATTCTTAATATAGTTGGAAAACTTTAATTCCTCTTGGTTTTAGAAGGTAGCTGATTTTAGCTACTGATAAAAGAATCTCCTCTATTTTGAGATAATTTTAAAAATCCTAGCAGATCTGTTTTCACAATATGGTTTATTTGTCATCAACTTCTGGCCTATCTATAATGACTTAATAAATAGTTTTAAAAATCATCTTTTCAGCCAGGTGCAGTGACTCACACCTATAATCCCAGCACTTTGGAAGGCCAAGGTGGGCGGATCACCTGAGGTCAGGAGTTTGAGACTAGTCTGGGCAACATGGTGAAACTCCCTCTCTACTAAAAATACAAAAAAATTAGCCAGGCGTGGTAGTGTGCACCTGTAATCACAGCTACTCAGGAGGCTGAGGCAGGAGAATCACTTGAACCCGGGAGGCAGAGGTTTCAGTGAGCTGAGATTGTACCACTGCACTCCAGCCTGGGCTACAGAGCAAGATTTTGTCTCAAAAAATAAAAATAAAAAATTATCTTTTGAAATTTAAATGGCATTTAATACAAAATCCCCAAGTCTAGAAAAAAATATTTTTGGCAAAAAAAAATATATATCATTCAGAAATGAACATATTACTAAGAAAAGCATTGACTCATATTCTCTGCTCCTTTTCAGAATCTAGGTTTTTGCCTTTGAGAGATTTTTAAGACCCTAGTCTCTGGCCCAGTTTTTGTATCAATTCCTTGGCTTGGCTAGCTTCTTTATATCAACCCAAACATAAATTTTTCTTCTTGGCCTTAAAACACCACTAGGGGGGAAAAAAAAAAGAAGAAAGAAAGAAAGAAAGAAATTACTGGTATAAAAACAGTTTAATTTCTGTAACTTTTTCTCAGACATTCTGGCTAAAACTCAGCCATAACATGAAATTGATACATCCCTGTCTGTGTTCTTCTCTCCGCGGCAGTTTGGTGTGGCCTGGGGAGCATCTGGAGCAATGCAGATTGGAGGCAGGTTGCACAAGGACCTCAGTGTAAGACCCCCATAGGGGGTCACTTTCATATCCTCCTCCTTTTCTTCCCTCTGCTGCCAATGATCCTGGAGCTTTGCTCCAATTCTGAGCTGTTGGGGAGAAGAGAAGTGTGTCCTCTTCTCTAGATTAAAAATATAAAAATAAAAAGTCCTTTGTGCCTTCTGCCAGCTGCCATGGCCCTTCTGTCTTGCCTTTTCAATATCTTCACTCCTTTGGCCCAGCAGCAAATCTAAGCTCCCTATGTTGGTCCACATGTCCCTGTATGGTTCGACTTCTGCTCACCCCTGCAGCCTCACACACATGGCCCATTTAGATCACACTGTTTTGTAATTGTTTTGTTTGCCTTCATGAATTAGTTTGTTAGGGCTCATAACAAAATACCAAAGACCACTTAAATGACAGAAATGTACTGTCTTATAGTTCTGGAGGCTAGAAGACCAAGATGTTATCTCCTTCTGAGAATTGTGAAGGAGAATCTTTCATGCATCTCCCCTAGTTTCTAGTGGTCTGCTGGAAACCCTTGGCCTTGCTTTGCCTGTGGATACATTGCCTTGATATCTGCCTTCATGTTCACATGGCATTTTTCTGTGTATGTTTTCACATTTTCTTCCTTCTATATGTGTTTGTCCCTGTGTCCAAATTTCCCCCTTTTTTAAGACATCAGTCGCATTTGATTAGAGCATAGCCTAAGGACCTCATTTTAACTTGATTTCCTCTGTATAGAACTATTTGCAAGTAAGGTCTCATTCTGGGGTTATGGCTTCAATGTGCTTGTTGGTGAGACACAGCAGAACCCATAACACTTTGTCCTCCTCTGAACAGTAAGTCTGTCATGTTATCCATCTAAGCTGCAGAGCTTTACAGAATGCCTGGCACATACAAATGCTCAATAAATACTTGCTGAATAAATGAACAAAGGTCACAAATAGGTGACCCCCCTAATTCTCTTTCCTCAAATCAAATAATATATGAACTGTGTACATCTGCAGGCAAAGCACTGAATACAACTTTTTTGTTACTCAAGCATATTAACCATTCTGTTTCCATTCTGCCCTAAGTCTAGAGCATGACAGCCTACATACTTGGGTAACAGACACTAACATATGTCACAAGAGTTTGGAACAAAAGTTAATTTTCACTTCAGCACACTGAGGATTTCATTAAAAAGTAGAGTAAACATCATAAAAGTTTCTCTGACGAGCTAGTAAATAAATATCTAGGATTCATGGTCAATATAAACTCCTGGGCAAAAGCAGTTCTTAAGTTGTTTTCTGATAATCAGAAGACAAGGCTTCCAGAGTTTTTCATTTAAGAATTACAGTAGTTCTTGAATTGATCCTCTGGTATAAAATGGTGATTTGGTGGCATCTAACAGAGTGATGTAATTTAATCCTTTGGCCTCAGGATCCAGCAATATGGAACTACACAACAGAGTGGCAGAAGGGGATTGGAAAGCAATAATGATATTTTAAAAGTCATCTACCCAGGGACAGACAGCGTCTGCCCCAGGAAACTCATGGGTCCTGCTGCCTATGGGAAAGAAGCACCCCACACTGAGGAGAGACACTCAGACTCCATGTTGCTTCTGGGAAGCTGGTGGGAGGGAGGAAGTCCACTGCGTGAAGGGACCAAGGTCTAATGGGGAAGGGGAGAAAAATTCTGCTTCTACTTCTGCTGTGAGCAGCTGAGTAGTAGATTGTGACTGAGAAGAAGCACACTGAACCTCTGTCGTCCCAGAGTGCTGGAGAAAGAGGCATGTCTGAGCTTGGATGTCAGAGTCAGTGACTGTGCAAGAGGCCAGTTTCCTCATCCCCTGTGCATCCTATGTACAGCCTCTGAAAACATACATTCTGGATTGTATGGATTGACTCGAATCTAAACCACTCTATTATTTGTGGCTTATGAAAGAGGCCAATATACATTGATGGTCCTCCTATGGCCACAAAGAGACCACAGCAAAGTTACAAGAAGGGATTCTGAGCTTTTGTAGCCTTCTCAGAAGTCCCCAGACCAAGAACTACTCCTCGGGCATAACAGGTGGCAGACAGCAGTAAGTAAACCTTTTGAGTGGACAGAGGGCCTTTATGTGAAATAGAGTTACAAATATAAAAAGAAAAAAAACCCTGTCCACTTGTGGAACTTTGAGTAATGAATTTAACATGTTGAAGTTCCATTTTATTAACCATAAAAGGAGAATGATATGGCAACATTATCACAATGGTCAAGCTTTGGAATCCACCTAACTGTCCATCAATGAATGAATGGATAAAGAAAAAATGTAGAGAGCAGAATGGTGGTTACCAGGGGCTGCCTGAAGGGTTACTGGAGAGGCTGGTCAAAGAATATAAAAGTTCAGCTAGATAGGAAGAATAAATTCAAGAGATCTACTGTATAATTTGGTGACTATAGCTGATAACAAGGTATTGTATACTTGAAAATCACTATGTGAGTAGATTTTTAAGCGTTCTCACCACAGAAAAAGTGGGGGTGGGGAGCAGATAATAATATCTACCCTTCATGCTTTTGTGAAGACTTAACAATGTAACCTGAGTATTGGAATTCAATTTGCTCAAAACCTCTCTGCCACTTACTTGGACGTGAATGATCTTAAGCAAATTATTCAACCAGGTTAAATGTCACATTAAGTTTTCTTACCAATAAGATGAAGTATTAATAGCCCATTAACAGTATAATACAAATGTGCCAGGATGCCTGTGACAAGGTCCTTCTGTTTTCTTTTCTCTTTTTTTTTTTTTGAGACGGAGTTTCACTCTTGTTGCCCAGGCTGGAGTGCAATGGCACGATCTCGGCTTACTGCAACCTCTGCCTCCAAGGGTTCAAGAGATTCTCCTGCCTCAGCCTCATGAGTAGCTAGGACTCCAGGTGCCTGCCACCACACCTGGCTAATTTTGTGTATTTTTAGTAGAGACAGAGTTTCACCATATTGGCCAGGCTGGTTTCAAACTCCTGACCTCAGGTGATCCACCCGCCTCAGCCTCCCAAAGTGCTGGGATTACAGGCGTGAGCCACTGCGCCTGGCTGGTCCCTGTTTTCACCCTGCATTTATCTCAAAGCAGGTCTCGGAGTTTTAATTCAGCCCACCTAAATAAATCTATCTCAGCAAATTTAAAGAAAAATTGATATTTTATTAAAGACTTTGTGATAAGACATAAAATAGGTTCTCATTACAAAAGAAACTTAAACATATATTATCCATTAGATAGCTCTAGCGGTGTGCTGGTAAATGTTCAACAACTGACTCTTAAAGAAAAACACATGCATTTATATACACACATATTTATAAATTTTTCTGATATAAAAGATTGTTACACACAATTTACTATTTGTAAATTTTACTATTGGTTCCTACAGACTGCTTTCATTGGTTTTTGCAGAACTTTTGTAATCTATAGCCAACCTATGGTTTCGATTGAACTGTGATTTGGCGAATGGAGTTATATACCCATTTATTTTCCAATAAATCAATAATGTATTGTTATTGGATCTAATATGTAATCTATTATTAAAGTATTTGTCACCCTATTATATAATGAGTGTATATTATATAATGAGTGTAGTGCAGGCTATACTTATTAAATTAGAACCTAGTTTTAGCACTAGATATGTTGTTCATCAATGATGTGAGTGAGATTTTTCCCGAATCAGATAATAGTTTTCTAATATGTACTGAAATCATATTTCCTCAATTTGAGGGGCTATTCCCAATGAAATGGATATTAGCACCACACACTTTTAAGTTTATTCTGCATTATTTTGACATTTTCTTCATTACTTGCTTAAGTCTAATCAACTGATGAAACAATAAATAAAGCCCTGATTTGTATGTGGATTTTTGCCTGCATATTTTTTTTCCTCATGGACTTGGGAAATTTTCTATGATCCTCATGGCTTTGCTGCTACTTAGTGTATGCACCCTCACCTTGTTTGCAGCATTATCAGCTCCAGGACAGCCGAAATCCTTCCTGGTTCTTTCATACTATCGCCCACTGGGTCTACAGTAGATTTTAGGTTAGTGTTACTTGAATTCCAAGTACTACTACCACTGAAGCAGCAACTCTGTTTCCATCACTTGGAGAGAAGACCAAAACCACACATTAAACACCTGGAGGAAAAAAAAGTAAAACCACATTAAAGTGAGATTGTAAGGAACTGACCACGAATTTAGAAAAGAGAAAAACTGACTGCTGTGTGAAGGAGTCAAAGTAATTTCATGTTGACTTGAACAAGAAATTAAAGGAACCCTGGGCCTTGGCCTGAGGACAGAGGGAATGTATGAGGAACAGTGGAAGGTAAAGTTGGCTGGATAAAATGAGACTTCAAAAGGCCAGTTTGCGAAGCTTGAACTTGGTGCAATAAACAATCAAAGGCCATTTTAGATCTATATGAAAACAAATGGCATGGAAATGATGTTGAAGCAGAAATCTGGTAGCATCCCCAGGACAGGAATTTCAGAACCTATTGCAGTGGCTTAGGTTTAAAAGACAAGAAACAACAAATGATCAGTTCCCCAGTGATCAGTGATAGGTCATGCTTATATCATGTACCCACAGATACCAGGCAATGAGAAAGGCACGTAATCTCTGTAGCATTCTCCCTAAACATCCACAGATTCAGTCCAATCATGAGAAAACATGAGACAAATCCAAACTGAGGGACAGTATAGAGAAACCAGTACTGTTCAAAAGTGTCAAGGTTTTTGAAGACAACTGACTGAGAAACCGTCACAGATTAGAGGAGGCTATGAACACATGAAAACTAACTGCAATATGGTATCCTGGATTGGATCCTGGCACAGAAAAATGACATTAGTGGAACAGTTGGTGAAATTAAAATAAAATCAGTAATGCAGTTAATAGTTTTGTATTGCTGTTAACTTTTTAGTTTCATTGGTTATATAAGTTGTTAATATAGGGCAATATGGGTGATGGGTATGTGGGAACTCTCTTTATTACCTCTGCAACTTTTCTGTAAATCTAAAATCATTTTTTTTAAGTTAAAACAGTAAAACTACCAGTTCTTTTACCTGCTTCTAGCAGGTGCTCAAAGAGGGACAGAGCAAAACCTTGCAAAGCATGACATTAGAGGGTGTCCCAGAAGCAAGGGTCTTGTGTAGCCCCAGGCTCTGCTGCTCCCAAACTGCATGGCCTTTCTTGGCAAATGATTTACAATCTCCGAGCCTCAGGCCAGTGTCTTAAACATGGGCACAGAACGTCTTTTCAACAAATGGTACTATAAAAACGGGATATCCACATACAAAAGAATAAATTTGGACTCTTATACCATATATGAAAATTAACACAAAATGGATTAAAGGTCTAAGAGTTTAAATTATAAAACTCTTACGAGAAAACATAGAGGGAAATCTTCCTAACATTGTATTTGGCTATGACTTCACTAGGACACCGAAAGCACACGCGACGAAAGAAAGAAAGAAAAAAAGATAAGTCAAATAGAAAAAAAAGACCAGAAAAGCAACGAAGGGCAGCATCCCTTCCCGTCCTGATAGCTGTCGGATTTTACCCCAATGGTGTTTTTGCTTCCAGGAGCTGTCCACGCGTCGCCACTGTTTTATCACCAAGGTTTTAGTCGTGAATAAACGAGGAACTGGATTCGAATGATTTCTTAGTTTCTGAGATTTTTTGTCTAAGCATCGTAGACCCCGTCAGTTCTCAACCCAATAGGAAGCGTCACATCTCAGTGAGCCCGAAACTCTCACAGCCCAAAACTGCAAGAAGCTCCTCTGCCCGGCCTTTCTTTACTCCTCCTGTCTGCCCCTCAGCTCGCTCATCTTTCTTCCCGTCCCCTCTCTCTTCCCTCTTTGGTTCTTTGAAGTGATGAGCTCGCTCAACCACAAACCCAACACAATCCATAACATTTCTCTTGTAGAAAAACCCGTGCCTCGAATGAGGCGAGACTCAACGAGGACCCACGCGCGGGGTGGAACCCTCCAATTCCTTCCTCTCGCCTCCGAACGAGCAGCGCACCAGGCCGAACTGCCCGCGCCCAGGCTCCCTGGTTCGGCCGGGATGCGGCCGGTGCCCGCTCGCCGCCGGGAACAACCTCCCCACTCTTCCTGCTGGGACCGGGTGCCAGCTGACAGCCGCGCCAGGGCCTCTCCGGGTGCCAGGGTCGGATCGGGTGACGTCGCGAGTTTGCGCCTGGCAGCCAAGCCGGCCTCCAGCCTGAAGAAGGACACGCCCCGGCCCTGACCCGCGCCCCGCCCCTCCGGCCAGGGCGCAGAACCCCGGTCCTAGCTGCTCGCCCCTACTCGCCGGCACTCGCCCCGCTCGCCCGCTTTCGCACCCAGTTCACGCGCCACAGCTATGTGTCCCCGAGCCGCGCGGGCGCCCGCTACGCTACTCCTCGCCGTCGGCGCGCTGCTGTGGTCTGCGGCCGGCGCCTGGGAGCTCACGATTCTGCACACCAACGACGTGCACAGCCGGCTGGAGCAGACCAGCGAGGACTCCAGCAAGTGTGTCAACGCCAGCCGCTGCATGGGTGGTGTGGCTCGGCTCTTCACCAAGGTGCAGCAGATCCGACGCGCCGAACCCAACGTGCTGCTGCTGGACGCCGGCGACCAGTACCAGGGCACCATCTGGTTCACCGTGTACAAGGGTGCGGAGGTGGCGCACTTCATGAACGCCCTGCGCTATGATGCCATGGTAAGACCCGAGCCCGCGCCCGGGGTAAGAGTCCCGGACTGAGAGAGGAGCCGGGCTGGAGAAGCAGCGGATGGCAGAGTGTGGCAAGCCTAGGACCAGGGCGCGGAGAGATGTGGGGATAAAGTGAGACTCCGGCCAGTGTGCCAGCTGGATGCATAGAAGTCCCTTGGACGATTCTTCTTAAACGGATGTTATTGCGCCCCCACTATGAGATGGGAATATTTAGAGGAGCAGGACCCTCTCCTGCCTGCGAGGGTCTTCAGGTGGGGTGCGTAGAAGCACTGACAGTTATCCAGTGCTAGGGACCGAATCAGGTCCCTCACGCAGCTCTCATTTACTGCTAGGTCTTTATAAGAATGCTTTATCTCAATCTAGATCTTTCGAAAAATGCTTTATCTCAATCTTATTGAAAAGGAAACAGCGTCAAAGAAGCTGAATAAATTATCAGGCACCATACCCCCAAAAAGGGAGACGTGATAAGAATGGACACCAGATCCCTTTGACCCTGGAGCTTGAGCATAATTAAGCTCACAGCTTTGGGGTAGATTCTCTGTTTGACTACCTTCTATGTGACCTTGAGCAAGTTATTTAGTCTTTCTTGCCTCAGTTCTATCCTGTATAAAAATAAGGATCATAATTGTACATAGTGCACATAGTGTGGTCTCTATATTATTACCAGACACATAGTGTGGTGTCTATAAATGTTATTATTACCAGACATGATAATATAGGGTTAAGAAAAGGAAAGAAAGAAAGAAAAAAGAAAGAAAAGAAAGAAACTTCAGAGAGAGCCAAAATGGGGAAACACTTGGGTTTCAAAGGATTTCAATAAAGTAGGTTTGACAGCAGAGATTGAGGAAGAGTCTAGCTTAAGAGATAATGGGCTCTTAAAACATGTGTAAAAGTTTAGTTCAAAGTTCCCAATGTTCTGCTAAAGGTAATGCCTTTTTTTTCACTAAATTCTAGAAAAGGAGCAGAGGGGGTTGCATAGTAATAAATAAGTACAACCAAGATGTATATTGGTGGTTAAAAAAAAAAATCAAACCACCACCCAAATTTAACCCTGTGTAAAAGCCTTGAGTAAAGGGATTCAGCAAGACTGTGGAGAAACTTGGGAGAGGAAAACTTAAGAGCTTTGGAAGAGGAAGAACAGAGAAATCTCCAGAGAAAGGTCCAGAGAAATCTGTGAAGTCCACAAGTGAGGAAGAGAAAGGGAAGTGTGATCAGGCTGGGATACAGAAGGCCAACAGCACACTTCATATGAGAAGAGCTTAGAGGTCAGGAGAGCACAATGCTGAGGGGTTTGTTTGGTTTTATTTTCCCCTCTGGAAGCTTGGAGAAACGAGGACAGGAAAAGATGATAAGAGGGCACCACTGTATGGTTTTAAAGGTCCCTCCCCCACCTGCCACAACCAGAAAGCTCATTTTCATGAGATGAGAGAAGGGGAGAAAGCTCCCTCCATTCTGATGCTTCTGAGCTTATCAGGGACATTCAGCAGCAGAAATTCCCACTGATCCTTCAGCCTTCAGAGTTCATGAGGCGGGGCTTACCCGCATCTGGATTTGAACAAGAATTGTGGGTTTCAAGAACTCTGTGGTCTCTTAAGCATTGGTATTCCACAGCTACACTTCCCTGATACTTTGCACTCAGTAATGACAAAATAAATATTTATAGAATTGACTTTTTGCTACCCTGTGTCTCCACTTCCTCCCAGAAGGGTAGAATAAACTTACATGTGTTTGTTTTATTTTGCACATAAACCACGGCTTTGTAGATTTTACTTTTTGTGACACTCTTTTCTCCACAATTGTGTGAACCCTTTTCAGTGGAAAAAAAGAATGAAGAATTTCTAGTTTTCCCTAATAATATTTCCCTCTTGTAAGTCCAGTTGAGCTCCCAATATTAATCATGGTATCAAATGTTTATGATAGGACATCTACGTGAGGCCTGAATAAACTGCTGTAAGTTACAGCCTATCTCTTCTGTGGATGTTCAAAATCCTTTTTGTTGCATGAAATTACTTTCTTTCAAATTTTGCTCAAGATAATTGAATTGGGTTCTGAGGAAAAATAGGCTACTTACATAATGTTGGCAGGGGGTAAAGATTGGGAGCAGATCAAATGGCAAGGTTAGATGGCTGTGTCCTCAGGACTTACTCTATGCAGTTTGGGGGTTTGTCAGACCTGATTTGACCGACATAAAATCCTAGTTCTGTAGTGCTAAAGCATGTGCTAAAGCTCTGCTGTCCTCCTGTATTGCACAGACATTTCACTGTCCATTGTTTATATTATACTAACCCTCAGAGAATTTATTGCTATTGTGGTATAAACGTTCCTCCACCATAACCACTCACCGCATATTGATTCCTAGGACACTGGGGATTCAAATCAGGGTGGAAAACAGTTGTGGAGGGGCATCTCCAGTTTCCTGGAGACTGGACCTAGTTCAAAGGAGCCACATAAAAGGACTGAAGCATATGGAGGACAAAGAGGAATTTCCTAGAATCCAGCTAAAACACAGGAGTCCCCTCGAGCAGGAACTTCCAAGGAGGTGTACACTTTCTAGAACTACTGGAGTAGTCCTGATTGCTGTAGAGGCCCCAGGGCAATCCTGGAGACCCCCTGGACCCACTACTAGGCAGAAAACTGGAAAGAGGATAGCAAAACTCGCCAGTTAGTGTAGCTGTCTCAGTGGAAGGACTGTTGTCCCCTGAGGCACGAGGAAGACAGCATGGAAGAACTGACAGTATGCGCTTGACCTGGTTACTTTCTCTGAACTTCATGTTCCTTAGCTGTAAAACAGCAGTGATAACCCCCAACTTGCAGAGGTTTGTGAGGAATGCATGAGATAACCCCTGCTGATTTATATTAATAGTAAGTGCTCACTGAAAGTTAGTTTCATGTGCCCTGGATGGGGAGGAGGGGAATTGTGAGGAAGGGAAGGTTTGGGTTGTGCATCAGCTTATCTGGTTCTCACAGCCTGGCACAGTCTACCGCCTGCCTCCCCTCTACCATCTTACCTAAGTATCATTGCCTAAACTATTTTTGTTACATTTACTCATTGAGCAGACTTATGAAATCTCCCCACAGCACAAAACTGAAAGTATCCACCTGCAGAGGTGAGATTCTCACCATCAAGACAGGCTGTGGGGAAGGTAGCTTTGAGCAGGTCTCTAGGATCCCCTAGAAGTGTGCCTTTTCTCCACTTGGCTCCTGCTTCTGAGGCCCTGGCTGCTGAACCCGCTTCCTGCCCATAAGACTGCAGCCTTAACCCTAGCCAATTGCTCCTAAATGGGGGAGGCAACAGCCAGGGTGGGAACCATAGCCCCTGCCTTTAACTCACCCAGGGGACAGGTTAGTCAGATAGAATGGCCCTTTGTTCACTACCCTCCACCTCCCACATAGACAACATTCTAATGTGTTTGATGACTGCATATAGTTTTGTTTCTACATGCACTTGCAAAACCTTTATGTGCTTATATTTTATAATTGCATACCTAGTCCTGTTATTTAACCCTTTCTGTTTCTTACTTTTGTCCTGAACTTGTTGTTTTTATGATTTGTCCATGTTGCCCTAGGTGCACTTCTACCTACACACCACTGTGAATTGTGCTCTGTGTATTTTACTCATCTCCACGTATTTTACCCATCTGCTCCCTGGCTGATGGGTTTGGAGACGGCGCCTAACACCCTGCCTCCACAAATAATGCTGCTCCAAATATCTTCCTGGGTGGTCTCACCAGAGGATTTCTACCCAGGAGCAGAATTGCTGGCCACAGGGCATACTTTGAGTACTACCAGACTGCTTTCCTCAGTGACTGGCACCCTCCATTCTCTTCCACCTACTCCCATTCCCAACAGGACATGTAAATTTCCGTATTTTTCCTGTATGTCATGGCAGTATCCAGCTTTATTGTAGGTGTAAAATACACATTGCTGCTTTATTATGTACTTTTCTAATAACTAGTGAGTTTGGACTTTTTATATGTTTGTTAACTTTTTAAGTTTCTTCTTCCCTAATTGCTTATTCGTATTCTTTGGTATTTTTAAAATTGGGTTAGTTTTATATTTTTTGACTTTCAGGAGTTATAGGTTTTGATCCATGATCAATTTTCGAGATTGCAAACATATTATGATGATGTTAGGTCTATTAATTTTGTCCATGGTATCTTTCATTGAACAGAAATTCTTCATTTGTTGTAATTGGATTAATCTTTTTTTCCTTGTGTTTGTGTTTTGAAAGTTCACCTAATAGTTTGCTCATTTAAAGCTTATCACCTTTAACCCTCCTCACTGGAAATTCAGAGATCACTATGGTTCTTTCTGCCTTTTAAGAGATAAATCTACAATCTGTGGCTATGCAATTCACTTCTCAGCATCACCAGTTCCTCATCTATAAAATAGAAGTTTGAACCAGCTTACCTCTGAGGTCCCATACATATCTGAACAACTGGAGCCCTTTAGTGAAATGTTTTGATTCAGTGAAGGGACAGGAAGATGGGGCAAAGGTGTAGAGGCAGGAATCTACACAATGGACCAGGTCGGACCAAAGTAAGGTAGCAGGAATCATGGCAGAAGAGGTTGTGTAAACTCTAACGACCACCTGAGAAGTTTGAGCTATGTTGCCATGGGCAACCATGTGGTTTTTGAGTAGAAGACAACTGTGGTATAATAAAAAATAAATATTTGGTCCTTGTCCCCAGTACCTGTCGCAGAGCTCCTAAGACCCTAGAAATCTCCTAAGTAATAGAAATGTCCTTTGTGATTCATAATAACCCCATGGTAATATTTGGATTTATACTCCTGCAGACTTAGGGTGAGGTCCCTAGATAGCTTCAAGATGGAGCCACTCACCAGCAAGTTCAAGGGATTAGGGGATCAAATAGTTGGAACTTTCAGTTCCACCCACCAAAGTCCAGGAAAGGAGGGTGAGACAGGAGATTCAGCTCTACAAAGACTCTTGAACAAGATGTGAGGGGCTTTTTGGTTGCTGAGCACGTGGAGGTTCCTGGAGGGTGCACACCCAGGGAGGGCATGAAAGCTCCACATTGCCCCCATACCTTGGTCTATCCATTCTTCACTTGGCTGTTCATCTATATCCTTTGTAGTAGCCTTTATAATAAACTAATGAGTGAGTTCTGTGAGCTGTCCTAGCAAGTTAATTGAAGCCACGGAGGGAGTAATGGAAATCCCCGATTTATAGCCATTCAGCCAGAAGCACAACCTCAGGCTTGTGATCAGCCTGAAGTTAGGACAGTCTTGTAGAACTGAGCCCTTAACCTATGGGATCTGACAGTGTCTTGAGACAGTATCAGAATTGAATTCAATTATAGGACTCTCAGTTTGTGTTTTCTGGAGAATTGCTTGGTGTGTGGGGGAAATCCCACACACATCTGGTCACAGAAGTGTTCTGTGTTAAGTGTGACAGTAGAGAGAAAAAGCAGTTTGTGTGTGCGTGTGTGTGCTTTTGCATGCTAATGAGATGATCGATGACTGAGGACCCCTACATAGCTTCAGGAAGGGAGCTGGTCACCAGAAAGACTAATTTATGACTAGAGGGTTAGAACTTTCAGCCCTGCCTCCCCGACCTCTAGAGAGGGGAGATGGGCTAGAGATTGAGTTCAGTCTCCAATGGTCAATGAATTCATCAATCATGCCTTCATGATAAACTTTCATGAAGACCCCTAAACAACCAGATTCAGAGGGCTTCCAAGTTGGTGAACATATTGAGGTGCTGGGAAGGTGGTGCGCACGAGTGGGCATGGAAGCTCCACCCATCCACTCCCATGCCTTGCCCTGTGCATCTCTTCACTTGCTTGTTCCCTAGTCGTATGCTTTGTAATAAGCCAGTAACGGGAGTAAAGTGCTTTCCAAGTTCTGTGAATTGTTCTAGCTGATTATCAATCCTAAGGATAGGGTCATGGCAACCTCCAATTTATAACTAGTCGGTTAGGAATACAGGTGGCCCAGGACTCTCGACTGGTGTCTGAAGTGGGGGCAGTCTTGTGCATTTGAGCCTTCTCACTTGTGGGATCTGATGCTAAGTCCAGGTAGAGAGTGTCAGAATCCATTTGAATTGTTGGACACCAAGCTGGTGTCCACACAGAACTAGGGAATTGATTGATGTGAGGAAAAACCCTCCCAGCTATGCAGGCAAATCACAGTTTTGGAAGATGAGTAGAAATGGATGGGAGGGAGAAGACAGGAGAGAAGACGGTGAGGAAAGAGGCCAGGCAGCAGTCCAAGTATGAGATGATAACGCCTGAACTCTGGTAATTGAGGAGGCCAAATCCACAGGAACCAGTTGCAAAAGGCAGGCTGTCTGGTAGGTATAGGGCTAAGAGAGTAAACATGGGGGTGAGACTGGGATCAAGTCCCCTTCCTACCACTTAGAATCTATGGACTGGGAGCAGGTTATTTAATCTCATGAAGCCTCCATTTCCACATGTGTGAGGTATGTGATTGATGTCTCCACACCTAGGGTGCTGTGGGGTTTGGAAGAGATAGTAGTGCACATAATGTGCTTAGCACAGGGCCAGTCCACAGTAAGTGCTGGCTGTACTCGCCTTCTCTTGGCAGGGGTGGCTCAAGAGAGGGTGTAATCAAAAGATGATTATGAGGGTTCAAGCACCAGGCAATGGGACAGTCAGCAGGTTTTAATGCTCCTACACAGGGGCTGGATTCTTCTACTTCAGCTTGCCACTGACAGCTAAGGCTTGCTATTGCATGCCCTGAAATGCAATCTGAAGACTTTTCCTGGACTTACTGGGCACCATTGGACTGTATAAGGCTGCAGCAGACAGGAGCAGTGGAAAGAGATTTGTATGGGACGTCAGAACACCCAGGTTTTACTTCTTGGCTCTTCCACTTATTAGCTGTGTGAGTTTGGCAGTGGTTTCCTTATCTATCAAATGGGGAAATTGGAGAGCGTGGTCTATCACATGTTACTTCTCAGCATCTCAGCTCCTCCCCACTCCTCTCTCTTGCTTCTAATCTGCCCACATTACTTGGTTGTCTCTGGACAAGTCTAAGTTTGCATGACAACTCTCTAATTTCTCCTTCACAGTTATTTATTTATTTATTGGCAGCTATTTCCTTGTGGAGAGATAGCATAGGTCTTTCAGGTGCTTCCAGTTGGCCACCGTTTTACAGGTGAAGAGGTTTCCAGGATGCTCGCGGGATGTTACTCTGGTAGTAACAGAAATGATGGCCTGGGGAATGGGAGGAGCATGACGCAGTTTTGAGCCAGAGTCTTCGGGGCTCATTTATTCATTCAATCCGCAAATCATCATTCAGCATTACCACATGCCAGGCTCTATGCTAAGTGCTGAGGATAGCAGTCAGGACCTGCTAGGGTGAAAATTACTGTTCAGAAGATAGCAGAGTGGATAATGGCCATTCAAGTTCCTCTTAACCACATAGAGGGGCTGGGTAAGATCTATAAAGGAGAGAGGTTAAACAGAGAAAAGCAAAAATGACTGAAATTCTAACACCCATGCATGGGAATTCTTGAGCTAAAGATCTGGTCTATAGAAGAAGACACATCAGACCCTCATATTTAGCATCTATGCCTAAATCAGCAGTGAGCATGTTTCTTCTCCTCCCCTAAAAACTTGTCTCTAAGGAGAAAGACAAGCGCTTACAAGGACTTTCATGTTAAAGGAAACTGTCAGAATTACTTTATCTTCGATCAGGAAGCTTTTCTTGGGAAAGACAAATTAGCAGTACTAGTTTGGGAAGCTTGAAAGAGAGATCCTGTTTGCAATGACACTTTTAAAAAGGCAACAACAACAACAAAAGTAATTATTCCTAAAGCTCAGGTGTCAGAAATTGTGAATATCTAGGGGGTTGTGGATCCCCAAGCCTCAGAGACAGGAACAGCCCCACTCCCATCCTGGGGATGTGGCCTCAGGCCTCTGCTTCCTCTTTTCCAGCCTAAACTCCAGAGCAGAGAGGCGCTGGATGCCCAGCCTCAGGCAGGGGAGGGAGGAAGCAAAGGTAGTTTCTCAGCTCATCTTGTCCTTGTACTATTAATAGCATTTGTTGTTTTCTTAACTGAAAATTGGAGAGAACCAAATGAATCAACATCATATTGGCAGCTTTCTGTACATCACTCACAAATACATCTGAATGCTCTGTACTCTCCAGTGTTTATTTTCCTCAGTCACATAACCAGAATTTGAATATTCTTTTGACACTTCTTTTCCCTCACTTGAATAATTAGTCCTATATATAATCCAAATATTAACTGGAGCCCTCTAGCCCCTCAGAGATATAGTTGAACCTTCCTGGACCTCAATTAGTCGGGCAGTTAATTCTGAATGTTGATGTGCCTATTTTGCATGTATGGAGAGTGTATACATCCCCCCTCCCCATACAAGTAGAGTGCTGTCTATTCAGTACTTGCTTATTCATACATTCTTTCAACAACCAAAGCTAGGTGCAGCTGGGTTGAGCCCCAGGGTGTTTCCTGCCATTCAGTGGGATGCTGCACTCACCTGCTGTGGCCAACATTCCCTGGCCCAGGACTGCAGGGATGGAAGCCAATCCAACAGCAGAAGTGAGCAACAATGCCAGAAACCTATCAACCAAACCAAATGTAATTTGTAATCCTCCCTGGATGATGCTGATGATCGGCAACTGAGCCCCGTCGTATAATAAATCAGGTGTCTCTCATTAAAAAAAAAATAAGAGAGAGAGAGAGAGAGTCTCCCAATGTTGCCTAGGCTGGTCTCAAACTCCTGGGCTCAAGTGATCATCCCTTCTCAGCCTCCCAAAACGCTGGGATTACAGGCGTGAGCCACCATGCCTAGCTCAGGCTGTCTCTTTAGCTCTTCAATTATAGGGCTTCCTGCAACTTCAGCCCTTAACAAATGAGCCAGTGTGTAAGTGACTAGCTAAATAAATGTGCTGCACACCTCTGAGAAATGGCTTTTGACATTATTAAAATGTATTTATGTGGATTAAAAAACATTCTTTTCTTCTGCATCATGCATCCTGCACTGCTTTTACAGAAACTCCCCTTTCCTTTGTTTTTACCGTCTAACATTTCTTTGTTTCCCTTCTGACATGTTTCAGTCTCTTGTCATCACTCGGAACATTTTTACTGCCGCATCCCTCTGGTTTCCATTCCCTAGCCTAGCCCAGCCCAGTATTTTTGACTCCCAAATACCTGGAATTTTGCCTGATGTTTAAAGCCAAAACCAAATGAAAATGTGACGAACCAAAGGAGATTTTATTCTTCTGTGACTCAAAATCCTGTTGTTATTGTTAAATGAACCCTGTGGGATACAGTCTGGTATTTTTAACACCTTCTGGGGGTATTTGTCAATATTTACATTTGATGTAGATAGCTTATAAAAGTCTAGTGGCTTTGGGTAAACCGTGTTCACTAAGAATAAGACCCAGAAGGTCATATGAATCAAAGATCGAAGAATGAAGATATTCTGAATCCAAGTTTCTTGTTTTGATTATTAAAAATACCTTGCAATTAGTTAGGCATGAGAGAAAGTTTGTATATAAAGTCTGGCTTGTAATTCACATGAATTCTCTATACAAGCCAAAAACAACCCTCCCTTTGGGGATATATGATGACCTTATTTGGAAATTACTTCAGGTAATTATGAAGTAATAATATCTCTATTCATATGCTAAAAAGAATTCAAAATAACATTCAATTATCATCTCTTGGAAACTAAATTAAATGGGTACTCACCCAAGTTGAAATGCAAACAAATGCATGATATCATTATGTGACCCTCCCCTACCCCTTAGCCTGTCCATGGCAGATGCTAAGAAAAACTTGTCCCTAAGAAGAGAGAAGACAATTGATTTAGTCAGCCTTTCCCACTGTGTTTGAACTGAGCCTCAGAATCCTCCTTATCCCCATACTGCAAGGACTTACTGTCAATCAACTAGAGATGGCACTCAAGATTTTCCAGGCTGAGGCAAGTGGATCACGAGGTCAGGAGATTGAGACCATCCTGGCTAACACGGTGAAACTCCATCTCTACTAAAAATACAAAAAATTAGCTGGGCATGGTGGCGGGCCCCTGTAGTCCCAGCTGCTTGGGAGGCTGAGGCGGGAGAATGGCGCGAACCCGGGAGGCGGAGCTTGCAGTGAGCCGAGATTACGCCACTGCACTCCAGTCTGGGCGACAGAGCAAGACTTCGTATCAAAAAAAAAAAAAAAATTATTTTCCATCCTTGTACTAATAATAAGCATGGAATTTGTTTATTGGTTTTTTCACAACAGTAAAATATATCTTTAACAAATAACAAATGGTACAGGTAATACTTTTAAATAAAGAGGGAAGAATCCTTCTGACTTTTCTCTTTATCACATTTCACCCACACACAGTGTGGATGGAATCTGCAACGGAATTTAGCAGCCACACTGAAACTCCGCTGCCTGACCACACTGTCCTGAGGCCATGTGCCAACTTCTATGTTTTTTCCCCAAAGCTCTTCCAGGGAAGAGCTGCCACTTCTCCGTTTACTCTTTTCACCTGTAAATGAATGCTCCCTTTAGTATTGAGTAAATAGGTGAATGAAAGAAATAATGAGAACACTCCTGGGGTGAGAGCAAGAGGAATGAAAACACACAGTGTGAGAGCAGGTCAGAGATGTTGGCTAACACAGGAACTAGGATGGAGGCCTCAGACTTGACCCTGGCCTGCAGGACCTTGGTCTACATTGTCTGCAGGAGGAAACACAGAGGTCAGTGGACATCCAGCAGTCTTCCATGAAGGCCTCTCATTATTCTGGAACAGTTTATTTTTATAGAGAAATCTCCCACTTCCTGTTCTCCCCAGTTAGAATTGATTGATCAAAGCAGTCCCTCTCCCTGTTATTAAATAATTAAATAATATGCGTTAATTGATCCCTATAACCATTTAAAATGTATCTAACACAGGAGAAATCTTTGGTAAATATTTACTGAATGAATGAACAAATAAATAATTGGGGGAAGGGTTAAAGAGACAGAGTTAAATCCTGAGGCTGGAGTTTTTGGTCCTTCAGCCCCTTGTCCAGTTGTCCCTGGCAGCCCCATCCGTGTGACCTTGAATTCTGTACAAGTCTCATCATTTTCTATGTGTGTTGTAATGGAAAAAAAAGGTTTCAAAACACAGTCTTTCTGTCCTGGGGTACCAAAATAGTAAAGACCTCTGTTTTGAAAGCCTCAGACAAATGAACACAACAGCCACAGTGAAAACTTTAGCAGGAAATTGAGCCACAAAAAGCAAGCAAGCCACAAAGCCCTGAAGGCTGAAAAAACCTGACAGGCCAAGAGGCAGTTAGGTTGCACCTGAGACAGAGGCTGCTTTCTTAACTGGGAAATGAGTGTCTCCAGATATATAAAGCTGTGAGGAGATCACCATGACCCAGCTCTGACGAGCCCCTGGTACAGCATCATTGGTTAGTTTGCCTCAACCTGCAGCAGAATTTTTATTCCAAGAGTAACAGTTAGTTAGGCTTTTTCCAAAGCCTACCCCCATTTCGGTCCCACCCAGCTTGAAACCAGGCAAAGTGGGTTAAGACACTGGGAGATGGGAGGGGACAGGTGGGGTAGAGGCCTGGCACCCCTCTCTCTTCTCTTGTTTCAAGAGACGCTTTGTGGAGTTGTCTAGACAGATTTGGGGGTAACTGCTTCTTCTGCCCCCAATCTCCCCTTAGTTCCCCACTCCTCCCTATCCTGCCAGGCCAACCACCAGCAGAGAAGGGCGCTTAGCTCCAGTGACATTGTGAGTGAGACGCTTGGGAGGATGCATATGGTTCCTGTTGGAAATGCACGGAGGAACAGTGAAACACCAGAAGCCCCATCCTCTCTCCTGCCCATGCCCTCATGCCTAGTCAGCTGAAAATTCCTGTGGCTTCCACTCCTGCACTGTCCCCTCAGTGTCACCTCCCCACCACATTCCCACTGTCCCACTTGCTGTGTCACCTCACCCCTGCGGGAGAGGTGTCTTCCTGCCAGTCTCTTGACCACCAGGCTCACACAGCTCCCGTCCATTCACTGCAGGCCACCAGACTGAGCTTTCCAAGCACTCCCGGACTGCCTCCAGCCCTACTTTCTCTTCAAGGCTTCCCACTTCCCTCAAAATGAGAGCCCTGACTCCTTGGACACCATACAGACCCTCCCTGATCTCCCAGAGATGCTCTTAGCTGCATCATTTTTTTTTTTCTGCCGGATTATCAGGTGCCCTCAGTTCCAGGAGCACCAAATCAGCCAGATGCCATGAGCTGCTTATGACACAGTTCAAGGTGTGACATCTTTGAGGTCTCTCCATAACACTTCTACTGCAGACGTCTGTCTCTGGTGTATCACCTGTACCTTGCACACACATCTCTAACCATCTGTCCACTGTGGCTGTCTGTTCACACATCAGATTGACTCTATGTTCTCTGTGACACCAGGTGAGCTCTGGCACCAGTCCCCAGCAGATGTTTACTGAATGATTAATAAAACTACTCACTCTACCTGCTTCTTTTAAATGGGCTCCATTTTGGTATGAGTTGGTGTGTGAACCATTAAAACTTTTCGGAAGTCAGGATTTGAAACAAACTTGGTAAAAAGTAGTTAAGCAATGTCTTCGTTGTAAAGTGAACGAAACCAAATTGCTTGGAAACAGGTGAAAAGCTTAGCCAAACAGCTTCACAATTCACAGCCTGGCACTCCAGTAGCCCTCTCTGGACAATTGCCCAGGTTTTCTTGTTTTCATTTCTGTGTTTTAATTTATAAGTTACCTTTATATTTCTACTAATATCTTACTGGCACTTGTTTGTGAATGAAACAATTTTTTTGAGGGTTTGTTAATTGTTCTGTGTGAGTGTGGAAAGTTTCTTTGATGTAAGACCATCAATTCTTTTTTAAAAAATAGTGTTTTAGGCTTTCTTCTACATAAAGAAAGTGGTAGGGGTGAGAAGCTGGGGGTGGGCCAGATGCTCACATTATGTTTCTATGATTTTGCTGTTGGAGATACTGAAGATCACTTCGCTGGGCTTTGCTCTCTTAAATTACAGAAAAGTGCATTTGGTGAAGTTTAATGTTTTTAGTAAACATGTACAAGATGTCATAGCGCTAGAATTAAGGAAGGACTAGGGTTCATGAATGAATGAGCTCAATCTTAGTAATGAAATGTTTGGAAGGCAACAGAAGAGAGAAAGAGCATCAGAACATGATTTAGGTACCCCATACATTTATACAAATAAAAAAAAGATATGATTTAGGGTCATGGAAATCAAATGCCTAAACTGATGGTTAAACAATAAGTGGCAAGTAACAGTTTAGCTACAAAAAATGTACAGGAACACATATGGAAAGTTACATGGGAATGTTCAAGAGGACCAAAGAAAGCGGTGTAAGATTATCTGCTCTGTTATGATCCCCTATATTTCACTGCACTACGTTCTTCTCTTAGGCAGTCTTTTCCTGAGATGTTTTCATGTTATTAATCAAAAATAACAGAAATGAATTAACTAGATCAATGTATTTACAAGATTTTTTGAGTGCCTGCAGTATACCTTGGTGTGGTGAGAACTTGGTGTACTGAGGTGAGTAGTATGATCCTGAAGAGCTTAGGAATCACTGAGTTCTCATAAGTGCAATAGAAGAAAAATTAGTAGAAGGAAGTCAAGGTGAGAAATGAAAATACGAGTTTCTAAAGAAAATAAGTATTTACAAAGGAATTTGTCTGCATTAATTTCTGTGGAAAAGTTAGCCATGTATAGAAGAAAGAAACTTGTTAGTAATTCTTTCGTTCATTCATTTATTCATTCAACAGTGAATCCCTGCCGTGGTAGTACTAACTACTTGCACTGTGGTAGTGCAAGGGATACATTCGCTGTGCAAGTAGTTAGGAATTTTTTTTTTTTTTTTTTTTTTTTTTAGTGTTTTGTATGTGCTAAGCTTTATGCAAATGTACAACCAAGCACAGAGGTTACGAACTTTGGAATCAAACAGAAGTGGTTCTAGTCTCAGCTCCCTCTTACAAATTGTGTGATCTGCAACAATTCATTTAACTTCTCTAGGTCTCAGATTTTCTCATCAGTAAAATGAGCGCAATAAGAGTACCACCCTCACAGCATGAAATCAGATTTTCTGTACTCTGTACATATTCACTTTCCATGACGCTGGCATGTGGCAAGTGCTGACTCAATGCTAGCTCATTTCCTTAACTGCTTTTATTTTATTCATTCACTGCCCTTCTAGAGGAAACTGCGGTTCTGAGATGTGCCCTGGGTCACTGCTGAGGAGCGGGAGGAGCCTGGGAGGGAGCTACCCCTGCCTTGTTTCCTCATACTTTATGGGGTAGGTATCAGGAATGAGGCTGGAGGGGAAGGCAAAATCAGATCCCTAAGAGCCCCATGGGCCCTGCTTAGGGTGTTTACTTCTATCATAAAGGCTGTGCCTCTGTAGAGACCTAAGGTGGAGATTGCCAAGGTCAGGTCTGCTCTTGAGAAAGATTTTTCTGGCAGCAATATAAAGAATAGTTTAGCGAAAGAAACAAGAATAGCTGGAAACCCAACTAGGAGGCTGTGGTAGTCCAGGAGCACACTAAGGCAGCAACAATAGGTGAATGGAAACTGGAGCATTTAGGTAAGGGAGAGGGATGCCAGAGGAAGTGATGGTGAAGGAGAGGGGAGAGGGCAGGACTCCACCGCCCCAGGGTTTCTGGCTTTATTGACTGGGTATATGGTAGCATCTTGGGCCAAGACAGTGAGTCACAGGGAAGGGGCTTTGAGCCTGGTAAGCTTGGGGCACATTTGAGACATTGGGAGGAAATGATACATGGCAGTTGACATACAGATCTAGATATCAGGAGAAAAGTCAGGGCTGGAGATTTTCAGTTTACAGTTGAAGGTATGAGTAGGAATGAGATCATTTACTCAGTCCATCCCACCACATTGAGCACCAGGAATCAGGGACTCCTCTCCCCATGGGGCAAGAGAGATGAAAAGACAGTCAAAGTCACTACTTTCAGGGGGATTAGGCTCAAGTTAGGATGGAGAGGTGGAGAAGGCATCAGACAAATAAAGGAAAACTATAACTTCAGCTATTGCCAAGTGCTGGGAATATAATGTTGCTGTTAAACTGCAAGGTGGCTAACAAGTTGGATAGTCTTTCTTGAAGAACTGTAGAAACATTCATTAAAAACAAAATAATTTTATAGTTAAGCCAGAGAGTTATTGTACTGTAACAAGGGAGACTTATTTCACCATAGGAAAAAATCATAACATTCTGAGAATAGAAGGAAAAAATAACAATTACCCAAGCCTGCAAGAAGGTGTAAGACCAGATCAGCTTTTAAGAGGAAACTTAATTACTTAACAGGAAAAGGTAAAAATGGGTAGATCATCAGAGATGGGGGAAAAGGCAAATTTCAAACTTCTGAATTTAATAGGGGAGACAAGAATGTAGGAATGTAAAGACGTTGTGCTGCTTTCTCTGCATAAGCACATTCACGTGAGGATGTATACACAACCCTTGGAGGCACAGGTACTCAGTGAATGCCTGTGTGCCAAAGAGGGGGACAGCACTGAGCAGGAGAGGTGGCAGGGCCCAGTGGCCCAGGAGCACTCATATAGTCAGGAGACTGATATAAAAGAAAGACCCTGCTAATATGCCATTACAGAGTGTGGAATGAGCAAGGAAGGAAGAGGGTGAGGCTGTAAGAGAGCACACGGGGCCCTCATTTAAATGGATGGGTCACCAGCCAGTACTTCATGCCTGTTCCTAGACGACCCACAAAGTGAAATGAAACTGGATGTGGTATTTAGAAAGTTTGAGATCTGCTGGTTTAAGTACTAAGTCAGCAAACCAGCCTTGGCAGCCGAAGCAGGTAGGTAGGGGGCCAGAGGAGATGGGTGTATCCAGGAGGCCAATGGAGGAAGGACAGGAAGGTTTTCTGGGAAGCCAGCTGACATGTCATGCTTTGTCACTGGGGCCACTGCATGGATTCCCCCCAGTCCCCCCACCTCAGACCCCGACTCACTATAGGGAGCTGCACAGTGACAGACAATGGGTAGTTTTGCACCCAGCAGCCACTCTTCAACCAGTGAGGAATGGGAGAGAGCTAAGAAGGATTGCTTGTCACCATCTCTGCTCCTCCTGAAGTCCTCCACTGGGAACAGGTTCAGAACCCGCTGAAGGTTGCATAATCATTTCACCATGGAGTTCTTCCCCAAATATGAAACTGCTAGGACTGGAGCAAATGGTGCCCAGAGCTGACTGGAGGAGGAAGCCAGAGTCACACTGGAACATATGGAGACGCTAGCTCCTGCCTGCTATTGAGGATCTTCATCTTCCCACAAGAGTGGTTGGGAAGAAGCAATTGTGGGAACCTAGGTGAATGATGACCAAGGAGATGAAATGAGGAAGGAGGCCTTTGGTCTCTGCCAAGCGTACCTTTCAGGTTGCCTTTTGCTAACGTCCTGCTGATGTTAATCATTCTCTCCAGCAGATCGCGGCTTGAATGATGGGGTCTGAAATGTGGATTTATGAGAGCAAAACAACATGGAAAAATTGGGCCGAGGCTGGTAAATGTGAACATTGGAACCTGCCCCCGATCTGAGATGGTGGGACAGTGGACCCCTGGCCAGCTCTCCAGGTGTTGTGTATGCACATTGGCAAACCGCCTTTCCTAGGTGGTGTGACACCTGGGTAGCAGTTCTCAACCAATATGATGATCTGAGTGTCCCTGGGCCTGACCCAAGTGAGGAGGACACAAAATCATGGAATATGTCTCGTAGAGCTTAGTCAGTTTTGGGAGATACTGGGCTAATGTAATGTTTTTAAAGTATTCTCTCATTGAAAATTCCAAAGTACCTAATTCTTTTTCTCTTTTCCATTTTACCTAGGCACTGGGAAATCATGAATTTGATAATGGTGTAGAAGGACTGATTGAGCCACTCCTCAAAGAGGCCAAATTTCCAATTCTGAGTGCAAACATTAAAGCAAAGGGGCCACTAGCATCTCAAATATCAGGACTTTATTTGCCATATAAAGTTCTTCCTGTTGGTGATGAAGTTGTGGGAATCGTTGGATACACTTCCAAAGAAACCCCTTTTCTCTCAAATCCAGGTATTTTCTACTTTTATAGCACTCATTGCTTGAAAACAGATGCCCTAAATCACAGCTTGGCATTATATTTATGGACTGTAGATAAAAGTAGGAACAACTGGGTAAATAATGCGCTTAGAATAATACTGATAAAAGCAATCTGGTAAATTCTATGCTGTTGTTCCAAGGTACTTCTTAAACAGATGTCCTCTTCTGCTCAGTGAACTTCTTTGTTGACAAAAACAGTATCTTTGTCTAATTCAGTGCTTTCGAAATGGAAAGAGGAGACAATTTATAGCCAGTGCTAAACAGTACAGATTCATTTACTAGAGAATGAGAGCCTCAAAACTCACTGCACTTCTCCTGTGGAGCCATGAGCCCAGAGCTGGGGTTTTACCTCAATTTACCTTATCGCTCCTTTTCTAGGATGATTATTACATGTCTAGCTAACTCACCTTTCTCGCTTTTCATTATTTATCTCATTTTAATGACATTCTTGTATCTGACTTTCCCAGAAATATATATAGTGGTCTCATGATATACATGTACATATATAAGTGTATGTATATACATTTATAGACATATATACACATGTACATATAATATATATAATCTTAAGACATACGCACACATACATATATGATACATACACATACATACACATAAGACACACACACACACACACATATATAATCTTAAGACCCTTCAAGAAACTATTTTGAGGCACTTTTATAAGAACACTTTTTGAAACACTTTGGCAATGAGCACAAAAATGACATTTTCTTTAAATTATCCAAATTAAATGTCTTTCCATATTTGAAGAAAAAAAGGGAAACTAGGAGCTAGGGTTATCTAGAAACATGAGTTTTCATTAAGAAATAACTGATAAAGGACATATAATTGACAATTCAAAAATATATAGTTGTTATTATAAAATAAGTCCAGGCCATTGGAAACAACAACAGAAAAGTTAGCTGTGTTTGCTGAGAGCAGCGAGCGGGTCCTGCAGCTGGCATAGAGGCAGAGATGGAGGCAGAATGGAGCGGCTGGGGCTGGAGTGGTCAGTGAGAAGAGTGAGAGGACTTGCTAAAGAACCCCCCAACCCCACCCGGGGGTCAGGTTCACTTGACCTCCTTGGTCCCCTTGAGAGCTGTGTAAAACATCCCTGGGGCACAGGATATTCCAGAAGTGAGGTCAAGGTCATATGCTAGGATGCAGGCTCCATGAGGGTAGCAACCTCTGCTGTCTCACTATTGCCCAATGGACTGTGCACAATGCCTGGCATATGGTAAGTCCTCAGGAAGCATTGCTGGGATGAACACATGAGAGCAGGAAGGTATAGGAGCCACAGTCACAGAACAGCAGGTAGTTCCATTTCCTGGAGCATGGGTTCTGACTAGGAAAAGCTAGAAAGTTGGGTCTGGGCTTGATTGTAGGGCTGAGGAGTTCAGGTGTGATTCAGAGGAAAGCATTGTCTCTTCTTTAAAAGGCACCCATAAGGAGGTAGGAGGTGGGGGTCTTGGTGGAAAGGCACAGCGCCTCCAGAAATCAAACTGCCCCAGCTGGGACTCTGACCAGCCCTTTACCAGGCTGTAACAGAGAGGGGATCCAAAGCGACAATGCTGTTTCCAGCAGCTTCTGGAAGAGAGGGCTGCATTTTACAGGGCCCAATGTGCAAGAAAGGAATGGTGTGGAATAGAATGTTTCCAGGAGCACTGCTTCTTCCAAGACCACAGGCCCAGCAGCCTGATGTGGATTCTTCCTATAGTTGTTTGGCCCTAATCAAGCCCAGTTCTCCCAGTCCTAGCGGACTGGGCACCCACAGGGGTATAACTTGTATTTCTAGCACATTTAATCTAATTTATTTTAGCTAGATCATGAAATACCTGTAATACAACTCTTCTCGTGACATCTTGAAATATAACCCATGCTTTGTACATAGGGGATGCCTGGTCCTGTGAGGTTTCTGATACAATAAAAGAATACATTCCTTTGTCTTCAGAGGCATTTCTCTGAATTTTTTTTTTCCTTCTTGGCAGCCAAACCTTAAGGAAAAGATGGTAGCATACTCTTGACATTCAGTCATTCCCCTGGGCACCTGTCTATGTGCCAGGCACTGTTTTAGGCACCAGGGACACTGACCAAAAAAAAAAAAAAAAAAGTTGCCCACTGGAGCTTACATGTTTAGCAGGGGAATCAATAAATGAGTAAATGGTTTGGTGTGTCAGAAGCTGGTAAGGCTGTGGAGAAGAACTAAGCAGGAGGGGAATGGCAAGTGCAGCCTGGGGGAAGGTGCACCTTGTTGTTTCAAAGAGATGCTCAAGGAAAGGCTCACATAGAAGGCAACATAGCACTGAGGGGCAACGGGGAGCCCTGGGTTTCTCGGGGCGACCAACAGGAGGCTGATTGTCCTTGATGTTCTCATGATAGACAATGGTGGCAAAACTACAACTCTTGATTTGTTAAGATTGCCTATGAGTTACTGGCAGCCTTGCCAGTCCAACACGTCTGTGAGCTGCTAATTATTAAGCTGTAATTCTGGGGCCTCCCTGGCTATGATGTCAGCCACGAATTATCTTCCATGATAACTTGCACTTGCGGAGTTGGCTAATCTTAAGGACTCAGGAGTTCCCCTGCTGAAGCACACAGACATTTCTAAACATCACAGTGGAACAAGGGATGCATTTCTAATAATCTTCTTACTCTTTGGATTAGTACTTTTCAAACTGGAGATTGCAGACTCCTGCATTTTGAAAGTTTTTAATGAGATGTCATTCTCCCACCCTCCCCTCCTTGTTTAGTGCTGGTTCTTAGAAATCAGCATAAGAGAGTCTGGATCTACTGGAGGACTCCCTTGTCACAGAGTACCAGACATGACTTCAGGGCAGTATGTCTGTATTTGCAGTCACCTTCATGCCAGTCATAGCCATAAAACCTCAAAGCTTGCTGAAGTGTGGCTGCAGAGCCAGTGGGAGGAACCAGTTGTCTTGCTGCACACAGAGCACCTGGGTTGCACAATGAGAGCCATGCTTGACAGTGGGCACCAAAAGGCTATCGTTTGTTACCACTATGAGCAGTAATAAGCACCCAGAGAAGAATGTACACAATCCCAGTGCCAGCAACATTTAGATGAGGCCCCCATTATTAACGTAGAGCTCAATAATGCTCCAATGCTGGCATTATTTATTTATTTATTTATTTATTTTTTGAGACAGAGTCTCGCTCTTGTTGCCCAGGCTGGAGTGAAGTGATATGGTCTCGGCTCATTGCAGCCTCCGCCTGGTAGGTTCAAGACATTCTCCTGCCTCAGCCTCCCAAGTAGCTGGCATGTGCCTTCACACCTGACTAATTTTTGTATTTTTAGTAGAGACAGGGTTTTGCCATTTTGCCTGGGCTGGTCTCAAACTCCTGGCATCAAGTGATCTGCCTGCTTCAGCCTCCCAAAGTACTGAGATTACAAGCGTGAGCCACTGTGCCTGGCCTGCTGGCATTAAAGAGAACAAGACAAACTTATCAACTGCCATATTAAAATAGGCATTCAAGGACTACCTTCTTGACAGTTTTAAATTTGAACACTGATTATTCCAAGTTTCCAACCAACATCTTGGAGTTGCTAATACTATTTTCTATATCATGCTTACATGCTCAGGCATTTTCTGCATTGGTATTGTGGAAGTTGAGATGTACAAACATATAACACAATATCTGAAGCCTCCTCACAGTTTGCAACCAAGTTCGAGCAAAACAATATCCATAACCTTAAACTAATACAACATAAAGTGAATGTAACAAGAATATTGATTTGAATGTTTATTTACTTCTTAGGGGTTTTGTATTTAATGAATAGATATGTTTTGGTTTTACTAACTTTTGAACTTTAGTAAATTAAGGTGTTTAACCTTTGCATGTTAATATGTATAATAAGTAATATAATAAAAATTGTTAATAAATATCCATTTTATTTATTTTGTTCCTTAGGAACAAATTTAGTGTTTGAAGATGAAATCACTGCATTACAACCTGAAGTAGATAAGTTAAAAACTCTAAATGTGAACAAAATTATTGCACTGGGACATTCGGGTTTTGAAACGGATAAACTCATCGCTCAGAAAGTGAGGGGTGTGGACGTCGTGGTGGGAGGACACTCCAACACATTTCTTTACACAGGTAATTGTTTCAAAAGGATTGCACGAGCCAGGATGTCCAGATAAGTATTTTGTCTCTTTTGCCTTTGTAACTGTTATTATTCTTTTTACTGCTATTTAATATGTAATGTATATTATATGATCTATAATATATTATATATGTAATATACATTAAATGGGAATGTGTAAATCTTACAAACATTACTAAGAAATTTATTGATTTCATGATAAATCAATTCCATATATTTATGTATATAATAAATATGACACAAAATATGTATAAAACATATATATACCATACATATGTAAAACAAAAAGACTATTGAGCCCCAACCAAGTCATTTATGATAGATTCTTATCAAAAAGCAACATGTCATATAAAAAACTTTAAGCATAAACAAAATAATGTAAATAAGGACCTTTATAACTCAAGGTGATTTGATTTGTAAGTTGCACAGGTAGCAGAAGCTGGAACTCTGAGTGTGAGTCCTACCTCTGCTTGCAGACTAGGAATATAAGTATCCTGGAAGCCACATGACCCTGGGTCCTCAGGAGAGCATGCACTCTTCCTACCCACTATCTGACTACCCCCACCACTCTCTTTTTTTCTCTCTCAGATTGGTGTTAAGTACTTTTCATTAGAATAACTCTTTTATGAGTTTTCCACTTTAAACTTATAATGTCCCAAAACTTTTGAATCTGGTTCCACCTTTCCCACTTCCCCCACCTTGCACTGCATAGATCTTTGAAGTATGCCCAAGGGAAGGAAGAAGAGGCTGATAAACAGCTCTTCTGTCTATCAGCATTCGCAAGAAAGGCTTTGGTGTGGGAACAGCCCTCCCTTTGAAGAGGCTTCTGCTTCTACCATCCTTATGTGGGCTGTCAAAGGCCATGCTATTTTGATAAAAAGCAAAACTCAAAATATCCCAAACAATAAGTAGGAAATACCCAAAAACATTAAAAGGAATTATCACTGAGAAAGTGTTTTTTATTTTCTTTCTAGTACTTTGGAGTGTTTTCCAATAATGAATGCATGTTACTTTTGCAATCCGTTTCCACCCTCTAAGACATAAATTATAAAAAGGAAAGAAACACAGTATTGGGTGAAAAGTCCCCATTCCTAATTCACTTGAATGACTTTGAGCAGGTCACTTAGCCTCTCCGAATCTGCTAGCTTAGCTTCAAAATAGGGGATGATCATGCTCAAAGTTCCACGTTACTATGAAAATTATATGAGATGTAAAAATATATGAGAGCAATTTATAAACTATAAACAGCTATATTCTGGTATGCAGTGTTGTGGAGGTTGCTTGCTCATAAAAAGATGTCAGTCAAAATCATAACTCACAAACTAAAGTTGGCCTTCACTTAAGAAAATACCAGTATGAATATGTGCTAACTGAATTCCTTCACAGATATTTTACTTCTTGGAAAACACAGGCTAAGGAATAATTTCAAATTGAGTTAAACTGAGAGGCTGTGAAATCAATTTATGGGTTATGACCCGTAATAGGGCTTTTTTGTTTTTGACAGATAAGACTGAAAAGGATTAGGCACTTACATTACTCATAAGAATGGTAAATATTGTTCCATGGGAAAAGATGTCCATAAGATGTCGAGAACAGCCCCAGGCACATAGCAGACAATCCATAAATGTGATGAGGATGACGCCTAGCACTGGACATTGTTAGCATGAATAACATTGCAATCAAACAGCTTCAACAACTCCATGAGGGTTAAATGAACTAAGAGAGTCAAGACTAGGAAATAATTGCAGCAGGTCATTGGGAAGCCCCGGGTAGGGGTGAAGACTCAATGAAGTCCTTCTGACTCTACCGCTAATGATGGGGTCCTTTCAATGCCTGATTACCCTCATCTGTGGAATGAAGGTGGTAACAAGAGTACCTATTATAAAGGGTCACTGTGACTTAATATGTGTAATGAATGTATAGGTAAATGGCCTTAGCACAGGGCCTAGTATGTTAGCTGTTCTTATTTTAGTTATGTGCTGGCTCACTGGATAAGACCTGTGAAAACCCAAACCTTAGCTTTTCTCTGAGGCAGTGTCAGCACCCTTGGACACACAGTGGGAGCTAGATATGTCTCCTCCCCCTTCTTCCTTTAGAATAATGGTTTCAAAATGTTTAAACTCTGACCCATAGTAAGATGAACATTTTAGACAGGGAGCCAAAACACACAAACGTATATGTCTGTGTGCATTCACATACCAATGCACAAAAGTACACACACATACAAGTGAAAGAAAACTTTCACAAAGCACCTGGAATGCACCCCGACTTTTCTGTTTTACTGTTTTATTCATTTAATGCCAGTTATCACTCATTAAATTGATTTTCTTGTACTGTAGCTAATCCATGTTTCTAAAACCTCAGCTTTAAATGAGACATAACCAAAATAACGCATGAACACTCAAAGGAGTTTCACCCCTTCGTTCAGATGTGAACATTCCTGTATTCCCCTTGACTTGTCTTTACTCCATCTTAATCAATGCTGTCTTACAGCAACAACTGATCATTCATGGCCTGTGGTGTGTGTCCATCAATGAGCGTGCCCTGAGAGACCTGAAAGGATTGGGTGACCATGCCCAGATTCCCATTATTTCTGTAGTCTATCCTTTGTTCCCATAACAGTACAGTCATGCCTTAGTATCTGTGCGGGATTGATTCTAGGACTCCCTGTGGATACCAAAATCCATGGATGCTCAAGTCCCTTACATAAATGGTGTACTATTTGCATATGACCTGTGCACATCTTTGCATATACTTTAAGTCATCTCTAGATTACTTATAATACTTGATACAGTGTAGATGATATGAAAATAGTTGTTATACTGTATTGTTTCGGGAGTAATGACAATAAAAAATATCTGCATATGTTCAGTACAGATAAAACCATCCTTTTTTAGAAAACATTTTTTGTTCATGGTTGGCTGAATCCAATGATGCAGAACCCACAGAGAGACAGCCAACTGTATGTGCCTTTGCTAAGTAGATAAATTTAGTTAATGATGAAGGACTGGATGAAAGAAAGATTTGAGGATAAAAATTAGAGTTTGCTTATCTGTAAATCTTGAAGTAAATAATTACAGTCTCTGAGAAAACTGAGATAACCAAGACTTAGTCATTTACTTCACATTTCATGATTGCTTACCAAGATTAAACTTGTTCTGATGAAAATCTCCAGTTTCATACTCATCGTTTTGATGAGTGAACATAACAATTAAATGTGGCTAGGCACAGCAGCTCATGCCTATAATCCCAGAATTTTGGGAAGCTGAAGCAGAAGAATTGCTTGAGCCCAGGAGTTCGAGACCAGCCTGGGCAAGATAGGGAGACCTCATATCTACAAAAAAAATTTTTAAAAATTAGCCAAGTGTGGGGGTATATGCCTGTAGTCCCACCTACTCAGGAGGTCGAGGTGGGAGAATTGCTTGAATCTGGGAGGTTGAGGATGCAATGAGCTATGATTGCTCCACTGAACTCCAGTCTGAATGACAGAGTGAAACCCTGTTTCAACAACAGCAACAACAAAAACATTAAAGGTAATTCCAGGACACAATAGGGATGAGGCATGTTTGCCTGTTTAAATAAACTTTCCTGGCCTTAAGAAAACAACTCTGCTGAATAATTTTATGGAATTAGAATGACATTAAAATAATGAATATGGTAAATATGATTAGTTAATAAAAATACAGTTAAAATAATATATCCCTTGGAATTTTAAATCTTACTGAGAACCATTTCTGTACACACCGTATCCAATATAGAAACACACATGGAAGTAAACCTTTCCAAAGCTCGTGGATTGCACCTTCATATTTTCTCTTCTGTTATTTGATTTTTTAAATGCTGGTTACCACCCATTACATTAATTTTATTGTATTGTAGCTTGCTCATATTTTTTTAAAACTCAGCTTCAAATAAGGCATGACTAAAACAGTGCATGAATGGATCCCTCCCAAATGTTGAAAGTTATTCCAGTTTCTTTCCTTTCCAACTACCATGCATATACAGGTAACCCTAGTACTGGCTGACCAGTCTAACATCAGAGTGAAGAGAAGTGAACTTCCCTCTAGGAGGCTTACAAAATGATAAAGCTACAAAGATAAGAGCTAAAATGCAAATGCTTTCTCTAAAGAAGTTAAATCCTAGAGTCACGAACTAGTCCATGTTACTTCCTTCAGAGAAAAAAGTAGTAAAAAGTACCTGCAGCAGGTACACCAGGGCACTCTATTCTCTGTGCTGTCCTTGAAGGGACTCCAAAGATGCTGTTTCTCTCTTTGCCTCCCAATATTTTAACTGAGTTTTGGATTCTGCAAATCAATCTGGCTAGCTGTGGCCTTGGGTGAATATAAGCACCAGTTTCCATAGCCTCCAGGTAAAGGGATTCGAATTGTTAATTCTGTCATCCTTCCCATTCTAACATCCTGTTATATAGAAAGTCATCCATACATACAGCCTGAAAGCTTACTTTTCAGGATTTGGGGAAATAAAAAAAATTTGGTGGAATACCTCATACTGTTGTTAGGCTACTGATATGAACTTTATTCCTCTAACTCCTTTGAGGCTCAGACCATCTATCCCCCTTATCACTCTCATCTAATCACCTCCAAGCAATGTCCCCCATCACTGAGAATTTAGTACCCAATTTCCTATCTTCTTCTCCACTCCAGCTCCTGCCTTCACCTGGCAGAGTATCTATGTGGGTAGTTGATCCAATACCCAAAGTTCAGAGTCCCTTGATCTCCTCAACCCAGTGACTGACAGCTCCACTCCATTTCAGCAACTTCACTTCTGGGGCCACAGGCCGAGACTTGATTATCTCCGCAATTTCTCCATGTCCAAAACTGAAATGGGATAGTTCCCTTGATCCCTTCGTGGGACTCATGAAAGAGTTGTCTTGTTTACTCATCCTGCAGCTCTCAACTCCTCACGGGAGGGAGAGCACATAGGTGAGCGGGTGCAGAGGCTGGGACAAGTGCTTCTGGGTGCTGGCAGGAGTAGAACTCTGTGCAGCCCTGCAGCAGCATCTAAGTGAGTATCTGTGACCCCTGGAGCCCCAGAGGGCGTGTGTTACAGTGTGCCCTTTTAGCTTTGCTGTCCGTGGACAGTTTAAGTGTTTAACAGTTAAGTGTGACAGCCCTCTGTATCCTGAACTCTTGTTCAGCATCCAGGAAGAATCAGCTTGCAAGAACAAATTGAAGATGGTGAATGTGGAGAATTTTATTGATGATGAAAATGGCTGTCAGTGGGATGGGGAACTGGAAAGGGTATGGTGTGGGAAGGTGTCTCCTCCTAGCATTAGGCCATCCCCGGCTGAACTCTTCTCCGAGGTCCTACCCTCTGAAGTCAAGCTGCTTTTCACCAATGTCAAGCTGCTTCTTCTCTTACCTCCTTCTCTGCCGTTCCACTGCCAGTGGAGCCTGAGGTTTTTATGAGGACAGGATGGGGGACAGAGCAGGCCAGGGTGATTTGGAAAAGGCAACATTCGGGCAGAAAAATGGGGACATAAAGTTCTCACTTTGGGCCATGGGTCCAGGCTTGAGGGTAGAGCCATTGCCAGGGACCCCACCCTTTTCTACCTAATATTTCCCTGCCTCCACTCTCCAACTCTCTTATCACAGGCCTCCTATCCATAAAGCTTTCTCACTCCCTTATTTTTTTAGAGTTCACCTTCAGCCTTATGAAACCTCAAGTCTTTTGAATTCATCTTTCCCTCCCAGTCCAGCAGGCTTCGCTTCTCTCCTTGCTAGCCTGGAAGTGTCCATTATACCCTTGACTGTGTTGAGGCTAGCACTGGAAGGCAGGTGTCCAGTACTGTTAAATGGATGTTAACAAGTGCAACTTCTTTAAAAAGTAAGATTTTTTTATTTGATTGATCAGGTTTTTTAAAATTATCTAATTTCCATTGCTTCTGGATTTAGGCACACATATTGAATATAAAATTCAAAACTTTTCATGTATCTAAAGAAATAATTTTAATGACCACAGAATTTTGCTCTTAAAACAAATGGAGCCTACACTGTAATTATAACTAAGACAGATGACAAGCACCTGCTGCGTTTTCTTTATGCTGCCATCAGGCTGGTGCATAGTCTGATGGGATGGATGCATCCCTGCTGTAATAAGAATAAGTAAAGTGGGTGGAAGACTGTTGTTGGTGTTTACAATCATTATTCATCTCTCCATTAATTTTCATCCTTGCAGTTTAGATATTCTTGCCTTTTAGAACAAGAAAACAATGTTATTACTTACAACATTCACAAGACAGGGAAACACTCATCGACAAAGAACCATGTCCTTTGGGCATTTGATAAGAACTGCTGACATCTGTGTTTATTAAGTGATGGGGGAGAATCAGTGAAGGCGCAGAGGTGTGGGTGGTAGCTTCAAAGATAATTTCGTGACTGAGTGTGGTTGGGCATGTTGGCAATCCCAGTGTTTGCAATTCCAGTGCTTTGGGAGGCTGAGGCAGGAGCGTCACTTGAACCTAGGATTTTGAGGCTGCAGTGAGCTATGATTATGCCACTGCACTCCAGCCTGGGTGACAGAGAGAGACCTTGTCTCAAAAAAAAAAAGGACTTTGCTTTCCTGGTCTTTTTGAATGTGGTAAGCACAAGGACTTACTTGTACTGGTGGTCACCCTCTTGGGTCCTTTCAGTAAACTTCTGGCCATGGCCCAGCCTGAGCACCTGCTTCCTTTACAGAGCAAAGCCAGAACCTTCTGGTTGGTAATTTTTGCAGCCACATAACACTGATCCATTTTAGCTGTCTCAGGAAACTGCTTTCCAAGATGAAGTGAGACTATCCAAAACCAAAATCTAAAAGAATGACTACAGAACAAATGGCAGTCCAAGGTCATTTGGCAAGGTTGAATTATAAGGAAAGGTGATGGTCAGCTACTGTGAAGTCTTAAGCCTACTCATAGGTACGAATCTCTTACCAGGACTGAAGTTTGTGTTTCCTTAACTTTGCTGCTTGATGGTCTTCTGCAAAGGATATCATTTCTCCAACTTTCACTGGAAGTGGCATGGGGTTTTGGAAAGTGCTTTAAACTCTAAGAACTGGTTTCCTCTCAGGCTCAGCCACCACTAGCTGTCTGACTTTGGACAAGTTACTCAACCACTCTGAGCATCAGCTTTCTTTTTTTAAAATGGTGACAGTGATATGGCTACCTTAGAGAGTTGTGGGGATTAAGTGAGATAATATATGAACAGAATATATAAATATGTCTATATTAGACATATTTGATTTGTTAAATATATTTTATATATATATATAGAGAGAGAATATTAGAGAACTGACATATTTATCTTAGACCTACTATGTCCTAGGGCCCAGTTTTGCTCATGTATTATCTCTCTATATATATAGTATCGAGAGAGAGAAAGAGAGAGCTAGAGAAATAGAAACCAGTAGGATATATCCTACCTGAAGAATTCTAATACAGGTATTTCACTGAACAAAATGGTTTCTCCTTAAAATGTATTCCGACACCAATTTCCCCCTCCTTGCTTTCATACATATTAATTCACAGAAATTATATTAGTCATAAGGCGGTAGGACTATGAATAATTTTTTTCTTCTGCATTTGCCAAATATTCTGTGATGCTAGTTTTACTTTTATAACAAATTAATTTAAAGTCCCTCTAAACCCTATAAAATTAGCCACTAGTCCTAAACTTGAACTGTAATACATATTTTTGTTAAATAAAAAAAAGATATCCTAAATTTGAGAATCTAAGCTAAATTCACAAATGACTAAATGTATCTTCTTACTTTTAGAAGATAAGAAACCAGAAATTCAGTGGTTTAACCCAATCAGCGTAGGTATTCTTCACTCATTTCTCTTGTCCTCAGTATATGTTTCCCCCAGGCCAAGAAACATTTATGTCTAGGAATTCATGACTGCTCATCTGTAAGACACTCTCCAAGTACTCTGTCATGATTTGGAACCAGAGCTTTGGCCATCCTTTCCAGATGACCTCCAGATTCTAAGCTTTATCTGAAGTACTCCACACTGTATTGCACACCAGCATGATGGGAAGGAATGACTCAAGGGAACTGTTCATTCAGACCACTCACCAACTACACACAGCCTTTCACACAGCAGCTGACAACCACTGTAGGAAGACCTCTGGCCAAATGCTTATATATCAGGACTATATCAATGTATGGTCACAGTTACCTCCTTTTTAACCTCAAGAAACAAAGTTGTTACTTCTGAAAAGAACACCGTTAGTAAATGGAACTACACGGGCATGCCAAAATGAAAATTAATCTTTCTCTCCACCCCATTCTTTTGGCCACTGCATTTTAACAGGCCATAGTGATAGAACCAGAAGGTAGCTGTGTTTCAATAATTTTTGTTTTCTTATTTTTAAACATTGTTGTATAGAAGCCTGTTTTATAATGTAAGAAGTGAATGGGAATCCTAGTATCTGGAATGATGCTGAGCCATGGAGATGACCAGATTCCATGTGAAGAGAAGAGACTAGCAGAAAGCTAAGGATTTGCTCACTTTCCCTACTCTGTATTCATGGAGCACCCATTCCAAAAGATGATGCACCAGACCATGGGCCTGGCCCTGCTAGGCAGTGGAGATCCAAAACAATGGGCACTCACTGGAGCTCTGTGAAGATCTGTTGCATGAGTGACTAAATGTGTGGTGAACTGTTCCCTACCTACAGGGTTCCCTGCTTTGCCTAGCCTGTCAGGCTTGGGTATGAGCAGATAGCCTGGATTGGATTTCTTGAGGGCTTTGTGCCCACTCTGGATACTACCGGAAGATGCATAATCTCTTTTAGATTCCCTGGGTCATCACTGAAAGGCCAGAGGAAAGAATTTGAGCAGTAAATCGAAGCATGTGCAGAGTGACATAGTCTGGGCATAGATAACAGTACCTGACCCCTCAAATTCCCTAAAGTTGACATGACAGCTTGTGCATCATGGTTTGGTATAGAGATGACTGAAGAGACAGTGGTTGCTCTTCTGGTTGCTGGACACCTCTTGAATGGGCTGTGATGACTAGAGAGCACGCTCTGTCCTGTTCACCTGAAGGTGCTCCTAGACTAGCAGAAGCAGAGACAGCAGCTGGGCCTGACTGGAGAGCTGGAGGGACTGGGTGCAGGGGACTTCTAGGCCAGCAGTCTCTGTGCTGTGCTCTGAGGGGCTCTGGTGGCAGGAACCTAGTCCTGGGTTCCAGCTCTACCAGGGTGCAGCCTGAGGAACTCAGCTTTCCTGCTTTATTGGCTTGCCTTGCCACAAAGGATTTCTTGTGTGTTAAAGATACTAATAGCTTAAAAACAAAAAACAAGAAACTACTAATTTAAACCACTAATCAAATCTTTTGTTTTACAAATTTAGAAAATAAAATTAGGCCCCAGGGACTAAATGTCTCTCCCATAGTCCAGAAACCAGACTGAAACTGAGCTAGTAGCAAAACCCATTCTCCTGTATCCCAACTCCCAGTTCAGGTTCCTCTTCACTAGCTGCCACCCAGCTGCATAGTTGAGGACATTGAATTGAGGGAACCTGGGGTAGAGGGCTGGCACTCAGGCATCGCTGGCTTCTACATGATTCCACCACAGGGAAAGCATCTTAATCATGTATGATCCATAGAAAAGTAATTGCTAAACTCCTTAAGTTGTCATTCAACAAACATCTATCTAGCACCTACCACATGCTAGACAAATCCTAGAGACACAGCTGCCTCTGCCCTCATAGAACTAAATGTCTTGAAAGAGATACTGACCCTGATCTGATTTTTTAAAAATACATAATTATGCAAATAAATCATATTAAATATAATTACAAAGCGTGGTATAAAAGGAAAAGTACAAGATGCTGTGAGAGCATATAAAAGGAGGACTTGGCCAAGTCTAGAGGATCATCAGTGAGTGTTTCCCTAATGGACTAACATTAGGGCCAAGATCAGAAAGATGTCCAGGAGTTAGCTTGGTCAATAATCATTGTTCATCTTTATTAAGAATTTCCCTTGAGTCGAGTCAGGCTTCACTTGCTGCATTAACTTCCTTAATCCCCACAATAACTCTGTCAGGTAGGTGCTTTTACTTTTTTTCCACTTTACAGATGAATAAACAAGAAGTAAAAAGATGTAGCTAATTCACATGTAGCCCTCTGGCTTCAGAAGCTCTTTACTCCATAAGGTTCCTGGGCACGTGGGTGTGGTCTAGGAATGGGAAGAGGCTAAGAATGCTGAAGGGCAGGCTGAATGTTCTAGATGAAGCTGGTGCAATAAAGGCCACATGATGTAGGTCTTATAGGTTAGGATGTTCATGTTAAAACTGTTAATGTTTTTGAAATATCTAAAACCAGGAAGTGCACGATCATATTTATGTTTGGAGTGTGCACTTCCAAGTAATTTAAGAGTCAAGTCCCTTAGAAGCAATCATGTTAAACAACCTAATAACCAATCCTTTTTATCCAGTCCCCTTATGTGGTCCCAGTTCAGGAATTCTTAAACCAGTTCTTGTGTTAAAATCATAGCATGACTGCCTTACAACATTCTATACTTCAGTCCATTGAAAACCACATCAGGCCAGGTGGGTGGTTCATGCCTATAAACCCAACACTTTTGGAGGCCAAGGCGAGAGGATTGCTTGAGCCCAGGAATTGGAGACCACTGAACTCTAGCCTGGCAACAGAACGAGACCCTGTTGAAAGAAAGAAAAGGAAGAGAGAAAAAAGAGGAAGGAAGGAGGGAGAAAAGGAAAAGAGGGAGGGAGGGAAGGTGGAAGAAAGAAAAAAAAGAGAGAGAGAAAGAGAGAGAAAAGGCTGCTCCCTGGCACTTCTGTTTATTACCATGCGACACCAGGAGGGCAATTGTCCAGACCCACACTTAAGTTCACCACATTCCTTGGCTCCCAGGACAGAGTCCTTTGAGGTTCCTTCAAGCACCCACACCATGCTGGGAAATGAAGCCTTTATAAACTCCAGATGTCAGTCCACAACTCCACAGCCCCTTTGGATTTGGTTCCTGGATGAATTCTTGGCTAGATGACTGGAACAGAGTTCTGGTGAACATCTTCCTTCCTGCCAAGATGACAAGTCAGGTTTCTAAAGACAGATGTGTAGCTCTTTGTGGAAAAAATATTCTGGGCACGAATATCTTCAGCTGAACAGCACGGAATGGCACAGAAAATGTGAAACCCTGGACTGGTTTCTGTGTCAGTGGTTTCCTGGGATTGCTGAGTTGAAGGGGAGCAGAAAGAGCTCAGCTGTGGAGGAGGCAGAGATTAGCCAAACCAGACCAGCTGCATGGTTAGCATCTTCCTTGTTCCTTGTTCTTGATCAAGCCCATTTAATATGCCAATGACAAAAGGATCATGAAGGTCTTTCCAAATGAATGAATGTTTTTTGGAGCTGAGATTGCTGGCTCCTGATTGCAGAGTGCATGCTGAAGCATCTAACCGGATTACTGGATCCCTAACTTTTACATTCTTTCTAAGCTCAGATATTTCTACGGAAGGCAGAAAGATAAAGGCCAAAAAAGATCAGGCTTTCCTAGCTCTTGGGTTTCCAGGAAACTGACAGACTCCTGATACCTGCAACTAGTGCCTTCTCTCCCTGGGCGGGTTGTTCTCCGCCACCTTGTGGACATTTGGGGAACTGCACAGTCCCAAGCATCTATGATCAGAGGACGAACTGAGAGAGGCTGCCATAACCACCTGGTCCCCTGAAGTAAAGACCAGGCACCAGGCTTGCCCAAAGGAGGACCAGCACAGAGCAGAATGAGGCTGAGTAAGATGTTAACCTTCCATGCTGGTCTTCCGTGCATCACGTTATCTGCCACTGTCATAGACAACATCTACATCCACTACAGATGGAGATGGAACAAAGGCTTTCACTGGATCTCAAGTTGGGTGCTTCTGTAAAAGTAAAGTTCCAAGACCTTATTTTTTTTTTCCCAGTAAGAGCAAGAAAACTGGACGTTAATATTGGCAACAACTATTTCCTGCTTGTGAAGCATTAGTATTTGCAGTGCTTCCGCCCTGTGGTTATTGAGCTGAAAGGGGGGCCGCTCTTGGCAGAGGAGCATGTCAGGATTGGGTTCTTCATAACATGTTACCCAGCTTGTCTTATGTGAAAAGAGAAGCCCAGAAAGAGCTTGGAACACAAAGATGCAAATCCTGGGTTTGCATTTGATTTGGTAAGTGGCCTTTCACAACCAGCTTGCAGACTTTAGGAAAAAAAAAAAAAAAAAAAAAAATACATGGTAGGCTTGTGGGTAGTGGAGAAAACGTAAGCTCCAATACCTCACGGCCTGGGTTTTCAGTCTGTCTCCTCCGAACCCTCATCACGTACCAGCTGTGTGACCTTGGGTACTCTGTCTATGACAATCAATTTTCTTGTCTGCAGTGTACAGATAATAGAGGACCTGTCCCATGGGAAGCTTGGAGGACTAAATGAGATTAAGCCCAGGGCCTGACTCATACCTGATTCTCATAACAGGTCCTTGTGTGTAATCAACATTTGCTGAAGTTCTCTGGACCCTCTGTGAATATCAAATAGGAATGACTAGCCATGGGTATGAAGAGGGAGATGATAGAAACAGTAATGTGGTCAACTGAATCCGTCCCATAGTCTCTAATTTGAAACAGCTGAACTGTGCCATTGTCTCCCTGGAGGTAAGATGTAAGCCACAGAGTTCCTGAAGCATGTCTACAGTAAAGGAACTTAAATGTGCCAAGTGATTAAAGGCTGGGCTGCCTGCTCCCTGTATGGTGACACTCTCCACCCTCCTGCATACTCTCCACTACTCCAGGCAGTGGTGGGCCTTCTAGCCTCTGGGTGATGAGCAGCTCCCACATCACCCCTTTGAGACAGAGGCCTGCAGAACCTGACCAGTATGATGGCTGGCTGGGGTCAGAAGTGTGCATGCTGGTTGGCCCTCAGGGTGAATGTGGCTCTTCTAAAAGACACCTGAAGGGATGCAAAATTTAGCAGCAAATCCCAAAAACAGCTCTTTGTCATCTCTGCATCTTCTACTAAAGATTTTAAGCTCTGAAGTATATGTCTGGGGTTTCTAGAGATTGCTATTTCCTTATAAGGGAAAAAAATGCACTCTTATTGTATATTTATTGAGCACCTACAATATGCCAGGCACCCAGCTAGGGAGTTTAGATATTTAATCCTCTCAACGGCCCTGTAAAATAGGGATTGTTTAAAATGGATTTCATTTAAAATGAATTTCTCCCACTTTATAGGCAAGGAAACTGAAGTACAGTATGGTAAAGTGGCTTGGCTTATCCACCTGGCTAGTGAGAATGGAGCCACAGTGAGCCTGGAGGATACTCTTAACAGTGTTTCATCTTTGTGTGCCCCACAGCACAGGCACAATGCCCGAGTCTTAGGAAGAGCTTGCTGAGTTGAGAATGGTAGGATTCATATACCAAAAGGGCATTCGGAAATGGGCAAATGCCCAGACAGGGCTCTGAAAGACTAGCTATGTAGAGCAACAGATGGCGAATCATCAGTTTAAAACTCTGTCATCCAGCCAGTGGCCTGCTGGCCTACAGCCAGCCATGTATGTACAAGGGCTGACTTGATCAGCTGTGGCTCTTTTATTTCAGGCAATCCACCTTCCAAAGAGGTGCCTGCTGGGAAGTACCCATTCATAGTCACTTCTGATGATGGGCGGAAGGTTCCTGTAGTCCAGGCCTATGCTTTTGGCAAATACCTAGGCTATCTGAAGATCGAGTTTGATGAAAGAGGAAACGTCATCTCTTCCCATGGAAATCCCATTCTTCTAAACAGCAGCATTCCTGAAGGTAAGTGAAGTTCAGGGGAATGTTCCACCAATCTAAAGATAGCGGATATTTTCGTCCTTCTCATTTTTTCCTTTAATGTTTCAGGAAAAGACTATAATACTGTTGAAGAATTTATCTTCTTCCTTGAGTTTGCCCTCTTCATGGACTTAAAACACACCCAAATGCCAAAAGCCCACTTGCTTTTTCAGGTCTTCTCAGCATCAGATTACATGCATCACTGCTTCCTCTGCCTTTTAAAATCTTGATCCTGACATGCAAAAGCCACTCTCAGCTTGTGTTTACAGGAGAGATGATAACTTAAGTAAAGGGGTGCAAATTGGGCAGAGCAGAGCTCAAGTGCTGGCCCCCCAACTAGAGGCAGTGTGCCTTGGGCAGGTTGCCCAATCTCATGGGCGTCAGTTTCTTTATCAAATGAGGGAGTACCTTATTTTTATGTCTGCGTCTCAGAATAAAAGTACATTTTTCTATCATTGATTTTCGTATGTATCCAGAACACACTTCTGTGCTTCTTTCTCACCTTCCCTTTTCTGTTGACTATGATCACATCAGGAAGGTGAGGTGCATAGCACCCAGGGGAGCCTGTAGTCACAACACAAGCCTCTCAGTAGCCAGATGGGAAAGGGGCCCAGGACGACACTGACAGCGATAGCCCAGCTGCACCTCAGCAGGCCCTTTATAACTGCCCCTGGGCCTTTCAGAGCTCCTACCACCACCACTAACGCTGTCCCAGGTGGGCCAACGGGTAGCTCATACAGCTGTGGTGAGTTGGTAGACGTTCAGCATATTCTTAAATTAAGATGCATTCCAGGTCTTATTACCAGGAAATAAAATGAAGTTTCTAAGGAAATTTCATGGTCAAAACCAAAATGCACACAAATATGGTAAAGAAATATGTTCTCACAGCAAGCAACATAGATGATGTTTCATTCCTTTTCCAGAATTTAGCCCAGTGTGAGATTTGCTTTAATTGTAGGCTACCTTCTTTTCTTTCTTCTAGATCCAAGCATAAAAGCAGACATTAACAAATGGAGAATAAAATTGGACAATTATTCTACCCAGGAATTGGGGAAAACAATTGTCTATCTGGATGGCTCCTCTCAATCGTGCCGCTTTAGAGAATGCAACATGGGCAACCTGATTTGTGATGCTATGGTAAGTCATCTGCAGGAGTGGACATATGCTAGGAAGGAAGAGGGAAGAGGAAGGAAGGATGTGAGAAGGGATAGACTGATAGCTACAGAATGAGGGATTTCAAAACATTTTTGGCCAGGGTGGTGACATGTGCCTATAGTCCCAGCTACTCAGGAGGCTTAGGTGGGAGGATGGCTTGAGCCCAGGAGGCTGCAGTGAGCTATAATTGCACCACTGCACTCCAGCCTGGACAACAGAGCAAGACTCTGTCTCTAAAATTAAATAAATATGAAAAATAAATAAAACATTAGTGCCTAAACAAAGGTCTGATGTAGCTTCATACTCAGTACCTTCTTAAGGTGTTGGAAGGAGATCAGGTAACCACCAATATACTGCTTTAAAAGAACTAAAACCTTTATTTTAAGGTGTTCTTAGATGTCTGAATTTTGGATGTTGCTTTCCTTTTGTAAGATGATGCAAATGCACAAACTCTGTTACCCTGGAGATATCAACATAATAGATAAAAGCATATCTGCTTGGATCCAACTTGGCCAGACTGTTTTTCCCTCATCAGTTCACTTGACTCCAGAGAACCCTGGCCTTGTGTGACAGGAACCTCTTTCACAGGCACAGAAAGACAATACACAGTTTTAATGGTAATAACAAGTCCCGTGGCTGAGCAAGATCACCTATGAAGAACAAGCCCCTGTCTACTTGTCTGCAGGCAGAATGGCCATGGTAGCTCTCTGGGGGCCTTACTGAGCCAAGATCTCCTATGTCACACTACCACTTTCACGGGCTCACAGCCTGGACCCAGGGAAGTCATTTCTGTCAGTGCTTGGCATGCATTGCCCAGTGCCCAGGATACAACTGCACTCAATAAATGTTTGCCATGTAAATGACAACAATCATGCTCATGCCAAGACCAGACTGCTGGTGTCTCCTCAGCATCATGCAGTCAATGCCAGAGAAGTAGTTAAGGAGAAGCTGGTATATAAATGTTAAGAGAAGTCTGAAGGGAAACAACCCAGGCTGTTGGCAGTGCTTATCCCTCTGTTAAAGAGGCTAGAACAAAGGAGAGCTTTTGCTATTGATTGATTGATTGATTGATTGATTGACTGAGACGGAGTCTTGCTCTGTCGCCCAGGCTGGAGTGCAGTGATATGATCTCAGCTCACTGCAACCTCCTTCTCTCGGGTTCAAGCAATTCTCCTGCTTCAGCCTCCCAAATAGCTGGGATTAGAGGTGTCCACTACCATGCCCAGCTAATTTTTGTATTTTTAGTAGAGATGGGGTTTCACCATGTTGGCTAGCTGGTCTCGAACTCCTGACCTTAGGTGATCCACCTGCCTCAGCCTCCCAAAGTGCTGGGATTACAGGTGTGAGCCACCACGCCTGGCTTTTTTCTTTTTTCTCCTAAATGAGAATGTATTCATTTTATTTCTAATAGCTAAACATATATTTTATAAAAGAAAAGAATGGATGTGATTCTCCCTAGTTTTAAAAGGCTGTCCCTGTCTTTCCAAAATTGCCAACTTGGGAATCAGCTGAAGACATAGACATGGAGGCCAGGTTCTCTTTGGCATGAGATCTGGTGTTGAGCAGGCTCTAGGCCAAGCCCTCAGAATCAGGCAGAGGGCATGGCCTGCCCTGGAGAAGCCTGTGCAGGAGTGGCTCTGAAGGCCACCTTGCATGGGAGGCCCAGTCCCGACACCAGGACTACAACCGAGAGACCATTTTGCTAAGGCCACCTGGCCTGACAGTATGGGAGTTTCAGGAGGGGGAACTAAGAGTTTGACATGGACTGGTAACAGTGTATTTTTATTTCTGGGAGTGTAAAACTAATTATAATTATAGTTGAGAAATTCCTGGGAACACAGTAGCAGGGGAAAAGTAGCTTTATTTCCTCAGGAGAGCTAACCAGATTCCTGGAGCTGATCCTAAGGAAGAAGAACCAGAGTAACTAGTGTAAATCTATGCTATTGTTTCAGATTAACAACAATCTCAGACATGCTGATGAAATGTTCTGGAACCATGTATCCATGTGCATTTTAAATGGAGGTGGTATCCGGTCGCCCATTGATGAGCGCAACAATGGTATGCTCCCAGGCCCAGCTCCTCAGTGTGTCATGTTCTCTCTCTGATCTTCTTCTGCTGTGGTTCTTGCTCTGAACACACCCAAGTGCAGCCTCAGTTCATCTCTGCTGCCAGCCATGTAGCAGAATGTCATTCCTTTAAGTTAGGGTTAGCCATTATTAAAGTCTAAGACCTAGCCCGAAGGACACATACAAGCTTACATGTATTCACACACAGAAGCTGCAGCTGTTGGTGGAACTCAAGCTTGGTCTGAATTTCTGATTTACAAAGCTATACTAGTTGTTTCTGATTTATGCAAAATATCAGCAGTCTCCACCTTGGCATCTGAAAAGAGACAAAAATCACCAGTCTTCTGTCCTGAAAAAGACATACCACTGGATTAAAATGTTACCTTAGTATAGTTACAGATATCCAAGATTATATCATATGGAAAAACAAATCAACTACACAAATACTCAAGACACTCTTGTAGCCCTCCCTGATTAACTGTGAAAACCAATCGGTTATCAGTATAAGGCCCCAAACGCATCCCATTGTCAGACAACAGGGCCAGGTTGCAGGGACACAGTTTGTCTGGAGGAACTGAACAATGCAAAACAAACTACTGGAGATCCAGCCCCAAGCTAGCAGATCTAAGACTGAGCATGGTGACCTTCTGAGGCACAGTCATTTGTGAGCTCCTGCCACCTTGCCCAGTGGTGGAGTGCAGGGTCAGAGGCCTCCTAAACTCATTCCCTCCCTAAGTGTCAGGAACCACTTAGACATAGCTGATGATGCTCTATAAGCCTCCCCATGTCCCCTTCATTTCTTCCCCCAGTGCTGAGGGAAACTGGTCATGGTGTTAGCATTTTCTCAAGCTATTTTCCTTCTTGCCTCATCTGTGACTACCCTCAGGCACAATTACCTGGGAGAACCTGGCTGCTGTATTGCCCTTTGGAGGTACATTTGACCTAGTCCAGTTAAAAGGTTCCACCCTGAAGAAGGCCTTTGAGCACAGTGTGCACCGCTATGGCCAGTCCACTGGAGAGTTCCTGCAGGTGGGCGGTAAGTCACCCATCCTGTAGGGCTGGCCCATCCAAAGTGACATGGGATTTCCTGCTGGTTGGCTCAGCTTCCCCCTCACCAAAATTCGTGTGGTCAGGTTGGTTTGGATTTTTCCAACACCAATACCTCATCCCTTAATGGCTGTGGACTCTCAGAGACACTGAGATTAGATTGGGGTCAAAGCCCCAAAGCCCTGACAATAAGCAGTATTTGCCAAGTCTGATTTGGACATCAGATGGGTCCTCTAAGCAGGTCAGCTGCTTTGAGGTCTAGTTTCTAATAAAATCTTAGTTATTTAAGCATTCAATATTCTTTTTTAAAAAAAAAAAATCCTCTCCTTTGTTCTACTCATCATTGCCTGGAACTATGCCAAGATTTAAAGGCATGCTGTCCAATCTGTATTAACCAGGATGATTCCTGGAAGGAGCAGCCTACCGCACAGACACACCTTAACACCTGGTTCTAGTCCCACTGTGATCTGGGGCAAGTTCTCAACCCCTCTGGGCACAGGGAGAAAACCTTTCCTGTTTATCTCATGGGCTGTAGTGAAAGTTGAATGGAAATAAATGTTTCCTAAATTGCCAAGGGCTTCTGAAACACTTTTGTTAATAATTCCACAGTCCAGTGAATTAATCCTTTTAAAAGTAATCTTAGTTTACCTGGAAACCATAATCTGGCTTCATTTTTTTAGCCTTAGGTTGTGGTCCCGCTTGATAGAAAGAATTGCTTTGCTGAGTTCTCCCTCTGCAGAACACATTGCTGTTGAGATTGAAGGGCTACAGAAGGCAGTGGGGCCCTATCCTACTGCCTATGGGGCAACCCAAACATCCTCCATTTTCCCAGAAGGTAGTTGAGGGAAAAGCAGTTTTCTGATGCTCTAGCAAAGCACTGCATAGCACTATGCCTTGTGAAAGTCACCCAATCCCAATTGATTACCATTTAATGGCCTTCAAAATTGTAAAATGCTCTGTGCCTCTGATCTGTTTTTCACTTTCTAAGGACATTGAATCAATTTAGTAGGCCAATTCAGCATTTTAAGGGAAAAACAGAAAAAGATGTGGTTTCTCCATGTAGAGTCACCCTTTGCCCATTCTGGTCCAAAGCTGGTTTTCCTTCCAGTGGTTCTCCTATGTCCTGGAAGGACTCATGATAAAGGGTAGCTGCAATGTCACAATTCTCTTGATAAAATTTCACTCAAGTTTAAACAAAAGGAAAAACCACAGCCCCATGCCCCAATTCTAGAGTTTGACCAAAATTCCTTAGGAAACAGAAATCTCCCTTTGGATCTGGTGAAAACAGACTAATTTCTTTTCTAGGAATCCATGTGGTATATGATCTTTCCCGAAAACCTGGAGACAGAGTAGTCAAATTAGATGTCCTTTGCACCAAGTGTCGAGTGCCCAGTTATGACCCTCTCAAAATGGATGAGATATATAAGGTGATCCTCCCAAACTTCCTGGCCAATGGTGGAGATGGATTCCAGATGATAAAAGATGAATTATTAAGACATGACTCTGGTAAGCATGAGTGTCTCTTCCCTTCTCTAAAGAACAACAAAATTGGGCCACGAAGGGGAGCTACTAGTGGTGCCAGGAGGGCAAAGTGACTCCCTGTTTTGCTGACTCCCTCCTGCTTTGCTTGTTGGAAAGCAGCAGCACAGCACAGCAGAGAGGAATGTGTACCCTGTCACTCCCCAAACACAAACATGCCTTCATCCAACCCCAGAGAGAAACCATTTGTAAATCAAAAATGTTTTCAAATCCTTTTAACTACATCCAAGCACCTATTTAAATTGTGAAATATAAATGAGTTTTGCATTTACAGAAAAATCACACCTCTGGAATTTTAGGATACGGAAAACCATCACATTAAATAATTTACATTTTCTTTCTTGAAGAAGCTTTCTGTGTGAATCGGTCAGGTAGAAATGGATGGGGTAAGCACCTCCCTTTCAGCACAGTGGGTTGGTGGTACAAATCCTAGGAATAACCATACTTGATGTCAGTTGGTATTTCTGGCAGCATTGAGGGACATTATATGCCAGTCTCACTTTTAGAAATCCTGTTGAGTCACATTATGTGCATACAGACCACTGACATAGAACACACTTCCCCTTCCTCTTCCTAGGGTAGAGACCAGCATGCTTACAAGACACACAGGTAGCTTCTTGGCATTTCTGGGAAGTTCCACCAGGATCTTCTTCAGTCTTATCATGCTGGACCTGTCATTTTAGCTACTTATTCCATTTAGCTACTTATCCCAAGTCCCTTCCGTGACAGAAGATGGAAGGGCAAGCGTAAAAGCCCTATGAGACAAAGAGGTTGATAGTCATCAGCTGTCCACCACTCAAGCCTAGACTGATGGATGTTAGAAAGAGGAGCTCATGCAGAAGGAAAAGGAAGCCCTGGACCTAAGGGTTCTCAACACTGGTTATACATTAGAATCACTTCAGGAGCATTTTAAATTAAATACCAATGGCTCAGCTGCATCTCTTAAGAGATTCTAAGTTAATTGGATTGGGGCTAAACTCTTTTTCAGTGATTCTAGTGTACACCCAGAGGTGAAAACCACTGAAGAGAGAAGGGTTCTTAAGTACCGGAGTGATATTTTTAAAATTAAATTCTGTTGGGTCCCCCATGGGTTTGTTGTAGCTATAGGCAATTAGCATTTATCCTCTCCTCTCTCTGGTAAAGGAAACCGCCCTAAGACCCATCATCATCATCAATTACGTGAAAATAACTATTGGGGAGGCAAACAAAAGGAAGCCACCCTTGTTCTGGAGTGGTTCAAAGGCTATGATGTCAATGATCTCTTTCTAGTAATCTCAGAGCTGAGGCAACTCTACTTCCCCCAATTACCCAATATTGAACAACAGACACATTTTACATCGGGAGCATGAAAAGCAATCAAATTCTTCGTACTTATGATCACCAGCGTTCCTGTCTTCTGTGACACTTTACCCCTGTTTATGAAATAGCTTCCCTTCTATAATTACAAAGGACTATCTTACTGTTGATTGACAATTACCTTTTCTGTAGTTAAAATAATGTATATGTTTTTCTAGGTGATCAAGATATCAATGTGGTTTCTACATATATATCAAAAATGAAAGTAATTTATCCAGCAGTTGAAGGTCGGATCAAGTTTTCCACAGGAAGTCACTGCCATGGAAGCTTTTCTTTAATATTTATTTCATTTTGTGCAGTGATCTTTGTTTTACACCAATAGCCAAAAATTCTCCTTGCCTTTAATGTGTGAAACTGCATTTTTTCAAGTGGGATTCAAATCTGCCTTTTAGGACCTGGCTTTGTGACAGCAAAAACCATCTTTACAGGCTCCTAGAAGCTGAAGGTTAGAGCATTATAAAATGAACATACTGACATGATTACTCAGGGTCAGCAACCTAGTGAGTTAGAAAAAAAATTAACATAGGGCTCTATAAGGAGAAAGTCAACTATATTTAGTTTATATGTCCAAATTTTAATAAAATTGTACTAACAATTTTAAACCATATTTTTCTTCCTCATATCCACTTCTAATCCATCAAAAAGCTTATGTTTACATAAAATTTTATCATTCACAAGGAGTTTTAAGTACATTGTCTCATTTGATATCCACAACTTGCTTTTGGTAGGAAAGAGAGATGTTTTTCCCACCTATCAGATGAAAAAACTGAAGCTCAGAAAGGGTTGACTTGGCCATACAGCTAATGCTGACAGATCCAAGACCTAAACCTAGGTCTTTTGAACTCAAATCCAGCACTCTCAACTATATCAAGTTACTGTTCAGAATGATACTTAATATCTCCTCTCTTCATAATTATCAATAGCCCCAAGCTCATGGATGACAAATTTCTGCTTTATTTCTTGTGTCTATTTTTTCACTTTTTAGCTCCTGTTATAATAGCAAGTTTAATAATATAAACACAGGATACCATTCTGTCTTGCAACACCCATGTGCCTTTGATGAGTCAGGTAGCAAGCTGTAGTAGATAATGAGAAAGGCCAGAGGCTGCAAAAGACAGTCAAAGGACGGGGAGAAAGGAAAGGGAAGAACAGGACACCAGGACTTGTTTATATTATAAAAGAGCAAGAGATAAAGAGCATTTACACATGTTAAACAGGTATTTTGTTAAGCAAAGTGCCCGACACATGGCATTAACTGTTATTTTATGAGATTCCATCAGCTCTGCCTCTGTCCTCTTTCTTCTTCCTAACATGAAGGTATCATGAGAAGAACCTTCTAAGATAAGCTGTGATTCTAAACCTGCACCTTTCCCTCTCCAGCAAGATGCCAGCACTGCACTCATTCTATTCATACCACACACAGCTAGTTATGGAATGTCCAGAGTTCTCAAAGAAATGACTTTAGGAAGAGGTATACATTTTTGAAGTCACTCTGCCTCCAAATCTGAACAGTCACTGTAAATCATTCTTAAGTCCAGATATGAGAACTCCTCTGAGTGAGTGGTCAGCAAATACCCATGCTGATGAAATGACTTAGGCCCAAAGAACAAATACTTAAGATGGGAGTGGAACAATATGAGCCTGCTCAGCTCTGCATTAAGTAATTCAACAAATGGGAAGCTTCACCTTAAAGTGTGCAAATGGCAGCTAGAGGTTTGGATAGGGAGTATGTTTGTTTCTTAGTGTTTACAAATATTAAGTACTCTTGATACAAAACATACTTTTAAACCTCATAACCTTTTTATAAAAGTTGTTGCAGTAAAATAATAGCCTCGGTTCTATGCATATATGGATTAGCTATAAAACATGTCAGTAAGATTGTACAAGGAAAATTAGAGAAAGGTACATTTAGGGTTTACTTTTTATGCTTGGCCAGTAAAAAAAGGTAAATCTTATCAGAATTTTTAAAATAACTTTTTTTAAGTTCCCTAAATGTGTGTGTGTATTGTGCAGTGGTATAAGAAATGACTTTGAACCACTTTGCAATTGTAGATTCCCAACAATAAAATTGAAGATATGCTCTTTAGTCTTTGATAGTTATTTCTTCTCTCATTCAAACACCTGCAACTCAAGACAATATGACTGAAGGAAAACTCTGACAGATTTTCACAGGTATCATTTCTTTTGATCATAAGCCACTTACCATCTGATAACCCTCCATCCCCCCTCACACCCCTAAAATGAGAAGAAAAATGTATCCAATTTTTAAGTAGGAGAGAAAAGTGAGTGGTATTTTAAGGAAGACTACTAAATTTGGTGGCTTTGACATACAGAATCTGATATAAAAATGGTTTTGAGGCCAGTACTGATTCCTACAAATAAAAACTTCCAAGTTAATGTTGAGGATTTTAATTTACCTGTACTGGCTGTGTGCCCAAGAATCTTCCTCAATATACTAATAACACAATGAGTTGGTTTCATTATACCTCAATTAGTCAGACACATTAAAACCATGTTAGCTGTCTTTGTTTGGGCTATTAGTCCATTCTCATGCTGCTAACAAAGACATACCTGAGACTGCGTAATTTATAAAGAAAAAGAGGTAGGGAGGGGTGAGGGATTGCATTGGGAGTTATACCTGATGTAAATGACGAGTTGATAGGTGCTGATGAGTTGATGGGTGCAGCACACCAACATGGCACAAGTATACATATGTAACAAACCTGCACGTTATGCACATGTACCCTAGAACTTAAAGTATAATAAGAAAAAAAAAAGAAAAAGAGGTTTAATGGACTTACAGTTCCACATGGCTGGCAAGGCCTCACAATCATGGCAGAAGGCAGAGAAGGAACAAAGGCACATCTTACATGGAGGCAGGCAAGAGAGTGCGTGGAGGGTAACTGCCCTTTATGAAACCATCTCACTATCAAGAGAACAGCATGGGAAACATCTGCCCCCATGATTCAATTACTTCACACCGGGTCCCTCCCATGACACATGGGGATTATGGGAGCTACAATTCAAGATGAGATTTGGGTGGGGACACAGCCAAACCATATCATTCTGCCCCTGGCCCCTCCCACATATCATGTCCTCACATTTCAAAACCAATCATGCCTTCCCAACAGTTCCCCAAAGTCTTAACTCATTCCGGCATTAACTCAAAAGCCCACAGTCCAAAGTCTCATCTGAGACAAGGCAAATCCCTTCCATCTATGAGCCTGTAAAATCAAAAGCAAGCTAGTTATTTCCTAGATACAATGGCAGTACAGGCATTGGGTAAATACAGCCATTCTAAATGGGAGAAATTGGCCAAAACAAAGGGGCTACAGGTCCCATACAAGTCCAAAATCCAGCAGGGCAGTCAAATCTTAAAGCTACAAAATGACCTCCTTTGACTCCACGTCTCACATCCAGGTCATGCTGATGCAAGAAGTGGGTTCCCATAGTCTTGAGCAGCTATGTCCCTGTGGCTTTTCAGGGTATAGCCACCCCCACCCCACTCCCGGCCTCCTGGTTGCTTTCATGAACTGGCGTTGAGTGCCCGTGGCTTTTCCAGGTACATGGTACAAGCTGTTGGTGAATCTACCATTCTCACAGCCCCCTTCTCACAGCTCCTCTTCTCATGGCTCCATTAGGCAGTGTCCCAGTGGGCCCTCTTCACACAGCTCCATTAGGCAGTGCCCCAGTGGGAACTCTGTGTGTGGGGTCCAACCCCACACTTCCATTCAGCACTACCGAAGCAGAGGCTCTCTCTGAGGGCCCTGCCCCTGCAGTAAACTTCTGCCTGGACATCCAGGTGTTTCCACACATCCTCTGAAATCTAGGAGGAGGTTCCTAAATCTCAATTCTTGATTTCTGTGCACCTGCAGGCTCAACACCACATGGAAGCTGCCAAGGCTTGGGGTTTGCACTCTCTGAAGGCATGGCCCAAGCTGTTCCTTGGCCCCCTTTAGCCACGGTTGGAGCTAAAGCAGCTGGGATGCAGGGCACCAAGTCCCTAGTCGGGACACAGCAGGGGGTGCCTGGCCCTGGCCCAGGGAGCTATTTTTCCTTGTAGGCCTCTGGGCCTGTGATGGGAGGGACTGCCATGAAGGTCTCCGACCTGCCCTGGGGACGTTTTCCCCATTGTCGTGATGATCAGCATTTGGCTCCTCCTTACTTATGTGCATTTCAGCAGCAGGCCTAAATTTTCCCCCATAAAATGGGTTTTTCTTTTCTATTGCGTCATCAGGCTACACATCTTCCAACTTTTTTTTTTGTATATGTGCTCCTGAAGTAAGCACAAATCTTCCAAACTTTTATGTTCTGCTTCTTCCTGAATGCTTTGCCATCTAGAAATTTCTTTTATCAAATAACCTAAATCTTCTCTCTCAAGTCCAAAGTTCCACAGATCTTTAGGGCAAGGGCAAAATGCCACCAGTCTCTTTGCTAAAGCATAGCTAAAATCACCTTTGCTCCAGTTCCCAGTAAGTTCCTCATCTCCATCTGAGACCTCCTCAGCCTGGACTTTTTGAACAAAACCATTCAATAAGTTTCTAAAAAGCTCCAAACTTTCCCGTTTCTTCCTGTCTTCTTCTGAGCCCTCCAGACTGTTCCAACCTCTGCCTGTTACCCAGTTCCAAAGTCACTTCCACATTTTCGGGGATCTTAATAGCAGTAACCCACTCTACTGGTACCAATTTACTATATTAGTCCATTCTCACAGTGCTAATAAAGACATAACCAAGACTGAGTAATTTATAAAGAAAAAGAGGTTTAACGGACCCACAGTTCCAAATGGCTGAGAAGGCCTCACTACCATGGCAGGAGGTGAAGGAGGGGCAGAAGCACATCTTACATACCAGCACATCTTACATACCAGCAGGCAAGAGAGCATGTGCAGGTGAACTGCCCTTTATTTAACCGTCAGGTCTCATGAGACTTCCACTATCCAAAGAACAGCACTGGAAAAACCCATCCCCATGATTCAATTACCTCCCACCGGGTCCCTCCCACGACACATGGGGATTACAAGAGCTACAATTCAATATGAGATTTGGGTGGGGATACAGCCAAATGATATCAGGCTGCTATAGCAAAATACAATAGAATGGGTGGCTTATAAACAACAGAAAATTTATTTCTCACAGTTGTGGAGGCTGCAGAATCCCAAAGCAAGGCACTAGCAGATTTGGTGTCTGGTGAGGGCCTGCCTCCTGATTCATAGACGGCACCGACTGACTGTGTCATCAGAAGATGGAAGAGGGCAGGTGACTTTGGGGCCTCATTTATTGGAAGCACTAATCCCATTCAGCGCCCTCATTACACAATCACCTACCAAAGGCCCAAACTCCAACATCATCACACTGATGATCAGGTTTCAACATTCAGAGTTTGGGGGAAAACAAACATTCAGATCACAGCAGTAGCTGCCTTCAGCAGTCTGCCACAAGAGTAGGCTGGGTTTCTTAGAGGAAAGTTTAGGCTGCTAATAGGTGTCCTTCAGAAGAAATTGCTACCTCTGTGAGTAAGTAGTCCCATGGATGTTTGGTTTGGCAAGAAGCCATAGCTGCTTGCCAAGATTAGGTAAAGGTTCCTGTACACAAACTGGCTGGCTTAAATTACAGAAATGTATCATCTAACACTTCTGGAGGCCAGAAGTCTGTGGTCAAGCTGACAGTGTTGGTTTCTTCTGAGGGCAGTGGGAGAGAATCTGTTCCATGCCTCTTTCCTAGCACCAGGTAGCCTCTAGCCTAAGGCATCCTTGGCTTATATATGGTATTCTCTCCATGTCTTTACATCCTTTTCTTTTTTTACTTGATTATATTTGTGCCCAAATTTCCCTTTTATAAGGCTGTCAATAATACCGGATTAGTGCCCGCTCTATAATGACTTCATCTTAATTGTCTACAAAAACCTCTTTCCAGGTAAGATCACATTCATAGTTACTGGGGGGTTAGGATGGAAGTCCCGCCACAGGACTTCCAGATCTTTTTGGAGGATACAATTCAACTGATTGCCAGTCCTCAGTACAACTCCATAATCAGCTGCAGCAGCCCTGGGGCAACCTGCAGCTCTATGTCCCATATACTTTGTAAATGAGAGGTTATAATTTATGGTGTTTTTTTGTTTTTTGGTATTTTTTTCCTGACAAAATCAAAGACATTTTGAGCTCCTTGAGCTCCTATACAGCAAAAGGAACCAGTTTTCTTACCCAATGCAATCAAGGAAGGAGCTTTGGAGTTTTACAATAAATTGGGAGGATCTCAAATTTCTAGTGAGTAGTGCCTCTGAGGCCTCTAAGAACCTAAATTAAATACTTCATAAAAGACATTGTTAACAAATAAGCTAGCTAGAATATAAAAACAATTAACTCTGATCCATGACAAGCATGGCTGGCATATTAGTTACAACAGTGAAAATTATACTAGGCTCATTATTCATTAGGATACTTGGTTGAAGAAAAATATATTCTGTAAACACAGACATTATCAGAAGGGTATTAGCTTGCTCCCCAAATCAAGCAACTTGGAAAGCTATCCTAGAAAATGGACAGCAAGGTAAGTGAGGCATGGCTAAAATGCCACGGCAAGAACAGTCTTAGTACACAGCCCTGGTGCTGCAGGTCCCAAACTAAGGCCTGGAGAGCTGCTGGGTTCATCTTTGTCAGCTAAAACCCAGAAAGACATTTGACTATTCTTGTGCCTTGGTATGTTGCCTACATAGAGATGGGAACATCTAAATTGCTGAGCCTGGTTCAAGCCCAAGTTCATAAAGATAGAAGGTTGACTGAGGAATGAACTCCAGCCTTTTGGTTTCTGATAACAGTTTGGATATGTGTCCCCACCCAAATCTCATGTTGAATTATAATCCCGAGCATTGGAGGTGGGACCTAGTATGAGGTGACTAGATTATGGAAGTAGATTTCTCATAAATGGTTTAGTACCATCCCCTTGGCACTGTTCTCGTGACAGTAAGTTCTCATAAAAACTGGTCATTTCAAAGTGTGTGGCAACTCCCTGCTCTCTCTCCTGCTCCTGCTCTGGCCATGTAATGTGTCTGCTCCCCCTTTGCCTTCTGTCCTAAGTTTCTTGAGACCTCCCCAGAAGCAAAGCAGATGCCACCACCATACTTCCTATACCGCCTGCATAACCATGAGCCAACTAAACCCGGTTTTCTTTAAAAATTACCCAGAAATGGCCCCTATGAAAATGAATATGAATTCATGTACAAAACATATTAAAAAAAAAAAGTTAAAAATAAAAAAAATCACCTAAGTCTTCCTTAAAAACTACACTTTTAACTTTCCCTCCAATAATGTATATTCATATGTGAGATATCCAGATTTTCATGAAAGTCAAAAATGTCAGAGAAGTAAACAAAATAACTTTTTTGGTAAGACAAATCATTAAATAATCTGTAAGCATGTGAGTAATGATATCGGCCCCTAAGATACTTCAAAGTATTATTTTATAGGAATAAATAAATACGACTAATCAAATTTTTAACTGAGCTTGATGTTCTTAATTGGATGTTGATTCTTTGTTCAGCTCTAAACTCCACAGATGAAGTAGGGAAGGCTATACATTTGAAGGATAAACATATGTTTTATTTTACTGGTAAAATCACAATGCACAGACTTTATATTAGCATTAATACAAACAGTGCTGCTGAAAATTTCACTAACTCATCACATTGTGAAACTGTGATTATGTGATCACAAATTTTGTGTCAGCACTAAGAAATACAAATAGCATCATTCCTGCTCATTTACAACGTAGATGTATCATTAATCTCCTTAAGTCTTCTTCATCTAGCCTTGCCTCATTCCTCAATGAAAATCTATCTCTGAGGCCGGGCAGGGTGGCTCATGCCTACAATCCCGCACTTTGGGAGGCCAAGGTGGGCAGATCACAAGGTCAGGAATTCGAGACCAGCCTGATCAACATGGCGAAACCCCGTCTCTACTACAAATACAAAAATTAGCCAGGGGTGGTAGTGGGTGTCTGTAGTCCCAGCTACTCAGAGGGTTGAGGCAGGAGAATCACTTGAACCTGGGAGGTGGAGGTTGCAGTGAGCCGAGATCGCGTCACTGCACTCCAGCCTAGGCGATATAGTGAGGCTCTGTCTCAAAAGAAAAAAAAAAATCTATCTCTGGATAAAACTGAAAAGAGATCCCATCTACTACTGGGGAATAAAAGACATAATGAACAAACTAGTAATGTAACTTCAGTAACTGCTGTTCTCTAGAAGTACAGCACTGTTAACACAGGCTGCTGGTCCCTTGATTATCTGATCACTGCTTAAAATTCTACCCATCCCCATCCTATTCAGGAAAGCCCACAACATGCAAATGAGTGAGAGTAGCATTAACTTTTTGATACTTTTCTAATACCTAGCCTGAAACACAAACATATTGTACAGCTGTACAAAAGTATTTTCTTTTACTATATTTTATTCTATAAGCTTTTTTTCTATTTTTATTTTTCTTTAATTTCTTTAGAGAAAGGGTCTCACTCTGTTGCCCAGGGTAGAGTATAATGGCACAACCACTGCTCACTGAAGCCTCAACCTCCCAGGCTCAAGTAATCCTCTCACCTCAGCCTCATGAGTGGCTGGGACTACGGGGATGTGCCACCATGTCCAGTTAATTTTCCTTTTTTTTTTTTTTTTTTACAGAGAAAGGATGTCACTCTGTTGCCCTGGCTGTTCTCAAACTCCTGGGCTCAAGGGATCCTCCCGCCTCAGCCTCACGCCTGGGAATCCACCTACTTGGTAGGCTGAGGCAGGAGGATCCCTTGAGCCCAGGAGTTTGAGGCTGCAGTGAGCTGCTATCACGCCTCTGCACTCCAGCCTGGATAACAAAGTGAGACCCTGTCTCACAGAAGTTTATAAAAACAAAAAACTAAGACACATACACACTAGTGTAAGCCTACACAGGGACAGGATCATCAACATCACTGTCTTCCACCTCCACATCTTGTGCCACTGAAGGTACTCAGGGGCAGTAGCATGCATGGGGCTGTCCTCTCTTAAGATAACAATGCTTTCTTCTGGAATTCCTCCTGAAAAACCTGTCTTGAGCTTTTTTATAGTCAACTCTTTTTTTTATAAGCAGAAGGAGTACACCTTAAAGTAATGCTAAAAAGTATACTACAGTAAATATATAAGCCAGTAACACAGTGGTTTATTATCAATTTTACGTGACTGGAAATACAGGTTTGCACTAGCATCACCACAAATGTTGTCCTATGACATTAAGTTGGCTATATCACCAAGCGACAGGAATTTTTCAGCTCCATTACAATCTTATGGGGCCACTGTCATATATGCAATCCATCATTGACTAAAACATCACTATGAAGCACATGACTGTACTGTTTTTCTTATACATACATACCTATAAAATTTAATGTAAAATTAGGCACAGTAAGAGATTAACAAAATAGAATGATTACAATGACATACTATAACAAAAGTTATGTGAGTGCGGTCTTTCAAAATATCTTATTATACTGTACTCGCCTATTTTCAGACCTTGGTTGACCTTGGGTAACTGAAACCTTGGAAAGCAAAACTGCAGATAAAGGAGTACTACTGTATAGTGGACTAAGAAGACATACTCATTTGTTTCTTCATTCAGTCATTTTTTATTCTCATGTTGATTATATCTGAAATTATAACTTGTACATATGTCATTATACAGTCTCCTAAGAACAACAGTGGGCAAAATAGACTTCTGTTTATATTTCTATTGTAAAAATATAACATTTTTTAGGAAGTCAATAAATGGTAATTTAAATGCTTTCAATCAGAATCTTCTAATATGTAACTATTATCCTCAGCAAACTAATGCAGGAACAGAAAACTAAATACTGCATGTTTTCACAAGTGGAAGCTGAACAAGGAAAACACACAGACACGTGGTGGGGAACAACACACACTGGGGCCTGTGGTGGCGGTCCAGGAGGTGGCAGGGGGAGGGAGAGCATCAGGAAGAATAGCTAATGGATGCTGGGCTTAATACCTAGGTGATGGGTTGATCTGTGCTGCAAACCACCATGGCACACGTTTACCTATGTAACAAACCCACACATCCTGCACATGTACCCGGAACTTAAAAGTTGAAGAAAAAAAATTTAATACTTTTAACACAATCTTACATGTTCTTTATAAATTTCAAAGTGTTTTCACATCTATTTAACTTCATTGTATCTCCCCCAACCAGAAAAATTGACAGCTCTGTTTATGTAAACACATTTAAAAATGTGTTCTTCATGAAGCTCATACACTAGAGGACACACACAAACATGAATAGAAAGGAATGTGCAAAGTAAATTTTTGAAATAAATCAGGGAGCATACTTTTTAAAGGGATACAGAGAGTGACTACATCTGAAAACAAGTTCCTTTCACGGTGCAACAGTGACAAGAATGTGAAGACTAGAGAGATACTAAATCAAATTCTAATTTTACCACTCATTCAGGCCCCCATATCCTCATCTATAAAATAGAAGAAACACCACCTCAGAGTTGCTGTGATGATGTATATAAAGTGTCTGGCAAATTAAATAGGGATTGTATTTTAGTTCCTTTCCCCTTTCATAATGTGGTTTATTAACTGTATATGTTCAGACATTTATGCATAACACCTTCTTTAAATAGAGCTCACCTATTGTTATGGATTGAACTATATCCTCCTAAAATTCATATGCTGAAACCATAAATCCCAATGTGACTATATTTGAAGATAGAACCTTTAGGAGATAATTTAGGTTAAATGAAGTCCAAAGAGTCAGACCGTAATTCAACAGGATTGGTGGCCTTTTAAGAAGAGGAAGAAAGAATGAATTTCTTTTTACCTCTCCACATGTGTACAAGAGGTCATGTGAGCACACGGCGAGAAGCCAGCCACCTACAAGCCAAGAGAACAGGCCTCAGAATGGAACCTAATTTGCTGGCACCTTGATCTTGGAATTCCCAGCCTCCATAACTGTGAGAAGTACACGTCTGTGGTAAGCCACCCAGTGTCTAGTGTTTTGTTAAGGCAACTCGAGTAGACATGATACACCCACAAATTTTTTCTTATCTAAATAAAGAGAATATCATAATTTAAAGAAGAACAGGTAAGGATGACATAAAAAAGGCTGTAAAATATTTTATTTTTCCAGTTTACCTATGACATTTTAAATAATAATATTCAAAATGTCATGGATTTAAATGTGAATGGTTTGATCAATTTTCCACCTGTCCCTGAGAAATCAGTAACTGTTCATTAAGGCTTGGTATTAAACCACTGATTCGGGCCAGGCGTGGTGGCTCAAGCCTGTAATCCCAGCACTTTGGGAGGCCGAGACGGGCGGATCATGAGGTCAGGAGATCGAGACCATCCTGGCTAACACGGTGAAACCCCGTCTCTACTAAAAAATACAAAAAACTAGCCGGGCGAGGTGGCGGGCGCCTGTAGTCCCAGCAGCTCGGGAGGCTGAGGCAGGAGAATGGCATAAACTCGGGAGGCAGAGTTTGCAGTGAGCTGAGATCCCGCCACGGCACTCCAGCCTGGGCGACAGAGCGAGACTCCGTCTCAAAAAAAAAAAAAAAAAAAGCCCACTGATTCACGGAAACTCATACATATCCTAGAACTTTCAAGTATTTAAAAGTATAACAGAACTGCTAAGAAAACCTTTTAAAAAATTTGTAACACCTAACAACCATTTTTTGAAATCTTGAGAAAAATGAATGGTATAATTAAATTTGTTAATTTTCTAAATTATATTCAGTGTTCTCACATTACCCAGCTTAGTGTCTAATACATGGATGAAGCTCAATAAATATTCTGAATAAACCCTACAGCCAATAACCTAATGCAAAATGCTCAATCGTGACAAATTTGTTTCAAGGATAACTGCGAGACATGGTAAGGAATTGCAAAAATTCTGAAACACTGATTCTTTAATCTTTTAAGTTAACTTTCAAGAAGTATAAGTAATTCTACATTTTTCTTTTGAAGAGATAACCGACAACATAAACTAAAAATCTACTTGCTTAATTGTTTATATGAGCTTCGGGAATATATTGATAGTTACAGACAATTCAGTGAAACTTAGAGACAACCACACAATCACGAGTATCCGTAAGTATTCAGTTTTCACACCGAACAGGGCTACGGCCTGTCAGACACCCAGCAGGAGTAAGGAGAAGTCCCTTGTTTATTATGAAAAACTCATATAGGATGTTTTATTTATAGATACACAGTTAACTATGTACAAAATAAAAAAAGTAAAACTAATCTACTAAAATATATTAACTCTAAATAAGAAAATCAGATCTTACTCCTGTTTCTCCATACTAGGCATAATTATTTTGAAAGTTATACAATACGAAGTTTATCAGTCTTATCTGTTTGCCCTATCATTACGAATTTTCTCTTTAAAAATGGCAATAACAAGTGACGTATGTTCTAATAAAATTTGGATCATAGCTAGCAAATGAAAGGCTATGAGACTCAATCACTTTTAATCATTATTAAGTTTATGTTAGTCTTTATTAAAAACAAAAAATAATTAAAATTTCAGACAGCAATGTACATAATATATATAAGAATATACCCAAAAAAGTACACTTATACCACCCTAGCACAGCAGAAATTTCAATGGGTTATTCTATACCAAATCCAAGTGTTTACATCCAAGATGTCACAGAGGTAACTTCTTTTTGTACCTAAGGTAAAAATAAATCCATTTAACATAAGACAAGAAGACACAGGTTCATTTGTAAATTGCCTAACAGCTCTAGTTAGAATTAAAATTCTAACCTAAGACATGCATATATTGTAAACCAAAATAAATTGGTTGGCATATGGAGCAAGTAATATCTATGTTCTAGATATGAGGAAAAAAAAGGCAATATTTAATGACAGACCTTATGAAGTCTCAAACATAGCTAAAGGTTTCCTGTTGTTGATTCCCATGAAAATTAAAGATATAAAGTCTGTAACTGCCACTCTGTTTTAACATGCACTTAATATCATAATAACTTGAAAGTTTTTTTTTTTTTTTTTTAGATGGAGTCTCGCTCTGTCACCCAGGCTGGAGTCCAATGGCGCGATCTCGGCTCACTGCAACCTCCGCCTCCCGGGTTCAAGCAATTCTCCTGCGTCAGCCTCCCGAGTAGCTGGGATTACAGGCACCTGCCACCATGCCCAGCTAATTTTTTGTATTTTTAGTAGAGACGGGGTTTCACTGTGTTAGCCAGGATGGTCTTGATCTCCTGACCTCGTGATCCCCCTGCATCAGCCTCCCAAAGTGCTGGGATTACAAGTGTAAGACACGCGCCAGGACAACTTGAAAGTTTATAATAAGTAAATAACACAAATCTGGTTTCCTCTACTCTGCAAAAGTGACACTTCATTGCAATACCACAGCACTGAACAATAGTTGTTTCATCCAACCAAAAGGATTAGTCAAAAAATAAGACAGAAAATAATGACTTGAAACTTTGCTCAAAACTCAAAATCCTCAAGATTCAACATAATAATAATGTGATCGTGCTCTAATTTTAGTTCATTTTGTGTTTGGGTTTATATAAAAATTGCTTCAAAAATACTCCAGTTTCTGACTTACACAGCATACAATGGTACAGATGACAACACTGAGCTTGGCCTATTCTAGTGCTAGGACTTAAACTCACTTCTCCTGGAAAGACTGTATAGGGTCCCTATCTGCTTATAATTAAAAAGGGATGAAGTAAAAGCAGAAGCTATTCAATAGCTGTCCCCCACATTTGTTTGGGCATGTTTAATAAAGAAAATATAAAAGGCAACTTGCTGAGGTTAATTTTTTAAAGAATCACAGAGAACAGAGACAAGGGTTTTTTTACATTTATGTCCCTAATTAAAATAAATGTCAGCGTACCATTAAGAAAATAATGAATAAAATTACTGCTTTTCGGTTACCTTATTGAGCTCTGGAAACAGTTCCTGTATCACAATGTCCAATAAAACATAAGTCAGCTAAAGCACCAAAAAAAGAATAATAATAAATGTTAAGGCACTAAACATAAAAACCATAAAAATGATAAACACAAAATTAAAGATTGTGGTTACTTCTAAGTGGGAAGGCAAGGAATGGGACTGATAATATAAAACAAGCACAAAAATAGCCTCGGTAGTATCAATACTGTTCTATTTCCAAAATAGGTAATAAGTACACATGTGTTTGCGTAAGGACACTCCATTATGCCTCATTAATTCATTTTTATGTTAAATATTTTAATTTTTAGAAAAACAAAAACACAAAATTACAACGTATCAAGATCTCAACAGAATATATAAAGCTTATATATAGTTTACATAAACCATAAACATAAAAATATTAACTGGTTATTCTATGTGACTTGAACAATGGAATTATCAATTTTTAATTTTTTACTGTATTTCATGAATTTTCTATTCCAAATTTTCTACAATTACTATATATTAATTTTAAATCAAAATAATTCATCTTATTAAGAAAAAAAACTGACACAAAAAGAGTAACACAAATAAAACTTTTTTTCTATCTGAAAGTTTAAAATTATATTGCCTTGGTTTAGTATAGTGTCATTTACACAGCTAATAAGTTACCAGACACCTTACTAGGTCATTCACCAAACCTAGCCAACACGAGTTTATCAGCTTTAATGTGCTTTACCTGCTTGTTGAGTACTGGCTGTTGTAAGCCATCAAACAGAAGTCTGATGCTTTCATACTTGGTTTCTTCACCAATACACTTGACTAACAGATCTAAACAAAAAGGCCACATGTGAAATAATTTTATATTATAAAATGACTCACCATTAACTGGACCATAAAGCAAAATCACCACCCTGTTTCCCAGATATTAGGCAAAAACTGCAAATCAGTACTCCCCAAACCAGTGTGTCTATAAGAGGCTCCTGGACAAGAGGTTTTTAGGGTCAAGTTGACACATGCAGTATCATGTATCCCACTTTTGGAGATTCACAATGCACAATGCATAATGCAAGCTCTGAGAAATGCTGGAGTTAAAAAAAAAACTGCTAGTTGGAAAATAATACTTACTGTATTACCCCACTAAGGGAAAACAAAACAAATTAAACCCAAAAATGATGTTTGCACATCTGTACACACATGTATAGAAATGCATGGAAAAATGTAAAGATTAACACCCAGGGGAGGATAAGCTGACTTCTACACAGTGGGCAGAGGATAGCTTCTACTTTTTATTCTATATATTTTCATAGTGCTCTTAATATCAGAAAAAAGAAGTTTAATTTTTAAGGCAGACTTTTCTCAGTGAATATGAACACCTAATTTCTGGACTTTTGCATAAGTTACTATTAACCATCTTACAGACCAATCATTTTAAGAAATATAACAAATATTTAAACACTTATTTAGGGTCCAACAAGTACAGATTTGTGTCTGGCTGTATAGATGTCATCCACCACTAATATCCATTCTGTTACCAAGTCAATCCTTATTAAGATCTCCACTGAATATTTTCCCCAAGCAGAAAAAAAAGAAGTTATTCTTATATAAACAAGGTACTCAAATATTTATCCTTTTCCCCTATCATAACTAAACGCCTAGTGTTAGTCATAAAATATTCTAATGCTAGGAGACAAGGCCAAATTTAATTTACAATAGGCATAGTACATCCTTGGTATTTTCAAGATATGTGGCCCAATACAAATCTTTGTTAATCCTCAAACTCACCAATACTACATGGAATTTCCCAATTAATACACATGAAACTAATGAACACAGACATGTGATTCCTTCAGATACTTCAGGTGTCACTAAGCAAGAGATGAGGAGCAGAGAATCTTACAGAAAGGAATGCTAAGCTTACTTAAGAGCTAAGTTACTCTCCCAAACAGGAGTCTTAAAGTGAATGTGGTTTGAATTTGTGCCTCAGCAAAATAACAAATTACTATATTCTCTGGTTCTCCATGTTGTTTCTGAGTATCAAAGCTGAGACTGTTAAAAGTATGAACACTAAGGGTCACTATATCAGAAAACAGGTAAAAAAAAAATTCTTTCATCATTTGCCTACAGAAAATTTACTAAAAACAGCTTACGTTCACTTTTATATTCAGAGCAGACATTTAAGTTAATTATTTTCACAAGGAACAGCAGAACTATTCTAAGGCTAGTTCTTCAATATTAAGAATTCTCTAAGGTTCTGTCCTAAGCCCTCTTCTCTTTTTAAAAAAGACTTTTTTTAAAGTAGTTTTGTGTTCACAGTGAAACTGAGCAGAAGGAAGAGATTTCGCATATGTTCCCCGTCCCAAAACATGCTGTCTCCCACACTATCGACATCCCCAACAAGAGTGCACATTTGTTACAACTGATGAACACATATTGGTACATCATTATTACCCAGAGTCCGTAATTTACATTGGAGTTCGTTCCTGGTGTTGGACATTCTGTGGGTTTGGACAAATAGATAATGATATGTAATCACCATTATAGTTTCATTGCCCTAAAAAATCCTCTGTGTTCTGCCTATTCATCCCTCCCTCCCCTCCAGTCCACTGTCTTCTTAGTTTTGCCTTTTCCAAAATATCAGATAGTTGAAATTATACAGTATGCAGTCTTTTCAGATTGGCTTCTTTCTCTTAGTAAGATGAATTTCAGGCTCCTCCATGACTTTTCATGATGTGACAGCTCATTTCTTTATAGCACTGAATAATATCCTATTGTCCAGAAGTAGGAGTTTATTTATCCATTCACCTAAATAAAGAACACCTTGGTTGCTTCCAAATTTTGGCAATTTTGAAGTTGCTATAAACAATCATGTGCAGGTTTCTGGGTGGACATGTTTTCAACTGCTTTGGGTAAATATCAAGAAAGATAATTGCCAGATCTCACGGTAAGAGTGTGCTTAGTTTTGTAAGAAACTGCTCACCTGTCTTCCAAAGTGGCTGTACCATTTTGCATGTCCACCAGCAATGAATGAGAATTCCACATCTTCACCAGCAAATGGTGGTGTTAGTGTTCCGGATCTGGGCCATTCTAACAGGTGTGTGGTGGTATCTCATGGTTTTAAATGTGCATTTCCTTGATGACATATGATGTAGAGCATCTTTTCATATGCTTATGTGTAATCTTCTTTGGTGAGGTGTCAAGATATTTGGCCAATTTTAAAATCAGGTTGTGTTCTTATTGTTGAGTTTCAGGATTTCTTTGTACATTTTTGGTAACAGTCCTTTATCTAATATGTCTTTTGCAAGTATTTTCTCCCAGTCTGTGGCTTCTCTTTTCATTCTCTTTATAGTGTCTTTCACAAAGCAAAATTTTTAATTTTAATGAAGTAAAGATTATCAATTATTTCTTCCACAGTTCATGTCTTTGGTGTTGCAACTAAGAAGTCATTGCCAAACAGAAGGTCATCTACATTTTCTCCCTTGTTATCCTCTAAGTTTTACAGTTTTGCTTTTTACAGTTAGGTCTAAAATTGATTTGTTTGTTTTTGAGACGGAGTTACGCTGTCACCCAGGCTGGAGTGCAATGGCGCTATCTCAGTTCACTATAACCCCTGCCTCCCAAGTTCAAGCAATTCTCCTGCCTCAGCTTCCTGAGTGGCTGGGATTACAGGTGCCTGCCACCATGCCTGGCTAATTTTTGTAGTTTTAGTAGAGATGGGGTTTCACCATCCTGGCCAGACTGGTCTCGAACTCCTGACCTCAGGTGATCCACACGCCTCAGACTCCCAAAGTGCTGGGATTACAGGCGTGAGCCACCGTGCCCGGCCTATAATTGATTTTGAGTTTAGTTTTTGTGAAGGGTGTAAGGTCTGTGTTTAGATTTTTTTTTTTTTTTCTTGTATGTGGATGTCCGGTTGTTCCAGCACCATTTGTTGAAAAGACTAACTTTTCTTCATTACTTTTCTTCATTGTATTGCCTTTGCAACTTTGTCAAAGATCAGTTAACATTATTTATGTGGGTCTATATCTGGGCTCTCTATTCAGTTCCATCCATCCATTTGTCTATTCTTTTGCTAATATCACACTTTCTTGATCACTGTAGCTTTATAGTATGTCTTGAAGAAAAGTAGTGTCAATCCTGTGACTTTGTTGTTCTCAATCAAAATTGAGTTGGCTATTCTGGGTCTTTTTGCCTCTCCATATAAACTTTAAAATGTTTGTCAATACCCACAAAACAACTTCCTGGGATTTGGATTGGGACTGCATTGAATCTATAGATGAAGTTCAAAGAACCGACATCTTGAAAAAAAGAGTCTTCTTATCCACAAACATAAAGTATCTCTCCATTTAGTTCTTTGATTTAATTAAAGTTTTACAATTTTTCTCATATAAATCTTGTGCATGTTTTGTTAGATTATTACCCAAGTATTTCACTTTTCGGGGTGCTAATGCAAATGGTATTTTTTTTTTTAATTTCAAATACCATTTGCTCATTGATGATATACAGGAAAAGTAATTGAATTTTGTATATTATTACTTATTATTTGCAGAAGCGTTTTGGTCAATTTTTGGATATTCTACATAGACAATCATGTCATCTGTGAACAAAGATAGTTTTATTTCTTTCTTCCCAATCAGTATGCTCTTTATTTCCTTTTCTTGTCTTACTGCACTAACTAGGACTTCCAGTACAATGTTGAAAAGCAGTAGTGAGAGCATGCCTTGCTCCTCATCTTAGTGAGATAGCTTTTAAGTTTTTCATCAAGTGTGATGTTAGCTACAGGTGTTTTTGTAGATATTCTTTATCAAGTTGAGGATGTTCCCCTCTATTCCTAGTTTGCTGATATCATAAGTGGGTGTTAGATTTTGTCAAATGCTTTTTCTGCATCTACTGTTATGATCATGATTTTTCTTCTTTAGCCTGCTGATGTGATGGACTACCTTAATTGACTTTTGAATGAATACTAAACCAGCCTTGAATACCTGGGATAAACCCCACTTGGTATATAATTCTAACATCACTGCCATATCTGACTCTGGTTTTGATACTTGCTCTTTCTCGTCAAACTGTATTTTCTTGCCTTTAATATGTCTTGTAACTTTTTTATGATAGCTGGACATGACGCACAAGTTAAGAGGAACTGCTGCAAACAGGCCTTTAGTAATGTGGTGATAAAACATAGAGGGAGAGGAAGGGTTCTATAGTCCTAAGAAGGGGTCTCAATCTTTTAGTGAACCTGTACCACTGAACTGTGAACTTCACACATGCTTCTCAGGCCCCCCGGTCCCCCTTGCATAGGACAAGATGGCTAGAGTGGATTGGAGTTGGGTATTTCCCTTCTTCCATGTGGAAGGCCAGGGCTAGAGTTGGTTATTTCCCTTCCCTCAGGTCAGTCAGGCTCTGGTTAAATAGCTTCTCCTGAGGGTAGGGCCTTGTCAAGAACAGAGTGCCCTGACTAATGTATTTCAAAATGGTTCCCTTCTAGCCCCCCTGCCAGAAGCACCTGGGGATTTTTCTCCAATATTCACTGTGGGATCTTGGTCAAGGCCCTGGAGGTAAAACTCACAAAAAAAGTGTGGATGGGCTGGGCACGGTGGCTCACGTCTGTAATCCCAGCACTTTGGAAGGCCGAGGCAGGTGGATCACCTGAGGTTAGAGTTCAAGACCAGCCTGATCAACAAGGTGAAACCCCATCTCTACTAAAAATACAAAAATTAGCTAGGCGTGGTGGCGTGGGACTCCAGTCCCAGCTACTCAGGAGGCTGAGACAGGAGAATTGCTTGAACCCAGGAGGTGGAGGTTGCAGTGAGCCAAGACCATGCCACTTCACTCTAGCCTTGGCAACAGAGCGGGACTCTGTATCAAAAACAAAAAACAAAACAAAAAAAAATGTAGATGGCTAATCCCATGACATGATCCCCTGGAGTTTTTAATCTCTTAAAAAGAGATTTAAAAGGCTGTAGCAATTTGTCAGTTATACTTCAAGTTTCCCTAGCTCAGCACTGGCTTCTCCAGGGGTTTTGAGTTCACGGGTTTCTCTGCTCCAGCTAGCTATGATTCTCTCCAATCTGGGGGGCAGTGGTTTGCCATATGACCTCACTCTCTGGTGAATCTAGAAGCTGTTTAGTTTTTTTAGTGCATTCAGCGTTTTGCTTGTTACTAGGATGGAGTGATGACAGCCAGGTTCTTATGTGTCAGACCAGAAACTGGAAATCACCCTTTTGTCTTCTTACTCCATACTTTCTCCCTGTGCTTCATTATCTAATCACAAATGGCTCCCATCTCTCTACTAATCTATCCTATACCACCTTTTCTCCAACTTTTGAATCTCGATGTCTACGTGCTTAACAGACACTTCCTCCTGAGTAATTTACAGGCACCTCTCATTCAAAATGTTCTAAACTAAGAATCATCTGCTTTGACCCCTTGACATTTCTTCCTTATTATTTCCCATCACAGTAAGAGGTTACTACCATTCATTTCCTTAGTGTCCCAAACCTACTAACTTTACAGAAGAGGTGGCCATCCTCCTCCTTTGTGATATCTCTGTAACTTGAAAATGCCTCTATTATCACATGTATGTTTTGTCTATATGCCTGTCTTCCTCTAGACTGAGCTACTCAAGTACATTTTTTATATCCCTTGCATTTTGCATAATGCCTGGAATATGGTAGGTGCTCAATAAATTCGCCATGAATGAATTCTGATCTTTTAGTCATACACACTATTGAGCTATTCTTATGGTGTAGTGGACACAGGCTTTCAATGGTCCCACAACATGTCACTTTGACCAGTCTGACTATAAGTTATTTTTGAATGAATCTGGCTATTATGTGAGTAGCAACAGCCTTGCCTTAAAGTCCTAACATCTCAGTCTTAGTGATAACATCTGAAAGAATTATTTAACTAGTGTGTTAATTTTAACTGATCTTTGCAAGTATTTGTAAAATGAAAACTCACAGTAAAAATTAGCTTCAATAATTACTATACATTGTGACCTCAAAAGACGGCTTATTTATATGAAATTAAATTACTTCTTAAATATTACACCTGGAATATAATTCATCATTTCTTCAAAAGTCTGTTTTGCTCCTTTTTGCTTATCTTGGAGAGAGCGAGGTTCAGTGTTTTCACAGAATATAGCATCTAAAAAAGAGTAAAAAGAAGTATTTCTGGAATTTTCATCTACTTATACAAAAAGGATTTCCTCATAGTAGAAGTACTAATAAACCAAAGCAAAACAAGATTTCTTCCCCTTTTAGATTCAATTAAAATTACAGAGTACACAAAATATGAAACAAACACATGAGAAAATACAAACCTCTGAGAAGTGTTATGAGTGAGACCAAACGGTGCTCCTGGAATAGCTGTTCTAGTTTACACTGAAGATAGTAGTCAGTATACATTTCCAGGGTGTTTTTAAAGAGGATTCGAGTTCCCATTAAGAGATGATGAAGCCAGTCAGGAACCTGGAAAACTACCCGTCCTGAGAAAGGATCAAATGGGATACCTCATTGTTCCAGATAAATTGGTATTTTTGAAAATTTGCCAATGTAGAAAACACAGATGACCATGGTCTATCTTTTACTTGTAAACACTAGCAACTTTAATATGATCAAGGACAATTATATTGAATTATTATGAAAGGTATCTTCAATTAAAAAAACAGTTATGACGGGGCAATATTCAAGAACATTATTTGCATCACAGAAGTAAGATGAATTAAAAACAAGTCTTAAACTACTTAGATCTTACCTACATACATCAGGTAATCATAGACTCCTTCTACAGTCATCACCTCCATAAAATAATTCTGATTTTGCTTTCTCTCTGTATTTTCAGCACGGTTTGCATTATTTTTAAACAGATCATTGAAAAGCTAAAATAAAAGTTGGAATAATAAAAAGATATGTAGTTTATTACATCTGCTGACAATAATCAATAAGGATGAAGTGACACACAGCAAAGGCATTTAAACCTTTTCCAATCAAAACAGAATATTAGATAGGTTAATATATGTTTCTAAAATTCCCCATTTATGCCCCAAATTGCAATAAAAAATACATGTTCCCCAAAAATATTACATAAAAACTAAAATATTCATTTTAGTTACAGTACATAATTCATCATCCATAAAAGACCCCTCCTTTGTTTTTATATACCACAAAAGTTAACATAAAAAGATGTACAAATATATTATTGATAGCTAACTTTAAAACTAATGATTTAGGTCAGGCGCAGTGGCTCACACCTATAATCTCAGCACTTTGGAAGGCCAAGGCAGGCAGATCATCTGAGGTCATGAGTTTGAGATCGGCCTGGCCAACATAGTGAAACCCCATCTCTACTAAAAATACAAAAAAATTAGCCAGGTGTAGTGGTGGGTGCCTGTAGTACCAGCTACTTGGAAGGCTGAGGCAGGAGAATAGCTTGAACCTGGGAAGCAGAGGTTACAGTGAGCCAAAATCATGCCACTGCACTCCAGCCTGGGTGACAGAGCAAGACCGTCAAAAACAAACAAACAAACAAACAAAAAAACACTAACATGATTTAAAGATTATAAATCACTATGAGTAGAGGTAAAAATCCAGCTTCAGATGAGATTTATCTGGACAATATTCAAAGCCCAGAAAGGTCTAATCAATGTGTGGCAGCGGGGGAACCAAGATATTAAGAATTAATGGTTGCAGTGAGGCAGAAATTGCACCACTGCACTCCAGCCTGGGTGACAGAGTGAGGCTCTGTGGAAAAAAAAAAAAAAAAAAAAAAAGTGGGGAGGGGAGCAGAAGGGAGGGAAGGGAAGAGGTAAGGAGACTGTGGAGGAAAGTGTATTCACTTTTACCTGAAGATGAATTTTTTCAAAAGCCTCCTAGAAAAGTATCCTGAGAACAAAGACCATATATTCTATTGGCTCTTATGTCAGATATTATTAACGCTGAGGCGTGAACTTAAAACATTTTTCCTCAACCCAAAAAATAGGAAAAGGACTCTCTCTTCTGATAAATTATTCCCTCTACTCTTTTAAATTTTCAGTTTAATTTTTTTCATTGAAAAACAGTGATATTATACAGTAAGTCTGGAAAAGAGAGGAGAAAAACAACTCAATTTTGTTTTCCCTCTGTATTTTCAGCACGGTTTGCATTATTTTTAAACAGAAATCTAAAATAAAAGTTGGAATAATAAAGAGATATATAGTTTATTACATCTGTTGACAATAATCACTAAGGTTAAATAAAGCGACACAGAGCAAAGAGGCATTTAAACCTTTAAATTAAAACTCAACCACCTAATAGCATTACTATTAAACTTTTGTATATTAACTTGTACTCTCTATGTACATAGCCGCAAATCAATGAAGTTCAAAAAATAGCACATCCTACTTTTACACTTAGCACCGTATCAAATGTCTTTATGTTGCTTTATAGTTTTCATAAGCACAATTTCATCTGTTGCAAAACATTCCTTGAATGGATTTTCCTTAAAATAATCATTCCTACAATGTTAGAATTTCATGTTGTTTCCAATTTTTCACTTACATAAATGATATTTTAATAAACACCTTTACATGTTATAAGCTCTTCTCTTATTTTTCTCCCTGACAAATTCTTAGCATTCAGGTCAGGAGGTCAAAGAACATAAACACCTGATTTATTCTGTTACATAGTACCGATTTATTTCCCAAAAGATTGGGCCCATTTATTAGTCACCAGGAAAGCAAATACCCAGTTTGACCAAACTCATAAATCATTTTGCAAACATATTCCCTATGTACTAAAATTCACACTCCAATATAATTCTTCTTTCCCTATGTTCAGCCTGGTTAATCCTCTGAAATCATACCCATTAGGTCTTTCATATTTCATCTTTCACAAAAGTATGCACATATAGTGAAGGCCACCTAAAAAAGAATTTCATAAGAATCTCTCACATCTTTTCAAGCAGTTTTGAATATTAATCTCAATAATCCTGAAGGAGAAGACAAATATTACCAAGACTGATGAACTACACTATGTCTGTTTCTTAGGAGACAGAGCTATTACTGAGGAGGGCTGAAGACTTTCTCTAAGACACTTAAGATGCCTGAGCAGAGGAGAGGAAAGAATTAGGGTTCATATCTCAATTTCTCCTCTTGAACATTTTAACATTTTTATTTTATAATGACATTTAATTGAATTTTCATGCTCAATAAAGATAAACGTAACGATCAAGGAAAGCAAAATGGGCATTAATATTGACAAACCACAAACAAAATCAACGTAAGTCAAGTTTTCAGCCACTATATTCTTCAGAGCACTAGATAGGTTATCTTCTCCTGCTCTTCCCGATCTGCATGTGCATTTACTATTCAAGAATCTTAAGTACCAACCAGGGTTTTATAATGCAATGAATCTGTTTTGCTGGAAAACATCTGCAGCTAATAGTAAACCATTATTTAAAATCATAGTAGACCTGGGGGGAATATCAAACAAATTCTAAAAATATGAAACACAGTAACAACTTTTTTAGGTTTAGATACGTTTATGCAGAAGATCAGACAACACTGAAGAGGCAGAGATGGAAGACAGATCAGAAAAAGTTAACATAGACCACCAAAAAGTAGTGAAAATGAAGACAGAAAATATGGAGGAAGGCTTAAGAGATATGGAAAACAGAATGATAACTAAATGAAAACAGAACAACTAAAACAGAAGGAGGTAAGAGAGGGAATAGAGAGAAGGCAATATCTAAAGAACAATAGCTGAGAATTTTTCAAAACTGGTAAACTGAAGTAGACTGTTAAAGTAACAGCCCCCAGTGATCATGCTTCTCTAGAGCCAAACTCTTGTACAGTCCCCTCCTACACCAACTCTGGGCTTGGCTACATGAGTTGCTTTGGGACAAATGTTGAGCAAAAGGTTCAACGGAGTCCTGGAAAGTTGTGTGTTGGGGTGAGCCCTCTGAGAATGCTGGTACCATGAGAGCCCAGAATTGCTTGCTGAAGACACATTACCCAGCCAACAGGAAACATACACAGTCAGACATGTGAATGAGGCCACCTTTGGCCATCCAATTCAAGAAGCTCTAAGACTGCAGCCCAAGTGAGACCAGAAGTACAATGCAGCTAAGCTAAGTCCAAACTGCTGACCCACAGAATCATGAGCAAATAAGAGAGTCGTTTTAAACTATTCACTTTTGGAGTGGTTTGTAACACAACAATGTTTAAGTGATTTGTACCTAAAAGTAGGGTGTTGCCATAACATAAACCTAAAATACATAGTATTAGCTTTGGAAGCTAGGAGTAGGTGGAGGCTGGATAAATGGCAGGAGTCCGTAATAAAACTTGGAAAAAATGACAAGCTGTTAGTCAAGTCAGAAAGCAATGAGGTCGCTGTTCTTGGAAATGGAAACTTACATCACATGGAATGTATTCTTTGACCACAATGTAATTAAACTAGGATCAATAACAACAATAAAGGAACAATCTGAAAATACAAGAATGTTTGTAAACTAAAAAAAAAAAAAAAATTATAAATAACCCAGAGGTCAAAGAGGGGATCATAATAAAACATTCTGAACTGAATAACAAAAATACCACACATTAAAATTTACAAGTCAGTGTTTAAACAGATTTAAAGAAAAATGTACACATTTTAGTGCTTACATTAGAAAAGAAAGGCTAAGTTAAGCATTAGTTTCACCACAAGAAGTTAAAACTGTAATACAAACAAAAGCCCAAAGAAATACAAAGAATTTTTCAAAATAACAGAAATAAAGGTAATTTTAAAAGTCTGACAGAAAAGCTCAATAAAGCCAAAAGATAAAATGTCGAGAACAAAGAGACATAGCTACAGATGTCAGAAACAATGACAAGACAAAATTATTGACAACTTCACACCAATAACCTTACAAACTTAAAGTACAAAATTTGTCAAAAAATATAACCTATTGAAACTGACTCATGAAGTAATAAACCTGAAGAATTTTGTAATTGTTAAAGAAATTAAATTGGTTATAAAAAATTTTCCTACAAACAAAACTGCAGGCCTAGATGACTTTACCAACTCTTATCAAATATTTATAAAAAATCTACCAAAAATAAAAAACATTAATAAAACTTTGATACCAAAACCTAACAAGGACAGAATGAGAAAGAAAAATTATAGGCTATTTCTACTCATAAACATGAATGTAAACTTTCTTAATTTTTTTTTTTTTTTTTTTGAGACAGTCTTGCTCTGTCACCCAGACTGGAGTGCAGTGGTGCGATCTCGGCCCACTGTAACCTCCACCTCCTGGGTTCAAGCGACTCTCCTGCCTCAGCCTCCCGAGTAGCTAGGATTACAGGCACCCACCACTACATCTGGCTAATTTTTGTATTTTCAGTAGAGGCAGGGTTTCACCATGGTGGCCAGGCTGGTCTCGAACTCCTGACCTCAAGTGATCCATCCACCTCAGCTCCCAAAGTGCTAGGATTACAGGTGTGAGCCACAGCACCCGGTAGCTTCCTTAATCTTATAAAGGTTATCTATTAATACAAAAAGAGCTACACTATACTATTCAATGGTGAAATAATTAAACAATTTCCTTTGTATATAGCAGTCCTAGTCAGTAATAAAACAAAACTGCAATCATTTGTGACAATTGTGTAAACATAAAAGAATTACCAGATATTACTAAAACTAATGTTAAGTCTAGCAAGATTATGAAATAAAAATATTTCTATCTATATATACAAGAAAGTTATAAAAATGAAAATATTAATAATATTAAAGGTATCAACAAAAATAAGGATGGAGGTCCTCTGAGCTCCCATAGCTCCCGATGCTGGCACTACACCTTGGCATTAAACAGCTTCTTGAGGACAAGGAATGTATCTTTACATTCCCAGTGCCTAGCACTCAATAGTAGGCATGTAATAAAATGTTTGTTTAATGAATGGATAAAATACTTTATAAGCCATGAAAATTATGTAATGCCATCCAATAAACATAAACACAGTATAGCAATTAATTTATTATTATTGAAAGTTGGTGACATATAACCTAAGAAAACCACTTTTAAAAATCCCCAAACACAGAAGTAGCATAAGTTTGCAGATAAAGTATCCAAAGAAACATTTACCATATTAAAGCAAAGAACCAAGTAAGTATACACAATACCCTCTGTATACTGTGCAACTGATTTCCACATAAAGGAAATGTATAGTTCAATCTATTTCATTAACAAAGTATTCATTCTCCTGATAATGAAAAAGTCATCTCTAGTAGGGCAATTTAAAACTTAATGGTTCTTTAACGCAACGTGCCGTACCTTCTTGTTGTTTTCTGACGTAGGACTGAGAATGGTCAGTTCTGGTCTACTTGGTTTAGGCTTTGGAGATTCACATGAATTAATAAAATTCATGATAAAAGGTTCCAAATGCTGACCTTTCTGTGGTGATAGATTATTGTAAGAAAATAAAAAATAATTTTTAGTATATAATCCATCAAAATTTATCAATATTTAAATATGTTTATGATTATGTTATAGAACACACATAAATCAGTTATTCACCTCTTTCATTAGTTTTCCAGGAACAGATTTTATAATTTTCCCTGCAATTAAAAGTAAAACATTATTTTAGGAAGGCATAAAACTCTTCATAATTGCTCATATGAATACTTTACCAGGTAATTTTAAATACGAAATAGCCAAATTAAAACTGTAAAAAGTATTTATGATTGACTATTTCACACTCTATGGAAATTTCAATAAATATGGTATTCTGAAATATTTATAATAGATACAATATTTGGGATTTACTCTAAAATGATCCAGTGAGGTAGGTGGTGGGAGAAGGGATGGAATAAGCCAAGGGTTGATAACAAAATTGAGTGAGAAGTTTATTACACAATTGTGTCTACTTTTGTGAAAATTTCCATAAGAAATATTTTCAAAGGATTTTCAGTAACAGTGAATATATAATGGTATCTAAAGATATGCAAAGGCCAGTCAAAAAAAAGTTTTAAGAATTGCCTCAATATTTAAAACTATTTCAGTTGTTTATATTCTGAATTTTAGATTAAGAATTTCTATTCTAAATCCTATATTTGCCAAAATTACTTCCTGATCTCCAGGTTCCCTTACTGTAAAACATCAAATATCTTGAGATTTTCTCCAGCATTTAGAAATGACTGTTAAAAATCAATCAAAACTGATAAATACAACTTAAACTGCTTTCCAAATAAATTGGAAAAAAGTAGATTTATGGCAACAGAAAGGGACATTAATAATAAAGAATAAAAATACTGTTTTGTGACAGGCAAACCACCCAACCTTCCCACTTGGCTATTTCTAGTATTTCTGGTTCTCATAACACCTCCTCCTTAGAATGTTCCCAAGTTCCTTAAATCATATGATTTCATCCTATGCTTTTTTGTCTTCTATGTGTTCTTACTGAGCCAAATTATTTGCTCAATCTGATTTCAAATAAAATTCAAATCTTTAAACCCTGCCTATCTCCTGGACTCTCCTACTTTATAAAACTTCAACTGGATTCTATAAACTCAGTAAGTTCAAAGCTACTGTTAATGTAGCCCCTATTCCAACAAGTAACAGCATTCATCCAGTTATTTAAAGAGAAACTTGGATCATCCTTGATCATTTCTTCTTCAATCAAACCTAGTCAGTAATCAGGAATATCCAAATCTCCTAGACACCATATATAACCAAATATTTTGTCCTCACTTTTTTCCCCTAATAAAAAGATACACACACACTAAATATTTTGACTTAAATAAATGTATTGATTTGGGTGGGGGGGGTGGGTGTAGACAGAAGCCAAATGTCCCCCTGCACTATTTAATTCACTGATTTAGTTCCACATACTACTTCAGATTACATCATATAAAACATATTTAGAGGCTAGGCAAGGTGGCTCCATGCCTGTAAGCCCAGCAATTGGGGAACCCAAGGTGGGAGGATCAATTGAGGAGAGGAGTTCAAGATCAGCTTGGGCAACATAGCGAGATCCCACTTCTACAGATATTTAAAAATTAGCCACGTGTGCTGGTGTGTACCTGTAGTCTTAGCTACTTTGGGAGGCTGAGGCAGGAAGGATCACTTGAGCCCAGGATTTGAGGTTGCAGTCAACTATGATTGTGCCACTGCACTCCAGCCTGGGCAACAGCGTGCGACTCTGTCTCAAAAAAACATAATGAATAAAAAATAAAATATATTTAGAAATATTGTTTTTATACTGTAGCAGTAGTAGTAGCAGTAGTATTAGAGATGTAGTCTCACTCTGTCACCCAGGCTGGAGTGCAAGTGGCATGATCTCGGCTCCCTCCACTTGCCAATTTCAAGCAGTTTTCCTGCCTAGACCACCCAAGTAGCTGGGATTACAGGTGCCCGCCACCAAGCCCAGCCAATTTTTGTATTTTTAGTAGAGACAAGGCTTCACCATGTTGGCCAGGCTGGTCTTGAACTCCTGACCTCAAGTGATCCACCCACCTCGGCCTCCTAAAGTGCTGGGATTACAGGTGTGAGCCACTGCACCTAGCCAATGCTATATTATTTTTTAACTTTTTTTGTTTTTGTTTTTTGTTTTGCTCTGTTGCCCAGGCTGGCGTGCAGTGGTGCGATCTCGGCTCACTGCAACCTCCACCTCCCGGGTTCAAACAATTCTCCTGCCTCAGTCTCCTGAGTAGCTGGGACTACAGGCGCCCGCCACCATGCCCAGCTAATTTTTGCCTTTTTAGTAGATACAGGGTTTCACCATATTGGTCAGGCTGGTCTAAAACTCCTGACCTCAGGTGATTCACCCCTCTCAGCCTCCCAAAGTGCTGGGACTACAGGTGTGAGCCACCATGCCCAACCATTTTTTTAACAGTTTTATTCAGATTTGTCCAGCTTATATTAGTTTGGTCTGTTTTGATGTTTATGTAAAAAGAATCAGGCTGTACGTATTCTTTCATGTTTTGTTTCTTTCATTCAACATTTTTAAAAGTTCATCCACATTGTTGCTAGTAGCCTCATGATATGGGTATTCAATGTTATGACTTTACCACAGTTTACCTGTCCATTCAATTGCTGATGAACATTTGTGCTGTTTCTAGTTTGGGCTATACAAACAATTCTACTACGAACGTTCTTAAACATGGATGGATTCTCCAAAGTATGTATCTGAGAAAGGAACCGCTGGGTCCTTCAGTTTTTATACCAAACAATTTTTCCAAGTAGTTTTTCAATTTATAGTCCTACTAACAGTGTATAAGAGTTCCTGTTGCTTTACATCTGCACCAATACTTAGCACTTAGTATAATCAGACTTTTAAAAACTTTGGTGAATGTGGTGTTTCCCAAATATGATTCTAATTTGAATTTCCTTATTAATGAAATTAGGCATCTTTCTATATATTTATTGACCATCTGATTTCCTCTTTTGTGAAGTGTTTTTTCTTTTGTTTTTAGAGAAAGGGTCTCACTCTGTCACCCAGGTTGTGCTCATAGCTCACTGTAACCTCGAACTTTCTGGGCTCAAGTGATCCTCCCGCCTCAGTTTCTGGAACAACCAGGACTACACATGCATGCCACCATACCCAGCTAATTTTTTGTTGTTGTTTTTTGTAGAGTCAGGGTCTCACTTACGTTGCCCAGGCTGGTGAAATTATTTTTCTTCTGTCCATTTTTCTACTGTATCGTCTTCTAATTGAATTTGCAATATTTGCAAATATTTTCTCCCATTGTACAGGCTAAATAGTTGCAAAACATACAGGTAAAATATCCATAAATATTTCCTCCCATTCTACAGTTGTCTCTTCACTCTGCTGCTTGTTTCCTTTACTGTGTAGAAGCTTTTTATTAGGTTGGTGCAAAAGTGAGATTTTTGCTGTTTAAAAGAAAAAAAAAAGGCAAAAGCCACAATTACTTTTGCACCAACCTAATAGTTTAATCTAGCCCCATTTGTCTATTTTTGTTTTGCTACCTATGCTTTTGAACTCTTAGCCATAAGATCTTTGACTAAAGTCGTGAAGCATCCTCCCCTTATTTTCTTCTAGCAGTTTTATAATTTGGGGTCTTACATTTAAGTCTAATCCACTATGAGTTTGATTTTTTAATTATGATTGATAGGGGTCTAGTTTCATTCTTCTGCACATGGATATCCAGTTTCCCCAGCACTATTTACTGAAAAGGGTATCCATTCCCCCATGTCTTGACACCTCTGTCAAATTTAGTTGATTGTAAATATATGGATCTATCTCTGCAATCTTCTAATATCTTTACAGGTTTCTATATAGGACTCTAGTCTACTTAAATATGGCTACTTCATAAGAGTTCAAATGTATACCCAATGTCCCGGTAGCATTTCTTGAAAAGTTGACTCCTTCCCCATTCTGCAGAGCCATGCTCACAAATCAAGTGTCCACAGATATACAGATCGGTTTGGGGTTTTCTGTTCTGTTCCAGGGTCTACTGATTAATTTAGTATTATAAGTCAAGACATGTGATAGAGCTCTCCAACCTTGTTCTTCTTCTAAAGTGTGTTATCTACTTGGTCCTATGCATGTTTATATAAATTACAGATTCAGTTTCAAGGTATATACACATATGCAACTTGTTTGATTTTGATTGGGACTGTATTATAGCTAGAAATCAACTTGGGGAAAAATTTACATCTTTACAATATTGTGGTTTCTAAACAATGAATATGATTTCTATTTTCTTGGGTCGTCTTTAACATCTCTCAATAAAAGTTTGCAATTTTCTCTATAATGGTCATGCACACACATACGCTACTAGGTTTATTCCCAGATACGATTCTAAGTACCTTTAGTATCATCCTTCAAACTGCTGCCAGAGTTGGATTTCTGAAACCTAAATCCGATGAGATTTCATTGTTTAAAATCTATCAATATCTCTTTCTCCCTGCCTAGATGATCAAGTACAAATTCCTTACCATGACACATGTTGCCATGACTTATCTTTCTAGTCTCACTCTTACATGTACTCTACGTTCAAGATACTCCAAACATTACCAGCTGATTCCGTCTTTCATGCTTCTTGTACATGCCCGTCTCTCCAAGTGGAATGATCTCCTCATCTATCTCCTGCTGATTTATATTACTCTTTCAAGATTAGACAAATTATACCTTCCTAAGAAAGGCTTCCCTGTTTCCCTATGAAGAACCAGCCATTCCTTTCTCTCAGCTGGATCTTCAAAGGCGGGTAATATGGAAGAGCATTTAAAGTAGAAGAAAAGAGTATAAACAAAGGCACTGGAGCAAAAGAATATAAGGGATTCAATTTTATTAAAGTATGAAAGGAAGTAGTAAGAAATAATACTGGTAAGATATATTGGTATCAAAGCACATAGTGATTTTCAGAGGGTTCCATATTAAACAATAAAGATTTCCTAAGTTAATAAAGAGAGAAAGACCAAAGGATTTTAGATATGGTCAAACATGCACTTTAGGAAGATTAATCTGGCTGTGTTATATAAGATAAACTGATAGAGGGCAGGAGGAGGATGGGAATCCAGGAGACTAGATAGGAAACTTAGTACAGTTCAAATAAGAGGCAATGAAAACTGAACTAAGGAAAGAGTAAAGGGAAGGAAGAGGAAGACATGAGTTAGACACCAAATAGGAAAAACTTACAGAATCTGGGAACTAAAAAGATGTGTAAGGCAGGGCATGGTGACTCACACCTGTAATCCCAGCACTTTGGGAGGCTGAGGCAGGTGGATCACTTGAACTCAGAAGTTCAAGACCAGCGTGAGCAACATGGTGAAACCCCATCTCTACTAAAAATACAAAAATTATCTGGGTATGGTGGTGCGCACCTGTAGTTCTCAAGAGACTGACGTGGGAGGAACGCCTGAGCCCAGGAGGCAGAAGTTGCGTGAGCTGAGATCACACCAACACACTCCAACCTGGGTGACAGACAGAGACTCCATCTCCAAAAAAAAAGATGTGTAGTGACAGCATGGGAGAGAAAATCCAAGAGGTAATGGTAAAAATTCAAGCATGACTGAAATGACTGTAGCATCATTAACAAAATTACACATTGGTTCTGAAAAGATAATAGGAGATCAGATGGTGACATTCAACTGGGTATCAGAAAGGTATAACTAAAGGTCAGACTACATTTAGGTGGGCAGATCACGAGATCAAGAGATCGAGACCATTCTGGCCAACATGGCGAAACCCCATCTCTACTAAAAATATAAAAATTAGCTGGGTGTGGTGGTGTGCGCCTGTAGTCCCAGCTACTAGGGAGGCTAAGGCAGGAGAATTGCTTGAACCCAGGAGGTAGAGGTTGCAGTGAGCCAAGATGGCACCGCTGCACTCCAGCCTGGACAACATTTCAAGACTCTGTCTCAAAAAAAAAAAAAAAGAAAGAAAAATAAACATTTACATATAGGTAAAAATTAAAATAATAGGTTCTGTGGAGACTGGCAAGAGGAAAGTTGAGGACAGAGCTTGGAAAACATCTATATTTACGTGTATAGAGATAAGGGAGGATTGTGTAGAACGGAAATGTAGTGATGGGACTGAAACAGTTAAGAGAATAATATGCAATAATGAACGCCAAAGGCAAAGAATTTCTAAAGGAAAGAATGCTGCAAAGGAGGTCAAGAAGACTGAGGAGTGAGAAGATGTCTCTGTTAACAACGAGATCACTGACCGGGCATGGTGGCTCACTCACGCCTGTAATCTCAGCACTTTGGGAGGCCAAGGCAGATGGATCACCTGAGGTCAGGGGTTCGAGACCAGTCTGGCCAATGTGGTGAAACTCCATCTCTACTAAAACTACAAAAAATTAGCTGGGTGTGGTGGTAGGCACCTGTAATCTCAGCTACTTGGGAGGCTGAGGCAGGAGAATCGCTTGAACCTGAGAGGTGGAGGCTGCAGTGAGCCAAAATCACACCACTGCACTCCAGCCTGGGTGACAGAACAAGACTCCACCACAGAAAAAAAAAAAAAAAAAAATCCAATCACTGATAACCAGCAGGTGGAATAGTAATTAAGGAACAGTTTTTAAAACAGAATGGAGGCATGCCAAGGGTTTATGAGATGATTCTTTGGAAAATTTCAGACTACATTTAATTGAATCCTTTTTTTATATTTCTATTTTTTACACATGTACTTATAACGTATGTACTATATTAGTGGTTAGAGAAGATGATCTATCTGGATTTCTGTTGAACTCGTTGCTATTTAGACAAACTATAATAAATAGTTCATCCAAAAGTGATAGCTGAAATTAAGCGCTCGAGTATTACAACACAAAAACACTTTCTGAAACATTATCTTCAGGAAATACTAACTTCCATCTCTAATAGTAAAAATATAATAATGTCTTCAGTAACCCAGCAGACTGTGCTTTGACTACAGATTCTATATCTGTCATAATAAAAATTAGTATTTTAAAAAATAGAGCAAATATAAGCTTTCTGACACATCTTAATTTCCTTTACAATAGTACTAGTAGAAATAAGGCAATTACTAACTGCACAATGGTTTTACTAATTATAAAGTTACTTCGAAATTAAAGATCAAAAACCTAGATTATTTTTCTAAGTTACTAATGAAAACTTCAAAACAAATTAACAACGATATTCAAAGCAGAAATGTTACCACAATCTCATGTGCACATTCCATGCCAGTTTTATAGCCAACATTTAAACTTTAAATAAAATTCATGTACGGAAGTACCATGAAATGAAATTTGCTCAGAATGACATTAAGATTAATTCAAGTTAACTAAAAGTCAGTTTACACAAAGTTTACTTACCTAAATTACTACTACAAGTGACCCAAAAATTAGGTTTTATAATACAAAAAAGGAAGAGCGAGCATGATATAACTTAAAGATGTGGAAAAATGCAACAGTCTTAAACCAAGTTAAATGTCAACAGATCTAGTCTTTTTGAGATATTTAATGAGAAATTTCAAATACCACAGCTATTCATATACTGTATGATGAAAACACTGATTAACCTATGCTAAAATCTCTACTTTTCTTATATTTAAATTTAAGAAAAAAAATTTATAAATACATTGACTAATATAATTTTCTGTGATGAGGACAAATGGGTAGAAGTGACTGCTTAAATAATCAAAACTCCAAACGGACAGATTAAGGTCAGCATCTGACAATTTCTCTCTAAATGCAGAAATAAGGGCCCTCGGAGTTTACCATAGGCTATAGTATATAAATATTTTTCTAAATTAATCTGAAAATGCTGATTCTTTTCAGCTTATTCTCTTATAATGATTCCTTAAATTGACTTACCAAGATTTACATCTGGTAGTATCTTATCAAGAAATTGTGTTTCCCCACCATTAGGGGAAAGAAAGTCTGCCAGAAGTTGACTATTACTTAGTTCTGGATGCTGCAGAAGTTTCTTGAATGAACAAAAAAAAAAGGGAAAAAACAGTTTAGAAATCTAGAAGCGTAATCAAAACTGTATTTTAACTTTTTTAAAATTTTAAATCCCCAAAAGCTACTTTATATTTAAAATAATAACAAAGCAACTGCATTTTTAGAGGGAAGAGTATAGGATAGTAGGTAAGACCTTGGCCTTCATAGTCAGATATGAATGGGTTCAAATTCTGGCTCTTCCACATGCTAGATTCTTGGAAAACACCTAAATCGAAAACACCTAAGTGACACTAGAAAAGTTCCTAAAGTGCCCAAGAGTCAGTTTCCTAACTTATAAAACGGAAATAACGACACTACCGACTTTATAGTATTGTTATATAAAGCATTTAGCACAGTATCTGACACACAGGAAGTAAAACTAAACATCAGCTACTATTATTTCCCAGTTTCTAAACTATAGAAAAATATGATAGCATGATACAATTGTCTCGATAAATTTTTAGAAGTCAGCATAAAGGGTTTTGCAGGAAAACTAGATGTGGAAATGTGAAAAATCTGTTGTCTGTTCTTCCTGCAACACTATTTTCTAATAAGATAACACGGGCCAGGCACAGTGGCTCACTCCTGTAATCCCAGCACTTTGGGAGTCTGAGACAGGTGGATCCCTGAGGTCAGGAGTTCGAGACCAGCCTAGCCAACGCAGCGAAATCCCGTCTGTACTAAAAACACAAAAATTAGCCAGGAGTGGGGGGGGGGTCCTGTAATCCCAGCTACTTGGGAGGCCGAGGCAGGATAATCGGTTGAACTCAGGAGGCGGAGGTTGCAATGAGCCGAGATCGTGCCGTTGCACTCCAGCCTGGATGACAAGAGCAAAACTCCGTTTCAAAAAAAAAAAAAAAGACTTTTAAAAGCCAAAATTAACCCAAAATTACCTAATAGTTTCCTAACTATGAGACAGTTACAAAACTTTATAAGCAGAAATCTACATTAAAAAACCAGTACAGCTATCTCTAATTTAAATCCATATTACGAGAAAATATTTCTTCTAGAGTGAGGTACTCTAGTTTGTAGAAATAATTAGCTGGTTCAAATAAAGAGTTAATAGTATCAACAAAAACATGGCCTTATGTTTTATCCAAACACATCCTTGCAGTAGCTAATTATTTCATATTTCAATTTTCACATCACCAAAAATTTACATAGTATATATATATATATTTTTTTCAACTTGGAGTTGAAAGCATTCAACAGTTCAGAGAGAGGAAATAAAGTGTAAATACTCCTTGACACTGCTCAGTATTTTTAATTTTAAAGTATTTCTTTTCAGCTAGGAAGCATCCAAATTTAACTGAATCGACAATTTTTTTAAAATATAAAATTCCATGCCCAAATAAAATATTTTTTGAATAAATAAAAGTATCCTCCCTTGTAAGCACTAGATAAAGAAAGATGGTTATTAATCCTGGAGAGCCTGATGTCTCAAGTAACTTTTATGATGACTGTACCATGTATTTAAATAATATACCCATACATTTAACATAATGTAACGTGCACACACTGAGAAAAATGGAATTCAATTCCACGTAGCAAATGGTAGGGTTGATCCCAGGAAATTGGAAAAATATCTATGAACCCAAAAGAAAAGGGACTAAGGAATAACATAGAAGACTCCAACGTTCAGAAAAAGCTAAACACAGAAATCAAACAGAAAACAGAACAGTAACAAATATTCTAAGAATACTATCCAATATTCTTCAAATGCATCTAATCTTTTACACCAAAAGTTTCTTTTTTTAATGTCCTATACAAAGTTTTAACTAGCCTAAAATTAAGTAAAGATTTTTCTCACCCTAAGAAAATATCTTGTATTTCATTCAATTTGGAAAGGGGGAAGGAATATACTTTTGACAAAAATTTGTTCTAAAATTCACATGGAAAAATGTTTTTTAAATTAAAATCCACATGGACAGGTATTTATAAACCGAAGCACATATGTACAAAGAGAAAAAGAGACAAATTAGAGAATGCTATGATTAGCAACATTTGGAATTAATACAGTTGATGCTATACCTGTAGATATTCTTGAAACTCTTCCCGCTTAGACTTCAAGAATTCATAATTTTTGGGGCCAATGATCCTCTTAGAAGGAAGCTGGGCATCAGGAAATGTACCTGAAATTAGCATATATTATAGTTATTACTGTGTTCTGCTACTATTTTTAAAACCTTAAATTAGGATTTAAAATGTACTATGGCACATTCAGATTAGCAATACTGCCTTGTAGAGATGTGACATTATTCTTTGAATAATCTTCACAAAACCAGAGAGCTTCAAGTCAGAAGTCCAGATCAAAGAACTTGAGTCTACTGATAAACAAAAATATCACTCTTGTAACAATCACTGTTTGATGTAGATTTTTTAGCTTTCTATCCTAGTAAAACAGCTTCAAAAAATTATTATGAGATTGTTTTGAAATTGGTGAGATTCTATTAGACAAAACCTTACTAAAGAAATAACTAATTTCTCATAGGGAAAAAAGATAGCATTTTGTCAATGCTATATAAATGGCTTAAAATCAAAATGTAGGCTGGGTACAGTGGTTCACACCTGTAATCCCAGCATTTTGGGAGGCCAAGGTGAACAGATCACTTGAGGTCAGAAGTTTGAGACCAATGTGGTAAAACCCCATCTCTATTAAAAATACAAAAAAATTAGCCAGGCGTGGTGGGAAATGCCCGTAATCCCAGCTACTTGGGATGCTGAGGCAGGGGAATCACTGGAACCTGGGAGGCGGACGTTGCTGTGAGTGGAGAGCACACCACTGCCCGCCAGCCTGGGTGACAGAGACAGACTCATCTCAAAAAAAAAAAAAAAAAAAAAAAAGGCCACCAACATGGTGAAACCCTATCTCTACTAAAAATACAAAATTAGCTGGGCGTGGTGGCACATGCCTGTAATCCCAGCTACTCGGAAGTCTGAGGCATGAGAATCGTTTGAACCCAGGAGGCAGAGGTCGCAGTGAGCCAAGATCGTGCCATTGCACTCCAGCCTGAGCAACAAGACGGAAATGAGGAAATGAAGGAAGGAAGAAAACAAGGGAGGGAGGGAGGGAGGGAGGGAGGGAGGGAAGGAAGGAAGGAAGGAAGGAAGGAAGGAAGGAAGGAAGGAAGGAAGGAAGGAAGGAAGGAAGGAAGGAAGGAAGGAAGGAAGGAAGGAAAGAAGGAAGGAAGGGTGGGTGAATGTGCTTTCTCAGATAGGGCTGGCTTTAGAAATTTTAGTATCAAAAAAGAAAAGTATGGAGATAAATTGTCTTCTCTCAGTCTTAAACAAAAAAAGTAGTTTTCAGAGAAAGAATGACGATGGTCCTGCACCAGATTGGTAGAGAGAAAGATAAAACCATTTGAACACAAGTACAAACTCAAAATCTAGGCAAAAATATGGAGTGGGACCTTATATTCTTTATCTTCCTATAATAATCACCCTTATCACAGGCTTTGCTCTTACATCAGAGAAAGGAATGTTCCTTACCCTTCTCAATTAAAAACCAACCTGAATTTGGATCAGGGGACACTCTACGGAGCTTTTCTAAAATAAAAAGATTTAGAACACACAAATAAAATTCACCAAGCTACATACAAGAAAAAAAAAAAGCTGGAAATTCTTTGTAACTATATCCCGGATATTAACTAAAATAAATACATTGATGAGACAGGAAGAACAAAAAAAGAGTAAACAGAGAGCCCTTTCTAAAATATAGTTTTAAAACAGCTATTTTAAAATTTTGATTTTACTTAAAAAAAAGCATAAATATGCATTGCAAGAATTTTAAATATACAGATAAATAAAAATAAGAAGATAAACAGTACATTTCCGTTATCAATAAAAGTGTACACAAGCGTCAATGTTGTATTTCTTGTATTTCAATTACTTAAAATAAAAAAATTAATCTGGTATCACAGCTTTAAAGAATGCTAATGCTGAAATGTAATGTTTTATCCAAAAAGAATAACATACCATGAAATTCTGTTAGTTTTGATTCAAGTACATAGAATTCAAGGTATCTTCTATAGACAGACCAATGTTCAGGTTCGTGTCCAACTGTAAATTGAGTACACACACACTGAGTAACAAATAATTTCAAAACCCTAAAAGAATGTTGTATTTAATACATTAAGAATACAAAGCTGGCTGGACACGGTGCCTCACGCCTATAATCCCAGCACTTTGGGACGCCAAGGTGAGTGGATCATTTGAGGTCCAGAATTCGAGGCCAGTCTGGCCAACATGGTGAAACCCCCCCGCCTCTACTAAAAATACAAAAATTAGCCAGGCGTGGTGGCAGGCGTCTATAGTCCCAGTTATTCAGGAGGTTGAGACACGAGAATCGCTTGAACCCAAGAGGCAGAGGTTGCAGTGAGCTGAGATCGCGCTGTTGCACTCCAGCCTGGGCAACAGAGCGAGACTCTGTCTCAAAAAAAAAAAAAAAAAAAAAAAGAATACAAAGCTGGACATCATTCCACAGTCGTAATTTGTTATTTTTGGCATAACATTATTAACACATTTTATCCCATATTTTAGTTACCTACAAGTGACTAATAAATTTCATCTATGAAGTTATCTCAAATATACTTTTTCTATAACAGAATCAGAGCTGACAGAAACTTTAAAATATTATGCAATTATGATTATTTTTAAACTGTCACCAAAAGATGTATTTCATAAGAGTTTTTTATTGATTTGGGGTTTCTCAAACATTTACCATATTGTGTCCTAATTTAATATAGTATAAAGCAGTACTATCCAATAGAACTATCTGCAGTTAGGAAGATGCTCCATGGATCTGCATTAATATACTAGCTACTAGCCACATGTTGCCACTGAGTACTTGAAAGGCGGCTAATGCAACTAAAGAACTGAAATTTTAATACAATTTAATTAGAGTTTAATTACCACATGCAGCTAGTGGCTACTAAATTGGGCAGCACATAGTAATGGTTTAAAGAGTAAATCTGGAATCAGACTGCCTATTCTAATCCCAGTTCACCTTGCCCCCATTTACGATGTGGCCTTGAACGAGTAACACCACTGTGTACCTTGCAGTGTGTAGATGCAGAATAACAATAATTGTGTCTATCACCTAAAATAATCCACACAAAGCACTTCTGTACAGTGCATAGCACAGCATAGCACAGAGTAAATACCTCATAAATGTTAACTGTTATTGTTAACATCTAACATCATTCTACCATAGATTTCAGAATGCAGTAGATCGAGTGAAGCAATACCACAACCATCCAAAACAACACATCTATTTAGAAAAAAATCAACCTGATCACAACATATAAAGCAAATCCTAGTTTTCTTCTTCAACACTGGTCTTAAAAGATCCATAGTATATTTAGGCTAGGTTTTTAATGCTGAAATTGTTATTTTGTTACCCACATAAAATCAATACACTAAATGATATACTTTTTTCTCCCTGATAGATCATGGTTTCTAAGAGCACATTTCATTGACAGTAGAAGTCTGCAGCACTGGTGACAAAAAAATTATCTTTAAAATACAAGCTTTTGGCCCAGCACAGTGGCTCACACCTGTAATCCCAGTACTTTGGGAGGCCAAGGCGGGAAGACCACTTTGAGCCCAGGAGTTCGAGACCAGACTCAGCAACATAGTGAGACCCTTTCTCTACGAAAAAGTTTTAAAATTAGCTGGGCATGGTGACATGCACCTATAGTCCCAGCTACTCAGGAGGCTGAGGTGGGAGGATCGCTTGAACCCAGGAAGTCGAGGCTGTAGTGAGCCACAGTCACGTCACTGCACACCAGCTTGGGAAACAAACCAAGACCCCCTCTCAAAAAGAAAAAAAAAAAAAATTAAATTAAAAAATAAAATAAAATACAAGTTTTAAGATTTTTGGGTTTTTATTTTTGAATTACTGAGCCATGAATTTATAATTTATGTTAAATTAATTAACCTTTTAAGATAAAGCATAAAAATTAAAAATAGTTGTCCTAAAGCAAAAACAAAAGTATATTCCAAACAAAACTAAGTTTGAAATGGAAATCTGACTCAGTTTAACAACCGTTTAGCTGTCCACCTGTCAGAATTAACAACAGTTTAGCTGTCCACCTGTCAGAATGCTGAAAGAACAGCAACTAGTAAGACTGAACAGTAATTCCAGCAAAATCAGGCAGTATGGTGTAAGACCTGGACAGAGTAAGACTCTGCCTGATATTTAGTTATGATAGGAAAAATTGTAACTAGCTACTGTGGGCATTCTTCCCTCCCAATTTCTATGTCTCATGTTCTTGAAACAGGATCAACTTCTGAGGAAAATCAGAAAATCTAATACATTTTGCAAAATAAAAATAATTAGCACTGATCTTCACCCTACCACTTATCCTCTCAAAACCATTTTTTAACATTGCCACTTTTTTTCCTTCTTTCCTCATAACTCCCTCTTCCTGAGCTCAACTTTATTTTCTGCTCATCATTCTCAAAATGTGGTGCTATTCGTTATACTCACTGCCCCACTTCTTAGAAAAAGTGCAAAGTGGTCACTGTTTTATTTTTTAATTCGATTTCTTTTTATCATGTTACAAGTGGGACTTTAAAGTGGTGACTGTTTATCCTGCTACAGATGCTGTTAACCCTGGTCTCTATTACAGTCTATACCTGAAATAACCGAAAGAAAAAGTATAGCAAAACATGAAGAAAACCTGTAGTTTTAGCCATATTTTCATCAGTCCTTTTTTCTTGGAAACAGGGTTTCACTCTGTCTCCCAGGCTAGAGTGCAGTCACATAATCTCGGCTCACTGCAACCTCCGCCTCCCAGGTTGAAGCAATCTTCATGCCTCAGCCTCCAGAGTAGCTGGGACTACAGGAACGCACTACCACGCATGGCTAATTTTTGTATTTTTAGTAGATACAGGGTTTCGCCATGTGGGCCAGGTGGGTCTCAAAACTCCTGACCTCAGGTAATCCACCCACCTTGGCCTCCCAAGGCCAAGGCCTCCCAAAAAAAGTACTGCAATTAAAGGCGTGAGCCAGCATGTTTGGCCATATTTTCATCAATTCTAATTAGTCCACAAAATGGGTGAGAGAAAACGCTGTCTTAATTAAACTAGAATAATACCTGATATAGTGCTATATGGATTAATGATAATTAAGTAAGTACAATGGCTAATGATGGCAACAAAACCATTAAAAGAATATTACATTGAATGCCTGATGGACTGTCAGGTGTCTAGCAGGCATCACTCAATAAGTGCTGATTGAATGAGTTAGTTAACTGCTATGAAGATAACTTAGGACATCCTAAGCTTTCTTTCAATTTTCTGTTCTGGACACTTCTTTTTTGGATATGCAGCCATATTTGCTAGCTAGAAGTGGCAAAATGTTTATCACACTTGCTAACAACAGACTCATTCATGGGTATCTTTTAAGAAAGGTGCTCAGAAAGCTTCCTACCTGCTCTTCTATCATTTCTTTCAACATCAATACAAAACACAGGAATTCTTTCTTTTTTCTCCTTCCTTTCAGAGGAGGGATCCTCAAAAAAGTCTACATATGGAATGCTAATTTTCCATGCAGCAAGGTTTCGGGGAGTATTAGGTGTGCTCACAGCCTCCACTGGAGAATCATCTTCCATTACAACAATACCTTCTTCAATCTGGAAAAAAAATTACCAGGATAAATTTAATATTCCCAATACCTTTAGAACTATAGCATATGAGATACAAGTATAAAGTAATATGCCCATATCAACTGATAATTTTTAAGACTCTAAAAGCTAGGTGATATTAAATTTTCTACTGAAAAAGTATAGATAAAAAGCTAAGAACAAGTTACTAGCATCAACTCCAAGTTTTCTTACATCATCTGTATATGAAAATATAATAGGCTGGGGACAGCACCTATAAGCCCAACACTTTCACAGAGACTGAGGTGGAAGGATTGCTTGGGCCTAGGAGTTTGAGACTAGCCTGGGAAACACAGTGAGACCTCATCACTACAGAATATTTTTAAAACATTAGTTGGGCATGGTGGCCCGCCTCTGTAGTCTCAGCTACTCAGGAAACTGAGGTGGGAGCATTGCTTGAGTCCAGGAGGCTGAGATTGCAGTGAGCCAGGTTCGTGCTACTGTACTCCATCCTGGGTGACAGAGTGAGACCCTGTCTCAAAAAAAAAGAAAGAAAGAAAATATAATAGAAGATAAAGAATATACACCTCAGAGATTAGGGAAAAAAAAAATGTAAAATACACAAATATAGAAACTGTTCAACCTTTGTGATAAGAAATAAAAAGTAAAGAAGTTCTGGTATTTTTTTCATTTCGAGAAGTAAAATTTTATAAATGATAGCAGTCATTCATGGAGACTGCACAGATAAACTAGATCTGTGCCACACTACCGGTTACAAGGTATACCAGCACAACCCTTCTGGAAAGTGTTTTGGCAATATGTATCTATAAAGAGTCATAAAATGATTTCAAACAAGTAATTCCATTTTTGGAAATTTATTTTAATAAAAATATTTACTCCAAAAATTTTTTAACCACAAAAAAGACCCAAGTAAAAACTGTAACATAAGTAACAAAAAATTGGAAAAAAACATCTGGAAGAAACCCACCTCTACAGAATTAAGAGTTTTATTTCATCACTTCTTAAACTTTAACAACATAAATGTTTAAAATGCTAAATATTTTTAAATACTGAAAAAATGAAATAACAATTATTTTTAAAAACAAAACCACATGTTCTAGAAGTAGATACATAGGAAGACGGAAATAACTGTCTCCATTTTTTAAATAGGAAGAGATTATTTGAATCTGGCATATTATAAACACTGACTCACCTAGACATCTCTTATTCATGTTAGAAAGTGCAAAATATTATAAATGAAATGCATTCATCTGGAACACACCTTTTTAAAGGCAATGAGTCAAAGTCTGTAGCACTTAAAAGAATTCTGAATAGCCTAGTCAGAGCAAATCAGTAGTACAGAGGAATTTATTTCCAGAATTCTAGCCCTACCCTCACTCTCAGTGCTTTCCTCTTACCCCGGGTACTTACCTCTCTTCTAAGGAAATTTCTTTCCTCCCCCACAAACCCCCTTTGCTTTTGCTTTTTCTTTTTCTTTTTTTGAGACAGAGTCTCGCTCTGTCGCCCAGGCTGGAGTGCAGTGGCGCAATCTCTGCTCACTGCAAGCTCTCCCTCCCAGGTTCATGCCATTCTCCTGCCTCAGCCTCCCGAGTAGCTGAGAGTAGGGGCGCCCGCCACCACGCTCAGCTAATTTTTTGTATTTTTAGTAGAGACGCGGTTTCATCGTGTTAGCCAGGATGGTCTCAATCTCCTGACCTCATGATCCGCCCGCCTCAGCCTCCCAAAGTGTTGGGATTACAGGCGTGCGCCACCACACCTGGCTCCCGCTTTGCTTTTTTCTGTTCTCATCCTAAACTGGCTTTCCAAAATCTCTAATAAGACTCTCACTGATCTTAGGAAGACTTCTTAATGCTCTGTTGAAAACAACTTCAAGACCTTAAAAAACAAAACTATAAAAACAGATGACAGATGTTGGGTTTTGCCTTTTAAAAGGCAAGGTTACCTTCTTACAATCTTGGAAGAAACACAGAGAGATGTGTGAGGGAAACACCCAATGCTTAAAACCTGAGGTTCAAGGTAGCATTTTCCATGGTTAATACAAGTATATTTTTGTTAATGGATCTAGCTTCTGAGGAGAGGGGAAAGTGAATCATACAACAACAGAGAATTTGTTGAAAATGCTGACTAAAAGCCAAAAAAAGGGGGGGGGGGCATTCTTAAATTAAAAGAAGCTCCTCAGAATCCATCTAAGAAACAAAATGGGAGAACAAAATTCTTAGCAATGTAAAGGGACAAAGTTTTGCAATTTATTACTGTTACTACTTAAATGGTATTTTTATCAAAGCCTAAAGAAAAATCTCTAGGGAAATATTTCTCTAAGAATTTTCAGGGCATCCTTTAATGCTATTTGAAAATAAGTAAATATTGTAATCAAAATGTTAACAAAGGAAAATCAAGTACTTCAAATACTTTTTCGTTTCCAAACACCTGCTATCTCTACCAAGAGGATGGGGATTATGGAAGATGGAAATAAAATTTCCTCAAGAAATGTTAATATTTCTGACTATTCTTTTCCTGTACAGAGATATCTGCCAAGTTACCAACAGGCATATTATATTCCATAAGTACATTTGTAAGCCAGTTCTGAACTTGGACAGAAATACATTTTCTGATACACCAACCCAATTTTTCAACCCAATTTTTTTTTTTGAGACAGGGTCTCACTTTGTTGCCAGGCTCACTGCAAACTCCTCCTCCCGGGCTCAAGTGATCCTCCCTCAGCCTCCTGTGTAGACCACATCCAGCTAATTTTTCTATTTTTGTAAAGACAGGATTTCGCCATGTTGCCCAGGCTGGTCTCGAATTCCTAAACTCAAGTGATCCTCTAGCCTCAGTCTCCCAAAGTGCTGGGATTAAAGGTATGAGCCACCATACCCAGCCCTGACCCAATCTTATATACTAGGCTTTGGTTCCCAGGCCAGCATATGGACGGATGCTAATTTAATCCCTAACTTGAGATCACACAGCTATGAGAATTGATGTGCTTACAGGACTCACTATGTGCAAGGTACTGTTCTCAGTGCTTCGTATATATTACTTGCTTAATACTCCTTACAACATCCCTATGAAAGATAAAATTACCTCCATTTCAAGGTGATGAAACAAATCATAATAAAATTAACGAATGTGCCCAAGACCACACAGCAAGCAGGCACTACCGCCAAATGATCACAACGAGGGTTCTGAAAGATAATGTCAGGCTGGGCATGTTGGCTCACGCCTGTAATCCCAGCACTTTGGGAGGCCAAGGTAGGTGGATCACCTGAGGTCAGGAGTTTGAGATAATGTCTCCTAAGTCTCCAATTAGTCATTCTAAATGTCCAACTTAGGATCACAAACCAATTTAGGATCACCCGGCAATGAAACTGGAAACTTTTCTTTTCCCTCAACTTCCAAACAAGACAAAGATGATTCCCCAAGGTCCCACAAGTTAGAACTAGCATAGTGTCTTCTAAATCCTAAATGGCATCATTTTAGTCTGCGTTAGCACCTCACTGTCCCTGAGTTTTCCCTTGATAGTATTAAACATTAGTTTGCCTGCTTCTCCAACTTTCTGTTACTACTATCTTTAATCCCAATCAAGAATTTCCTTCTTCTTCGGTCACCACAAAACAAAGCAAATTCTCTCAGCTTTTTAAAGATAGCCTCCTATTCCTGAAGCTAAAGTACAGCTTGTGTATTAAGCAATTGGGGAGGCAAAAAATAAAAAACACATCTTCCTCCACAAAAAATTATGTTTTAAAAGTTTGTAATAATACGGTTAAATACTTTTGTTATAATACTGAATAGAGAGAAAAGATAGCAAACTATATATATAAAATGTAGTCTAGTCTACCGGGGTGAAAAGGGAAAGTTTTTTTGTTTGTTTGTTTTTAAAGAAAATCACCAAACTATTAATAGAAGTGGTTACTGGGTGGTAAGATTATGCATGTACACGGCATTTAATTTTTTTCCACTGTTCTATATTATTTAAAAACTGAAAATATGCTTAAAATTAGAAAACATAAACATTATTTTGAAAAAGATTTTCTCTGATCTACTTTCTTTTATCCACACTTTTTTTTTTGAGACAGGCTCTTACTCTGTTACCCAGGCTGGAGTACAGTGACACAAACATGGCTCACTGCAGCCTTAACCCCCTGAGCTCAAGTGATCCTTCCAAGTAGCTAGGACCACAGTTGTGCACCATCACACCCAGCTAATTTTTTAATTTTTTATAAAGACAGGGTCTCGCCATGTTGCCTAGGTTGGTCTTGAACTCCTTGGCTCAAGCAATCCTCCCACCTCAGCTTCCCAAAGTACTGAGATTACAAATGTGAGCCACCACACCCAGCATAAAAATACTACCCACACCAAGGCCGGGTGCGGTGGCTCATGCCTGTAGTCCCAGCACTTTGGGACTACAGGTGGGTGGATCACGAGGTCAGGAGTTCAAGGCCAGCCTGGTCAACATGGTGAAACCCCATCTTTACCAAAAAAAAATACAAAAATTAGCTGGGCATGGTGGTGGGCGCCTGTAATCCCAGCTACTCGGGAGGCTGAGGCAGGAGCCCGGGAGGCGGAGGTTGCAGTGAGCTGAGATTGTGCTATTGCACTCCAGCTTGGGTGACAGAGCAAGCCTCCATCTCAAAAAAATAATAATAATACCCACACTTATAGGGAAAAAAAAAAGGCATAAAAAAACTGCTTTATTTGAATTAATAAAAAAGGTTTAAATAACATTTTATTCCATTTAAATTATTATGAAGAATCAGTGACCCTTACATCAAGGCAATGGGACAAAGGTCAAAAGGAAGGGGTAAAAGAAAAGGGTTTACTGCTGTCTCCCCACCTTTCCTCCTTCTTGGTCATCATCAATCCAATCAGTACTAAACATCCCTTTTACACCCAAGTTAAGTGAATTTCTTAAAGCCAAGGTCTACATCTTAATCTTGTTTTCATCCCCAGTGCCCAGGGTCATTAAAAGACAAAATGAGAATCCAAGATCTCTATTCAATAAAAATAAAAAGTACAAATGAGACAATACTTGCCTTTATGGCACTATGTGATACAAAAGACAATCATAAACATATAACTTCAAATACATTATGGTATAAGTTTTAACATACAATATAATAGGGACACAAAAGGAGGAAATGTTCAGTTCAACTTGGGGATTTGGGTAAAGGTTTATGGGGAACAGCTGCATTTTGAAGGATGCACATGAATTTTCCAGGTCAATAAACAAATGAAGGGCATTTCAAGCAGGACAAAGACACAGAGAAATAAAATAGCATGGTAAGTAAAATGTGCATATAAGTCAACTGGAAATCTTGTTAAAATGCAAATTGATTCAGTAAGTCTAGGAGAGTGCCTGAGATTCTGTATTTATACAAGCTCCCAGGTAATGCCAATGCTGCTTGTCAACAGACCGCAGTTTAAGTAAGCAAGGAGATAGAGCATCTATTAGCAACTCTGTATACCTGGAGCACATGGTAGGAAAAAGGTAACATCAGAATTTGAAGCTTAACCAAAAGATGGTAAACTGAATATTAGAAGTGTCTCAGCTTAACAGGAACCATTCTGCCTTAATAAGCAATAACATAGTTCCCAGGAATTTTAAAAATTAGATTCACGTCATGAAACTATCACAACTAATTAAAGAATGAGAAATACAAAGGAAGTCTGAAGTAAGAAGATAAAGGGAAAGTATGAGAATACAGATTCTCCAAAAAAAAAAAAAAAAGGAAAATAATGAGTATCTCTAATTTTTATGTTATAGTAAGTGTGAAGTTATAAATAAATCAAATTGATACATTTTACTTACAAAATCATCTTCACCTTCAGCTACACCATAATTAGGCAACATAGCTCCCTCCATTGTGGTACTTTTGAATACTCCTTTAATTTTGCTACCTATTCTGCTGATTCCAAATGATTCTCCCCTTTTCTGTGTGTTCCTGAATATTAAACAAACATGTATCAAGTACATAGCAAATTATCACAACAGTCTGGTTTATTGAAAACCATTATTTAGAAAAAAAGAAAAATAGTTTTGAAAATGATAAACTAAAGGTACAGCTAACATAACTTTTGGAGTTTTCATCCATGGATTAAGTAACATCTCAGAAGCCAAAAATGACATAGTATTTAAAGTTTAAATTTGGTGGATGAATAAACGGGACAATATTTATTTATAAACACTCAAAATTTACCTATTAACTTCAAAATATTAACCAGATTAAAATTTTTAAAATATGAGAGCCCCCTAGTGGAATATAGTTCTTATTGCGATATTTTGAAATAGATAAAAAAAATGCTTAAGATCTGTTCAAAACGGAAAACATCCCTTTAGAGTAACTGTACTAAAATTATGCAACAGAAAAAAATGTCAACTATTGTTTTCTCACTACTTCATTTTCAGAAGGAACTTTAAGAAAAATAATAGTGCCAAAGGGAAAGGTTAGCAATGAGCATAGGGATAAAAGCAAATGTAGCCCTAGGAAGCAGTCTGCTCTGCCATAAATATTAAATGTTGGTTTTGCAATTTTTTAAAGTTGAATTTCTGAAAGCAGAAATAGCTGAAAAGCAACAAAATAAATAAGCTAAAAGTAGCAAAAATGTCCGTTAGCCTACTGCCCAATGTTTCAGCAACTAAAACCATAACTTTTATCCAATTTAAAAGTTATGCTCAAGGCCAGGCACAGTGGCTCACACTTGTAATCTCAGCACTTTGGGAGGCCAAGGCTGGCAGATCACCTGAGGTCCAGAGTTCGAGACCAGCCTGGCCAATATGGCGAAACCGCATCTGTACTAAAAATACAAAAATTAGCCAAGCGAGGTGGCAGGCAAAGGCTAACACAGGAGAATCACTTGGACCCGAAAGACAGAGGTTGCAGTGAGCCGAGAAGGCACCACTGCACTCCAGCCTGGGCGACAGAGTGAGGCTCCATCTTGAAAAAATATATAAAATAAAATAAAGTCATGTTCACTATGTAATGCTGCTCTTACAACAGATATCCAAATAAAAATGACTACTTTAAAATCATCTGAGAAAGTTTGTTTTGAATGCTCAAGTGTATAGCTATTACTCCTGTGAGGAAAATTAAGTTATCTACTGAAATAATATAATTACAGAAAGAAAATTAATCAAGTTTCAAATACACCAATATGTAGTAATATGTATTTTACACATATCCAAGAAGTAAATCAAACTTCTGGAAAAGCACTAATAGTAAGTAGTAAGCAGTAAAAGGGGTACTTAAACTAGATTATTTTATCTAAACAAACATACAATTAGGGTTTTTTAAAACAAGAACTGTAGACACAACTGTCCTTGATTTAAAAAAAAAAAAATGCTTCCCAAGACATAAAAATGTTAACAAAATATTTTTAAAATCTCTAGACTCCAAATGGTTTATTCTAGTCTCTACAACATGGATATTACAAAATAATGGGGGTTGTTGAAATATGAAATTTAGAAAGTCTCACTTGTGATTATGCCCAGAAATACAGAAACATGATACTTCTTAAAAAAAAAAAAAAAATTATTTAAACATAAATAATTCTAAAATTAATTTAGCAAAATTAACAAGAACAAAAATGAGTCAATAGCCTTAAAAAACAAGATACTGACAAATTAAATAATGAAAATATCTTTGAAGTATCAGGACATTTTTATTTTATGATGACATATCATGCTATTTCAAAGAGGACATATCTAGACTAAAAGTAGGTATTCCTTTTAAAAGATTATCCTAAATAACTAGGATATAATGGCAGTTAATACTATAGTGTTTCATTTTTTTCCTTTTTATTTCTATTAGGTTGTTCACAATGTACTTTCTAAAAACATTTAATACTGAAAAGAATCACATGCTCAAGACTTACCGAAAATCATCCAAACTTAGGCTACCTCTGCAATAACAGGTATGTGAAATTATACAAGGAGAGGAAAGAAAGAAAGCCCAGATATTACACAAACTTCTAGAACACAAAACAAAATTTTAAAGCTTCAGAAGTTACACAGGTGTATGACATTCATCTTTGCAAAGGGAAGAAATCCTCATGAATAAGGTGATAAAGATAAGATAAATGCACATAGCTGTCTTGTGTGTTTGGATGAAGTCTACATTACTAAAAATGGTTCTTAAGATATGTTATCTCTTGGGTGACATGGAAAAAATTAAATATATCAGGAAATAACTGACTTTTTTCTACATCATTAAAAAAGGTTCTTAAAAATTAAATATCCAGAAATAATTCTATCTTTTCTTTGTCCTCAGGCATACCATTTCTTTCATACAGTGGAAAGTATGCAGAGACTGAACCACTAAAAATCTGGCACAAAAACCAAACCCATATTTTCCAACATTAAATTTGTGTCCATGTTAGATAGAATCATTTATGCTTCACATGTTTTTAGCTTGAGTAAAAAAATGTTTTAAGCTAAGAAGCACAGTTAACAAAAGATCTCTAAATATTAAAAAACAAAAGTTGTACTTTAAGTGTAGAATGAAACAGAGAACATGATAAATAATATGCATTAGAATTTTACTTCGAAAATATAAAATGTAGACATCAAATATATGAATACATATTTTATGTAATTTAAGTCATTTAATAGCAAATTAACAAAGCTATTCTAAATCTCCAGTGAAAGAATGTTAAAAAACTTTTATTGTATATAGGTAAATAAATCATTAACTATCACAGAAGCAGAGTCCTGACAAGACTGATAGTTAACTATTAAAATCAGATCAACATAAAGAAAACATACTTTAAAAAGTCATAATCAGTATCCAGAATGAAAAGAACCCATATAATCTGTCTTTTTTATATTTTAAAGCCAACAAAATTAGTACTTTAATATGCTGAAAATAATCAAGTGTTCTCAAAGTAGCAAAGAAGGCTTTTTTCATCTCTGAAGTTATGACCTTGACTTAGATTTTAACTACGAAGCAAGCTTTTTATTTTATTTTATTTTATTTTTAATTGAGGTGGAGTCTTATTTGCCCAGCCTGGAGTGCAGTGGTGCAATCTCAGCTCACTGTAACCTCTGCCTCCTGGGTTCAAGTGATTCTCTTGCCTCAGCCTCCCAAGTAGCTGGGATCACAAGTGTGTTCCACCGCACGTGACTAATTTTTGTATTTTTAGCAGAGACAGGGTTTCACCATGTTGGCCAGGCTGGTGTTGAACTCCTGACCTCAGGTGATCCGCCTGCCTCAGCCTCCCAAATTGCTGGGATTACAGGTGAGAGCCACCACGCCCAGTCATCTACCAAGCAGGCTTTTAAGGTCACAGAACCACTTGCCCTTAAATGGTCCTAGAAAAGGGCATTTCATTAGCTCCGTGCCCTGGTATGAAACTCCAAACATCTTAAGTCTATAAACAAGGATAAATTCTACCTGCTTCTCAAGTATGCCAGTAAATTCGAGGAAACTCCTTAGAAAAGAATTCAAATGCAAGAAAAGGCATGTGGCCTGGGCAAAGAATGTTATATTAAATAGTATGAATATGATTTTTGTTAAATAAAATCTAAGCTTCACGGCTATAACATATAAATTTTTAGGAAAAAGTTAAAAAGTAGCATTTTTGCAAATAATCCTAAACGTATTTTCTACCTTTCAGAAAAGTTATTACATGTATGCTACTTCTACTGAGGCATTAAATCAGAGTTAATAGTCAACGTTCAAAGAAACACCTATTCCCATAACACTTGGTTATGTCAAGAAATACAATATATTCTCCTCATGGCTAAGGTTTTCACATTTTTCCTTCTACTAACTATCTAAAACACTGCCCCATTTCTTGACTTATCTACTTCTCTCTTTGTAGTACATATCCAATTTATTTATATGTTTATTAGATGCTTGCTCAAATTGGAAGGTGTTGAGATGTTTGTGTCAATTTTGTACATATATAAGGTAAATGAAATGATTAGAAATGAAAAGTAAATGAAATGATTCATTTACTTTATATATAAGAAGTCAAAAGAGTTTCTTAACTTTTTTTTTTTTTTTTGAGACAGTCTCGCTCTGTCACCCAGGCTGGAGTGCAGTGGCGTGATCTCAGCTCACTGCAACCTCCACCTCCTGGGCTCGAACAATTCTCCTGCTTCGCCACCCAAGTAGCTGGAATTACAGGCATGTGCCACCATGCCCGGCTAATTTTGATATTTTTAGTAAAGACGGGGTTTCACCACGTTGGCCAGGCTGGTCTCAAACTCCTGATCTCAAGTGACTCACCCGTCTCGGCCTCACAAAGTGCTGGAATTACAGGTGTAAGCCACCGTGCCCAGCCATTAATATTCTTTCATTGGAAATTCAGAATAGGTTTGTTGATTTGCTATTATGTGACTTAAAATATATATTTATTCATATGTTTTATTTATAAATCTACTATGTAGATTTATACATTTAGTATCTGTGTCAATTTTGTACATGTAACCTTGCAAAGACAAATCAGAATATTAATTATCCAGTTTACAAATAGATAAAGCTTTTCTCTTCTATTACCTTTGTTTAGGCCTCTTAACTGTACACTTAGGTTTCTAGAGAGCCAAAAAAAGAAATAAACATTCCTCCACTTTTGTACCCAGTAAGCACTCTTAAAAAAAAGTTTTCTCTAAAACATTTAATTCTGAGTTATCTGTGGACGCCACTTACGCATTCAGTCCCTAGTCTCCAATAAAGCCGGTAATCAAAACTAATATATATTAATTATGAGATTAACAAGGCCACATTATGTAGCTTGTTAAATTTTTCTAAAAGAATTTCAGGCATTTTCAGATCACTATATAGAAGAAAGTTCTACAATTCACTAGTAAAATGCCTTGTCTACTCATATAACAATGGAACCACATATTCATTCAGAAAAATAGCTAATAAAGACAATGATGCTATCATAGAATGATTGGCAGCAAGTTCAAAAACAAAACATACAACCTACCTGTTGAATTTTGAATTGCGTGTTGGTGATTCTGCACCTCTTAAAAGTTGTCTGAAATACTTTAAAATAACAAATACTAATTATCATTTATTACACTTACAATTAATATTAAAACATGTTACCTTAGTTTACTACTTTCCAGTTTTGGAGGGAAAAAAAAAAAAAAACTATCTCAATCAAGTGAATACAGACATTGTCAAATAGGGCAAGGATGAAAATATTGCAAACGCAGATGATTTCCACAGGTTTGTAAATAACGTGTATACAATGAGATTTCTGCATCACTGCAATACTACAAAGCTGCTCAGGCATATGGCAAACCAGGCAGACCTGTTTGGTCCCAATCTATCTACTTACATAAATATAAACAGGTTTTGGTATTGATAATTGTTTTTGCAATTATTTTTTAATCTTCACTTAATTACATAGAGGAAAAGACTTGGTCTTTTTGTTCTGTTTTCTACTGAGACAGGGTCTTGCTCTATCGCCCAGGCTTGAGTGCAGTGGTGTGATCTCAGCTCACTGCAACCTTGGCCTTCTGGGTTCAAGCTATTCTCCTGCCACAGCCTCCCGAGTAACTGAGATTACAGGCATGTGCCACCACACTCAGCTAACTTTTTGTATTTAGTAGAGATGGAGTTTCACCATGTTGGCCAGGTTGGTCTTGAATACCTGAACTCAAGTGATTCACCCATCTCAGCCTTCCAAAGTGCTGGGATTATAGGCATGAGCAACCGTGCCCAGCAATCTTGTTTTATTTTTCTATTTATTTTGCTATTTGAATCACTCATCTAATGAAATCAGAGCTACTACTAAATTATGTAGAAAAATCCTCAAACAAGCTTAATATTTTGACTTACCTCATCACTATGGCAGAACATAGGAGTAAATACATTCTCCAAAAGAGAAAGGACATGTTCATATGCTTCAAAAAGACATCTCATAGTTTGAAGTTTCACAACATCTATGTATGGGCCTTCAGCAACTATTAAAAAAATTCTACTGTAGAAATTATTTATAAATAGCATAAACATATACAGTTCTAAAACTACGTTTTACTGAAACTCCACTGTAAGAAACACACTACACTGAGAAATTAGACCAACCAGGCTCTAGTTCTGACAAATACGTAAAGTATAAACAAGTCTCTTCTTTAAAGCTTTCATCTCATTAGTAAAATAGAATAATAGCTGCCCATGTACTGCAGATAGCCACTGCAACAGTAAGCAGAGAATAAATGGGAAAACTGTAAGAATGCTAAATAAGTAATTCTTATCGTCTTTGACTTACTTCTTTGAATCTCTTCTACAATGAAGGGATCAAATCTAATTTTGTCAATACTTTCATCCAAACAGTATGTTTTATAAATCTTCTGCAACTCTTCATGAAGAGATAGCATTTCATCATTTGATAATTCTGGTCGTAAAATTCTATCATTAAATTCCTCTAACAAATGAGGGAAAGAATAAGAAAAAATAATTTTAATATAAAACTATTCATAAACACTTAATAGTCCCATTCTAATTGTAGCCAACACTAACAGCAGCAATTAGAAGCAATCTAATTCATCTAAGTTTTTAAAAAATATTTGAGAATAAGATAACTACTCAATAAAAGAGAAATGCAATCAACCAGTTTTTATACATTAACAGAAAATATGTAAATACATAAATAGCAATACAAATTTGCTAAAATTCAGGATACTAAACACACTTCTAATAGTTTCCTTAAAGAACAATATTGGATTAATTTATTATACCACAAGTCTTTCATTATTCTGAAATCTGATTTACTAAATAAAAATAAATATGAATACTGTTTTTAGTTCCAAGCAATGTTTTTAAACAATATTTCTCTCCATCATGAACGCTGCAAATTAGTGGCAGAACTGACAGTCTGAACAAATGAATGTTTATTCCAAAATAAAAGATGGTTGTACTAGGACAGCCAAAATACCAATTGTTTTTTCATTTTATTTCAAGATGTGTTAATAAGGAGTTTACCATTTACTTTTTAATCATTCAAACCAAAATATAAAGGGGGAAAAAGGGAGTTAAAAAAAAAAAAAAGCTGACGATTTGTGAGGCCACAGAATATAACTGCCATTCCTGTATGAGTTAACATGCATATAAGGGGGCAGGATATTTGAAAAGACAGCCAGGAATTGTCAAAATTGATTAAAGGTCAGGTGTGGTGGCTCACGCCTGTAATCTCAGCACTTTGGGAGGCTGAGGCAGGAGGATCACCTGAGCCCAGGAGTTCAAGACCTGCCTAGGCAACATAGTGAGACTCAGTCTCTATAAAGAATTAGCCAGGCATGGTGGTGTTCACCTGTAGTCCCAGCTACTTCGGAGACTGAGGCAAGAGGATGACTTGAGCTCAGGAAGTTGAGGTTGTATTTCGTGAGCCATGATCATGCCATCTTTTCAGACAGACAAAAGCTAAGAAAATTTATCTCCAGCATATTTGTATTATAAGAACTGTGAAAATGATTTCTTTCAGCAGAAAGAAATGATATTAGAAGCCTGGTTCTGCAGAAAGAAATGAAGAGCACCGGGACAGTAAATATGCCAATAATTATAAGAACCTTTAAAAATAAATGTGTATGTGCATTTCACACATGTAGAAGCCTGATGACTATTTAGTGAAGAAATAATGTACTGTGGGTTTATAGCCTATGAAGAATTAAAATACATAACAACAAGAGCACAATAGACAGGAGGGGAAGCTCTGAGGTACACTGAGGTTCTTACATTGCTCCTGAAGTAGTAAAATATTTTTAAATTAGGACTATGATAAATGAAAAAAAAAAAAGTAATATCTGATCAATCAAAAAAATAACAGAACAGACTCAAAAAGTCAATAGGAAAGATAAAACAAAATACTAAAAAATACTCAACCTCAAGAAAGGCAGCAAAGGAGTAAAAGAAAGGCAAGGAATATACAGGACAAATATAAAACAAATACCAAGATGGAAGGCCTAACAATAAACATGTAATAAATATATCAAGTGTAAAGGTACTACAGATACCAATTAAAAAACAAAGATTACTAAATTAGTTTTTTAAAGCAAGAGCAACTATGTGCTACTTACTAGAAATACATTAAACATTTCAATCAGATAGAAAAAGATATACAAATGCACACTCAAACATAAGGAAAGATGATGTGGCTACATTAACATCAGACACAGTAGACTTCAAGACTGAACATTACCAAAGACAAAAGAGGAGCATTTTATAATGATAAAAGGATAAATTCATTAAGAAGATATAACAATCTCAAATGTGTCTACACCTAGTAATAGTTATAAAGTAATAAAAGATATATGTATTTACACAATGGAATACCACTCAGCAAAGAACAAACTAGGTATTTATTTATTTCTGAGACAGAGTCTCACTCTGTCACCCAGACTGGAGTGCAGTGGCACGATCTCAGCTCACTGTAACCTCCACCACTCGAGTTCAAACAATTCTCCTGCCTCAGCCTCCTGAGTAGCTGCTATTACAGGCATGAGTCAACATGCCTGGCTAATTTTTGTATTTTTGTCAAGACAGGGTTTCACTATGTTGCCCAGGTTGGTCTCGAACTCCTGACCTCAACTGATCCACCTGTCTCGGCCTCCCGAAGTGCTAGGATTATAGGCATGAGCCACCGCGCCTTGCCCAAACTACTTATTTAGACAAAAACATAGATGAACTTTAAAAAGCATTATCCTGAGTGAAGGAAGTCAGGTACAAAGGAATACATATTATGTGATTCAATCTATATAAAAAAATTATGCAGGCAAAACTAATCTGTGGTGAGAGAAATGAGACTAGCGATTGCTTTGGCAGGAGTAGGGGAAAGAGAGGATCTCTTGGGAAGGATCCTAAGGGAATTTTCTGGGCTGATAGAAATAAATGTTCTAGATTTTGATGAAGATGCAGATTACATGGATGCACACATGTGCAAAACTGATCAAACTATACATTTAAATTCTGAGTTTCACTATATAAATTATACCTCAATTTTTTAAGTTATATTTTAAAAAGAAATGCATTAAAAATAATTTTTTCATAGTCTATAAAGTTTCTTATAAATCTAATAATCTATAAAGCTAGAGAGCTTATAATCAAAATGAGGTATTTTTATATTTGATAATTTAATCAAAACAACCCTTTACAAAAACTGTGAAGTGATATTGACATGGGTTACAGTTTGGGTCTTTAAAATATTTTCATTATACTGTACTTTTAGTAGCTTTTATTTTTCTGCTACTAGGATTTGAATGAAGTTAGTGACAGATTATTTCCCAATCTGGAAAGGAGTGGGCACTTGGGAGAAACTCACAGATGCTGTTAGAAAATCGAGTAGATGGCCGGGCGTGGTGGCGCATGCCTGTAACCCCAGCACTTTGGGAGGCCGAGGTGGGTGGGTCACCTGAGGTCGGGAATTCAAGACCAGCCTGACCAACATGGAGAAACCCCGTCTCTACTAAAAATACAAAATTAGCTGGGGTGGTGGCACATGCCTGTAATCCCAGCTACTCGGGAGGCTGAGGCAGGAGAATCGCTTGAACCCGGGAGGTGGAGGTTGTGGTAAGCTGAGATCGCACCATTGCACTCCGGCCTGGATGGGCAACAAGAGCAAAACTCCATCTCAAACAAAGAAAAAAAGAAAATTGAGCATATGAAATTTAGTACAATGATAGATGGGTACCACAACATCAGATCTGATTTAAAATATTCAAATACATTAAAAGGTTTAAAAATTACTTTCTTAAAATACACAGGTAAGCCTCACCCACAGTCAAACAAAACTGCAACACGTGCACCGCTCCTTCTTGTTTCAGAAAGTTCATAAAACGAAATAAAAGATCTTGTTGCTCTCTGATTTGCTTCAACTCTAACTTCAGCACCTTGACATAAGAGAAAGATTAAGTTTAAGCTACATAAATGAGTTCTAAAATTATTTATATCAAAATGGTGTTATTACTGAAAATTCTTACAGATGGCTTTTTATTTCTAGGTTCTGCAAATTTCTGCAAGAATGGAACCAAAGGAGAAGCTGGTTCAGTTGCTTTTTCGGGCTTTGAAAGAAAGAGAATTATTAACTCAGTAAAATTCTCACTTGATTTGACATACAAAATCAAAATTCAATGCAGTCTGAAGTGTTTTCTAATACATTCAATACTCACTGGACTGTCATCTATGAAGATGATAAGCAAATGATTCACAGTATCCTAGTGGAAAATAATAAACATAAGTCAAAATAATTCCACTACTGTATTCTCCCAAGAATTTTCACAACTTGTATCATACTATGGAAGTTTCTAGAAAAATGAAAAAATAAATGGACCAGTGGTAAAAAAAATCTGCACATATGTATTACAGCAGGAGTTTTTTTACATCTACAAAAGAGGTTCTTAACCTTTGTGAAAATGGACAAATAAAAGCTATTCTGATTTTGGCATTTAAAGTATTTCTAAATCATTCTTAATTCTTCAAAATCTTACTGGATCAAAGGTAGAAGCATCCAACGTGTCCATCAATGGATGAACAGATAAGCAAAACATGTTATACACATACAATAAAATATTACTCAGCCTTGTAAAGGAAGGAAATTCTGACACATGCTACAACATGGATGAACCTTGAAGACACTATGCTAAGTGAAATAAGCCAGTCACAAAAAGACTCATACTTATGATTCCACTTATATGTGGTACCCAGAGTAGTCAAATTCATGGAGATAGAAAGCAGAATGATGGTTGCCAGGAGGGCTGGAGGGAGGAAGGAATGAGGAGTTATTGTTAACAGATGTAGAGTTTCAGTTTCATAAGATGAAGAGTTCTGGAGATGGGGAATGGGGATGTTTGCACAACATGAATGTTTTCAATATCACTGACTATATACATAAAAATGTTTAAGACACTAAATTTTATATTAAGTGTAATTTGTAACAATTTAAAAAAAAAAGTTAAGTCTTACTGGATCAGCTAAGAAATCCAAAGAAGGAAGGAACACAGAGCCAGACAGAATCTCTCTTACAAGTAAAGTCAAAGATCTGGAAAAAGAAATAATAATAACTGTTTATATTTAGTGATTTATATTAGTTCTTAACTTTCAAGTGCATATGAATTACCTAAGGATCTTGTTAAAATGGAGACTATAATTCAGTAGGTCTTGGTTAGGCCCTAAAATTCTGCATTTCTAACGAACTCTCAATCACTGTTCATGCTACTGGTTTGCAGACCACACGTTGAATAGCAAAGAGTTAGAGTTCTTACTTGGCTAAAATAGAATATTACTTAAGAGAAAAAAAAGTATTCCTTAACAGGAGGAACGTGGAGGACATTAGGAAATACTCTCTATTGGCCAGACAGGGTGGCTCATGCCTATAATCCCAGAACTTTGGGAGGCTGAGGTGGGGGGATCACGAGGTCAGGAGTTCGAGACCAGTCTGGCCAACATGATGAAACCCTGTCTCTACTAAAAATACAAAAATTAGCTGGGCGTGGTAGTGCACGCTTGTAATCCCAGCTAATGGCGAGGCTGAGGCAGGAGAATCACTTGAATCTGGGAGGTGGAGGTTGCAGTGAGCTGAGATCACACCACTGAACTCCAGTCTGGGTGACAGAGCAAGACCCCATCTCAAAAAAAAAAAAAAAGAAAATACTTCCTACCTAAGAGTACTTAAATGTTTAATACATATTTAAATTAATATTTAATATTATTAATATATTTGTAATCATATTTACTATTATAAACTAGTCTAGTATAAAAATCATGCAGTTCAAAATACTAAAATAATTTTAATCACATAAAAACTTTAAACAAAAAGTAGTATTTAAAGTATATCACTTTAAAAATCACTAAAAATAAGACATGATTACTCCTCTAATGGTTATTAGGGTAAGAGTAACAAGGTAACTTACGGAATAATCTAAACATATTCCAGCCAGAAAAATGAAGAACAGACTAAATGACCTCCAAATATTTTTCCCAGTTGGATACCTTGAAACATAAACTCATCTATACAGTTTATTTAAGTGTTTTTGCCTATTATAGTTATAATGTGCATGTCTTTAAAGGGGAACACCAATGAAATAAAATATAATGATATAAAAAAATTTTATTCATATTTATATTTTATGTCCAAGATCAGTTTTAAAGAAAAATTCTAAGCTACACAACACACCACAAATAGCACTTAAATTGGCATTTTAAGACCATAATTAATAAATTATATATTAATACTTTAATAAATTTTTTCAAATGAAAAGTTATTCATAGGCTAACCTCAAATTTTATTGTACTCCTATCATAATCAAAAATAGCAATATACATATGGCATGTTATGCAAATACTATTATATTGTCTAGTCTTTTTATACCTGCAGTCTGTTGCTTTAGGAGGCAAAATATAAGGAAAAAGCAGTTCAGTAAGTTTCCTTAAATAGTGTAATTCATCTCTTCGACTTCTCAAAGCAACATGAAGCTCTGGACCATATTCTTCTAAAGCAGCTTGCTGTAAAAACTCTGTATTTTTCACTATAGAGATCAAAGATAAATATCGAAACAAGTTAAGTGATATTAAATAATTTCGGTCATTTCCACTAACAAATAGAAAAGCATGGGCTGGGCGTGGTGACTCATGCCTGTAATCCCAGCACTTTGGGAGGCCGAGGCAGGCAAACCGCTTGAGACCAGGAGTTCGAGACCAGCCTTGCCAACATGGCACAATCCCGTCTCTACAAAAAATACAAAAATTAGCCAGGCATGGGGGCACAAGACTGTAGTCCCAGCTACTCAAGAGGCTGAGGCAGGAGAATTGCTTAAACCCAGGAGGCAGAGATTACAAGGCTGCAGTAAATGGAAATGTTTCCAAAAAACATATGTAACCAAGTCATTCCTTTCCTAACCTCTTTTCAATGTGCACTTTATTAGAAGTCTGTTTATTTTGCAATAAATTGATAAATGGACCCTCTTGCAAACAAAAATTTAAACTTATGTCTCTACAAGTTATATAAAATAATAGCAAATGATTAAGTGGAAAAAATTAGAGAAAACAACTTTTACAATTTCTAGCACACATAAGGCTTTTGTTGCCAAATGCTCTATCCTCTTTATCCTCTCCAAAAGCAAAAACTATCCTACTCAAAATTATTATCTTTATTATTTTGAGACAAGGTCTCGCTCCATCACCCAGGCTGGAGGTATGCAGTGGTGTGATCTCGGCTCACTGTAGTCTCGACTCCTCAGCTCAAGCGATCCTCCCACTTGAGCCTCCAGAGTAGCTGGGCCCACAGGCGGGCATTCCTGTGCCCGGCTAATTTTTGTATTTTTTGTAGAGATGGGGTTTTGTCATGTTGCCCAGGCTGGTCTCAAACTTCTGAACTGAAGCAATCTGCTCACTTTAGCCACCCAAATTGCTGGGATTATAGGCCTCAATTTTTCTTTTTTTTTTTTTTTTTTTTTTGAGGCAGAGTTTCGCTCTTACCCCCAGACTGGAGTGCAATGGCATGATCTCGATTCACTGCAACCTCCACCTCCCAGGTTCAAGCAATTCTGCCTCAGCCTCCCTAGTAACTGGGATTACAAGCACCCACCACCACATCCAGCTAATTTTTATATATTTTGTAGAGACGGGGTTTCACCATGTTGACCATGCTGGTCTGGAACTCCTGACTCCAGGTGATTCACCCACCTAGGCCTCCCAAAGTGCTGGGATTACAGGCATGAGCCACTGCACCTGGCCTCAAAATTCTTCAATTGTATCTGCTTTCACATCCAAGTAACCTTTTAAAGCATTTAGAGTATCAAAACATGCCCTCAGCCCTCAGACAAAATGGAATCCCCCTAGTTGAGAAACTAAAATTTAAAATAGATCCAGGCCACTACAGCTGGTGAGGAAGCAGTTATATACTCTGTGTTCTCAGAAAGATGCTATGAAACTTTTCCATATGACCTCCCTTTCTACAATCAAGCAAAACCAGTTCCTGTGGTTGGGAGCCAAGATGAACTGTGGCTGGAAATCCCCTCCCTCTAGAAGCGATTTCAAAGAAACATCTGTCAAATTTCTGGTTTGGGGCCTGGAAACCAACCAATCAGGGCTCCCCTGAACCAACCAATTGTAAGCTCACCTGTCCCAGCCAATCAGGATTCAGCAGTATCAACCAATCAGAACTCAGCCGCACTGACCAATCAGATTGTAATCCTTCATCTGCATAAAGTGGCCTGACTGGGAACCTGGGAAGGAACTCTTTGTCCTCTGGAATGCAACTTTGTTTCAGAAGAAGGCTATGTTTCCCTGGTTTGCACACTGTTCCCTGAAACGAAGTCTCTTTACTCTCAAATCCCTTTTCAGAGAACTTGTGTTCACAATAGAATCTGGCTTCATTGGTTAAGTTCTGGATCTTCTGCCCAGAGCAGAGGACATAGGAAATATAATACTATTTAAAGTAGAAACCCATGAAAGGATAGATTTCTTAATAAATACTAACTGATAATAAAAGTTACGTTAGCAAAGTTTTTTTTTAGACCTGGCAATAACTAGTATTTTCAAATGTAAAATTGATAGTATTGCTCCTTCTATAGACCTCAAAAGACTAAGTGGAAAGGCAAGTGATGCTTTTCCCTTTCTGCACGCGGTGCAGTTTTTTCAAATCATGGAGTCTGTGTTGGGAATCTTAACCCTAATTCAATGGCATTTATTTTAGAACTATTTCCTTCTGTGTTTATTGAAATAGAATGCAAGCATATTCATACACACAAAAAAAGGCATTATATGCATTCCAACAGTGTGAGTACTGAGATGGAGCAGCAATCCTTCTTAGGGGCCTGCCAGGACCCTCAGCATAAAAATAAAGAAAAAACTTTTGAGTCCCAAGGGAAATTGCAGGCACCTAAGCTAGCCCTACAATCAGCAATTAGGAAAGTGAGTGAATAACTTGCTAAACAAGAAAATAACAACATAAACAACAGCCACCCAAGTAAGCCAGAGTCACAAGATGTTTGGTTCCCTACAGAAACTAAAGATAAAATTGTAACATATGTCCTTGAATTATTTTTCAGAAACCTGGACCCCCACTAGATAGAACATGTCAACCACTGTCATGGAGACCTCAGACAAGGGGGAACTGAGGACTGAACTATAACCACCGTTCTTTGTTCTAAATTTCTTCCTGAGGGGCCTGGAGAGAGTTACACCCACAGATCAAACCTTAACATTCCTTTCTGCTAACCCCAGGTTTTTAGACAAAGCCTTGCTTTCTTAACCAACTGCAAACCAAAGACTCTCTGAATCCACCTATCACTTGTAAGCCCCCACTTCAAGATATCCCAGCTTTCTGAGTCAATCCATGTATAACCTTCATGTGCTGACTTACAATTTTACATGTAACTTTTGCTTCTTGAAATTTACCCCAAGTCTAAAAACCCTTGCTTGTATGCCACTGGGGAATTCAGGTCGTAAGCAGTAGCTCCTTGTTCTCCTTGTTAGCAATAAATGCCTCATGTTCCCTTGCTGAAAATCCCAGTGTCAGTGCTTGCTTTTTTTCTGCACACTGGGAAAGCAGACCCGAGTTCAGCTTGGCAACAGTACTAAAAAGGTAAATCAAGGCTATCTGGACTTGTGGGTCTAAAGCGGGATTAGCAAAGGACATAGTTTTTAAAAGAAATGCATTTTAAATTATTTGCCAAGCTGTTTTTCATTAGAATTTGGGGCATGGGTCTTTTAGAAATTTATATCATGAACATAAAAGTCAAAACTCTCTGCACAGTATCTTAGCACAGTAAGCTGTGCTAAGTCCCAGTTCTGCTTCTTTATTGATAAGATTTTAAACAAATGAAACAATCCCTTTGAGCCTTAGAATCTGTATCAGGCCGGGCATGGTGGCCACATCTGTAATCCCAGCACTCTGGGAAGCCAAGATGGGCAGATCACAAGGTCAGGAGATCGAGACCATCCCGGCTAACATGGTGAAACCCCATCTCTGCTAAAAAAATACAGAAAAAATTAGCCAAGTTTGATGGCAGGCACCTGTAGTCCCAGCTACTCAGGAGGCTGAGGCAGGAGAATGGCGTGAACCCTGGAGGCAGAGCTTGCAGTGAGCCGAGATTGCGCCACTGCACCCCAGCCTGGGCAACAGAGCAAGACTCCTTCTCAAAAAACAAAAAAGAATCTGTATCAGTAAACAGTTATTAACACTGAAAAGTCATAATATAATATAGATAAGTAATTATAATATTTAGTGTGATTAAGCATTCATACATAATATATAAATTAAATCACCAGATTGGAATCTACTATGGTCAGACATAACGGACTTTTATAATCCTAGGTGATAAGAAATTAAAGGAATCAGGCAAAATATTTTAAAGTGGGGAAAACACCGTAACTGGGAATATAAGCAAAACAGAGATGCTAGAATACAAAGCACGGATTAATTTCCACTGATCGCCAGTATATTTAATGCCTAATCAGTTGGCAGTTTTCAGACCACAAAAGGAAAGGTCCACAAAATCCATGATAAAGAGGTATCTTCAGGTTGAAAGTCTGGAGTAAAGTCCCACACAATCATTATCCAATTTACATTATATATATATATATGTATATAAATGTTGAATATACACATATATTCATATATTGCATACATACATATATGTGTATATACACACACACATATATATATTCAACATTTCTAAGAGCCATGGAAGTACTTACATAGACAAATTCTATATAATGCCTATTCTCAAGAAGATTGAGCAGAGAATGCCAAGACAGAGAAGACAACTATGGATGAAGAAATGAAACTTTACTTCCTGAATTATGCTCACATGTAGAGCCAAAGAACTCAGAAAACAAATTTATACACTAAAAGAAATGAAAAATCAAAAATTTGAAAACCTTTTTTTTACAAGTCTATCTAATTTACTATCATAATATTTAGAACACTGGGATCTTGGGATAAAACAAGGGCCCTCCTAATTCTCTGAGCCTTTACTTCTATGGACTTCATTAATTATGATGATTACAATGTTATTAATGAATCCAATCTAACATTTTAGGGTGACTTTATAATTGAGGATGATTTTTTACATAGTAGTAAATTAGCAACTCCTCTCACAAAAATTCAATGATAAATTTTAGTCAAATTAGTTTATATTATGTATCACTCTCCTTTTTTTTTCTTCTTTTTTTCAGACAGGGTCTTGCTCTGTTGCCCAGGCTGGAGTGTAATTGGGTGATCACAGCTCACTGCAGTCTCAAACTCCTGGGCTCTAGAAATCCTCCTGCTTCAGTTTCCCAAGTAGCTAGGACTTACAGGCACAAGCCACCACACTCACCTAATTTTTTTATTTTTTTGTAGAGACAGGGTCTCACTATGTTGCCCAGGCTTGTCTCAAACTCCTGGGCTCAAGTGATCCTTCAGCTTCAGCCTTCCAAAGTGCTGGGATTACCAATGTGACATATATATATAACGTCACTCTCATAGAGACAAACTAATTTGGGGATTTTACTGAACTCATCAATTCTACTAAAAGTTGAAAGATGACTCCATTTACTCATAGTCTGAGAGGCTTCTTGTCTTTGTCTTTAGAACAAAATTAAAACTGTATTAAAAATAATTGTTCCATACAAAAACCTACAAATGCTTATAACGGCATTATTTATAATTGCCAAAAATTGGACCAAGATGCCCTTCAATTGGTGAATGGATAAACGAAGTGTGGTATATCCACACAATGGAATATAGTTGAGTAGTAAAAATAAATGGGTTATCAAGCCATGAAAAGATAAAGGTTAAATGTATATTGCTAACTGAAAGAAATCCATCTGAAACATATTGTATGATTCCAACTACGTAACATTCTGGAAACGTCAAAACTGTAGAGACAGTAAAAATATCAGTGGTTGCCAGGGATTCTCAGAGGAAAGAAGGATGAACAGAGAAAGCACAGGGGATTTTTAGGGCAGGGAAACTATTCAGTATGCTACTGTAATGATGAATACATGATTATACATTTGTCAAAATCCATAGAGTGCATAATGTAAAGAGTAAAACCTAATGCAGCCAGGCATGGTGCTCATGCCTGTAATCTCAGCATTTTGGGAGGCTAAGGCGGGTGGATCAGCTGAGGTCAGGAGTTTGAGACCAGCCTGGTCAACATGGTGAAACTTCGTCTCTACTAAAAATAACAAAATTAGCCAAGCATGGTGGTGCAGGCCTGTAATCCCAGCTACTTGGGAGGCTGAGGCAGGAGACTCACTTGAACCCAGGAAGCGGAGGTTGCAGTGAGCCGAGATCGTGCCATGGGACTCCAGACCGGGCAACTAGAGCAAAACTCTGTCTCAAAAACAAACAAACAAATAAACAAACAAAAAACACCAAAAACCTAAACTACAGACTTTAGTTAATAATGATGTATCAATATTGGTACACTGATTATAATAAATGTATTAAGTAATGTAAGATGTCAATGCTAGGAAAAAGTGAGAGTATATGAGAACTCACTGAACTTTCTGCTCAATAATTCTGTAAATGTAAAATTGCTCTAAAACATAGTATCTACTGATTTAAAGAAAAATACTTTTCCTATACATTCTTCTGACAGTAAAGTAGCCTTTACAACACGACAATTAAGTTACACGTACTTGGCCAGGCACAATGGCTCACACCTGGAATCTCAGCACTTTGGGAGGCCGAGGCAGGCAGACTGCTTGTGCTCAAGAGGTTGAGACCAGCCTAAGCAACATAGTAAGACCTCATCTCTAAAAGAAAAATTTTTTTTCAATTTAAAAAGAAAAAGAAAGTTATGTGTACTCAAACTCTTTCACATTCTTTTTTTTTTTTTTTTTTTTTTTTTTTAGATAGAGTCTCGCTCTATCTACCAGGCTGGAGTGCAATGGCACAATCTCTGCCCACCACAACCTCCGCTTCCTGGGTTCAAGCCATTCTCCTGCCTCAGCCTCCTGTGTAGCACCACCACACCTGGCTAACTTTTGTATTTTTAGTAGACATGGGTTTCACCATGTTGGCCAGGCTGGTCTCGAACTCTATCTGATCTCAAGTGAGCTGCCCACCTCAGTCTCCTAAAGTGCTGGGATTACAGGCATGAGCCCACCACACCCAACCTCATCTTTTTTTTAAACTATGTTGAAGGTAAAATTATTTTTACTTGTTATAAGATGAACACAGAATAATTTTTAAATATATAAAACAATTCTGATATCTGAGGAAATACTCATATCAAAGGGAAAATAAACTAATAATTTCATTTAACTTCAAATCTACCTATAGCATAATTGCCCAAAATGTTTTTTGATTAAAATAATTGATACTATATGGGGGAGAAAAGTGGTTCCAGGCTCAAATGAATTTGGAACGTGCTATGTTAAAGTTAAAGCTATTTCACTGCTGCGGGACTACCCAAAGCTTTTGGTGTGCTCCTACCTATGGGAATTTCTACAAGGGGAATACAATAGTAATTAACAAAAAATATGACCATGAAACCTCTTCTGGTCACATGGTCATGTGTGTAGAGTGGTATTCTGCAGAAGATACTTCAGAAACCATTGACAAAAAAGAATACCAAATGCAAATACAAGGAAAATCTCAGTTTAACGAACTAAGTATAGTGCATAGAAGTAGTTTTGTTAAAAAGAAACATTTTAGAGCTTGATCTTAGAGCATGAAAAGTCTCAAATGAGGATTCCACTCATTCACTCAGAAAAAATCTTGCAGGATATGGTAAGGAAAGGAGGAAAGGAAAGAAGGAAGGGAAAACATTTAATGAACATATGCTATGTGCAAATCATGATAGTAAAAAGGACAGAACATACATGAGAAGCAGCAAACAGGTCATCATGGCTAAAGCATAATATAGTGAAAGACAAGACTAGATCTAATATCTGACTAGACAGAAAAGGATTTACACACACAGTTTAGATGCTATGACAGTCACTGAATTTTTTTTAGCAGAAAGACAATATGAGATTTGTCATATCATAAAAGTAACCTAGCAGCAATAAAAAGGATGGGCTAGAATAGATCAAAACCATCAAAATCACTAAGGAGAAAGGGTGAAGAGAAATGAAAGCTACTTCAGAGAAACAGATTATCATTCAAAACTGACTACGAGTGTCAGCAGTAAAGTTAACTTTTATTTTAATTTTTAAAGGTTCTCAAGTTTTCACACAGTATTAACAAACTACTGAAAGAGATTTCAGTTTAAAAGAATACTCTCACATCAACTGTGAATATATAAGTTAATGAATCAGTACTCATATTTAGATATTTCAGGTGAAAATTGGTGTATAAAAACAAAATCACTCAAACTATAGTAGAAAACTGTATTACCTTTCTGTCTGGCTTTAACTATCACTTCTATATGCTTCATTGCTGCTTTTAATAGTTTCTTGGTTATAATAGATGGAATATCCACCTAGAAAAATTCAACATTAAAACTTTTAAAATAATTATCATTAAGTTACAGTGGCAAGTACACTACAATTATGATATTGGAATATATCTTAAAAATTAGAAATATTCAGAATCTTTCAAAAATAACACTTTATATTCCTGCATCATACTAAACTGTAACATTAGATAATTTTTTTTACCCACAGTACTGAAAATTAATCTTAATATGTATACCTTAAATACTAAATCTTTCCCACAAAATAGTATCTTTATTCCTAGCTTCTTTACGTGTTCTTCGTATTAAATGCATTCAAGGAAAACTCCAGTAACTTAAGTAACTTATTATTCCTTTGATGTTGTAAATTTGTGATTAGTAAGAAATTACTTGAAAATGAACTTCCTCATTCAGCTTACAAGATAAATCCTGGTTTGTTTTTTGGGTTTTTGTTGTTTTCTGAGACAGGGTCTCACACCGGCTGCCCAGGCTGGAGAGCAGTGGCACCATCTCACTGCAGTCTAGTCTCCCAGGCTCACAGGTGATTCTCCCACCTCAGCCTCCGGGGTAGCTGGGAATACAGGCGCATGCCACCATGCCCAGCTAATTTTTTGTATTTTTTAGTAGGGATGGGGTTTCACCACGTTGCCCAGGCTGGTCTCCGACTCCTGGACTCAAGTAATCCATCCACCTCAGCCTCCCAACAGCCTCCCAAAGTGCTGGGATTAAAGGCATTAGTCACCATGCCCAGCAGGAATCCTGGCTTCAAGATATATGGAAACATCCTATTTTAGAATAAAATTAAGTTTCATCATTCCCCATCAAGATTTTTCAACCTAAAGGCTAGAAGCTGCAGTGATCACGATAGGTTAGTGAGGGAGGGCTGAGGGCTTATATGCACACACGGAAAACAGGAAAAACAATAACTAAAAATAAATTATAAATAAATCAACAAAAAGCATATTTATTGGACTTCAATAGGCCTGTATTCTACCATAAAACTTAATACATTATATATTTCCTTTATCAAAGGCATGAGAAAATTCCATCACAATAGTGTTAATTTTTCAATTCTTTTTAAACTCCATATTAAAGAAGGGAACAAAATCCCAGGGTGATTTCATCTAGTAAGTATGATGGATCATAAACCCTCAAATTTTATTTGCTGATAAAACCCAGATCAAACACAGTCAGTAAGAAGGGATATTCTTGCTAGTATTACACCTCATCAAAAATAACATCACTCTTCATTTGCCCTTGGCCACTTGGTACTCGCTTATAAATTACTCTCATATTTATCAAATAAACAAGATGTTATAGTTTTCAAACATTTTGTAAAATCTTGTCTTCTGAGAATACTCAGTAAGATTTTTATTTGTAAGTTCCACTTTAGGGAATTCAGGTCAGAATTAAAATGGGTAAAATAATGGGTCTGTCACTAAACTTTGATTTTTAAAAAATTGTAGACCCTAAATGATTCTTTGTTTTCATTATTCCCAAACTTCCAATTTACATTATGCAGGCAACAGAATCATGACCAGAACATTGTAGAAGGTATAAGATGACCAAGGCCTAATCTTTTGCCCTTTAACATCTGCTAACACCTGCTAACACTTTAACAAAGTTAATACCTTTCTATAAAATGAATATAATAATGACCCATTTATCTTCCAGGATAGTGATGCAGATAAAATAGGAGCCATCATATAATTCAGAAAATCAAAGAAAATATTTTGCGAGTCATTTATCTGATAAAGGACATGTATCCACATAAATAACTTTTACAACTCAGTCATAAAAAAATAACCCAGTTAAAATGCAGGTAAGGAATCTGAATGGACATTTCTTCAGAGGCAGACAAATGGCAAATAAGCATAAAAGTTCTCAACATTATTGGCATCAGGGATATGCAATTCAAAACCACCATGGAATATCATGTCACATCTACTAGGATGGTTAGAATAAAAGAGTGAGATTATAACTAGTTCTGGCAAGGATGTAGAGAAATTGAGATCCTCATATACTGCTGATGGGAATGTAAATGGTGGAGCCACTTTGGAAAATAGTCTGGCAGTTACTCAAATTGTTAGACACAGAGTTACCATTTGATCCAGCAATTGTACTCCTATGTATATACCCAAGATAAGTGAAAATATATATCCAACAACAAAAAGAACACTTGTACACAAATGCTAATAGGTACATAACAGACAAAAGGTAGAAACAATACAAAGGTCCATCAACTGATGAATGGATAAACAAAATGTAGTACATTCACACAATGGAATATTAGCCATAAAAAGAGTGAAATATTGATACATACTACAACATAACATGGATAAACCTTGAGAACATTATACTGAGTAAAAGAAACCAGTCACAAAAGGCCACATATTGTATGATTCCATGTATATGAAATGTTCAGAATAGACATACAAATCCACAGATATACGAAGATTTGTGGTTGGCTATGGATGAAAGGATAGAAGAGGTGATGTTTATGGCTAGAGGGTACAAGGTCTCTTTCTGGGTGATGAAAATGTTCTAAAATTGACTATGGGGATGGTTGTACAACTGAATATGCTAAAAACTATCAAATCATATACTTTAAATGGGTGAATTACATGGTATGTAAATTATATCTCAATAAAACTATTAACAAAATATATACATATATACCTATAAAACACTCCAAGTATGAGGTGCTATTAATTTAGAATCCACTAAGCTAGTCCAAAGCCTAACATAGGCCTGGCACAGTGGCTCACACCTGTAATCCCAGCAGTTTGGGAGACTGAGGCGGGTGAATCACTTGAAGTGAGGAGTTTGAGACAAGTCTGGCCAACATGGTGAAACTCGTCTCTACTAAAAATACAAAAATTAGCCAGGTGTGGTGGCGGGCACCTGTAATCCTAGCTACTCCGGAGGCTGAGGCAGGAGAATTGCTTGCACCTGGGAGGTGGAGATTGCAGTGAGCCGAGATGGTGCCACTGCACTCCAGACTGGGTGACACAGCAAGACTCCCAAAGAAAAAAAAAAAAAAAAAAAAAAAATAGGCTGGGCACAGTGGCTTACATCTGTAATCCCAGCACTTTGGGAAGCTGAAGCGGGTGAATCATTTGAAGTCAGGCGTTCGAGACCAGCCTGGCCAACATGGTGAAACCCCATCTCTACTAAAAATACAAAAAAAATTAGCGAGGCAGTAGTGGCACATGCCTGTAATCCCAGCTACTCAGGAGGCTGAGGCAGGAGAATCGCTTGAGCCTGGGAGGCAGAGGTTGCAGTGAGCCGAGATCACACCACTGCACTCCAGCCTGGGCAATAAAGTGAAACTGTCTCAAAAAAGAAAAAAAATAGAAAAGGTTAACGTAGCAGAATTGTTCTATTAACTAATGTTTATTAGCTACTTGTAATATGGCAATCAAAATTAATTTTGATAAATCAGTTTTTACTTATTCCAAAGTATAATTTAAATGGTGTGCCATCAACCAATTGATATTTCTTACTCTTTTATTCCACTTAAATATTATGAGTCAATTATCCAAGACTGTTAAACAACGTGATTACTGTTTATCAACTATTTTCAAAAGTGATAAAAGCTACGTGCAATAGAAAAAGACAAATATAAAGAAGTGCATGGAAAAAAAAATCAGCATTAGCCCACCACCACACTTAAGAGTTAACAGTGATGAGGTATACGTCCTTAATATATGAATTAATAAGCTTTAATATATGAACTTTGTTTTCAAAGTGGAAAAATACCACACATACTAAGTTTCCAGTCTGTTCACTTGACTGTTTCTTTTTTCTTTTGTATTTTTTTTTCCTTTTTCTAACTTCTATGTTAGGTTCAGGGAGTACATGTGTAGGCTCGTTACATGAGTAAATTGCATGTCATGGGGGTTTGGTGTACAAATTATTTCATCAACCAAGTAATGAATGCAGTACCCATAAGTAGTATTTTGATCCTCATCCTCCTCCCACTCTCCACCCTCAAGTAGGTCACCACGTCTATTGCTCCCTTCTTTATGTCCATGTGTACCCAATGTTTAGCTCCTACTTATAAATGAGAACATGCGGTATTTGATTTTATGTTCCTGTGTTAATTCACTTAGGACCAGCTGCATCCATGTTGCTGCAAGGAACAGGAGTTCATTGCTTTTTATGGCTGCGTGGTATTCCATGGAGTATATGTACCACATTTTCTTTATCTAGTCCACTACTGATGGGTATCTAGGTTGTATCTAGGTTGATTCCATGTCTACAATTTATATTCCTCTGGATTCTGTTCTAAGTTCTTTTAGAAATCTCCAAACTGCTTTCCACAGTGGCTGAACTCATTTGCATTCCCACCAGCAGCATATAAGCATTCCCTTTACTTGACTATTTAAGATAAATATTTTCCCTTGGAAAAAAAGTATTATTTTACAAAATGATTGTTCATGGTTGTGTAGAATTCTATAATTAGGATGTATTATATTTACTCAACTAACAATCTTAGTAGACATCAACTTTTCTTTTCAGTTTTACTTATAAATTATACTGCAATAAATCTTTGAATATACTTTTTTCTTTTTTTTTTTGAGACAGAGTCTTGTTCCGTTGCCCAAGCTGGAGTGCAGTGGTGCAATCTCGGCTCACTGCAACCTCCGCCACCTGGGTTCGAGTGATTCTCTTGCCTCAGCCTCCCAAGTAGCTAGGATTACAGGTGTGCACAATTACACCAGGCTAATTTCTTTGTATTTTTAGTAGAGATGAGGTTTCACCATGTTGGCCTGGCTGATCTCAAACTCCCGACCTTCAGTGATCCGCCCGTCTCAGCCACCTCGTATTACAGGCGTGAGCCACGGCGCACGGCCTGGAGTATAGATATTTTTAAGTCTTTTTTTTTTTTTTTTTTTTTTTTTTTTTTTTTTTTTTTTTTTTTTTTTTTTTTTGAGACGGAGTCTGGCTCTGTCACCCAGGCTGGAGTGCAGTGGCCGGATCTCTGCTCACCGCAAGCTCCTCCTCCCGGGTTTACGCCATTCTCCTGCCTCAGCCTCCGGAGTAGCTGGGACTACAGGCGCCCGCCACCTCGCCCGGCTAGTTTTTTGTACTTTTTAGTAGAGACGGGGTTTCACCGTGTTAGCCAGGATAGTCTCGATCTCCTGACCTCGTGATCCGCCCGTCTCGGCCTCCCAAAGTGCTGGGATTACAGGCTTGAGCCACCGCGCCCGGCCTATTTTTAAGTCTTAATAAAGATTACCAAACTGCCCTCAAATGTGAGAATTATGCCAATTTGAATTTGAGCTTGTTTTCCATACATCACCATTACTAGATATTAACACTCTTTTTTACCTTTCCCAGTCTGATAAGTAAAAGAATAGTATCTCATTAAAACATATTTATTTGCTGTGAGACAACATACTTTCAAGTGTTTGCTGGCCATTTTGTATCTTTTTTTTGCGAACTACTAAATGTTTTTTGCACATCTTTTCTCTAGCAGTTGGCTATATTGTTCATTTCTCAAATAGGTATAGAATAATTTAACAAGATTAATCTTTATTACTAGTGGCAGAGATATTGTATATTAATACATTGTCAATATGTTCAATGTGTCAATACTGAACTGACAAAGCAGTAGAAAAGTGTGTGTGTCTACAGACAATATACTACAAATATATATAGGCAAAGATCCAAATATGCACAAAATACAGCTCAAGAAAAATATTTGTTTTGTTTTATTTTGTTTCATTTTGTTTGAGAGAGAGTTTCGCTCTTGTTGCCCAGACTGGAATGCAATGGCGCGATCTTGGCTCACTACAACCTCCACCTCCCAGGTTAAAGCAATTCTCCTGCCTCAGCCTCCTGAGTAGCTGGTATTAGAGATGCCTGCCCCCATGCCTGGCTAATTTTTTGTGTTTTTAGTAGAAACGGAGTTTCGCCATGTTGGCCAGGTTGGTCATGAACTCCTGACCTCGAGTGGTCCACCCACCTAGGCCTCCCAAAGTGCTGGGATTACAGGCATGAGCCACCGCGCCTGGCTGAGAAAAATATTTTTTAAAGTAGACCATAATCATTGCTATTTACTCAATAAATTCATCTAACTGGAACATGACTTTTTTTTCTTTATTTATTATTATTATTATACCTTAAGTTCTAGGGTACATGTATACAACATGCAGGTTTGTTACATATGTATACATGTGCCATGTTGGTGTGCTGCACCCATTAACTCATCATTTACATTAGGTATATCTCCTAATGCTAACCCTCCCCCCTCCCCCCACCCCATGACAGGCCCTGGTGTGTGATGTTCCCCACCCTGTGTCCAAATGTTCTCATTCTTCAGTTTCCATCTATGAGTGAGAACATGCGGTGTTTGGTTTTCTGTTCTTGCGATAGTTTGCTGAGAATGATGGTTTCCAGCTGCATCCATGTCCCTACAAAGGACACAAACTCATCCTTTTTTATGGCTGCACAGTATTCCATGGTGTGTATGTGCCACATTTTCTTAATCCAGTCTATGATTGATGGACATTTGGGTTGGTTCCAAGTCTTTGCTATTGTGAATGAATGGTGCCGCAAAAAACATACGTGTGCATGTGTCTTTATAGCAGCATGATTTATAATCCTTTGGGTATATGCCCAGTAATGGGATCACTGGGTCAAATGGTATTTCTAGTTCTAGATCCTTGAGGAATCGCCACACTGTCTTCCACAATGGTTTAACTAGTTTACAGTCCCAACAGTGTAAAAGTGTTCCTATTTCTCCACATCCTCTCTAGCACCTGTTGTTTCCTGACTTTTTAATGATCGTCATTCTAACTGGTGTGAGATGCTATCTCATTGTGGTTTTGATTTACGTTTCTCTGATGGCTGGAACATGACTTTTTTCTATAGCTGTCTTTTCATTTCTAATTTCTACAAACCAAAATAACTAAGCATTAAAATGAAAGAAAGCAAAACTGATCCATGGATCAAAAAATACTCACTAATTTTTTAATCTAAAATAATGAAGACAAAACAAATATACATGGTATACGAGAAAGTAAAAATAAGGGTTAAGTCTGGGCGCAGTGGCTCACGCCTGTAATCCTAACACTTTGGGAGGCCAAGGTGGGCTGATTACAATGTCAGGAGATCGAGACCATCCTGGCTAACATGGTGAAACCCTGTCTCTACTAAAAATACAAAAAAATTAGCCGGGTGTGGTGGCACGCTCCTATAGTCCCAGCTACTTGGGAGGCTGAGGCAGGAGAATCACGTGAACCTGGGAGGCAGAGCTTGCAGTGAGCCAAAATCATGCCACTGCACTCCAGCCTGCGCAACAGAGCAAAACTCCATCTAGAGAAAAAAAAAAAAAAAGTTTGAAATAATCTCCTAAAAGATACACTTAGAAAGAGTAAGACCTAGTATTTGATAGAGCAGGGTGACTATAGTCAATAAGTTAATTGTACATCTAAAAGTAACTAAAAGAGTATAATTTGATTGTTTATAACACAAATGATAAATGCTTGAGGGATAGATATCCCATTTTCCATGAGGTGATTATTACTTACCACATGCCTGTATCAAAGTATCTCATGTAGCCCACAAACATGTACACTTGCCATGTACCCACACAAAATTGTTTTAAATCTCTTTCATTAAATGATAAAGCCCAAATTCCCAAATTTCTCATCAAAAATATATACCTTGTGAATCCTTCTTATTAAGACAGATGCAAAAAACCGTAATGTTATTCTCAGTTCATCAACAAAGGATTCATCATCTGTCACATCCCTTCAATAAGGAGAAAAACAAATATTCAGAAGTTCAGAGAAATACAGTTTCACTTTCTACAAACCAAGGGAAATTTTTCCTTTTTTCTGTTTATTTAAGCTACTTTTCTTTTTTCATTTACAAATAATACATTTCACTGTAGAACAGTAAGAAATGTACAAAAAATAAAACATCTACCATAAATCTAGCATCAAGACATAATCACTATTAACTAAATTGTAACATATATTTCCTTGCAGACATACACAACTACATAGTCTTATTTTTACAATACTGAGATCATGTTCTAAGCAACATCAAAGAAAGTTCAAAGAAATAAAACAATGAATAACTTTGGAGAAGCAATAGAATTAATACAGAATTTTTAACTAGTTTAAAATACTTATAGAATAATATAAATTCTAAAATTAAACAAAAAAGGTATGCTCCATTTGAAAAAGAAATTTAATGAACTGAAACTCAGACACTTTGTAAAAAAAAATTCTGACAACCTTCAACTGAGGAGTTACATTTTCCTGATGTTTGAAGGGCCTAGAATTAGAACACTTCCCTAATTAAAGGCAAGAAAAGAAACGATGATATCTGTAACTCAATGATAGTGGTGTTAACTTTCTTGGCAGAATAGGAAAGATAATTGTATCAACCATGCTTCCCACGATTAACGGGAAAGAAAGGGATATTACAGCATCAATAGCTACAACTGAGAAGAAAATATTTACTTTCACACTTAGAAATACAACTAGATTTTATGTCTAAAGTGTCATAATGCAGAGATGGGAGAAGGTAAGGGAGTCTTCAAGAAAAGATTCATTTTACAAAAGGCCTCACCATCAGCTTTAATTAAATGACAAATGCCAGATATTTAAGGCAGAATCAAATGTTTAAATTTACATAGCTCTCCAGGAAAATATGGCATAGAAACGATATTAAATTTGTCTTAAACACTCTGGGTGAATTCAACTAGTAGCTTTTTTTTTTTTTTTTTTTTTTTTTTTCAGACGGAGTCTCGCTCTGTCACCCAGGCTGGAGTGCAGTGGTGGGATCTCAGCTCACTGCAAGCTCCGCCTCCCAGGTTTACGCCATTCTCCCGCCTCAGCCTCCCTAGTAGCTGGGACTACAGGCGCCCGCCACCTCGCCCGGCTAGTATTTTTTGTGTGTGTTTTTTAGTAGAGACGGGGTTTCACCGTGTTAGCCAGGAGGGTCTCGATCTCCTGACATCATGATGCGCCTGTCTTAGCCTCCCAAAGTGCTGGGATTACAGGCTTGAGCCACTAAGCCCGGCTTTTTTTTTAATTAGAAATTTCAGTCAGGCATGGTGGCTCACACCTATAATCCTAATACTTTGGGAGGCCGAGGTGGGCAGATCACTTGAGGTCAGGAGTTTGAGACCAGCCTGACCAACATGGCGAACCCTCGTCTCTACTAAAAATACAAAAATTAGCCAGGCATAGTGGCACACACCTGTAATCCCAGCTTCGTGGGAGGATGGCTTTAACCTGGGAGGTGGAGGTTGCAGTGAGCTGTGATCACGCCACTGCACTCCAGCCTAGGCAACAGAGCAAGACTCCATCTCAAAAAAAAAAAAAAAAAGAAAAGAAAAGAAAATTCAAAAATAGACTGAATCAATATAAAACTAGGGTAGATGTCATTAAACATCATATGTACAAGCCATGGAGGTGCAAATGTTCAAATATATATTAAACACATGATGCTGATTTAAGAAAGTATGTATTTATGGCCGGGTGCGGTGTCTCAAGCCTGTAATCCCAGCACTTTGGGAGGCCGAGACGGGCGGATCACGAGGTCAGGAGATCGAGACCATCCTGGCTAACACGGTGAAACCCCGTCTCTACTAAAAAAATACAAAAAAAACTAGCCGGGCGAGGTGGCGGGCGCCTGCAGTCCCAGCTATTCGGGAGGCTGAGGCAGGAGAATGGCGTGAACCCGGGAGGCGGAGCTTGCAGTGAGTTTAGATCCGGCCACTGCACTCCAGCCTGCGCCGACAGAGCGAGACTCCGTCTCAAAAAAAAAAAAAAAAAGAAAATATGTATTTATTACATGATATAAGTTGGATCTCTCTAATTTCAAAATAGATTTCTGTCAAATCTAAAGTATTTTCTGTATCTTCAAAAGCATAAGGCCCTTGTACATACATGGCATACACCAAAAACAAGGTACTTGGGGGAAAAAAACCATTAATTCTCCAGGAAAACTACTGAAGCTATCTTTCAATTTAATGAAATATGTGAATACAGATTCCCCTCCAAAAGGTATAATTATTTCAAATGTGAAAACTGCATACAAAATTATTAAATCACTATATTTAGAAGTGATAAGGAATTCTACAAGTTACTTTTCTTTCAAAACACAGACTAAGTTTTCTTCCTCTTTATCACCAAATTATTAACTGACTGATGCCTACATTGGTGGTTCTTTTTTTTTTTTTTTTTTTTTTGAGACAGAGTCTCGCTGTGTCGCCCAGGCTGGAGTGCAGTGGCCGGATCTCAGCTCGCTGCAAGCTCCGCCTCCCGGGTTCACGCCATTCTCCTGCCTCAGCCTCCCGAGTAGCTGGGACCACAGACGCCCGCCACCTCGCCCGGCTAGTTTTTTGTATTTTTTAGTAGAGACGGGGTTTCACCGTGTTAGCCAGGATGGTCTCGATCTCCTGACCTCGTGATCCGCCCGTCTCGGCCTCCCAAAGTGCTGAGATTACAGGCGTGAGCCACCGCGCCCGGCCCATCGGTGGTTCTTAACTAGGGCCAATTATGCCTTCCAGGTCATATCTGGCAACCTCTGAAGACATTTTTATTGGTCACAACTGGTGGCAGAGATGTCTGCTACTAGTATCTAATGGGAGAGGCCAGGGGTGCTAATTATGTAATGCACAGTACTGCCCCCACAACAAATAATTATTTTGGCTAAAATGTCAACAATGACAAAGTTGAAAAATCCTAGTCTACACCAAAAACATGTCATTAACATGCTTAACTTAGTAGTATTCACTGTATCAAAGAAAAAAGATCTTATAAAAAGAACATACCTGTACCACGGATAAACGAAGTTTTCCAACACTAATTCGAGAACCTGCATAAAAATTATTTTTTAAAGAAAAATAAAATGAATTAGTTTTTGGAAAATAAACGGTACTATTTGGTAATATGTAACATTACCAAGAACCAATTTTATTATCACAAATAATGACAGCAGGCCGGCAGCAGTGGCTCACACCTGTAATCCCAGCACTTTAGGAGGTCAAAGCAGGTGGATGGCTTGAGTTCACGAGTTAGAGACCAGCCTGGGTAACTTGATGAAACCCTGTATCTACAAAAAACACAACAATAAGCTGGGTGTAGTGGCGTGTACCTGTAGTCCCAGCTATCTGCTGGGGGGCTGAGGCAGGAGTTTCGCTTGAGCCTGAGAGGCAGAGGTTGCAGTGAGCCAAGATGTTGCCACTACACATCAGCCTGGGCGACACAGTGAGGCTCTGCCTCAAAAAAAAAAAAAAAAAAAACAAATAACGACAGTAATATAATACTTGCACATGACAAAATGTATATTTCAACCTTATATGATTGTGAGGATCAAAGAAAACATATGAGAAAACACTTGGAAAATCATAAAAATTTCACAAATAGGAAAAGTTACTATTAGAATGGCATGCACATATTTCTAAATATTTCCATAATCAAACAAAAAGTTAAATAAATTGTTGCTGACTCTGAAGCTTAACTGAACCAAAAATGTGCTATGGAAAGAAGAAAAACAGCAAGTTAGTCCTTTCCATTCCTAACTTTATAAGTCAGTATTTTCAGAATATAATGAAGAAACAAGCAGCTAAGATTTACATAAGGGGTCAAAATTAGGTGTTAGTGGTTACCTTTGAAGGGAGTATAGTGGCTAGAGGGCAACACGAAGGGGAGTTCTGGGATGCTGGTAATGTTTTGTTTCCTGATCTGAATGCTGGTTACACAGATATGTTCGCTTTGTGAAAATTTTACCTGTATACTCAAATCAGTACATAAGTTATGTAAGTGAAAAAGTAACAAAACAAAATAAAACAAACCGTGGGTGTTAAATCTTCCATTTCTTGGATTGGGTATAGCAGTATGTCATAATTTTTACAAGGAGTTGTAACATTGGGCAGTAACTTACAAAAGCAGTAGGGAGGGAAGAAAACGACATATCTAATCTAATGCTTCCAAAATCAGATCATGTATTTTCTCTGGCAGCAATAACAAAGATTGTGAATTTTCTAGTTTAAATATTAAGGGAACAATAATTTAGATGTCTTAGTACAAACACTAAGCACTGTTTATATGTGTTGGGAAATAAAAATACATATAAACAGGGATAACAATGAACAATGAATAGGATAGAGAGAAGAGACTAGAACAAGTTATCGTTAAACATTTGTTCTTCCTTTATTCCCCACATCCAACCAATCAAGTCCTACTGATTTTATATCCTAAGTAGTGTTTTTCTTTTCTTTTTCTTCTTTTGAGACTGAGTTTCACTCTTGTTGCCCAGGCTGGAGTGCAATGGCGTGATCTCGGCTCACCTCAACCTCCGCTTCCAGGGTTCTAGCGATTCTCCTGCCTCAGCCTCCCGAGTAGCTGGGATTATAGGCATGTGCCACAACGACCAGATAATTTTGTGTTTTTACAAGAGATGGGGTTTCTCCATGTTGGTTAGGCTGGTCTCGAACTCCCGACCTCAGGTGATCCACCCACCTCGGCCTCCCAAAGTGCTGGGATTACAGGCGTGAGCCACCGCGCCCAGCGGGTCCTCATTTTCTTACCCCTTATATTGCAGCAATGGCCTCTCAACTCCCTGCTTCCAAGCTCGCTCCCCTCCATCCTAAATAGAGCTGCCAAAGTAACCTAAAACATACATTTGACCACATCATCCTCTTGCATGAAATCCTCAATATATAAGAAAGGTGAAATTGCACTGATTTTGAAAGGGACCTGCTGGCATGAAGCAGTTGCATCATTTCCTTTTCACTCTCAGTGTACCCTATGAGTAACATCTAGAAATTCTAGAAAATCATCGACTTCCAGGATCAATTAATCTAAGTTCCATCAACATAGCCCTTAAAGTCATTTGATAGTCTTATTTCTAAAGGGCCATATACAATCCTGATTAAGAACTTAACCAGACCTGAGTTTTTTATTGAGTTCTGTAATCAACCAAATATGAAACTTGAGAAAATTATTAAAATTCTAAATTCCATTTACCTTTGGTAAAATTATCAATAATAGTACCCACTTCATAGGTTATATGTAGATTACATGAAATAATGAGCTTAGCACAATGCCTAATATAAAGTATATCATAAATACTAGCTACTAGAATATTGTTTCCTTATTGCCCATATCCTCCCTCACACTTTACTCTCCAGTTTGCTGAACATTCCACCTTGTTTCAAGCCTCTCTTTCCTTTTGAAAGCCCTACCCAAATCCTCAAATACCCTTTCCCACACTATTAGTCTGGCAAACCTCTAGTTCTCCGATCTCATTGTCCCTCTCAATAGTTATGAACTTCTCCTCTATACTAATCTATATACTTTAATTTTTTTCCCATTATTGCCTGCATTAAATTATATTGTGATTACCTGTTTATATGCCTGCCTCCACTTCTAGACTAAAGTTCCTGGTAGAAAGGGACCATATCTTCACTTTTAATCACTAGGGCCTAGCCCAGTTCCTACCTATAAGATACCAAAATATGTTCTTAAATGTGACAGCTAACATTTACTGAGCACCAGTATGTGCCAGGTACTGGACCACAGGTTTTATATAAGTCCTTTCATTTTTATGAATGAATGACATGTCAAAGACACAAATAATACTCTTGTTAGAAGTTTTCTTCAACAAACCTCAACTTGGCACTCTCCAACAGAAATATAATGTAAGTCACACATTAATTTTAAATTTTCTAGTAGTTACATTTTTTACAAAGTAAAAAGAAACAGGTGAAACTAATTTTATATTTTATTTAACCCAACACATCCAAAATATTATCATTTCAACATGTAATTAATATAAAAAATGAGATACTTGGCCAGGCGCAGTGGCTCACTCCTATATTACCAGCACTTTGGGAGGTCGAGGCAGGTGGATCACAAGGTTAGGAGTTCAAGACCAGCCTGGCCAATATGGTAAAAACCTGTCTCTACTAAAAATACAAAAATTGGCTGGGCATGGTGGTGTGCACCTGTAGTCCCAGCTACTTGGGAGGCTGAGGCAGGAGAATCACTTGAACCCGGGAGGCGGAGGTTGCAGTGAGCCAAGATCACGCCACTGCACTCCAGCCTGGGCAACAGAGTGAGACTCCGTCTCAAAAAAAAAAAAAAAAAAATACTTTACATTCCTTTTTTCTAAGTCTTTTCTTACGAAATCTTCAAAATCCACTATATATTTTATACACAGAACACATGTCAACTTGGACTAGCACACTTCAAGTGTTTATTAATAACCACATGTGGCTAGGAGCTGCCATATTAGAAGTCTTAAATCAGGGCATCTTCAAGATGAAAAAGGCCTTAGAGGCCGGGCATGGTGGCTCACGCCTGTAATCCCAGCACTTTGGGAGGCCAACGTGGGTGGATCACGAGGTCAAGAGATCAAGACCACATCCTGGCTAACACAGTGAAACCCCATCTCTACTAAAAAGATTAAAAAAAAAAAACTAGCTGGGCATGGTGGTGTGCGCCTGTAGTCCCAGCTACTCGGGAGTCTGAGGCAGAAGAATCGCTTGAACCCGGGAGGCAGAGGTTGCAGTGAGGTGAGATCGTGTCACTGCACTACGGCCTGGGTGACAGAGCAAGACTCTATCTCAAAAAAAAAAAAAAAAAAAAAAGGCCTTAGAGAAGCAAAGAAAAAAATGCCAAGTTTTAATGGGCTTTTATGCAAGATACAAAATGGGAGAAAGAAGAATTAAGTGGGATTCAGATGCCTACTGCTATTCTTCAACTAATTAGCATCCAATTTAATTCAATACACTTTGATCAGCTACCAACAATATACGTGACCTGATACTTGGTGCTAGAAACAAATAAGACCCCATTCCTTGCCTTCAGGGACTTGAGTGTTTTGTCAAATCCACTGAGAAGACAAGTCTCTAAAACAACTAAAACATGTTACCAAAAAGATACATATAAAATCTGACTATAACAAAGATAAGAGAACATGCTTTCCATTCCTGTATTATGCAGAAATAGTGAAAAATATCCCATTCCCTTCTCCACCCTTCGGTTAGTGTCAAAACTGGGGTAATAGTTCAGTAAGATATATATTGATTTGCTCCTTGCAGTCTAGAGTTCCTTTTGGAATTAAAAAATGATATTTCTGCTGCCCTATCATAAAGATGACTGTTTTCATCTTTATGACTGTTTCAGATAAACCAGTGCTTTCCTTAGCTGAAAATGTCTAAATTAAACATGAGATTCAAAAACATTTCTAACTTACTATTCAAGCTGTTTAGTCTGCAATAATCAACTACCTAACTCAGAACTGATTTAAGTGACATGTATTAAGATGCTCCATAATTAAACCTGTTGATAAAAAATTCTGGAAAAATTTTCCACAGGCGTTTGACACTTTCTATTAATAATATTAAGTAAATCAGTTACCTCTGAGAGAGATGCATCAACTTTGGAAGAAATTTTCAGGTCTAGCCATGGCTGGTAGTTTTCAAGTAGCAAAGAAGGCCTAAAGAAAAATTATACAGCTAAATCACTTGAAATCCAATGTAATTAGAAGGATCAACAAATAAAAAAAATTTAACTTACCTATGTCGTTTACATTTCACTTTACCACAAACAGCACAGCTATGACCTTGAGGAAATAATTCCTGAAGTCCTAACTGCTAAAAAAGGAAAATGAGAGGTGGTGAGGAGATCTGTCTTTACATATCATCTTTATTTAAAAGAATCAACTTTTCAGAAGTTTTTAAAATCAATGTATAAATTCAAAGAACATTTTCTGTCTACTTTAACAGTGAAACCTTTCTTTGTAATACATAATACTGGCTAAACTAAACTATCAGAGAAAAAAATACCAGATGAAATGCCTTATAATACCTAATCCAAATTTCCAAGTTTAAAGTTAAAATCAATTTTTATGATCACTTTAAAAAGCTTCAGTCTACATTTGAAAGTGATAACTTGGCCAGGCACAGTGGCTCACACCTATCATCCTAGCACTCTGGGAGACCAAGGCAGGTGGATGGCTTGAGCCCGGAAGTTTAAGGCCAGCTTAGGAAACATGGTAAAACACTGTCTCTACCAAAAAAAAAATTAGACAGGTGTAGTGGCACATGCCTATAGTCCCAGCTACCCAGGAGGCTGAGGCAGGAGGATCTCCTGAGCTCAATAATTTGAGGCTGCAGTAAGCTGTGATCCTGCCACTGCACTCTAGCCTGTGCAACTCTAGCCTGTCTCAATAAAAGAAAGAAAAAAGAAAGTGACACTCTACTGCAAAGGTATAATACGAAAAAACTATTTTCTCTTTCTCCAAAATCTTGAATTCAATGACAAAGGTACGAGGTAACTACTACGGTTCCTGATCAAATATGGGGCACCACTTTCAGTTGTGTTTCCTCTGAGTAGAAATACCAACAAACCCAAGACAAGATACTATATCAACTTAAAGAATTATTAAGACTTAAAGATAGGGGCCGGGCGTGGTGGCTCACGCCTGTAATCCCAGCACTTTGGGAGGCCAAGGCGGGCGGATCACAAGGTCAGGAGATCGAGACCATCCTGGCTAACACAGTGAAACCCCGTCTCTACTAAAAATACAAAAAATTAGCCGGGCGCGGTGGCGGGTGCCTGTAGTCCCAGCTACTCAGGAGGCTGAGGCAGGAGAATGGCGTGAACCCCGGGGGTGGAGCTTGCAGTGAGCTGAGATCGCGCCACTGCACTCCAGCCTGGGCAACAGAGCGAGACTCCGTCTCAAAAAAAAAAAAAAAAAAGACTTAAAGATATCCCACTAGGCCAGGTGCAGTGGATCACGCCTGTAATCCTAACACTTTGGGAGGCCAAGGCAAGTGGATCACCTGAGGTCAGGAGTTCGAGACCAGCCTGGCTAAAATGATGAAACCCCGTCTCTACTAAAAATACAAAAATTAGCTGGGCGTGGTGGCATGTGCCTGTAATCCCAGTTACACAGAAGGCTGAGAGGCAGGAGAATCACTTGAACCTGGGAGGTGGAGGTTGCAGTGAACCAAAATGGCACCACTGCACTCCAGCCTGGGTGACAGAGCAAGACTCCATCTCAAAAAAAAAAAAAAAAGAAAAGAAAAAGAAAAAGATATCCCACTAAACCCTAACCTACAGACCAGAACCTTGCTTTACAGAGAGAGATTCACCACATTACCACCCTTCATTAAATTTCAGAAATAAATTACTTTGGTTATACAAACTGCCTAATCATATCTCTGTTTCTATGAAGCACACAAACATTTAAGAATTTAACAGGATTAGATCATTTAACCCAGAATTTCCTGAGTCTGTGCCTCAGAATGAGCTGGAAAGCATCTAACAAGTACTGATAACAAGGCTTTAACCCAGAACTATTCAATCAAAATCTGGTGGTACACCCCAGGAATCTGTTAATTCCCCAGGAGATTTACTGTAAAACCAGCTTTGTGAACCTCTGATTTAATTTATTGTCCTCATGGTTAATAGAGGACACCCTAAAATTGTGGATTCCAACTTTCTGAAATTTTTGTACAATAATTTCTCTTTATAGCTCCTCTAGAACTGTATGCCTTAAAAGCATACACATATACAAATCTTATTTTGAAAATTTTCTAATGGACTTCCATTATTAAATAATTAGATGGATTTTTTTAAATCACTGATTTTAGCACAGTACCTAGAAAAAAAAAGGGAAGAAATTAAAAGAAAATTTTTGTAAATTAAAATAATACACTGCTTTAGCAGGCTTTCAGATAATAAACAGCTTAGGCTCATACACATTGATCACATTGATTCTTAACAATAAGAACACATAATTTTACCTTGGGTTTGTATTTTATTGTGAAGAAAATATTGGGTAAGAGAGAATCAGGTCCTAGTGAGCAGTAGAATGTGACAACTCCAGCAACAAATGACCAGAAGATCATTAAAACATGAATATACCTTAAAAATAAATGAAAATAATTATTAGAACCAAAGAAAATGCATAATTCTAAGTTACTGAGTCACTGATTTAACAAGCATTCATTAAGCACCTACAATATCAGATTGAAGCAATTTTTCCAATTATGATTAATTTTCTGTAATGTATTAAATACAAGAATCATAAAATGTATGCTATCAAATATATATTTCATTTAAAGTATAAGGAAGAATAAATGATCAATATTTCATAACTGGTACCTATGTTTAACTAGTCTATACTACATTCTTCCAGAATACCTTCTGATGATATTGTAGTATTCATATCCCACCAAAATTCTGATTTTTCACTAAATCAACAAAATTTTACTAAGTATTACCTATTTTGTTCTAGACAGAGGTAGGCCTTGGGAATATAGTAAAGAACTGCACTGCATATAGTCTCTACCTGCATGGAAAACACTGTCTAGTAATGGTGACACGTAAGTAAAAATAAGCACAATACTATGTGATCACATATGTGATATTACGACAGAAAATTTATATGATATGGGAATACCACAGGCTGATTAACAAATTTGAAAAGAACAGAAAAATTTTTTTCAGAGAAAGCAATATCTACAGAAAAACTTAAACGGTAAGTAGGAGCAAATAAACAGAAGAGGATAGGATAGAGGTATGTGGAGAAGAGGCAGGGGAATTCAAACTTGAGAGAAACACATGGGCTTAGGTCTGTGTGAGCACAGTTCCAAGGAAGAAGGCCTTAAGATGAATCTAAAAGCAAAAGCAGAAGCCAAATAATACAGTGTTATATAATAGGCAATGTGTGTCTTAATACAGGCAATCCTCACATTGCAGTTCTGATATGCAAAAATTTCAGATACCATGATTGTACTAAATAACACCAGTCCCCCACAACACAGTTCAAATGCCAATGACCACAGTATTATATATTAAACTATGAGTAATTGTATAAAGTGCAAACTCTGCTGCTAACTCATCAGTCCACAAATCACTATATAAATAACAGATGTGCATCATGATCAGTGACCAATCACATCGGTTCTGTCAGTGACAGGTCACTCACTGCAAATTGTTGTTCTTCAGTGCATGCACAGACAGGAAACCATGGAGTTGTGTTACCTCCTTGTCTCCCAATAATAAATCTGCAATACATTTTACAAAAATGGCCATTGGCCCACAAATATTAAAGAGAAACAAAGAAATGAACAGTGATAATGCAAGAAGTAAAATTCAAATCAAATGTAAATGAAGTTACAGAAGAAATAGTTGACTGTGGGAATGATGACAGTGCTGCTGTTCCACAGATTCTATGCAGCCAGAGAAAGGTAGTGAACTTACTGACATCAATGAGAACAGTGGTTGTGGCACAAGGATGAAAATGTCCCAGAAGAAGTGATACCAGCAAAGGAACTCTTGGAGATTTCACAACATTAGATAAAACACTGAAAGTTGATCCAAACTTAGGAGTATGGTAATTCACATACGCATGAAAAAGATATCCGCTCCATATCCCATGTTATCAGATGAGAAGAGGACAAACACTGTTTAAGTTACTCTTAATATATTTTTTACAAAGAAATAAAACACTTTAATTTTCAATGTTTCTAATGTTTAAAATTACAGTGTACTACTCACTTTACTATTTTTTCATTTCTCTATACTATTACAACTGACGAGAGTTCTCAATGTTTTGACAAAATTTTTTAAAACTCAATCATAATTTTCCCATTGATTAAAACCATTTTGCACAGTTTCTGCTTGCACAATCGTTTTTACAGACCCTCATTACCAGACAAAGCAGGGACTGCCCGTATTATCTTACAAGAAAATGCACTGTAGGGATCTAATAATTTGTAGCTTCAGTAGAGACTACCATCCCTTCTGCAAAGTGTTCTTTCTTTACACTCTCTATTCATGAAGTTTAAATGGGAACAAGAGCTTTTATCTCCTTAAGATTCTAGGCCGGGCGCGGTGGCTCAAGCCTGTAATCCCAGCACTTTGGGAAGCCGAGACGGGCGGATCACGAGGTCAGGAGATCGAGACCATCCTGGCTAACCCGGTGAAACCCCGTCTCTACTAAAAAATACAAAAAACTAGCCGGGCAAGGTGGCGGGCGCCTGTAGTCCCAGCTACAGGGAGGCTGAGGCGGGAGAATGGCGTAAACCCGGGAGGCGGAGTTTGCAATGAGCTGAGATCCGGCCACTGCACTCCAGCCTAGGTGACAGAGCGAGACTCCGTCTCCAAAAAAAAAAAAAAATTTAGAATGGCAAAGGGCTACAACAGATTGAGGAGTGACATGGAGGTGAGGAAGCAGGATTGGTAAATGTAGATAATTCTCTTTCTAAATAAAAGGAGAGCTAACACAGTAACTGGAGGGGGATAATAAGTTAAGGTTTTTGGTTAAAAACCTGATGACATTTAAACGGTGATATAGGAGAAAAGGAGGCAAGAGGGAAAGAAGTAGAAAAACAGAAATAATTGGGTGAATAATATCTTATACAAGATAGGAGTTGTTAGGATCCAGAATCTAAATGGAAGAAACAGTTATAGAGCTATCTGTTTCCCAATACTACACAGGATGCATAGAATAATGAATATGCAGTTATATTTGTAGATTTGGTAACAAGAATTAAAAGCCATATAATGGCTTTTAAATAAAACAGGAGATCCTAAGAGTAAATGACAAAGGTAGCATGACAGGGAGTAAATAACAGAGGTTCTAGAAGACGGGGGAAATTCTGACACAGTTGCCACGGAGAAGGGAAGAGAAGTTCCTGGGGAACTGCTGGACATTACTGAGGCTGAAGACAATGAACTTTCAGTTGTGGGATCTTTTCCAGCAATATTCAGTTTTCAGAATATGAACCTAAAAAAAGCTAACAGCGTTACTGATCCCAGATTTGGATTTTGACAGATGAGTAGAATGGAAGGTATGGAGTTAAGGATACTGCATGAAGCGACTGATGGACCAGGCTATGTATCTAAGCTAGACTGACTCTAAACTGCATCAGAAAGTAACTAACAACAGAAGAGGGACAACATATAGAAAGAAAGTTGAGTCAAGAGATTGAAATGTCAAGAAGCAGGGACAGTGTGACTAAATTAAAGAAGTTGACACTGGTGAGTAAGTGACATATTTGATTCTTAAGATTTCAGAGGTAGCCAGGCACAGTGGCTCACGTCTATAATCCTAGCACTTTGGGAGGCTGATGTGGGCAGATCACCTGAGGTCAGGAGTTCGAGACCAGCCTGGTCAATGTGGTGAAACCACATCTCTACTAAAAGTACAAAAAAATTAGCCAGGCATGGTGGTGTGTGCCTGTAATCCCAGCCACTCCAGAGGCTGAGGCAGGAGAATCATTTGAACCCCGGAGGCGGAGGTTGCAGTGAACCAAGATCACACCACTATACTCCAGCCTGGGCGACAGAGCAGGACTCTGTCTAAAAAAAAAAAAAAAAAAGATTTCAGAGGCAGAGGTCAATAGCTGGCATCCCACATACCCACAGACGGCCTGGCCATCATCACCCAAGTGACCAGCCCCAAAGAGGACAAGAGCCAGGTGACAGGCATGGGCAAGAAAAATACCTGTTCCCTACAGAGATAACTGAAATGATAGCCAAGCAAACAGCAAAAAAAGTAAACAAAAGAATCATAAAGAGAGAGAGAGGAAGAACAAGATAGCCAAATAGAAGCCTCTGATCATCCTCCCCACAGGAACACCAAATTTAACATCTAAACAAAAAGAAAACCTTCATTTAAGAACCAAAAACCAGGTGACTGATCACAGTACATGATTTTAAGTTCATATTGCTGAAAGAGGCATGGAAGAGGGTAGCAAAGGCAATCCTGAAATTGCCAATACCCCTTCTCCAGCCCCCAGAGATGGCCACATGGCAAAGGAAAGCACATGGCTTGAGGGAGGGACAACACAGCAATTGTGAGAATTTGCACTGAAACTCAGTGCTGCCAACACCAGGAAGAACTTAGCTGATGCCCAGAAAGGGGGCATTTACACATGTCCAGGCCAGAAGGCAACCGCTCATCGCAGTAGTCCAAACCTGAGTTTCAGCAATCCTTGACACCACAGGTTAAAGTGCTCTGAGTTCTTAAATAAACTTGAAAGGTCTTAAGTAAACTTGAAAGGCAGTCTAGGCCACAAGGACTGTAACGCCTAGGCAAGTCCTACTACTGTGCTGGGGCTCAAAGCCAGTAGACTTGGAGGGCATGTGAACTAGTGAGACATCAGCCAGGGCAGCTAAGGGAAGGCTTGTGAAACCCCTCTCCAAGTCCCAGGCAGCGCAGCTTGCAGGTCCAAATGAGACCCTTTCCATCTGCTTGATGAGAGGAGAGGGGAAAGTAAAGATAACTTTGTCTTTCAACTTGGATACCATCTTAGGGACAGGAAGACAGGGAACTGGGCAGAGTAATGAGGCCCTCATTCCAGATCCTAACTCCCAGACAACACTTCTAGACACACCCTGGGCCAGAAGGAAACCCACTGCCTTTAAAGGAAGGACCCATCCTGGCAGATTCATCATCTGCTGACTAAAGAGACCTTGGACTCTGAATAAAACAGCAGCAGTAACCAGGTAGTCACACAGTAGGTCTTGGGTAAGACTCTGAGATATGCTGGCCTCAGATGTGTCTAGCACATTCACTGCTCTGATGGCTACAAACAGAGACTTCTTCTGCTTCAAAAAAGCAGAAAAACAGGTAAAGGGGATGTTGTCTTGCAGCTGAGGTACCGGCTTGGCCAGTGGGGTAGAGGACCAAGAGGGCTTTTGCGGTCCCCAATTCCAAGCTTTGGCTCCTAGATGCCATTTCTAGACCTACCCTGGGCCAAAGGGGAGCCCACTGCCCTGAAGGGTGAGTTGCAGGCCTGGCACCATTCACAAGCTGAATAAAGAGGCCTTGGGCATTAAGTAAATATTGACAGTAGTAGTTAGATTGGTAAGAGTCTAGCAGCACTCCCATAGGCTTACGGTGGTAGTTGACATGGGGAGAGACTCTTCTGCCTGGGGAAAAGGAAGAGTGGTAAGGATTTTGTCTTGTGGTATAGGTGCCAGCTCAGCCACAGTAGAATAAAGTACCAGGTAGATTTCTAGGTTTCCAACTCCTGGTCCTGGCTCCTGGATGGCATCTTTGGACCCACCCCGTATCCAGGGCCACCCTGAAGGCAAGGACACAAGCCTGGCTGGCTTCATCACCTGCTGATTATAGAGCCCTAACATAGTCAATAGCCAGATAGTGGTTACAGTGGGCCTCGGATGAGACCGAGCGCCTGTGCTGGCTTCAGGTCTGACTCAGCACACTCCTACTGGTGGTAGTCAAAGGGTTATTTGTGTCACCCCTCCCCCAGCTCCAGGCAGCTCAGCAGAGAGACTCCATTTGATTGGGGGAAAGTCAAAGAAGAGAACAGGAGACTCTACCTTGTAATCCAGAGAATTCTCCCAGATCTTATCCAAGACCACCAAGGAGGTAGCTCTGTGACTCTGCAAGAACCACAGCGTTACTGGGCTTGCATTACCCCTTAATGCAAATATGGCTGCGGTGACCAAAAATGTAGATGATACCCAAGTCCCTTCAAATATCAGGAAAGGCTTCCCAAGGACAGGATACAAACAAGCCCAGAATGCAAACACTACAACAAATAATTCTTCAATACCCAGACACTGAAAAACATCCACAAGCATCAAGACCATGCACGGAAACACGGCCCACCAAACTAAATAAAGCACAAGGGACCAATCCTGGAGAAACAAAGATATGTGACCTTTCAGATGGAGAATTCAAAATAGCTGTATTAAGGAAACTCAAAGAAATTCAAGATAACACAGAGAAAGAATAAAGAATCCTATCAGATAAATTTAACAAAGAAATTGAAAAAAAAGAATCAAGCAGAAATTTTGGAGTCCAAAAATGCAACTGACATACAGAAGAATGCATTAGAGTCTCAATAGTACAAGTGATCAAGTAGTAGAAAGAATTACTAACCTTGAAGACAGACTATTTGAAAATACACAGAAAAGACAAAAGAACAAAATAACAAAACACATCTACAAGATCAAAAACGTAGCCTTGAAAGAGCAAATCTAAGAGTTACTGGCCTTAAAGAGGAGGTAGAGAGAGCAGGGTAGAAAGTTTATTCAAAGGGATAATAACAGAGAACATCCCAAACATAGAGAAAGGTATCAATATTCAAGTACAAGAAGATTAAGAACGCCAAGCAGATTTAACCTAAGGAAGACTATCTGAAGGAATGTAATAATTAAACTCCCAAAGGTCAAGGATAAAGAAAAGATCCTACAAGCACCAAGAAAAAAGAAACAAATGACATACAATAGAGTTCCAATGCATCTGGCACCAGATTTTTCACTGAAAACCTTACAGGCCAGGAAAGACATATGACATAAAGTGCATGACACATTTAAAGTGCTGAAGGATAAAAACTTTCACCCTAGAATAGTATTTCCAGCAAAAATATCCTTCAAACATGAAGGAGAAATAAGGACTTTCCCAGGCAAACAAAAGTCGAGGGATTTCATGAATACCAGATCTACTCTACAAGAAATATTAAAGGTAGCTCTTCAATCGGAAAGAAAAGGGAAAAACCCTATATTCATCAGTCATAAAGAACACTGAAAACCAGAACTGAAGGAGACAGACAGGCAGACATACACACACACACACACAAAACCTTCAAAAAAGCAACGGATGCAGGAGCTGGTTTTTTGGGTTTTTTTTTTTTTTTTGAAAAGATTAACAAAATAGACCGCTAATCAGACTAATAAAGAAGAGAGAGAAAAATCAAATAGACACAATAAAAAATGATAAAGGGGATATCACCACTGATCCCACAGAAACACAAATTACTATCAGAGAATACTATAAACACCTCTACTCAAACCAGAAAATCTAGAAGAAATGGATAAATTCCTGGATACCCTCCCAAGACTAAACCAGGAAGAAATCAAATCCCTGAATAAGTCAATAACAAGTTCTGAAATTGAGGCAGTAACAGCCTACCAACCAAAAAACGCCCAGGACCAGATGATTCACAGCCAAATTCTACCAGAGGTACAAAGAGGAGCTGGTACCATTCCTTCTGAAACTATTCCAAACAACAGAAAAACAGGAATTCCTCCCAAACTCATTTTATGAGTCCAGCATCATCCTGATACCAAAACCTGGCAGATACAACAAAAAAACAAAATTTCAGGCCAATATCCCTAATGAACATTGATGCAAAAATCCTTAAAAAAATACTGGTAAACCGAATCCAGCAGCACATCCACCATGATCAAGTCAATTTCATCCCTGGAATGCAAGGCTGGTTCAACATACACAAATCAATAAACATAATCCATCACATACACAGAAACAATCACAAAAACCACATGATTATCTCACTAGATGCAGAAAAGGCATTTGATGAAATTCAACACCCCCTCATGCTAAAAACTCAATAAGCTAGGTATTGATGGAATGTATCTCAAAATAGTAAGAGTTATTTATGACAAACCCACAGCCATTATCATACTGAATGGGCAAAAACTGGAAGCATTCCCTTGAAAATCGACACAACACAAGGATCCCCTCTCTCACCACTTCTATTCAACATAGTATTGGAAGTTCTGGCCAGGGGAATCAGGCAAGAGAAAGAAATAAACGGTATTCAAATAGGAAGAAACGAAGTCAAATTGCCTCTGTTTGCAGATGACATGATTGTATATTTAGAAAACACCATCGTCTCAGCCCAAAATCAACTAAAGCTGATAAGCAACTTCAGCAAAGTCTCAGAATACAAAATCAATGTGCAAAAATCACAAGTATTACTATATACCAGTAATAGACAAACAGAGAGCCAAATCATGAGTGAACTCCCATTCACAATTTTTACAAAGAGAATAAAATACCTAGGAATCCACCTTACAAGGGATGTGAAGTACCTCTTCAAGAAGAACTACAAACCACTGCTCAAGGAAATATGAGAGGACACAAACAAATGCAAAAACATTCCATGCTCATGGATAGGTAGAATCAATATCGTGAAAATGACCATACTGCCCAAAGTAATTTATAGATTCAATCCTATCCCCATCAAGCTACCATTGACTTTCTTAACAGAATTAGAAAAAAACTACTTTAAATTTCATATGGAAACAAAAAAGAGCCCATATAGCCAGACAATCCTAAGCTAAAAGAACACAGTTGGAGGCATCACACTGCCTAACTTCATACTATACTACAAGGCTACCATAACCAAAACAGCATGGTACTGGTACCAAAACAGAGATACAGACCAATGGAACAGAACAGAGGCCTCAGAAATAATGCCACACATCTACAACCATCTGATCTTTGACAAACCTGACAAAAACAAGAAATGGGGAAAGGATTCCCTATTTAATAAATCATGTTGGGAGAACTGGCTAGTCATACACAGAAAACTGAAACTGGACCCCTTCCTTATACCTTATACAAAAATTAACTCAAGATGGATTAAACACTTAAATGTAAGACCTAAAACCATAAAAACCCTAAAAGAAAACCTAGGCAATACCATGCCGCACATAGGCATGGGCGAAGACTTCATGACTAAAACACCAAAAGCAGTGGCAACAAACACCAAAATTGACAAATGGGGTCTAGTTAAACTAAAGAGCTTCTGCACAGCAAAAGAAACTATCATCAGAGTGAACAGGCAATCTACAGGATGGGAGAAAATTTCTGCAATCTATCCATCTGACAAAGGGCTAATATCCAGAATCTACATGGAAGTTAAACAAATTTACAAGAAAAAAACAAGCAACCCCATCAAAAAGTGAGCAAAGGATACAAACAGATACTTCTCAAAAGAAGACATTTATGCAGCCAACAAACATATGAACAAAAGCTCATCATCACAGGTCATTAGAGAAATGCAAATCAAAACCACAATGAGATACTATCTCAGGTCAGTTAGAATGGCAATCATTAAAAAGTCAGGAAACAACAGATGCTGGAGAGGATGTGCAGAAACAGGAACACTTTTACACTGCTGGCGGGAGTGTAAATTAGTTCAACTATTGTGGAAGACAGTGTGGCGATTCCTCAAGGATCTAGAACTAGAAATACCATTTGACCCAGCAATCCCATTACTGGGTATATACCCAAAGGATTATAAATCATTCTACTATAAAGACACATGCACGCGTATGTTTACTGCAGCACTATTCACAATAGCAAAGACTTGGAACCAACCCAAATGCCCATCAATGATAGACTGGATAAAGAAAATGTGGCACATATACACCATGAAATACTAGGCAGCCATAAAAAAGGATGAGTTCCATGTCCTTTTCAGGAACATGGATGAAGCTAGAAACCATCATTTTCGGCAAACTAACACAGGAACAGAAAACCAAACACCACATGTTCTCACTCGTAAGTGGGAGTTGAACAATGAGAACACATGGACACAGGGGAGGGGAATATCACAAACAAGGGCCTGTTGGGGAGCAGGGAACTACAGGAGGGATAGCATTAGGAGAAATACCTAATGTCGATGATGGGTTGATAGATGCAGCAAACCACCATGGCATGTGTATACCTACGTAACAAACCTGCACGTTCTGCACATGTATCCCAGAACTTAAAGTATAATGAAAAAAAAACAAACAACAACAACAACAAAAACCACTGAAAACCAATAAGCTAAGCATTCAGAAACTTGGGGGGAAACCAATAAATCCAATCACACAAAAAGGAAGGAAATAGTCAAGAGCAGAAATCAACAAAATAGACAACAATGACAAATTAACAAAATATAAGCTAATTCTTTGGAAAAATTAATAAAACAACCAAACTTCTAACTGGATACTAAGGGAGGTTAGTAGGGTACCAATTATTACTCTAAAAATTGATAAAGAATAATCATTTATCCTACTTTTCCAATTTGAACTGCCTATCAGAATAACTAAATAGACCTAATGGATGGAGTAAAGCAATTCTACAAAAAAGAATTCAAACTTAAAAATACAGAAGAAATGAAAGAATTAGAGAATAACCGTGTTGTAACCCATAATTAAGTAACTGATTCAGGAAATAAATAAATGGTAAAACCAAAGAGTAAGTTTGTTGGACACATTACCAGCTGACATTAACTGAATCCATTAAAAATGAAGCAACCCCATCTTACATATCCACTGATGTGATGCAATGGAATGTACATGGCATCACTAAAGTCTTCTTGCACCACTCCCCCACTTGCACCACTCCCCCCACGGGAAAAAAAAAGAAAAAAAACTACATCCAATTGAGCCTATAGATCAAACACTCTGACTACCAAAAATACAAATGTGAGGATTAAAACACAAGACACTACAAGGAAACCATCAACAAAATCCAGAATGTGAACAAATGATCCAGTTTCCTCAACGAGTCAATGTGAAGGAGAAAGAAAAGGTGAGGAGGGACCTTCCAGATCAGCAGTTGACAAATGATGGCCTGTGGGCCAAAGTATACCTGTTTTTGTATACCCCTCATACTAAGAAAGGTTTTACATTTTTAAAGGGTTTTTTAAAAAGAAGAATACGCAACAGAGACCTAGCATGGTATACAAGGCCTAAAATGTTTACTACCTAACACTTTACAGAAAAAAATGTGTCAACCCTTATTCTAGATGATAAGACATTTAGAAAAGCTTGAGATGTAGCAACCAAATAGGAGTAGAACTTGTTTAGATATCAATTAGAACAACTGCACTATACATTTTTACTCAACAAGGAAAATTTTATTATGGAGTAGTTATTAGATGGTATTAACCAATTATTGTTAATTTTGTAATACAGTTTTATATAGAAGTGATTTTTTTTTTTATTTCTATCTTTTATAAAGACAGGGTCTTGCTCTGTCACCCTGGCTGGAGTGTCGGGGCACAATCATATCTCACTGTAGCCTTGAACTCTTGGCTCCAGCAATCCTCCCACCTAAGCCTCCCAAGTAGCTAGGACCATAGGCTGGCTATTTTTTCATTCTTTTTCTTTTTCTTTTTTGGTAGAGGCAGGGTCTTTCTGGCCAGGTGTGTAATTCCAGCACTTTGGGAGGCTGAGGTGGGCAGATCACTTGAGGTCAGGAATTTGAGACCAGCCTGGCCAACATGGCAAAACCCCATGTTGGGAGTCTAGTAAAAACACAAAAATTAGCCAGGCATGATGGTGCACGTCTGTAATCCCAGCTACATGGGCCGCTGAGGCACAAGAATCCCTTGAACCAAGGAGGTGGAGATTGCAATGAGCCAAGATCCTGCCACTGCACTCCAGCCTAGGCGACAAAGTGCGACTCCATCTCAAAAAGAGAGAGAGAGAGAGAGAGAGAGAGAGAGAGAGAGAGAGAGAGAGATAGCATTTTTCTATGTTGCCCAGGTTCGTCTCTAACTCCTGGCCTCAAGTGATCCTCCCACCTACACCTCCCGGAGAGCTAGAATTACACACATGCGCCACCTCACCCACTCTACAAGACGTTTCTTAAAAAGATTACGCCAAAAAAAAAAATATGGCAAAATATGGATAGTTGTTAAAGTTGAGTAATGGGTGCTTGCAAGTATTTTACACTCTCTTATGTATGCTTGGAAATTTTCAAAATCAAAAGTTAATTAAAAAGATAAACTTCTAACAAGATAGATCAAGGATACAAATATATAAAACACAGAATGAAAAAAGTAACCATAGCTATACTGAAATAAAAAATAAGACTATGAACAACTATATATTAATAAATGGAAAACCTATAGAAAATAACTTTAAAAATTTTTTTTGAGACAGAGTCTCGCTCTGTCACCCCAGGCTGGAATGCAAGTACATGATCAGAGCTTACTGCAGCCTCGACCTCTTAGGCTCAAGTAAGTGATCCTCCCACCTCAGCCACCTGGGTAGCTGGGACTACAGGTACACACCACCATGCCCAACTACTTGTTTGGAGAGACGGGATTTCGCCATGTAGCCCAAGCTGATCTCAAACTTCTAGGCTCAAGTGATCCTCCCACCTTGGCCTCCCAAAGTGCTAGAATTACAGGCATGAGCCACCACATTCCACCTTAAATAAATTTTTTAAAAGATAAAAATGCTGGCAACTAGTTAGTGAAAAACTAGAGAGTTTGAACAGAGCAATTATCATTAAAGAAATTAAAATAGTGATTAGAATCCTGGTTACCAATAAAAGGCCCCTGGCCCAAATGGTTTTACCAAACTTTCACGAAATAGATACCTACCTTATACAAACTGTTTCAGTGGGGGCGGGGGAACTGCTCATTTAAAGGGCTAGGCCAGGCATGACAGCTCACACCTGTAATCCCAGCACTTTGGAAGGCAGAGGCAGGTGCATCTCCTGAGGTCAGGAGTTTTTGGGACCAGCCTGGGCAATATAGTGAGACCTCGTCTGTATACAAAAAAACTTAAAAATTATTAGTTCAGCCTATAGTCCCAGTTACTGGGAGGCTGAAGTAGGAGGACTGCTTGAGCCCAGGAGGTGGAGGTTGCAGTGAGCCAAGATCATGCCACTGTCTAGTCTGGGTGATGGAGTAAGAATATCTCAAAAAAATAAATAAAAGGGCTAATATAATTTTAATTCCTAAGTCTGATAAAGACATTATTGAAACATTGGTCTCCCTGCAGTCAACAATCCACATACAACTTTTTCCTCCCCCAAAACTTAACTCCTAATAGTCTACTGTTAACCAAAAGCCTTACCAATATAGTAACAGTTGATTAGCACTTAATTTGTATATGTATTATATACTGTATTCTTACAATGATGTAAGCTAGAGAAAACAAATGCTATTAAGAATATCATAAGAAAGAGAAAATATATTTACTATTAAGTGTAAGTGGATCATCATAAAGGTCTTCATCTTCAGTGTCTTCACATTAGGTAGGCTGAAGAGGAGGGGCTGATCTTGCTGTCTGAGGAATTGCAGGGGCGAAAGAGGTAGAGGGGGATGCAGAAATGGCAGGCATACTCGATTTTATGGAAATACATCATAATTTCTGCCCGACTTTTTTGCTGTTTCATTTCTCTAAAAACATTTTTATATAGTACCGATCTTTCTTCTACCACTTGCTTTAGATTCAGTGCCAGTATCATAGAAGGGTCCATGTCATAAAAGAAGTCAAAAGCAGTCTTGATAATTGAAAACCTTCTGCCAGATTGTCTACTGTCAGTTTGTGTTCTGGCACCACTGCTTTTTTTTTTTTTTTTTTTTTTTGAGAGTCTCACTCTGTCATCCCAGGCTCAACTGATCTTCCCCACCTCGGCCCCCCGAGTAGCTGGGACTACAGATGTGTACCTCCAAATCCAGCTAAATTTTTTGTATTTTTTGTAGAGATGGGGTTTCACTGTGTTACCCAGGCTTGAACTCCTGGGCTCAAGTGAGCCATCCACCTTGGCCTCCCAAAGCACTGGGATTACAGGTATGAGCCACTGCATTTGGCCTGTGGCACTGTTTCTTCAAAGTCTTCTTCCTCATTGTCTAGCACTGGTTCCAAAGCACTCATCTTTATCAAGTTGTATTCTGTTAATTCCTCTGGTGTGATGTCTACTGGCTCTTGAATTTCTCCAAGATCCTTATCCTGAAAGACCTTTTTGTCATATCCACAATCTCTTTCACGATTTCCTTGATTGGCTCTGCTGTAAATCCTGTGAGGTCATGCACAACACCTGGGCGTAGTTTCTCCACCAGTAATTTACTGTTTCAAGCCTGATGGCTTTTACGGCTTTTTCTATAACAATGACCGCATCTTCAATGGAGTAACCCTTCCAAACTTTCATGATGTGCTCTCTACTGGAGTTCTCTTCCACAGCACTGACAATCCTTTCCACAGAGTACCATGTGTAATGCCTTAAAGGTCTTTATGATCCCCTGGATTTAGAGGCTGAATTAGAGACATTGTGTCTGGGGACAAGTAGACCACTTCCATGCCTTTGGTGTTGAACTAATGGGGTTCTGGTTGGCCAGGGGCACAGTCCAGTAACAAAAAAATTTTTAAAGGCAATCCCTGCTGGCAAGGTACTTCCTGACTTCAGGGACAAAGCATCAATGAAATTAATTCAGAAAGAAAGGTTCTTGTTGTCCAGGCCTTCCTATATAACCGAAAGACTACCAGTTTTTTCCTTCAAAGCTAGGGGGTTAGACACTTCATAGACAAGGAACCCAACTGCATGTAGATAAAACAGTAGAATTAGCGTATACCTTCCTGCCTTAAATCCTGGTGCTCATTTCTCTTCCTTACTAATAAATGTCCTTTGTGACATTTTTTCCAAAACAGGTCACTTTCATCAGCATTAAAAGCCTGTTCAGGGCTGCTCTGCCTATGGTGTAGCCATTTTAATCTTTCGCTTTCTTAATAAACTTGCTTTCACAAAAAAAAAAAAAACACGCGTTCAGGAAGATATATTTAATACTCTCTCCTCAGTGATTTTCTGAATGGTGTTTGGGAACTCATCTGCTGCCTCTTGGTCAGCAGAGGCTTTTTCTCTGGTTCTCTTGACATTTTTCAAGCCAGACCTCTTCCTAAAATTATCAAACTATCCTTTGCTGGCATTAAATTATCCAGTTTTAGATCCTTCTCCTTCCTTTTGCTTTAAGCTGTTATACAATGACTTCACTTGTTTTTGAATAGCATTAGTCTATGTGTACGCCTTTCTCATAGTAATTCAGCCCCCACATAAAAACTAAATTTTCAATACAACATAAAAAGGTATTTTGCAAAAAGTACAAAGTTTTCACACCTGCTGGCATAGCTGCAGCAACGGCTTCATGAATTTCCTTTTCTTTTTTCACAACGGTCCTTACACTCGATTTATTTATCTTGAAATGGCAAGCAATAACAGCTGCAAACCTCAATTCGTAGTACATATCAAGCATTTCCACTTTTTCTGTAATGTCATTACTTTTCTCTGCTTCTCGGGAGTACTCCCAGTATCATTAGTGGTACTTTGTATGGATCCCATGGTGTTCCACTCGGATTTCTGACTTCATAGGGGTCAGTGGCCCTAATCTTTGCACTGTTCAAGGATCAACTTCATATAAAATTATTTTTTATTTCATCTGGCATCTGAGAAGGGCCCATGTTTTCTTGTATAACAACATTTCAGAGATACTCTTATCATCTGTGTGTGTGTGTGTGTGTACGTGAATATACACATAAGTTTCTTTTTTAATCACACATATACACTGAAAAGCATGCTACATACACCATCCGGCACCTTCCAAAAGATTTTTCCTGCAAAAGGGATACATAATCATTGCTTTATTCAAGACAGTTCTACAGTATTTAAAATCACTTTTGCTGACTACAGCAGGAATAAATGGAAAACATCAAAACATATGCAAAAACAGCTTCACTCATAAACCCAACCACTCAAGTAACATTTACGTGTATTTCCTACCTTCTCTGCATAAAAGAAATACAGGGTACAGGTTAGATGGTATACAGATCAGATGGCATCCTATGACTTTTTAATAACACATAACACTCAATGTTATGACCATAAGTAGATGACCTCAGAAATCTAGTTCAACCTGCTCCTACTAGAAGGCTGTCCTACCTTAGAAACCTAAACTGACCCAATTACCAAAAGAGGTAGGTAAGAATCCACGAACAAAAGTTAAATCACATGGGCTGGGTGCGGCGGCTCACACCTGTAATCTCAGCACTTTGGGTGGACCACTTGAGATCAGCAGTTCGAGACCAGCCTGGCGAACATGGTGAAACCCCCGTCTCTACTAAAAATACAAAAACATTAGCCAGGCATGGTGGTGCCCACCTGTAGTCCCAGCTATTCTGGAGGCTGAGGCATGAGAATCACTTGAACCCGGGAGATGGCGGTTGCAGTGAGCCGAGACCACATCACTGCACTCCAGCCTGGGCAAGACAGTGAAACCCTATCTCAAAAAAAATAGAATAAAAATCATATGAAGCTTACATTTCTTTTGTACTAAACCCGTTAGCCTAGCTTGGAATATCTTCCAGATGACAGAAACCAAATAATAATTAGTTTTCCCTCTGTTAAGGATCCCACTTCTCCCACACTTCTACAGTTCAAACATCTCACCATTACAAAGCACACTTCTCAGTAAAACATCAACTACTATTTAAGCTCAATAATATTTAAACCAAGAATCAACAAGAAAGCAAGGCCATTTCTAGGGAAGAACTCTAACTTCAACATAGTCACAAATAACGGTTATGCCGGAGAAAAATGAAGTTACCAAACTCCTTGTGCATTCCTCCGTTGCTATCCTTGGGAATCAACTACCTTAAGATAAAGAGTAAGAATGGTTGCCTGTTCAAAACATCAGAGAAAACAGTATGCGGATGCTGTCAATGACAACTCTCAGATTTTCTTCCACCAAAAGCAAATCTGGTGTTAATTTTAATGGAAAAGTCTCCTCTACTACCAATTGCATCGCAACAATTTCTTGAAACAGCAAAATTAAGGAAAACAAGTCTCTTTCGAGGGCAGAATCTTCTGACTTCAAAATGTCAACTGAATTTACCAACTTTAACCTTTCGGAATATTTCAGGTTTTTTGTGGTGGGGGAGGGGGCATCAAGTCCTCTTAAGAATATTCTAGGGACGTTGCGACAGGTACCACTTTGCTTTCTGATTTCTGTCCAACAAATCTTTATGGCCGTCTGTTTTATTCAACAATACTGAGGGAAAAGCTTCAGCTGCAAGCTGAGGGTGTGGGGAGTTGGGGGGGGATGGAAGAACGCGCTGGGGGTGTGCGGATTCTGCCTAAAATTGCAGCTACGATCGAACCCTCCTCCGTCAGCTGACTTGACTGTCTCTGTACAGTCTCAATTTGAGTCGACACACGGATTTCACTTTTGAAAAGCCACGAAGATGAAGGACTCGTTTTGAGAAATGGATGAGAAAAAGGTAGCTCAGGAGACGAAGCAGCCTCGGGAAAGGAGGCAATCAACCCCACCCCACCGGCCTGTGCTTCCGGCCCCAACGCTCGGACGAGCTCCCCGAGGCCGCTCCTCTGCGGAGCTCGCGCTCCCCACTGGACCCCAGTCCCGCAGCTACGCGGTTTCTGCACGGTTAAGCAGCACGGGCCGGGCGTCTGCAGCTTCGGAGAAAAGCCGCCGCCCCGGCTCCGCGCTGCGGCGTTACCTGTTAAGAAGCAGGGAGGCGACGCTGAGACAGAGCAGCAGGAAGCAAAACAGCGGGTACTGGCGGCAGATCTCGCGTCCCACGTCCAGCCGCAGCCGCTGCTTCAGCTTCTCCCCCATCGTCCGCACCCAGGGCACCATCTCCGTAACTGCGAGGCCGAGGCTGCGCTACAAGCTAAGCCAGAGGTCAAGGCGAGCCCCCATCCACACCTCGCGTCCCCGCCCCACCGACTCGGCGGCGCACACACACAGCCGCCTACCGGCAGTCAGGCGCCGCAGCTTGCGGTCGCGTCCGGCTGGGCCCAGCCCCACGCCCCATGCCCCCCGCCGCGCGTGCGCGGCCGCCGTCCCCAGCCGACCAGATGAACGGCCGTAGAACGTGCCTGAAGTCGTCACCCAGCGCACGGCCTCTAGCGTCTCGCCGCTCCGCCCTCCTGGCCGGAGTAGCGCGCAGTCTTCCGTGGAAACTCTGACAACACTGGCGACTGGCCATTTCCGGAAATCAAAGGACAGCCCCAGGACCCGGTAACTGCTGTATTGCGGAGGAGAGGGAAGAAGGTTGTGGCGAGCCCAGAAGAAACTACAGCCTCCCGTAGCCGCCGGGCGCTGCCTGAGGGGCAACCGGAGCTCGTGGAGTCTGCTGGGAACTGTAGTCTTCGTGATACGAACCTGCACAGGGATAGAGCGGGTGATAGCGCTTCCCCGACCCCGCAACGTTCCGCGCCCCACGGTACACTCGGTTCCGGGTCGGCGCAGGTCCGAGCTTTGCGTGACGCTTAAGGGAGAGAGGGATGGGAGGATGCCTTTGAGTCGGTATTTTAAAGGGGGCGTGTTGGGGGCTAGGTAGGTGGCGAGTAAAACAGCCCTAGAATAAAGAATACAACTCACCAGGCCGCCACCCCACCAACAAAATATCTTTTGCGCGCTCACGGGCAAGGTAGAGCTCAATTCACGCCGGTTTCGGGAACCCAACCAAAATCCGAGTGCTTGGACGAGGCAGGTTGGCAGATTAGGTAAAATCCCTCTTACAGAGTCTCATGGGGTTTTCCCTTTACTAATTCATCACATTTCTAAATTTTTATTTCTGTATTGTCCGCTACAATGAGAGATGCAGGAAGACTATTGTCGCTAAAATTTACTTAGGCGGGGCACTAAGCACTTTAATTTGACCTTCAAGCATTCAACCCATGGTGTAGGTACAGTAGTATAGTTTCAATCATTATACAGGTAAATTACTGAGACAGAGGAACTTAGGATCATAAAACTAACAAAACCGGGATTTGAACACGTTCTAAGGACAGAGCCTGCGCCTGTCATCTCTCTTTCCTAGGATCTTACCCTTCAAAGTGGGGAAACAAATTTTTTTAATGGTGTATGTAGTTTCATGAATATTTTACTGTATTACAAAAACATGGATCTTTAATGATGCATTATTTTCCTTTATCAGAATGTACCATCCTTTGTTCCATTATTGCTAACCACTAAAGTCCACTGATAATACCATCCTTGATCATAAACCTATGCACATTTCTAATTATTTAGAATCAACTTTAATACAATTACTGGGTCAAAGGGTAAAAACAAATATTATTGATAGTCAAACTGCTTTGCAAAATGGTGGTACCAATTCCACAGTGGTGTATAAAAGTAAACAATTTCACTGATCCTCACGATTAGGTATTGTCTAAACATCACAAATACACTTTTCCGTTTGTGGCTAAACCATTTAAAAGACTACAGTGTAACATCACAGGAAAGCTTACCACTTTTTAAAAATGTTTCTAGATACATATTTAAACATTTATTAATTTCACTTTGGCAGTTTTTAAGCGTCTTTGAATTACCTGTTTATACTAAAATATATGAGGTGTATGTTGAGTGGATCTACATGAATCAAGTGCCTCCTATGGACTTGAATGCTTTACACTTTTGTAAATTACTTTTTAAAAACCTAATCTCATGACAAATAATGTAAGTTATTAACTTGTCTGGTAAATTATGTTGCCTTTTATTCTGTTTAAAATTTTTGCTTCCTTTTAAAGCCTTATTTTGAAATTACTCTTTTCACCAAGAGCCAGTATATTTTAAAGACAAAATGTTTTGAGTTCTATTCAAATCAGACATCACTACAATATCCAATTAAAAGACTTATTTCCCATCTGATTTCTTAGAGGCAATTAGAATAAGTTAACTAGATAACAGACAATTTAAATTTCCAAATTGCTCTTATGATTAGAAAAGGAAAAAAACATAAAAAACTTCTGCCATTATAAGGAAATTCTTTATGGCAGAGAATTTCCACAACTAAATTAAGAAACTTAAATTTTTTTGTCGCTACGGATCTCATCTAAGGAAATAACCTCTATTTCATTAAATGTCTTTAGCCTATGGTGTAGAATCCACCTTTACACACACAGAGCTCATAACTTTTTCCCCAACCTTGTTAAGTTTTGAACTTTCAAGAGGTTATATGGAATATCCACAATCAACCCTGGTTCTGAAACTAGCTCTGTCTCCTACTAGCAACATGTTAGCAAGATTAACTTGATCTATCTCACTCCAACCTCAACTCTAAAACAGAGCTATCTTCATAAAATTGACCGGGGTCGGGGGGGGCCCTAAAATGCGTGGAAAGTTGCAAAGTGCCTGTTAAATATCTGTACAATGGTTAATACAAAAATTTTTTTCAAATTTTATGGCTTTATAAATATGACAATGAGCTAAACCAATTAGTTTTTATTTGGATTACAACAACCTAAAATGAAAATGACATATTAAATACCTGATTTCTAGGAAAACTGAGATCCAGAAAGGCTGACTGCCTACGCTAAAGTTCTACATCTGCACTGTCCAATACAATAGTCAGAAGCCACATGTGGCCACTGAGCACTTGAAATGTGGCTCGTTAACTCGTGATGTGTAAAGTACCTATCAGATGTCGAAGACTTAGCATGAAAACTGTATTAATTGTAAATTAAAGTTAGTTTTAAGGCAATTACATATTAAATGTTTTAAGGCAATTACATATTAAATTTATACATATAAAATGTAATTTAATATGTATAAATTACATGTTAAATTACAATTAAATAATTGCCTAAATGTATTTTTACTTTCATGTAGCTAGAAACCTTAAAATTACATATATAGCTTGCATTATATTTCTACCACACAGTGCTGTTATAGACTCTGCTAGCTGTGGACAGCCAGTACAATTGTGTTTTTTTATAAATGCTGCAAAGGTCACATATGTGCTAGGTGTACACTGACAAACTATAAAAAGTTTAAAATTTGATAATGCATTTAAAGGGCTCATAGACATTAAACTGCAATCCAGTAATATGTCCATTATTTTAATGAATATATTTATTGAATAGCAAATAAGTGTAAGGCACTGTGCTAGATGTGGTGGCAGATAACAATTAATTTAGATGCATTTTTTTCTGACCTCCAAAGGCTTACAATCTAGTGAAGCAAACAAGTCACATAAAATGTTATAAAGGGCAGCAGTTTTATACATAAAGATTGTAATCTTTTTTTTTTTTTTTAATGACAGTTAATGGCAAAAGGGAAATTTTTAGCTATAAAGATCTGGAAAGGCCTGTGGGAAATAATGTGAGCAAAGAATAGGACTTATCTCTGTTTTCGCTTATAATTTTCAGAAGTCATGAAGTACTAGGCAAAGTTTCCAAAATGCTTCTACTTAATTTAACCTGATTCTCCCCACCACACCAGCAAAATGCTTTTTATGTTGGTACAAGAATTTTGCAAGGTAATGCTGAATACCTGAATTGCGGAAATTAGGCCTAAATTCTGATGACCCTGAATGGAAACCACATTTTAACGTGCTGAGGGTCACTATTTTTATCGCACAGGTATATCGGGAAGATGGTACCCCTGGGAGCCATTTCTGTCCCTCCCTTACAGACGCCTTCTATCAAACGACAGGCATTTTCAAAGCCCTGTTTTTCCCTTTTCTCAAATAATAATGGTTTATATTTCACCTTTTGGGGCATCCCTAATGTTATTTTTACAGCCTTAATTTTATGTTTCATAACACCCTCTTCTCCCCTACAACCTATCCCTACAGATCAACCTCTGGATAAAACACCTGTTAAAGAAGCCACTGAACTGTCTTCTTCAAAAAATGTTCCTTTCCTTGGTTTTCAAAGCAGGAACTTATTACAATGGAAAGTATGTAATGCAAGGAAGAGGAACATTAAGTAATTTTTATGAGTGGAGGGTCTGAGATGTTCAAAATGCAGTTATTATTTTCACATTTAACCCTCTTTTATTTTTACGGCCATGAGGTAAAACCTCCATTTTGGGAAGATACAAATAACTAACAACGTTATAGAGCCAGTGGCTCAACTACAGATACTCCCTGGGTAAAAGCCATGTTTTGATCATAAAATTCTGGATGGTCTCATTATCTTAGTACCAAAAAATTTAACCATTTCATATTTGTAGTCATTTTTCTAATTTATGATGAAATAGCCATCCTCTTAAGTCTCACTTTTGGAGAAGTAGGAAGTTAGTTATAATTTCAGAAAATGTAAATTAATAACTGCCTGGAAACTGAAAATATACTCACCTGTTGATGAATATTAAAGATTAGAAAAAGCACTTACAATCTAACATCATTCTCTTGTAGGCTTGTAGGCCAATGCTTTTGTTTACTTTCAAAATTACCCCTTAAATAAATAAAACACTCCATCTTATTTCTGAACTGCAGACAGTGGTTTCCTTTCATTTAAAAAATGTTAACTATATATCCCTTCAAATGTTTAAATACAGATTTCAACTGACTTCAATAACTTCATAAAATATTTTGGAAAAACTTTGCAATCCTTCTTACCTCTCACAAGCTATTTCCCAAAACATAAAAATTAAAGCGCTTCGCTGTTGTCCTAAAAACTACCATGCAACCAGGCTTGGTTCAGAACTGCGAAAATCACTAATATTGGTACTTCAGCTCTTACTCTACTAGTAAGGGTTGCTACCAAATAATTAAAATCAATTTTTACCTTCACTAAACTTTTCCTCTTTTGGTAAGCTGATTCCAGAAAATAAACTCAACATAATATATCTAAGTATAAATCTTGAATAATAATTTTGAAATTTATTGTAAAATTTCCCTTATATATTCAAAGACAGTTACTATTGGAATTTTTCTTTAACTCACATGAACACAAGATTCTAAAACAGTCTGAAGTTTTAGCGTTATGGCCTATGGTCTTCAATTTTGTGAAACAATTCAAGATATATCCTTAAGTACTCAAGACAATTAAGAACTCTGCTGTCCCCAGATGTTCAAAGAACAGTTCTATCACTACCAAAAAAAAAAAAAAAAATGCTTATATATAAAAACATCAGCTTTCAGTTATTTCTTGTGGCTAAAAAGAAAGCTTTAAGAATGATCACAGAAACACTGATGGCAGAACTAGAGCAATTTTTGTGGGGCATTTAAGTAGCTTCAGAGTTAAGACACCTATGACAAATATCCCTATCTAGATAGTCCATTGCAAGTACTGAGTTTCCAGATGTTAACACAATTATTTTTAAATTGGTTTAAATCTATTTACTCTTCAGCCTCTGCCAAGTTCCATCGTGTTTTCTACTATGTAAAGCAACATATGAAACTATTATTTACCATGGTGGAGGAAAGAAGATTGTAATTACCAGATACACACTGCCAAAAAATAAACTGTAAGGGTAGCAGTAATAATTTAAATGATTCTGAAGGTTCCTGCTATTGCAAAGCGTAGAAATATCAGATTTTCAAATGACATCACATGTTTTAAAACAGTGACTTTCAGCCTAGGGCAACATGGTGAAACCTCTGTACATGAAAAAAACCAACAACAAAAATTAGGGGCCAAGCACAGTGGTGCATGCATGTAATCCCAGCATTTTGGGAGGCTGAGACCAGCAGATCACTTGAGGTCAGGAGTTCCAGACCAGTCTGAGCAACATGGTGAAACCTCATCTTTACTAAAAATACAAAAATTAGCCAAGCATGGTGGCGAGTACCTATAGTCCCAGCTACTCGAGAGGCTGAGGCAGGAGAATCGCTTGAACTCAGAAGGCAGAGGTTGCAGTGAGCTGAGATCATGCCACTGCACTCCAGCCTGGGCAACAGAGCAAGACTCTGCCTCAAAAAAAATAAAAATTAGCCGAGTGTGGTGGCCCACACCTGTGGTCCCAGACTGAGGTGGGAGGATCCCTTGAGCCCCAGAGGTGGAGGCTGCAGAGAGCCAAGACGGTGCCACTTCAACCCAGCCTGGGCAACAGAGCAAGACCTGTCTAAAAAACAATAGTGAAACTATACTTTTGCTCCTGAAGTTATCTTTAAGCAGAGGTTGATAAATTTTTTGTATCACAAACCTATACCACAATAAAGGCTGGGTACAGTGGCGCATGCCCGTAATCACAGCACTTTGGAAGGCTGAGGCGAGCGGATCACCTGAGGTCGGGAGTTTGAGACCGGCCTGGCCAACATGGCAAAACCCTGTCTCTACTAAAAAATACAAAAATTAGCTGGGCGTGGTGGCACATGCCTGTAATCCCAACTACTCATGAGGCTGAGGCTGAAGAATAGCTTGAACCCAGGAGGTAGAGGTTGCAGTCAGCCAAGATCGCACCATTGCACTCCAGCCTGGGTGACAGAGCGAGACTCCATCTCAAAAAAACAAAACCAAGAAAAGAAGAAAAATCAGCAAAAAGAAGAAAAAGCCTTATTTGTCCCTAGAAGGCAAAGCCAAAACTTTTAATGTTCTCCAAACTGTACTTATTCCTCAGGGATACGATGTTGGTAGTTCTAATGTGCCTATAGTAAGATGACTTTAACCTATTTTGGTTTTAGAAAATGGGGCAGAATTCAAGACATCAGAAACTGTGAGATGAGCCAAAGAAACACAAGGCAGGCAGTTTCTTTATAGACAGTATTAATGGAAGATAACACTAGAAGGATGAACTGGGGCCAAACCATAAAACTTTAAATTGCATATGTGGTTTGCATTTCATTTCTATTTGACAATACTGTTGTAGACTCTGGAGCTAGATGTAGACAACCAGTAAAATTAAATGTGCCACTTAAAAGTTTAACTTATTTATAAGGAGTTATGCCAGATCTGAACTTCCTAAAGGACTGGCAGGACTTGGACACAGGACATTTCAGGCCTCTTCAAGTAAATAATCAAATGTGACTGGATATGAAATGAGAAATTAATAAGACAGTTGCTGATGGAGAAGAGCACTTGAATGTGTTCAGCAGACAGCTGAAATGCAAAACTGCACGTAACAGAGATCAAGGAAGCCCTGACACTAAAACAGGAGTCCACACAGATGTGATATGGGACTGTAATGTAGATGTGATCAAGGAAACAAGTATACAGAGAAAATAGGAAAATAAAAACAAGGATGGAAGATGAAATAATCTGGCAAAGTGCCAAGATTTTTCAAGGTTAAGTAAATGTAATTAATGCCATAGGGGTTAAATCTTTAAAATATATAATTTTCATATGGGGACACTGGTATCCTGTGAACAACTCTTAAAAGAGGGGAGGCCGGGTGCAGTGGCTCATGCACAGCACCTTGGGAGGCTGAGGCGGGCAGGTGATCACCTGAGGCGAGAGTTCAAGACCAGCCTGGCCAATATGGTGAAACTTAAACCTAAACTTATGGTTTCTATTTAAAATACAAGAAACTAGCCAGGCATAGTGGTTGTAATCCCAGCTACTTGGGAGACTCACCTGAACCCGGGAGATGGAGGTTGCAGTGAACCAAGATAGTGCCACTGCACTCCAGCCTGAGCACAACAGAGCGAGACTCTGTCTCAAAAAAAAAAAGGGAGGGAGAGGAAAACCCACTTAAAAGAAGCATCATTCCAAAACCACCAAGCTCACTAGAAAAGGTGCGATAAAATGTTTTACTGATAATATGTGGGCTTTCAGCATAAAGACAGTTTACTTGGGTAGAGTCAGTGGTAATCAGAACATCGATGCTATTTTGGACTATATGGTGGCCCTGTAATTGTTAGAGAACAATTATTAACATAAATAAAATCGAGGTGGTTAGTTTAGCAGTTAGACTGTTTTGTATTTCCTCATCAGATTCATTCATCTATTAGCATTGAGAATTTTGACTAGAATTTCAAAACTAAGAAACATAGAATATATGAACACCTATTCTAAAACTTTTTAACATTGTGTTACTACCACAAAGTACATTCATGTATTAGCTAACATCTATGTGATTTGGGTTAACTCCCAATTCATGCATTAACATGGTAATTTAGGGAAGTTTGGGAATAACTTGGAATAATGCTTTGTGGACTAATGAGGGCTTGATAGTTTTCCTCCTCAGAATCAGAATATAAGAATATACAGGCTTCAGTGTTAGCTTCCTCAACTTTCAAGAGTCATATTTCAAAGAGCTGTCACAAAAATAATGTACCAAATGTTCACACATGTAAGAAATTACAGGGTGAATTAAGTCTACTTTTTAATGCCACATTTATTCTTTTGTGAAAATAAATCTCCACATAAAAGCATGAATGAAATAACGTCAAAAGTTCTCTAGGCAGAATTTTCCAAAAAAAAAAAAAAAAAAAAAAGACACGATCCTACAAATCCTATATTCATAGGATATGATTGAGACTGGAAAAATATCTTTTACAAGGAAACTCAGGCTCAGAGGTTAAATGTTTGTACATAGCTGCTTCCATCAAATGGCCCAATGATTAAGAGATTTTCAGTGTCTCATCTAGAACTGAAAAAATTACCTAAGTCGTTGAAATGAGGAAACTACATTAATGCACAGACAGTATTTTACTTCACCAACCTACACCTTTGTAAATATATGTGGAAAATGAATATACAAGACAGATCAGGCTTGTTAGAATGGGAAAGCCATATGAATAAGAGACACGAGTATAAGAAATTAAGAGCATTTTATGTCCATAAATTTTAACTGAAAGATCCAGGTCTACTAAAGATGATTTATTTCCCTCTTTAGTTTCCTATTATGTGTGTGTATATCTATGAATGTATGTACATTTGTATGTGTGGCTGGCCAGATACTGTTACCACTGAAAAATCAGCCAAGATTAGGCTGGGCACAGTGGCTCACACCTGTAATTCCAGCACTTTGGAAGGCCAAGGCAGGCAGATGGCCTGAGGTCAGGAGTTCAAGACCAGCCTGGCCAACATGGTGAAACCTCGTCTATACTAAAAATACAAAAATTAGCTGAGCTGTAGTCCCGGCTATTTGGGAGGCTGAGGCAGGAGAATCACTTGAACCCAGGAGGCAGAGGCTACAGTGAGCCGAGATCTCACCATCGCACCCCAGCCTGTCGACAGAGCGAGACTCCGTCTCAAAAAAAAAAAAAAATTAGCCAAGATTGTTGGTACCAGTAACCCTGCAAGTCAGTTTCTTCCTTCGTATCAGTCAATATTTAATATCACAAAACCTAATTAAGAACTGTTTTAATATCTTGAAGCCAAGTGACTCAAGAAGTTTGACTTGCCTTTATGTAGAAAATCAGACTCCCTAATCACTGAGTTGACAGAAGTATAGAATATATTCCAGAAGTAAATTAACCTGGACTCTCATCAAACCCCAGAACATCAAATCTGGAAGGTAGGTTTGAGATCCCTGCCACAGTAAGAAATGATGTTGCATTACCTGCCAAAAATTTTGCCTTGCTGAAAATAACAAGACAGAAAGGCAAACTGTTAAATAGAATGGGGAAAAAGAAATTCTCAATGGTTTAGTTTTAAATGTTCAGAAACTAAATGCGAAAACATTTTCTGAACCTATTTCCAAAAAGGCCTTTCAGGCCAGGTGCAGTGGCTCACACCTGTAACCCCAGCACACTGAGAGGCAAGGTGGGACGATCCCTTGAGCCCAGTTCGAGACCAGCTTCAGCAACATAGGGAGACCTCATCTCTCCAAAAAATAAAAAAATTGGCCAGGCACGGTGGCTCACGCCTATAATCCCAGCACTTTGGGAGGCTGAGGAGGGCAGATCACCTGAGGTCAGGAGTTCAAGACCAGCCTGGCCAACGTAGTGAAACCCCATCTCTACTAAAAATACATAAATTAGCTGGGCGTGGTTGGCGGGCACCTGTAATCCCAGCTACTCAGGAGGCTGTGTTGGGAGAATCACTTGAACCCAGGAGGCGGAGGTTGCAGTGAGCCAAGATCACACCATTGCGCTCCAGCCTAGGCAACAAGAGCGTCTCAAAAAAAATCAAAAAACAAAAAAAAGCCAGGCATTGTGGCACACATCAATGGTCCCAGCTATTTAGGAGGCTGAGGTGGGAGGACTGCTTGAGCCGGGGAGGTTAAGGCTGCAGTGAGCCATGACTGCACTACTGCACTCCAGCCTGGGCAACAGAGACCCTGTCTCAAAAACAACAGAACAAAAAAGGTCTTCCAAAATAATGCTTTTCCCAATTAAGAATGTCACTAAATTTGCATCCTTAGTCACAAAATGTCCTCTATGTACCCGTTCTCTTCCCAAGTTTAAGACTTACTGACTTTTCCAAGACAATATATTTTAAATTAGCAGCAATATGGAAGTGATAATACAGATTAAGACCTCCTAATTCAGAAGATGGACCATGCTACTGTGTTTTACTACCAGTTCTATTTTTAAACTAGCACCTTTTATACTAAATTGCACAATTTAGATACAAAAGATAACTTCATATTCCTTCATACAAAAGATGAAGAAATGAGGCTCATATTAATTTTGCTACAAACAGCAGGAGCCAATTTCCATGAGAGGAATGAGTGGGAAGGAAAAAGCAAGACCTCCTAGTTTGCAGGAGTGAAAGGGCTGAGACTTGATAGGTAAAATTGCTTTTAGGGTCTACCTCCCTTCTCAAAGTGAGTAACCTTGAGAGGGGTCAGAACTCCTGCAATTGAAAACTCTTCTGACACTGGAGAGGGTACCCTACTTGCCTCAATGCTCCCACGAAAGCTAAAAATAAAGGCTCTTAGTCCTCATTTTCTCACACACACAGAACTTGCAGAAAGCCATCTCAGTAGACAACACCAGTTTTCCTAATTTCCTTATTTGATAAGAATCACCAAACATCTAAGGAAATCAGAAGCACAAAGAGAAAACTGATGTGAAGTAATATTTCAATGCATCATATAAGTGGTAACTTTTAAAATTTCTAGCATTCAAGAGTGAGCAAGACTATGCATATATAAAATAAACTGCTGTGATGGACAAGGATGGGTAAGTACATTATATATGTTGTTTCACCTCTCTTTAGTCTAGAGGCAAGTATAAGGTAATCAGTTTTAAAGTATTATAATCCTGACAGTAAGAAAGGAAGGATACCTAACAGCAAGTGGAAAATGAAGGAAAACTACTCAGTGTACTATACTATTTACTTATCTTATGAGAAACAGAGATTCTAAAATTCATAAGTAGAGGCTTAAGTGTATTTCAAGTAACCAAGATACCAGGCACAGCGGCTCATGCCTATAATCGCAGCACTTTGGGAGCCTGAGGCAAGAGGACTGCTTGAGCCCCGGAGTTTGAGGCTGCAGTGAGCTATGACAGTGCTGTAGACTTCCAGCCTGGATAACAGAGCAAGACCTTTTTTTTTTTTTTTTTTTTTTTTGAGACGGAGTCACTCTGTCACCTAGGCTGGAGTACAGTGGCACGATCTCGGTTCACTGCAACCTCCGCCTCTGGGGTTCACACGATTCTCCTGACTCTCCAGACTTTTTTTTTTAATTACTATTTTTAGTAAAGACAGGGTTTCACTATATTGGTCAGGTGCCAGGTTGGTCTCAAACTCCTGACCTCAGGTGATCTGTCCACCTGGGCCTCCCAAAGTGCTGGGATTACGGGCATGAGCCACCACGCCCGGCCAACCGTATCTCTTTAAAAAAATTAAATAAATTTTAAGAGAACTAAAGGGAGGAGATATCTGGGAGTGGACTCCACAGACAGGTCCTTCTAGATTTTAAAAAAAGATCAAGTTAAAACATCAACTAAGCATAAACATAAATACCACTTTTACTCACACTACTGATATTAGAAGGTATATATAATATAGTGAAATAATGCCTTAAATTCAGGGCCTCACTATTCAGGTTATTGAATTTCAGCTACCTATCAATTGGTAGGTAAATATAAGGCTATTCATATTTATGTAACCATTTCTCAAGTTATTTTAAGATATAGTAAGCAATATACACTACTCTCAGAAATAGCTGCTTTCGACACCTCATTTTTAGTTATCTAGGCTTCATGATTCTTCTCAAGTATCATTATTCCCTCACCTTCAAATTGCTATGCAAAAGAACGTTATAAAAACTTGAGACTCAAAATCAACCAGACCCTCAATAGCAAAAGAGTTCCATCTTGAAGTACCCCCTCCTCACCTCATAAAGAACTTATAGTCAGGGGGCTTATAGATTGATACTGTCTTGTTCAGCAGCACAGATTAAACTACACATCAGCATAAAGGAAAACTGATGCACTGGATTTTGTTAAGTTCACTGCTAAAGATGCCTTATGAGCACCCTTTTCTTAATTTCAAATAAGGAAAACAGTCACACACAGGGTTATTTTAACATATAAAAAATGGTCTATAAGTCACAAGGCCAACTGTTCCCTTAACTCAAGACAATTTTTTTTTAAATATCACATTGATAATTTAAATGTGGATCTTCGTCTTAATTTACTTAAATCATTAGCACTTTGTGATCATTTTTAAAAGCTTTCTATGCAGTAAATGATTCGAAATATTTGATTCCTTTTTTCAAGTTCTCATGTCACAAGCCTAATTTGGCAAATAAACTAAACTTCCACCCAACTGAACAGCATTTTGAGTATTTTTAAATGCCTGCCTACTCAGATTTCCCTGCCCTTCAAGGAGCTTCCATTCTAAAAGGAAGTAAAATAAATCAAACAAATTTACCATAAAATGTACTAGTAATTTAAACAGACTAATCGATACACAGTAAGCAAAAAAGGGAAAAATAATACTAACTGCAGTATCTGCTTGCTGTGCCCCTTGGTTGATCCTCTCCCAAATGCTAAATAAATCTCCAGGAAACCAGAGATCAACTAGGATTTGTTACATGACAATTTTACAATAAAGGCTTTTCGTCTTTTAATTCCATGTTTATCTGTACCTGAAGTTAGGCAGGACACCAAAAGGCAACAGAACCTGTCTTTAGTACTGTTAAATAACTCCTAAGAACTTAATTTCTGCAAATTTATGTGAATTTTTGCTATTTCAAGGGAAAAAGCAAAGGAGCTAGAGGTATGAACCAAAATTGCCCAAACTACACTGTATTACATATACATGGGGCTCTAGAGTGGAAATGAAAAGTGTATTCTGCCATTTTTATAGATGACCTTTAACATTATTTCTGGTTTTCCTCTAAGTATATTCCAAATATTAAATAAAACTGAGAAATACAATTTGTACATATGCTTTTCTAATTTTTCATGACGTGTTAAAGCAACTGTGGAAGCCTAATTCCTGGATCTTCCAATTAAAGCAACCAATTAATATACATACTGACATATTAAAGATATTCTCTTAAAAATGACATCGTAAGGGTTTTAGTATACAGATACACCTAGCTTTAGCAATTTTGTGTTTAAATGATGCAATACTCGTTACACAAATTCCATGTTATTCGAATTTCAACTTAAAGTTAATACCATTAAATGAGCCATAACATGTATGTTGGAACTCTTCTTGTATATCATGGTGTTTCTATAGTCACAAGACCTAATTTTACCATATGGAACCTACAAAACTCTTTAACAGATTTATTGTCGTCAGCAAGCCCTGGTCTTATTCTTTAATCTGTGGTAACAACTTTTCCACACCAAATACTTTGTCCTTCTGCCCTGAAAACTCAAAAACTGCCCATCAAAAATGATATAAAATGCCAACTCCCTTAGGTTTCCTAAAATTCTCTCCAAAACAAGTTGAGTTTGTGTAACAACAATCTCCTTTTCAGAATAAAGCTGAAAGCCTAACAAAAGGCAAGAAATGACAATTCATAAACATTACAGATAACCTTTATAACTCCTTTCTATATTAGAACTTGTTGTAAGCCACTTTATAGACAAAGTAGAAAATCAGACAATTAAGTTTACAGTATATTATCCTAAAATAACCTTATTTTGATCCCATTGTGTTAGAAACCCATTTCAGGAAGCTATAACACTTGGAGACACTAATTTCCAAAATGGTTTATTAGGACTTCTCCCACACTCAAAGTCAAACTTCCAGGACTGTTCTGAAATGATGAAAGCTTGTTTTCGATAATCAATATAAATGTTAAGCCAAAATAGAACTAAACCTGCACTAAATGGCCTAAAGAATCTTGTCCTGATGGAAGTGGCCAAAACTGCTCATTCCCCAACCAAGAAATCCTAGGGGTATAAGCCAAAACCCACAAATATATTGACAAGTCCCCAGTTCTTTCCAAATTATCACTAACTTTATCAAATCCAATGGTAAGTATGTGACAACAGAATGTTTCCATCAAAAATTAAGACCAGCCTAATGAATTTATTCTATTCATCTTCCAGTAATGTGATTGCAACTGAGGATGTCTTGGGCAATTTTTCACCATTGGCCAGTTACTTCGAATGTATGGATAATCAAAGTGCGACAGACCTCTAAAGATTCCAAGTGTCTACTTAAAAGCTGTTAAGTGAAAAGTGATGAAATGGAGGACACCCACAATAATTCTTGGACTCCTGGAGATCCTAAGACATGCTACAAAAATAGGTCTTTATTCTTAGGAAAATATAGTCAGAGCTAGCTTCCTTATGCTATACATAAAATCTTAACATCAGAGGCAGTACAGATAGTACAGATAGTTTTTGAACTGATCTCCAAACAAGCACAAAACCACTACGTTGAAAAGAACAGGTAATTTGAGGTTTTTGGCAAAAGACAGTACTTCACACATCTAATCCAAATCAAAGGGCCTGCAGACAGTTTTCAGTGAGATGAAAGGAATGAAATAAATATAAATTCTACGGATAAATAAATGTAAAAGACAATTTAAATAAGCTAACAGAACTAATTTTTTTAAATAAAAATACTAGTCAGGTACAAGCTTTTGTTTCTCAATGCCAGACTTCTAAATATTTACCAGACTACTGTTAACATTAAAAACCTAACCTTTGACCCAGAGCGTTAGTAATAATACTGGTTTGCATCTGCACAATTTTCAAACTGAATGCTTCTGGTCCTGAAGAATATTTTAGGTGTATTACTGAAGGCAGACTGTGGTGCTAATTTAAGTCTTAAATACTTTTAAAAAGTGACAGACCCCAAAAGTCCATCTAGTAATTTGCTAGTTAAAAAATGCCTGTGAGCACTGCTTCATAATTAGCATCTTAAGAAAGTAGTGGCATGCCCTATTGAGTGGTATGATCACTGAGTAATTAATACACCTTAAAACAATATCCCCACAAGTCTGTTTCTTTTATGTATTTGTCAGTTAAGTTCTTTAGTCATTAATTTTACACCCACCAGTGAATTCCTATGGCCAGATGAAAATTTTGTGGTATACACAGTTAGAGAGAAAATGATCATGGTGGGTATTCCTGTAAGTTTTACGAACTTGAGAAGCTTTAGCACCCTCTCCTAAATGCATGAAGCCCTTCTATTTAATTTCTCCCCTTAAAATAGAGACTACGTATGATACTCTGTAATAATACGGGATCTTTTGCTATGTTTCTGACAATTTTTGGCTTCACAGTCAAAAAAGCTGTTCCAAATATGTCAGTTTTGCCTATCTAGCTTGATGTTCATTCTATTCTTTAAAAACTTTTATATACAATAACTCAGATCACCACCCCATCGAATCCATTTCTACGTTGTTCCTATTTTATCATGAGGAAACTACATTTTAAGTCAGATCTGCAGTAACTGGTAGAAAAGTTTCTTAAGCTAAAATTGCAATCATGAGTGTACAACAGTATTGTGTGTGCACGATTTTCCCTTCATTTTTAACATCTGATTCAGTTGCAATGGCCGAAAACCTTCCACAAAAAGCATGCTTGGGAGAATATATCTAACAAAATTTTCTCACAAAGCAACTTTCTGAAAACTGATAAACTAAATTTGTGATCACTTTTGATTGCCAAGTAGTCTGCAGAAACAAAATCTTGCGTCTGTTTTGGTTAGATAACTTAAGTTTTCTTTTTAACAATCAGAATGCTTTAAGAATACATTTTTTACCCCAAGGAAGGGACTTGACTCTTGGATTTAAGACCCTTTCCTTGACAATATATACAAAATTTCTTTGACTTATCACTGTCCATTCTTTGAAGCTGTCAAAGCCAAGAACCCATAAACAAATCACAAATAGCAATAACCTACATTAGTTAACATTCCCCCTTTAACATGTTGACATTTTTACTAAAGGATTAGTTATTTTTGCATTTCCATTTCTCGTATCCCATGACATTCCATATAAATTGCATTATTGCTTTATAGGCCACACAACATTCAAAAGTATGTTTATATGCATTGCCTGTTTTCCTTGATCTGATAAGACTTTGATACTGATTTTACTACAGAAATTTAAGTTTGAAAATACCAGTTAGTATTTCTTCTCAGAACGTTAATTGTTCACATCACTAATCACTACATGCATATTTAGCTCTGATTATATTGCTCAAAAACTGCACCCATTATCAGAACAGTGCAAATGATATTTAATTTTAAAAGTAATTATAATGGCTTGAATTCAAAGTCATTCAAATGAACACTGTCAAGTAATTTCACTTGATGTGTATATATTTCATCACCACTGTTTACATTACCCTTCTTTAAGTATAACCATCAATTCTTCACAATTTCTTTTTATCAGTTTCCCTCCCAAGTCCCCAAACTAAGAATGCCAAATAGTCTTGAAAACCCAGAGCTCCATATTTTAATGTTTTCTTGAGAACACATTTGTGAACTCACAAAAGTGTTCATCTCTCAACTTTGACAATGCAGTTCTTACTTTAAGTAAAACAAACCTGTCCTAAAATCCCAACAAATAATTCTGAGAATTAACTTAAACACCTTGACAGTGTCCCTTAAAAATGCTATGACAGTAAAGTGCCAATAGGCATGGCAATGACCTCTTAGATGGGATCATTTAACTCCTCGGAACTGGGAAATGCCAGCACCAAGGATTACACTGAGATTCAATTTTACTGAAGGCTACATTTAGTTTACCCACTTTCCACAACCTATTATATTCATTATGTTAGAATGAAATGTAAATGTTTTGTGTAGCCCTCAAACTTACACTAAGTTTTGAGAGAGATGTACTTTAAAAAAGCACGGGGTAATATATAAAATCAGTGGCAGAAAGTTTCATTAAGCACCAGGAACTAATTTTTGTCACCCCATACTCATTTTGTAGGTAAGTTTCAATAACCGGCAAGGCACATTTACATATATTCCAATGAATACTTATTGACAAATTTTAAATTACACTCTATGTCCCAGCTATCCCAGTAACTGACATACAACATACTAAAATGATTTATTTAGATAACAAAAAACCAATTAATGTGAAACATACAGGCTATTGGCAACCACTATTCTAAAATTATGTAAGTACAAATAAACATACTGAAATGTGTGCAATTCTAAGTTTTTAAACCAGAAGATTTCTACACTAACACACATTTATATTAATGACACATAAAAAAAATAAAAACTTTATTACAAAAATAAGTTACACTCGCCTCCAGCTTACAGTATAAAACAATTTTATTTGCAGGAATGCAAAATGATTGTTTGCCATGAGCATTTTGAACATATGACATGTCTAATTTTC